>NC_040091.1:53725807-54350807 GCF_003369695.1 Bos indicus x Bos taurus
CACAACTCACAGTGTTTGAGATTCAGGCAAAACTACCCTGAGAGGCAAAACCAAAACCTGAAATGTGTTCATAGGAGAGAAATGATTCTTTTTGAAAACCCTGCCTACCATCCAGAGACACATGCCTCCCTTCAACATTAGCTAGCCATAAGTAAGAAAAGGACATCCTTATCTGAGGGTGGTAACTTACTGCTCTGCTGTGGCTGGTGGAGCATTCAGACCTCAAACCCTGTGGAGAACCTAGCTCGTGTCAGAACCAGAAAAGTCTACACCTCTTCTCCAGTGCATGAGGCTTTTAAGGGCCATTCTATTCCCATCATCTCTCTGTCCCACTACTAACCCAATCAGAGAGGGACATCTGATTAGATTATAGAGCTCCCACTGTATTGGTCTTGACTGGATCTTCATTTTTTCTGTAGGTTAGTTCATTGCATCTTATATACATTCAGGAAGGAGAAAATGATCAGGTATCTGGGTAATCAAGGACCTATTCACTTCCTAAACATTGACTGAATTTTACCAATATGAACAGGTAAACTCTTGGGAGTCAGACAAGAAAGGATTGTTGGTTGCTAACATTGAATACAAAAAGAAACAAAAGTTCAAAGTATCATTATTGGGGGAATTTTGGTGAAGTCAAAATTAGCAAAATATCCCAGAATTAAAATAGCTTCTTTTGTGTATGGTGTTAGAAAGTGTTCTAGTTTCATTCTTTTACAAGTGGTTGACCAGTTTTCCCAGCACCACTTGTTAAAGAGATTGTCTTTTCTCCACTGTATATTCTTGCCTCCTTTGTCAAAGATAAGGTGTCCATAGGTGTGTGGGTTTATCTCTGGGCTTTCTATTTTGTTCCATTGATCTATATTTCTGTCTTTGTGCCAGTACCATACTGTCTTGGCAAAACCAATACAATATTGTAAAGTAAAATAAATAAATAATAATAAAATAAAATAAAATGGCTTCATGAAAATGGTGATGTTGTTCCCAAATAAAACAAAATGCACTCATCCATGTATCAGCTTGTCACTCAGGTGTTATGTAGGAAACACAGGAGACTGTCAGCGTGTTCAGGCAGCAAGGAAGAGCTGTCCAGGATATGGTTGGTTTTCCAGCCTTAAGCCACATCTTCTCTGAAGGTGGACAGGTCATGACACTTCTCAGAAGTAAGAGTGGGTCTGGACAGGTTGGAGTTGGGCGTTTCTAAAGGGACCATGTGAATGATAAACAACAATGTAAAATTAAAGATTCTCTTACTTTTTGGAAACAGAGAAATTTAAAGATGTTATTCAAGGTGATATTAAGATAGTAAAAGAAGGCTCCCCTAGTGACTCAGAGTAAAGAATCCCCCTGCAGATTCAGGAGACACTGCCTTGATTTTTGATCCAGGACGATACTACATGCTCCAGGGCAACTGAGCCCAGGAGTCACAACTACTGAGCCTGTGCTCTACAAGAGAAGCCACAATGAGAAGCCTGGGCACCACAAGGAAGAGTAGCTCCCTCTCACCACAACTAGAGAAAGGCCTGCACAGCAGTGAAGAACAAGGCAACCAAAAATCAGGAAAATAAATTTTTTTTTAAAAAGGAGAATGGCTCAGAGGAGTCACTCTCAACTTGAGTTCAATTCAGTTTAGTCGCTCAGTCATGTCCCACACTTTGTGACCCCATGGACTGCAGCACGCCAGGCCTCCCTGTCCATCACCAACTCCCTGAGATTTCTCAACTCATGTCCATTGAGTGGGTGATGCCATCCAACCATCTCATCCTCTGTCATCCCCTTCTCCTCCCATCTTCAATCTTTCCCAGCATCAGGGTCTTTTCAAATGAGTCAGCTCTTCACATCAGGTGGCCAAAGTATTGGAATTTCAGCTTCGACATCAGTCCTTCCAATGAATATTCAGGACTGATTTCCTTTAGGATTGACTGGTTGGATCTCCTTGCAGTCTAAGGGACTCTCAAGAGTCTCTCCAATACCACAGTTCAAAAGCATCAGTTCTTCAGCAATGAGCCTTCCATAAGGTCCAACTCTCACATCAATACATGACTATGGGAAAAACCGTAGCTTTGACTATGTGCATCTTTGCTGGTAAAATGGTGTCTCTGCTTTTTAATATGCTGTCTAGATTTGTCATAGCATTCCTTCCAAGGAGCAAACACCTTTTAATTTCATGGCTGCAGTCACCATCTGTAAGGATTTGGAAGTCCAAGAAAATAAAATCTGTCACCACTTCCACTTTTTCCCATTCTGTTTGTCATGAAGTGATGGGATTGGATTCCAGGAACTAGTTTTTTTAATGTTGAGATGCAAGTCACCTTTTTCACTCTTCTCTTTCACCACCATCTGGAGTTTCTTTAGTTCCTCTTCACTTTCTGTATATCATCTCCATATCTCAGTTTCTTGATACTTGTCCTGACAATCTTGATTCTAGCTTGTGACTCATCCAGTCCAGCTTTTCCTGTGATGTACTCTGCATAGAAGGTAAATAAGCAGGGTGACCATATATGGTCTTGTCTTAATTCTTTCCCAGTTTGGAACCAGTCAATTTTTCCATTTCTAGTTCTTGACCCCCATACAGGTTTCTCAAGAGACAGATAGGGTTTCTGGTACTTCCATCCCTTTAAGATTTTTCCACAATTTTTTGTGATCCACACAGTCAAAGGTTTTAGTGTGGTCAAGAAAAAGTAAGTGTTCTTTTGGAACGCCCTTGCTTTCAACCTGATCCAAAGAATGTTGGCAATTTGATCTCTGGTTCTTCTGCCTGTTTTAAACCCAGCTTGAATATCTGCAACTTCTTGGCTCAGTACTGCTGAAGGCTAGATTGAAAGATTTTGAGCATAACGTTGCTAGTATGTGAAGTGAGTACAATGTGCGGTAGTACTCACACCATGCAGAGGGATTAAATAGTACAACTCACAATGCCAGCACCCATGGCATTGCCTTATTTGGGATTGGAATGAACTGATCTTTTCCAGCCCTATGGTCACTGTTGAGTTTTTTTAAGTTTGCTGACATATTGAGTGCAGCACTTTAACAGCATCATATTTTAGGATTTTAAATAGCTCCAACTGAGCTATTTAAAATCTATTCACCTCAAACCACTAGCTTTGTCCATAGTAATGCTTTCTAAGGCCCACTTGATTTCACACTCCAGGATGTCTGGCTCTAGGTGAGTGATCGTACCATCATGATTATCCAGGTCATTAAGACTTTTTAATGTATACTTCTTCCATGCATTCTTGCCATCTCTTTTTAATGTCTTCAGCTTCTCTTAGGTCCATACTGTTTCTGTCATTTCTTGTGGCCATCTTTGAATGAAATGTTTTCTTGATATCTCCAATTTTCTTGAAGAGATATCTAGTCTCTCCCATTCTATTGTTTTCCTCTATTTCTTTGCATTTCCCTTTAAGAAAGTCTTCTTATCTCTCCTTGCTCTTCTCTACAACTCTGTATTCAGTTGAGTATATCTTTCCCTTTCTCCCTTACCCTTCACTTCTCTTCTTTCTTCAGCTATTTATAAAGGCTCTTCAGACAATCACTTTGCTTTCTTGCATTTCTTTTTCTTAGGGATGATTTTAGTTCCCTCCCGTACAATGTTATAACCTCTGTCCATAGTTCTTCAGGCGCTCTGTCTACCAGATCTAATCCTTTGAATCTATTCTTCACCTCCACTGTATAATCATAAGGAATTTGATTTAGGTCATACCTAAGTGGTCTAGTGGCTTTTCCTACTTTCTTCAATTTAATCCTGAATTTAATAACACGGAGTTCATGATCTGAGCCACTGTCAGCTCCAGGCCTTGTTTTTTACTGACTGTATAGAGCTACTCAATCTCTGACTGCAAATAGCATAATAAGTCTGATTTTGGTATTGATTCTCTGGTAATTTCCATGTGTAGAGTCATGTCTTGGAATGTTGGATAAGGGTATTTGCTATGACCAGCTTGTTCTCTTAAAACTATATTAGCCTTTGTCTTTCATTTTGCACTTCAAGGTCAAACTTGCCTATTGTCCCAGGTGTCTCTTGACTTCCTACTTTTCATTTTAATCCCCTGTGATGAAGAGGACAACTTTTTTGATGTTAGTTCCAGAAGGTATTGTATGTCTTCATAGAACTGATCAACATCACCTTCTTTGGCATTATGGTTGGGGCACAGACTTGAATTACTGTGCTATTGAATGATTTGCATAAGAATCATTTCAAGTTTATTCTGTTGCTTTTGAGATTGCACCCAAGCACTGCATTTCAGACTCTTTTGTTGACTATGAGGGCTACTCCACTTCTTTTAAGGGATTCCTGCCCATGGTAGTAGATACAATGGTCATCTGAATTAAATTCACCCATTCCCATCCATTTCAGTTCACGGATTCCTAGAATGTCCATGTTCAATCTTGCCATCTCCTGCTTGACCACATCCAATTTACCTTAATTCATGGACCTAACATTCAAGGTTCCTATGCATTTTTTTTTTTTCCCAGCATTGGACTTTACTTTCACTACCAGACTTATCCACAGCTGAGGGTCATTTCTACTTTTGCCCTGCCGCTTCATTCCTTCTGGATGAATTAGTGATGGCCCTCTACTCTTCACCAGCAGCATATCGGACAACTTCTCACCTGGGGGGGCCCATCTTACAGTGTCATATCTTTTTACCTTTTCATACTATCCATGGTGTTCTCTAGGCAAGAATACTGCAGTGGTTTGCCATTTCCTTTTCCAGTGGTCCATGTTTTCACAGAAATCTTCACCATGACCCACCTGTCTTGGGTGGTCCTGCACAGACTGTTTCCTACCTTCACTGAGTTACTGAAGCCCCTTTGCCATGACAAGGGTCAGGAAACTAAGATCCCTCATGCCCCACAGCATGGCTTAAAAAAAAAAAAAAAAACCTTTATTATTATAGCTCAGTGAACAGAATGAACCTCATTTAAGCTATGATCCTTTCATGGGAACTACAGAGACCCCCACATGATGGTGTTCTTATATCGGGTTTACTTCACAGCTTAGGAACCCTGACCTTAGGGAACTCAAATCTTTTATAAGTAAGCATTCTTGCCTGGCTTTTTCCCAATTTTTTTTTCTTCTTAAGCTTTATTTTTTAGAGGAGCTTTGACTGTAAAATGTTATCAACTAAAACACAAATTAAAATGTTTCAGATTCAGGCAAAACTAAAATGAGAGGCAAAACCAAAACCTGAAATATATTAATTAGAAAGAAACGATCTTTTGAAAACCCTCCCTACCATCCAGAGATACATGCCTCCCTTCAAGATTAGCTAACCATAAGTAAGAAAAAGGGTGTCCTTATCTGAAGGTGATACCTTACTGCTCTGATGTGGCTGGTGGGATGCTCAGACCTCAGACTCTGTGGAGAACCCAGCTGGTGTCTCTAGAGCTAGAAAAGTCTGATCCTCTTCTCCAGAGCTTGAAACTTCTAATAGGCCTTTCTATTCCCATCATCCCTCCATCTCACTGCTAAGCCAATCAGTAATGGGCACCTGATTAGATTACTGAGGTCCCAATGGATCTTCATTTTTCTCTAGGTTAGTTGATTGGATCAGATATACATTCAGGCAGCAAAGAATGATGGGATGACTGAGTAATCAAGGACTGATTCAAGGATTCACTTCACAAATACTAATACCAATTCTACCAATACAGACTATATTTGAGTCAAATAAGAAAGTGATTATTGGTCCTGCCATTGGACAAGAAAAAGCGAAAGTTGAAAATATCATTGTTTGGGATCTTTGGTCAAATCAAAATTATCAAAAAATCCCTGAATTAAAACAGCTTCATAAACACAATGATGTTGTTCCCAAAGGAGAAAAAAAAATACCCATTCCTGTATCAACTTGTCACTCAGGTGTTATGTAGAAAACATAGGAGGTTGTGAACCTATTCAGGCAGCAAGGGAAGAGCTTTGGGGATGTGATTGGTTTTCCACCCTTAAGCCAAGTGTTCTCTCAAGGTTGACAGGTCAAAATCACCCTGAAAAATAAAAGTGTGTGTATACAGTTTGAAGCTGGGAATTCATAAGGGATGCACTAATGATGACAACAATCTAAAATAAAGGTTTCTTTCTTTCTGTTCTTTTTTTTTTTTTGGAAAGACAGAAATTAGAAATGTTATTCCTGGTGATATTGAGAAAGTAAAGGAGTGAGTCAGACTGATTCTGGAAACACTGTCACCTTAGATGGTGCTTTTTTCCCCAGAATCCTGGCATCACCACAACACACTGCATGAAGAAAGTAAGCCTAAAAATGCGAGGAGAGAGAGAGGATGAGTCCTTCTATCAGACCTTTCCAAAACTGAGAGGCACTGAGGGTCAGCACTGCAGGCTCTTTGGGAACTTGGAGTCAGAGAAGAAATAAACTTGGGGCAGTCCCAAATAACCTTGCCATCCAGAGGCAGCTGCTGCCAGGTGAGATTTGTTTATTTTTTATTTATCTCACTGATGACATTTTTATTTTATTTTATTTTATTTTTAAACTTTACAATATTGTATTCGTTTTGCCAAATATCGAAATGAATCCGCCACAGGTATACCTGCGTTCCCCATCCTGAACCCTCCTCCCTCCTCCCTCCCCTACCCTCCCTCTGGGTCATCCCAGTGCACCAGCCCCAAGCATCCAGTACCGTGCATCGAACCTGGACTGGCGACTCGTTTCATACATGATATTATACATGTTTCAATGCTATTCTCCCAAATCTCCCCACCTTCTCATCACTGATGACATTTTACAGATAGCAAATTTCCCTAGTCATTTTCCAGGGGTGATAGAAGCTACATCTTATTTTCACTGCCCTGTTTCCAGGTGTATTTAGATCACTACTGCTTCCTCAAACTTAGCTATGTTCAACACAGATTCTGATCAAGGTGACACCATTAGGCACAGAAATAAAATTTTGTTTTTCTCTTCATAAACGCCAACACTTTTCCTGCACTAAATACAGAAGCCCTTATTGGTGTTGAATGTTCTACCACGTTCAGGATGACTTCCACTTTGAGCTGCATCACACAAAGATTCGTTTGAAGTTTAAGCTCACAAATAAAGGGAGACCCTTTCTCCATATTCAAGAATTATCCATGCCTCTCTTCTACCACATTTATTTGGTGCACAAGCTATTCTTGTATACCACTGGCCACCAAAGTGAAGACTCACTGAAGGGTGTTCTCCCTCTTGGTCACTTTGGGGAAGATTCCTTTCACCATATTCTCCCGTGTATATAAATAACCTTTGCATGCATGTGTTAGGGAAATTAAATAATTAGCCTTGCTTGGCCTTCAGAGACAGAGCAGAGCAGGCCTCTGACCTTGCTTCTAACCTGCCTGGACACTGCCCTGACTGTGAGTGACTGCCTCCTGTGAGTGCAAGTCTTCTAGCACTATAGATAAGATGTTGTTATTCAGTTGCTCAGTTGTGTATTGCCCTTTGCAATCGCATAGACTGCAGCACACCAGGCTTCCCTGTCCACCATCTCCCAGAGCTTGCGCAAACTCATGTCCGTTGGTTGGAGAATGTACTGCGCTGGGTGAGAGGTTAGGTCCTCCTCTCTGCCTACTTTAGCGTACATGAATCTAACTTAAAATCATCTGAAGAGAAGTTAAAATTAGAAAAAGAATTATGCAATTTGTAAGGACCATTGTCCATGTTACAATGGCAAAATTATACTTCAGGTGATCAAGTCTTCATTTTCTGAAGTTGACTCTCCCTTGAGCTGGCCCACAACCCTAACTCCCCTTTCTCTTTCCTTTCTTTGTCCAGTTGCCACCTATCCCCCCATCTCTCCCTGTCTCTCTCTCCATCAGCTAGTCCCTTTTAACTTCTTCTATCTCTCTGGGAAGGTGGGGAGCTTAGTTTCCCCCACTCTAGCAAGTTTCTATCTGCCCCTATTATCACAGTCAATTTGAGCGCTATCGGGTCTGTATTTTAGCTGTAAAACTATGACTACAGGGGGAGGAGCCAAGATGGCAGAGGAGTAGGATGGGGAGAACACTTTCTCCCCCACAAATTCATCAAAAGAGCATTTAAACGTCGAGTAAATTCCACAAAGCAACTTCTGAATGCCGGCAGAGGACATCAGGCACCCAGAAAAGCAACCCAACTCTTCGAAAGAAGAGAGAAGAAATACAGCTCCACCCACCAGAACACCGACACAAGCTTCCCTAACCAGGAAACCTTGACAAGCCACCTGTACAAACCCACACACAGCAAGGAAAAGCCACAATAAAGAGAACTCCACAAACTGCCAGAATACAGAAAGGACACCCCAAACTCAGCAATTTAAACAAGATGAAGAGACAGAGGAATACCCAGCAGATAAAGGAACAGGATAAATGCCCACCAAACCAAACAAAAGAGGAAGAGATAGGGAATCTACCTGATAAAGAATTCCGAATAATGATAGTGAAATTGATCCAAAATCTTGAAACTAAAATGGAATCACAGATAAATAGCCTGGAGACAAGGATTGAGAAGATGCAAGAAAGGTTTAACAAGGACCTAGAAGAAATAAAAAAGAGTCAATATATAATGAATAATGCAATAAATGAAATTAAAAACACTCTGGAGGCAAAAAATAGTAGAATAACAGAGGCAGAAGATAGGATTAGTGAATTAGAAGATAGAATGGTAGAAATAAATGAATCAGAGAGGATAAAGAAAAACGAATTAAAAGAAATGAGGACAATCTCAGAGACCTCCAGGACAATATTAAACGCTACAACATTCGAATCATAGGGGTCCCAGAAGAAGAAGACAAAAAGAAAGACCATGAGAAAATACTTGAGGAGATAATAGTTGAAAACTTCCCTAAAATGGGGAAGGAAATAATCATCCAAGTCCAAGAAACCCAGAGAGTCCCAAACAGGATAAACCCAAGGCGAAACACCCCAAGACACATATTAATCAAATTAACAAAGACCAAACACAAAGAACAAATATTAAAAGCAGCAAGGGAAAAACAACAAATAACACACAAGGGAATTCCCATAAGGATAACAGCTGATCTTTCAATAGAAACTCTTCAAGCCAGGAGGGAATGGCAAGACATACTTAAAATGATGAAAGAAAATAACCTACAGCCCAGATTATTGTACCCAGCAAGGATTTCATTCAAGTATGAAGGAGAAATCAAAAGCTTCTCAGACAAGCAAAAGCTGAGAGAATTCTGCACCACCAAACCAGCTCTCCAACAAATACTAAAGGATATTCTCTAGACAGGAAACACAAAAACGGTGTATAAATTCGAACCCCAAACAATAAAGTAAATGGCAACGGGATCATACTTATCAGTAATTACCTTAAACGTAAATGGGTTGAATGCCCCCAACCAAAAGACAAAGACTGGCTGAATGGATACAAAAACAAGACCCCTACATATGTTGTCTACAGGAGACCCACCTCAAAACAGGGGACACATACAGACTGAAAGTGAAGGGCTGGAAAAAGATTTTCCATGCAAATAGGGACCAAAAGAAAGCAGGAGTAGCAATACTCATATCAGATAAAATAGACTTTAAAATAAAGGCTGTGAAAAGAGACAAAGAAGGTCACTACATAATGATCAAAGGATCAACCCAAGAAGAAGATATAACAATTATAAATATATATGCACCCAACACAGGAGCACCGCAGTATGTAAGACAAATGCTAACAAGTATGAAAGGAGAAATTAACAATAACACAATAATAGTGGGAGACTTTAATACCCCACTCACACCTATGGATAGATCAACTAAACAGAAAATTAACAAGGAAACACAAACTTTAAATGATACAATAGACCAGTTAGACCTAGTTGATATCTATAGGACATTTCATCCCAAAACAATGAATTTCACCTTTTTCTCAAGCACACGTGGAACCTTTTCCAGGATAGATCACATCCTGGGCCATAAATCTAGCCTTGGTAAATTCAAAAAAATAGAAATCATTCCAAGCATCTTTTCTGACCACAATGCAGTAAGATTAGACCTCAATTACAGGAGAAAAAATATTAAAAATTCCAACATATGGAGGCTGAACAACACACTGCTGAATAACCAACAAATCACAGAAGAAATCAAGAAAGAAATCAAAATTTGCATAGAAACGAATGAAAATGAAAACACAACAACCCAAAACCTGTGGGACACGGTAAAAGCAGTCCTAAGGGGAAAGTTCATAGCAATACAGGCACACCTCAAGAAACAAGAAAAAAGTCAAATAAATAACCTAACTCTATACCTAAAGCAACTAGAAAAGGGAGAAATGAAGAACCCCAGGGTTAGTAGAAGGAAAGAAATCTTAAAAATTAGAGCAGAAATAAATGCAAAAGAAACAAAAGAGACCATAGCAAAAATCAACAAAACCAAAAGCTGGTTCTTTGAAAGGGTAAATAAAATTGACAAACCATTAGCCAGACTCATCAAGAAACAAAGGGAGAAAAATCAAATCAATAAAATTAGAAACGAAAATGGAGAGATCACAACAGACAACACAGAAATACAAAGGATCATAAGAGACTACTATCAACAATTATATGCCAATAAAACGGACAACGTGGAAGAAATGGACAAATTCTTAGAAAAGTACAACGTTCTAAAACTGGACCAGGAAGAAATAGAAAATCTTAACAGACCCATCACAAGCACGGAAATTGAAACTGTAATCAAAAATCTTCCAGCAAACAAAAGCCCAGGTCCAGACGGCTTCACAGCTGAATTCTACCAAAAATTTAGAGAAGAGCTAACACCTATCCTGCTCAAACTCTTCCAAAAAATTGCAGAGGAAGGTAAACTTCCAAACTCATTCTATGAGGCCACCATCACCCTAATACCAAAACCTGACAAAGATGCCACAAAAAAAGAAAACTACAGGCCAATATCACTGATGAACATAGATGCAAAAATCCTTAACAAAATTCTAGCAATCAGAATCCAACAACACATTAAAAAGATCATACACCATGACCAAGTGGGCTTTATCCCAGGGATGCAAGGATTCTTCAATATCCGCAAATCAATCAATGTAATACACCACATTAACAAATTGAAAAATAAAAACCATATGATTATCTCAATAGATGCAGAGAAAGCCTTTGACAAAATTCAACACCCATTTATGATAAAAACTCTCCAGAAAGCAGGAATAGAAGGAACATACCTCAACATAATAAAAGCTATATATGACAAACCCACAGCAAACATTATCCTCAATGGTGAAAAATTGAAAGCATTTCCTCTAAAGTCAGGAACAAGACAAGGGTGCCCACTTTCACCACTACTATTCAACATAGTTTTGGAAGTTTTGGCCACAGCAATCAGAGCAGAAAAAGAAATAAAAGGAATCCAAATTGGAAAAGAAGAAGTAAAACTCTCACTATTTGCAGATGACATGATCCTCTACATAGAAAACCCTAAAGACTCCACCAGAAAATTACTAGAGCTAATCAATGACTATAGTAAAGTTGCAGGATATAAAATCAACACACAGAAATCCCTTGCATTCCTATACACTAATAATGAGAAAACAGAAAGAAAAATTAAGGAAACAATTCCATTCACCATTGCAATGGAAAGAATAAAATACTTAGGAATATATCTACCTAAAGAAACTAAAGACCTATATATAGAAAACTATAAAACACTGGTGAAAGAAATCAAAGAGGACACTAATAGATGGAGAAATATACCATGTTCATGGATTGGAAGAATCAATATAGTGAAAATGAGTATACTACCCAAAGCAATTTATAGATTCAATGCAATCCCTATCAAGCTACCAACAGTATTCTTCACAGAACTAGAACAAATAATTTCACAATTTGTATGGAAATACAAAAAACCTTGAATAGCCAAAGCAATCTTGAGAAATAAGAATGGAACTGGAGGAATCAACCTGCCTGACTTCAGGCTCTACTACAAAGCCACAGTCATCAAGACAGTATGGTACTGGCACAAAGACAGAAATATAGATCAATGGAACAAAATAGAAAGCCCAGAGATAAACCCACACACCTATGGACACCTTATCTTTGACAAAGGAGGCAAGAATATACAATGGATTAAAGATAATCTCTTTAACAAGTGGTGCTGGGAAAACTGGTCAACCGCTTGTAAAAGAATGAAACTAGAGCACTTTCTAACACCACACACAAAAATAAACTCAAAATGGATTAAAGATCTCAACGTAAGACCAGAAACTATAAAACTCCTAGAGGAGAACATAGGCAAAACACTCTCCGACATACATCACAGCAGGATCCTCTATGACCCACCTCCCAGAATATTGGAAATAAAAGCAAAAATAAACAAATGGGACCTAATTAAACTTAAAAACTTCTGCACAACAAAGGAAACTATAAGCAGGGTGAAAAGACAGCCTTCAGAATGGGAGAAAATAATAGCAAATGAAGCAATTGACAAACAACTAATCTCAAAAATATACAAGCAACTCCTGCAGCTCAATTCCAGAAAAATAAACGACCCAATCAAAAAATGGGCCAAAGAAATAAACAGACATTTCTCCAGAGAAGACGTACAGATGGATAAGAAACACATGAAAAGATGCTCAACATCACTCATTATCAGAGAAATGCAAATCAAAACCATAATGAGGTACCATTTCACACCAGTCAGAATGGCTGCTATCCAAAAGTCTACAAGCAATAGATGCTGGAGAGGGTGTGGAGAAAAGGGAACCCTCTTAACACTGTTGGTGGGAATGCAAACTAGTACAGCCACTATGGAGAACAGTGTGGAAATTCCTTAAAAAACTGGAATTAGAACTTCCATATGACCCAGCAGTCCCACTACTGGGCATACACACCGAGGAAACCAGAATTGAAAAAGACACGTGTATCCCAATGTTCATCACAGCACTGTTTATAATAGCCAGGACATGGAAGCAACCTAGATGCCCATTAGCAGATGAATGGATAAGAAAGCTGTGGTACATATACACAATGGAGTATTACTCAGCCATTAAAAAGAATGCATTTGAATCAGTTCTAATGAGGTGGATGAAACTGGAGCCTATTATACAGAGTGAAGTAAGCCAGAAGGAAAAACACCAATACAGTATACTAACGCATATATAAGAAATTTAGAAAGATGGTAACAATAACCCGGTGTACGAGACAGCAAAAGAGACACTGATGTATAGAACAGTCTTATGGACTCTGTGGGAGAGGGAGAGGGTGGGAAGATTTGGGAGAAGGGCATTGAAACTTGTAAAATATCATGTATGAAACGAGATGCCAGTCCAGGTTCGATGCACAATACTGGATGCTTGGGGCTAGTGCACTGGGAGGACCCAGAGGGATGGTATGGGGAGGGAGGAGGGAGGAGGGTTCAGGATGGGGAACACATGTATACCTGTGGTGGATTCATTTTGATATTTGGCAAAACTAATACAATTATGTAAAGTTTAAAAATAAAATAAAATTTTTTAAAAAAGAAAAAAAAAAAAAACTATGACTACAAAAAGGAAAGATAACTTTTTTTGACACAGGATGGCCATGATATTCTTTAGACTCTGGAGAAAACTGGTTAAAATGATTCTTATTTCCTTTGAAACAGCAAAATCGGTTCTTCTAGCATATGCAATTTAAAACAGCTAGTCATTAAAAAGGCCTGCCTAGAAAAAAAAAAAAAAAAAACTTGAAGTTAAACTTTACCTGGGCTTTCTGCTGCTGCTGCTGCTGCTAAGTCGCTTCAGTCGTGTCCGATTCTGTGCGACCCCAGAGATGGCAGCCCACCAGGCTCCCCCGTCACCGGGATTCTCCAGGCAAGAACACTGGAGTAGGTTGCCATTTCCTTCTCCAATGCATGAAAGGGAAAAGTGAAAGTGAAGTCACTCCATCATGTCCGACTCCCAGCGACCCCATGGACTGCAGCCCACCAGGCTCCTCTGTCCACGGGATTTTCCAGGCAAGAGTACTGGAGTGGGGAGCCATTACCTTCTCCGACCTGGGCTTTCTAGATGGGGCTAAAGGGAGAGAATCTTTCTGCCAATGCAAGAGACACAAGAGATACAACAGATATGGGTTTAATCCTTGGGTTGGCAAGATCCCTTGGAGGAGGGCATGGTGGCCCACTCCAGTACTCTTGCCAGAGGATCCCATGGACAAAGGAGCCTAGCAGGCTGTAGTCCTTGGGGTCACAAACAGCTGGAGATAAATGAAGCGACTTAGCAGAGCATGCAACCTTTGCCATGTCCTTGAAATACTTTGCCTGAGGCCTCAGCCTTGGGCAAATTGGAATTTCAAGACAAGGTGGGTGGAGGGAAGAGTCAAAGAGACATTTTAAATATCAAGTGGAAAGCTATTAGATCTCTGGCTGCCTCTCTGGATTTATCTATGTCTCAGTGTGTGTCTTTGTTTTTGGAGTTTAACTTGTAAATGAGTTCTAATTCAATTGGCTTAAAGAAAAGTAAGCACTTACAAATCAAACAGTTACAAGAGAAACTAACTAAATGAATTTCAGGTTCACATGTACTGGGAAATATTAAATATCAGGTATTAATTTTATTATTAATAAATATCAAATATTAATAAATATCAGGTATTAATATCAGGTATTGTTTGCTAATCTCATCATGTCTTGAATTATCAGCAATGTGTAATACTTTTATTGTGCCTAGATTTAATTTAAGCTAAATTTGCCAACAAGGAAAGTAACTCAAGTAAAGAAACTTTTAAAACAGAAAAATATATAAATGAGATGAGAGCTTTTAGATAAACTCTATTAATAATTATAGTTAAACTGTTATAGTCAGATCTCTGTAGGTAGCAGTGGAAGGCAGTTCTTGGCAGATTCATAGGGCTTCCTGGAAGAGGAGAGATCTAACCAGTGTGTGTTTTCCAGGGGTATGAAGAAGAGGAGGGACATTAAAGGGTAAGGCAGGCCCTATCAGAAGAAACTGAACAAGAACACCAAAGGATGAAAACTTCTAGCCCAAAAAGATCAACAACTTTCATGTTTTCTGAAATAATTTTGCTAAGTGTGTTAGGGGAACCCATTACGATCCAGGTAGCCTGGATTCTCTGCTCTAAACTATTTTATGACCTTCCAGTGAAACTGGAAGTTCAGTCTCTCAGATTTGTTTTTTTTAAGTTCAGCTGATCAGTTCAGTCTCTCAGATTTGTTATTTTTTTATTATCTATAAAATGGGGGTAATATTTGTCTTACTTATCTTGCAAGATTTGGCGAAGATCAAATAAAAGAATGAATGTGAAAATATTTTCAAAAGTATGAATCATCATACATCAAAAAAAGAAGAAGAAGAAGAAGAATTACACTTTAAGGATGTCTAAGAGTCTCTCCAGACCGGGGTAACTTGAATTTCTGCTACTGCTGCTAAGTCGCTTCAGTCATGTCCGACTCTGTGTGACCCCATAGATGGCATCCCACCAGGCTCCCCTGTCCCTGGGATTCTCCAGGCAAGAACACTGGAGTGGGTTGCCATTGCCTTCTCCTACTTGAATTTCTAGGGTTGTCCTAAACTAAGTGATGAAAATTTATTGAATAGCTAGGTCATTTCCAAATAAAATAAGATTTTGAAACATTAATCACTAAGCACTAACTCACTCTTACAGAGAAACTAAAGAGATTTTGGACTATTAATAATTATGCTTGGTGCCATCCTGAGATGTTCTCTATAACAAAGCAAATGTTTTTAGAAATTATTACTGGTATTTATGTTCACCAGTCTACAGAATGCTAATATGAAGGACAGTTTATGGTTACTTAAGGAAAGTAGCATGTGTGTTTTTAGTAAAAAAGGGTGTAAAAAATGAAATTACATTTTATTAAGAAAAAACAAAGTAGGCCTGACTTAAAGGTGGCTGTTTCTAATTGAACAAAGTGTTTAAAAAAAAAAGAGGTCTATGAAAAGTGGACCCCAAGAAAAGAATTTTGTGTTTTCTTGAGATGTTGAACTGCCCTTGATAATGGATTTTAAATTTCTTTACCTCTAAAGTGACCTGTTCTATGTTTACCTTTGAAAGCTTCTGTTACTTTGGCTAAGTGAATAACTGTTGTTTCACAGTGACCTTATATTATCCTATCTCAATGAGTGTTATAAACCCTTTTGATATTTTTTGGCAGAACTTCCTAAAATTAAATCCTAATAAAGTTCTTTTAACATCTAGCTGACTTTCAGGTGCTTCAAAAGGCCCATGAGACATCCCAAAGAGAAATATTAAACTGCATGTGTTCATTTGACACGTTAAATTACATGCAAAGTATTGTTGGAGGACTGGTAAGTTTTCTTAGGTTATACTGTATGATTGATGTTGCTAATATAAGTATCCCAAAAATTAGGTGAAATTCTTGAAGATTTGATATGTCCTGATAAAATATTGTCAATTATAGTTCTAGTTATCATTTTAAAGAGTTAGGTGTCACAGCAATGACCAGGTTGCTTTGTCAATTCCAGTACAATCACATTTTAAACATGCCTTCTATGATTTCACTCTGATGCCTTTGGAAGAATACTGCTACTTCTTACAAATTTATGGAAAAGATGTTTTAACACTAACCAGATAAACAAATTTTGTTATTAAGTGTAAGCTGATACACACAGGAATTTGATTTTCTCTCTCTGTTAAGAGAACAAAGTTTTCTTAGAATGTGGCTTTTGATAACAGATTGTTAATTTCTTTGCCTTTATGTGATTTATACTTGTTTTAAAAATCTTTTGTTATTTTAGTAAAGTAAATAAGTATTATTTCACAATGATCTGTGAAGACTATGGTACGTGTAAATAAAGCACATCCTGCTTCTACAAAATTAACACCTCACTGTCAAACTATTGCTATCCTGATGCCCTTAAAATACGGACAGGTTTGTCTACCGCTGAAGACTAGCTTGAAGGATTTTGAGAATAACCTTACTAACATGTAAAATGAGTACAATTGTACAGTAGTTTGAACATTCTTCGGCATTACCCTTCTTTGGGATTGGAATAAAAACTGACTTTTTCTAGTCCTCTGAACATGGCTAAGTTTTCCAAATTTGCTGATATATTGAGTGCATCATTTTAACATCATCATCTTTTAGGATTTGAAATAACTCAGCTGAAATTCCATCACTTCCACTAATTTTGTTCCTAGTAATTTTTCCTAAGGATTCTTCATTCAAGGATGTATGGCTCTAAGTGAGTGTTCACAACAGTGTGGTTATCTGGGTCATTAAGACCCTTTTTATATAGTTCTTCTGTATATTCTTACCACTTCTTATTCCTCTATTCTGTTTTTATTACATCCCATTTCTGTCCTTGTTCTTGCCCATCCTTGCATGAAATGTTCCCTTGATCTCTCCAATTTTCTTGAAGAGATCTCTAGTGTATCCCATTCTATTGTTTTTCTCTATTTCTTTGCATTGTTCTCTTAAGAAGGCCTTGTCTCTTCTTGTTTTTCTCTGGAATGCTGCATTTAGTTGGGTATATCTTTCCCTTTACAAATCTTCTACCTTTTAACAGAGGGACAAGAAGAAGAGCTGATGTAGGGCCGAAAATGAGGGCAACAGAGGGAAATTGCAGATAAGCTGGAGATCATGTACTTTGGCTGTCACAGGGCTGTGTCCTTTCAAGTCTGGGGACTTGTGTCTAGACCTCTGAGGGTCACTGCAGGCCTGGATTTGTGCTTGTGAATTTCTAAAAAACTAGAACTTTCTTATACTGACCTGCATTAGACTACACTGAATGACCCACCCCCACTCCAAGGGTACAGAGTGGCCAATGGCAGTTTGGAGAAACAGTGAATAGCCTCCATTCTGTTTTGTTATTTTTAATTTTATTTTAAATTGGGGTAAAGTTGATTTGGGGCTTCCCTGATGGTTCAGATGGTAAAGAATCTGCCTGCAATGCAGGAGACCCTGGTTTTATCTCTGGGTCAGGAAGATCTCTTGGAGAAGGAAATGTGAATCCATTCCATTGCCAATCCAATCCGAGTATTCTTGTCTTGCCTGGAAAATTCCATGGACAGAGAAGCCTAGCAGGCTACAGTCCATGGGGTCACAAACAGTTGGACACTATTGAGTGATTAACAATGTGTGACTAACAATTGAGTGACTAACACACACATAGCAGATTTACAAACAATGTTGTGACAGTTTCAGGTAAACAGTGAAGGAACTCAGCCATACATGTACATGTATACATTCTTTCCCATATTTCTTCTCTCCCACCCAGGCTGCCACCTTACATTAAGCAGAACTCCATGTGCTATACAGAAGCTCCTTGCTGGTTCTCCATTTTAAATACTGCAGTGTGTACATATCCATCCCAAACTCTATAACTACCCCTTTCTCCTATCCTTCCTCCAGGGCGACCATTCTCTAAGTCTGTGAGTCTCTTTCTGTTTTGAAAGTAAGTTCATTTTTATCATTTCTTTTTAGATTCCCACATATAAGGGATGTCATACCATATTTATCCTTCTCTGTCTGACTTATTTCACTTGGTAATTAATGACCATTATGGATGCAAAGATGAGATGCAATTTGGGTGGTAAGTGGAGGATCCCCCATCTTGGCTGAGGACAAGGAAAGGGATGAATGTTCTTTGGAAATTTTGCAATTTAGTCTTCTCACACATCACAGCCTTCAGACTTTGAGAATTGTGCTTTACAGAAGGAAATGAGAAACTATGAGGCCTAGTACCATGTTGTTGTCATCCAAGTGTTACCAGGTTGTCTGCTTTGATCCATAGAATGTCATGGGAGATGAAAGTCAAACCACATCCCTTTGGTTGCCTGACACAGATCAAGGAGGAACATAGGGATCTGCAGTGGCTTCAGGGGCCCTGGCCCGGCCTCCCCTTTGTGGGGAAACTTCTTTACTGTCCAGAGCTGAGGAAGCAGTGAAGATGCTGATGGGTAGAGTGACTGCACCCCAGTCCAGTACTTTTGCCTAGAAAATCCCATGGACGGAGAAGCCTGGTAGGCTGCAGTCCATGGGGTCGCTAAGAGTCAGACACAACTGAGTGACTTCACTTTCACTTTTCACTTTCATGCATTGGAGAAGAAAATGGCAACCCACTTCAGTGTTCTTGCCTGGAGAATCCCAGAGACGGGAAGCCTGGTGGCCTGCCGTCTATGGGGTCGCACAGAGTCGGACACGACTGAAGCGACTTAGCAGAAGCAGCAGCAGCAGCAGCAGAGTGACTGCATGTTGTGGGGTCATGTGTTAATGAGCCCTCAGTGTACTTTCTTCTCAGTTTTACTTTGAAGCAAAAATTACTCTAAAAAAGAAAATCTAGTTTTACAAATATAACTGTAACCCTTCCTGCTCTAAAATTTTATTGTACTAAATATTTTCTAAAGTAGAAGAAAAACTAATGCTCATTGATTGTCAAAATCAGTTTCTAAGTCCTATGTTTTTGAGATGCCTAACCAAGTTAAACATTTTGAAGAATCCACATTAAAATAAAACTAAAATTTAAAAAATTAATTAAAACTCCAAACAAAACAGTTATATCCTTTATAACTTTTTGAAGAGCATTTATATCTTAGGTATTTAAATGAATATTATTTAGTCACACAATTATTTAGTGAACTAGCATTTACAGAAAAGTGACTTCCCAGGTGACTCAGTTTATAAAGAACCAGTGTATGATGCAGGAGACACAGGAGACTGGGGTTTGACCTGGGTCTGGACAATCCCCTGGAGGAGGAAATGGCAACCCACTCCTATATTCTTGCCTTATGGAGGGACCAAGGCAATCACAAGGACTGCTCATGTCAAGGGTCATGGCCTGAGTCAGTAGTGAGGCTCCTCCTGGGGTCTGCACTCGAGTGGCTCACTGTACACACCATGTTCCTCTCAGTGTGTATAAACCCACTGAACCACCCCAGAAGTAAGCAAGAAGGTCAGAGATGCCCCATATAGAATAAGGAACTGGTGGGAGTGTTAAGGTTTTAGATCATAGACAACTTAGTGGCTTTTAAAAAAAATCAGTGTTTGGAAATTCCCGTGGTATGAACTGAAAAATTAAGACAACACATCATGCACAGCAGCAGCAGTAGCCTTACAATGAGGGTCTCTTTATTTCTGACAATTTATAACCATCTACCCAGGGATAGCTTCAACATGTGAGTCTCAACCTCAAATCCACCTAAAGAAATTTTGGTTCCTATTTCTGACTCTACAGGACACATGTCCACAAATATTCCATTACCACAGAGACTACATTTCCCCCTGCAATCTTGCTCCCTGCAAGATCACATTTCCTTTTCACATTCACATTGAGAAGATGTCTGACACCAAGGGTCTGTTTTCCCTTCACAATGTACTTTGTCCTAGATTTCAGTTCCCAAGTACTCAGAAGAAAGCTTTTCATTGATGCACCCAACTAGGTAAGGGTGTTATTGCTGTATATGATGGGCTCAGGTTGACAGAATGTGTTATCTCCACAGTGTGGACAGGGGGTGAAGCAAATCCAGATGGTCCTGGGACGTCCCAAGTCCTTCAGAATCTCCAGCAGTTCAATCCGACACTGGGCAAGTCTACTTGGTTGGAGGATTCCCTGAGAGCTGAAACTCTCCTGAGGGGCAGTGTACAGCTCTCCACTTAAACTGGGCAGTCCAGAGGTGTGTCGCAGCATCTTCTCCATCATGGCCATGGAGAGGAAGTTTCCACGCAGACTAAAGGATGTGAGGTGGATGCAGAGGCTCAGGGCTGGCAGAAGGAATTCCAGGTGGGAGTCCCTGATCCCACATTGCTCTAGGTACAGCTTCTGGAGGGTGGCTGAAACTTTCTCCAGCAGAGCTGGGAGGAGCTCAGGACTAGAGTAGGTCATCATACCACCACTCAGATTCAGGCCCTTTAGCTGACTAACTTTCGGGCTCTGGGACAGATGGGTCAGGTCTGAATCTGTAAGGAGGCAGCAAGTTATTGTAAGGGTGTCCAAGGGGGTCATCAGGCACC
Organism: Bos indicus x Bos taurus; assembly: GCF_003369695.1. Classification (NCBI taxonomy): domain Eukaryota; kingdom Metazoa; phylum Chordata; class Mammalia; order Artiodactyla; family Bovidae; genus Bos; species Bos indicus x Bos taurus. The sequence goes on from NC_040091.1 coordinate 53,746,719, forward strand.
TGGGGAGAAGGAGAGGAATTAAGTCTTAGAAACTGAGGTGGAATTTGACTGCAAGTTGAGAGACAAGTGATCTGCCCAAGCCCAAATTTGGTCAAATCATCCAATAAGGATTAATACCCAGAATGAGCAATCTCATTGCAGTCGGTCATTTCACCTTCTCTTTGTGACTGGGTCAAGTACATAGGATATTTTTTTTTCCTTATTAGCAGATATTTTTATTCATGAAAAAGATCAAGATATCAATTTTTTAGGTTGACATTTTAAGGAATTTTCTTTTATTTTTTTAATTTATTTTAATCGGAGTCTAATTACAATATTGTGGTGGTTTTTGCCATACATTCACAAGAATCAGCCATAGGTGTACATGTGTTCCCATCCTGACCCTCCCTCCCACCTCCCTCCCCATCCCATCCCTTAAAGTATATAGAATCTTAAAAGCTCTCTCTCCTCATTACTCAATCAAGGAAAACTTACTTTGCTTCCTTATGAGGATGAATGAAGACAATCGAATGCACTAGGACAAGCTCAGAGGAGAGCCTGACATCTTACTTCAATCAATAGTGGACATCACCAAATGTTAATAGTAACAGATATACTTAAAATGCTTCCTAGGCCGGCTTCATCCCATCAGGCTTTGGCCCTGGACACCCATCTCAGGCAGGTGAGGCTTCTGGGTGACATGTGTAGAGGACCAACCTGGGCAATATCCCATGACATCCACTGAGGTTAACAGTCTTCAGGGGCTCACCTACATCCCTGCTTTATCTACAAACTATCTACCAAATTTTATGATCCCTTTGACCCCTGCTCTATTACTATCAACTTCAGGACCATGTATTTTCCATATATTAATTGCATTATCTGGATCCACAAACAAGCTTTTACACATAGGGTATTTGATTCCCCACCCCCTCGGTGGTATCAGATTTTTTTTATATATAAATTTATTTATTTTAATTGGAGGCTAATTACTTTACAACATTATATTGGTTTTGCCATACATAGACATGAATCGGCCACAGGTGTACATATGTTCCCCATCCTGAACCCCTCTCCCACCTTCCTCCCCATCCCATCTCTCTGGGTCATCCCAGTGCACCAGCCCCGAGCATCCTGTATCATGCATCAAACCTGGACTAGCGATTCATTTCACATATGATATTATACATGTTTCAATGCCATTCTCCCGAATCATCCCACCCTATCCCTCTCCCACAGAATCCAAAAGACTGTTCAATACATCTGTGTCTCTTTTGCTGTCGGGCATACAGGGTTATCATTACCATCTTTCTAAATTCCATATATATGCGTTAGTATACTGTATTGGTGTTTTTCTTTCTGGCTTACTTCACTCTATAATAGGTTCTAGTTTCATCCACCTCATTAGACCTGATTCAAATGCATTCTTTTTAATGGCTGAGTAATACTCCATTGTGTGTATGTACCACAGCTTTCTTATCCATTCATCTGCTGATGGACATCTAGGTTGCTTCCATGTCCTGGCTATTATAAACAGTGCTGTGATGAACATTGGGATACACGTGTCTTTTTCAATTCTGGTTTCCTTGGTGTGTATGCCCAGTAGTGGGATTGCTGGGTCGTATGGAAGTTCTATTTCCAGTTTTTTAAGGAATCTCCACACTGTTCTCCATAGTGGCTGTACTAGTTTGCATTCCCACCAACAGTGTAAGAGGGTTCCCTTTTCTCCACACCCTCTCCAGCATCTATTGCTTGTAGACTTTTGGATCGAAGCCATTCTGACTGGTGTGAAATGGTACCTCATTGTGGTTTTGATTTGCATTTCTCTGATAATGAGTGATGTTGAGCACCTTTTCATGTGTTTGTTATCCATCTGTATGTTTTCTTTGGAGAAATGTCTGTTTAGTTCTTTGGCCCATTTTTTGATTGGGTCATTTATTTTTCTGGAATTGAGCTGCAGGAGTTGCTTGTATATTTTTGAGATTAATTCTTTGTCAGTTGCTTCATTTGCTATTATTTTCTCCCATTCTGAAGGCTGTCTTTTCACCTTGCTTAGAGTTTCCTTTGTTGTGCAGAAGCTTTTAATTAGGTCCCATTTGTTTATGTTTGCTTTTATTTCCAATATTCTGGGAGGTGGGTCATAGAGAATCCTGCTGTGATTTATGTCAGAGTGTTTTTCCTATGTTCTTCTCTAGGAGTTTTATAGTTTCTTGTCTTATGTCTAGGTCTTTAATCTATTTTGAGTTTATTTTTGTGTATGGTGTTAGAAAGTGTTCTAGTTTCATTCTTTTACAAGTGGTTGACCAGTTTTCCCAGCACTACTTGTTAAAGAGATTGTCTTTTCTCCATTGTATATTCTTGCCTCCTTTGTCAAAGATAAGGTGTCCATAGGTGTGTGGGTTTATCTCCGGGCTTTCTATTTTGTTCCATTGATCTATATTTCTGTCTTTGTGCCAGTACCATACTGTCTTGATGACTGTGGCTTTGTAGTAGAGCCTGAAGTCAGGCAGGTTGATTCCTCCAGTTCCATTCTTATTTCTCAAGATTGCTTTGGCTATTCAAGGTTTTTTGTATTTCCATACAAATTGTGAAATTATTTGTTCTAGCTCTGTGAAAAATATTAGCTTGATAGGGATTGCATTGAATCTATAGATTTCTTTGGGTAGTATACTCACTTTCACTATATTGATTCTTCCAATCCATGAACATGGTATTTTTCTCCATCTATTAGTGTCCTCTTTGATTTCTTTCACCAGTGTTTTTATAGTTTTCTATATATAGGTCTTTTGTTTCTTTAGGTAAATATATTCCTAAGTATTTTATTCTTTTCATTGCAATGGTGAGTGGAATTGTTTCCTTAATTTCTCTATTTTCTCATTATTAGTGTATAGGAATGCAAGGGATTTCTGTGTGTTGATAGGGTATTTGAAATAGGCTTATAGTGGTCACAGAACTGGAGGGCACACAGCTTCAGTTTATAAATGCAGGCCTGGTTGAGTTGTCCATATTTGATGCCACATTCCCTGACCCATTTTCCTAAGTCATCTAGGAAAGATAACGCTAACTAAAAAGGAATTCAAATACCCACCCCACTATATTCTAACCCCTAGTCTATAGCTTCCTAACAGGCTGTCCCTTTCCAGAACTTCTGTCCCAGTTTGGACCCTTACGTTGATTTGATGGTTGTGTGATACCACATTTCAGGATAGAACAGCAAAGAAGATAGTGCATTTGATATCCTAGTACTGTTTACTGTTACCTGGCCAGCGATGCACACTCACCTGAGCATCTGGTCCAGGCAGCCTTCAAGGTAGAAGGGGGATTCCAGATGAAGATCCCGGAGGTGGTGCGGCCTCAAGAACTGAGATGTAATTTTGACAACGTGCTGCTTGTCCTGCTCCTTGGGAGCTGGCAGGTGGATGTGGGAGATGAGGAGTCTCTGCACTTTGCTTATCTGGCCCAGGAGAGGAGCAAACATGGCCAGGGTGGGCAAATACCAGGTGCAATTCACGTGTACCTCCTCGATACAGTCCAGTCGCACCATGCTCAGCACCTTCATAATATTTTCCATGGGAAATGAAAGAATGCTTAGTTTCTTACAGCACAGGTGTATGGAAGCTTTTCTCTCCTCCACCCACTTTAGGAGGTAGGTGAGGAATCCATCCATGCTCCTTTCCTTGAGATGAAGTTCTATGAACACCTCGAAGGGAGCCAAGGGCTTCTCCGCCCTCAAACTCTCCACAGCCCCTGGTGCCATTGATGAGCTTGAAGACACATGGATCTTGGATCCAGACCACATTCTCCAGAAGTCCTGTCCAGAATTTCTTAAATCCAGCACCTGCAATTTGCACCTCCTGTGGGGAAACAGCAGATTGGCAAGGATGGTTTAAGATCCACACAAAATTTAGGCAACACTCTGACTTCCCACCTGAACTTTTACTTCATATTCCTGACATCACCTGCTGCCTTGCCCTCTTCTTCTGTCTCTGCCTCACCTTCCTTCATCTCCTTTTCCCCTTTCATTTCTCCTAGCTTTATACTTCTAGTGCCCTTATGCACCCCTGGGAGGAGGCTGGGACATACTTTCAGATTCCCTTGCATCTTGGACACTGATGCACTACTGAAAGACATGTGCTTAGTCCCTTCAGTCATGTCTAACTCTTTTGCGACTCCTTGGGTTGTAACCCAGGTTCCTTTGTTCATGGAATTTTCCAGGCAAGAATACTGGAGTGGGTTGCTATGCCCTCCTCCAGGGGATCTTCCTGACACGGGGATTGAACCCATGTCTCCTATGTCTCCTGCATTGGCAAGCAAGTTCTTTACCACTAGTGCTACCTGGTATTTCTCAAAGTGAGCTCAGCAATGGCCACATCTCTGTATTTCTTCATTGACATCATCAGAGGCCACTGGCCCATCGATTTGCTATCTACTCTCCTGACGTCCCTGATAACTCAGTTGGTACAGAGTCTACCTGAAATGCAGGAGACCCCGGTTCTATTCCTGGGCCGGGAAGATCCACTGGTGAAGAGACAGGCTACCCATTCCAGTATTCTTGGACTTCCCTTGTAGATCAGCTGGTAAAGAATTTGCCTGCAGTGCGGGAGACCTGGATTTGATCCCTAGGTTGGGAAGGTCCCCTGGAGAAGGAAAAGGCTACCCACTCCAGTATTCTGGCCTGGAGAATTCCATGGACTACAGTCCACGGGGTTGCACGGAGTCAGATGTGAGTGAGTCACTCAGTCGTGCGACTTTCACTCACTTCACTCCTGACTTTGGCTGTCTCTTCAGGACTGCCCATATCCTACCAGGTTACCTGCATCAGACTCACCTGGGCTGATCCTTCTGTGCAAGCAGGACATTAAGGCCATCCAGTACTGTTTGTAAGGTTCCCAGATGAGGCGTCTGCATCAGGCCTCCCAGAGGCAAGCGGACAAAGGGCCAGGCTTGCACCAAGGCCTTTAAGGTCTTTCTGTGTCTTCCAAAGAACGCTTCCATGAAGAGTTGGGGGAAGAGCTCGATGGGCAGATACTCCAGAGCAGAAATGGCCAAGGCCTCATTGGCTAGTAGGCTCTTTCCTGCGAGGTTCATGAGTCTCAGGGGGTTCTGGACACTCATCCTGAATCTGCTCCTAAAGGAATCCTGTGAGAACTTGCAGGGAACAAGGCATCTTTCTCAGGTAAGCATGAACACCCCTTCACTATCTCCCCACCCTTCAGAGGAACTTACAGTCAAAGTCACTGCTCTGGCAGTGGTGGAAGAGCCTCAGTTTTTGTACAATTTCACTCTGGGTTCAGTGGGCAGAAAACCATAGCTCTGCCCCTACAGGCACCAGAACAAGCATCTCAGAAGGACCAAGGAGGAAGAAACACAACCCACTAATCCATCCATTTCCATCCACTACTTTGCTCATGGGAAACTTGTACCATGAGTTGAATGTTAAGCTCCATCTTTTTAAGGGGAAGAAAACTTTAAATCATCACTTATAGCCTAAAGCTATGGGATTAATAGCTTCATGTACCCAACACAGCCTTTACCCTCAGTTCCCACATTTAACGTGCTGGGGTGAAACAGATACTCCTTATATGAATGCTACTTGCACAAACTATTTTCAATGTTGAGAAATAAAATTTCAAAAATTTAGATGTTTTCTTTGAAAAATAAAAGCTTATTGATTAAGATATTTTTAAATGACATAAACCAAAGCACAAATTCAGATTTTTGGGATTAAGGCAAAATTACACTTAGAGGCAAAACCAAAGCCTTACGTTTACACATCTGGAAAGAAAGAAAAAGGAAAATCTCCTTGACATCCATAGCTGCACACCACCCGTGGAAACCTGCTGACCATAGGTAAGATGAGGGTGTCCTTTGCTGAGGTCTGTAACTTACCAGCTCTGCTGTGGTTGGCAGTGTGCTCAGATGGATCCCAGGCAGTGACTCCAGAGAAAGAAACTTCTGCACCTCTTCTGTGATGCCTGGGGTTTTTATAAGCCTTTCTGATCACATCATTTCCCTGTCCAACTGCTACTATCCAATCAGAAAGTGATGCCTGATTAGATTTGGGACTCTCCTCCGGGAAAATCCTGATCAGATCTTCACATATAACCAGATGAATTGGTTTAATCAGATATTCATTCAGGAGGGAATATATGGGGGGGGGGGGAGAGGAATCAAAGACTCAATCATGGATTCACTCCTGGAACATTAATTTTCACTAGTAGGTCACTTCTGGGGGCTTCCCAGGTGTCTGAGTGGTAAAGAATCTGCCTGCCAAGCAGGAGACTCGGGTTCTGCCGAGGTTGGGAAGATCCCTGGGGAAGGAAATGACAACTCACTCTAGCATTCTTGTCTGGGAAATCCCATGGACAGAGGAGCCTGGTGGGCTATAGTCCATGAGGTCACAAAAGAGTTGGACACAACTTAGCACTAAACAATAACAACAAATGGGGTCTGTTATAGCCATGGGTGTGAGACAGGAAAGCCATTATTTGTTTCTGCCATTGGAAAGCTAAAATGAAGTTTGAAAGCATCATTGTATTGTTTGGGAATGCTTTGACAGATCGATATAAACAAAATGTCCCACTATTAGAGCAGCTTCAAAAACATGGTAGTGTCATTCCCAAAGGAAACAACATAAATTCCTCTCTGTGTCAAGTTGTCACTTTGACTTTACATCAGAAATAGCAGATCATAAGCCCATTAAAAGGAGCAAGGGAAATGCAATTGGGCATGTGTTTGGTTCTCTGGGCTTAAGCCAAGGCTTCTCTGAAAGAACTGGCTCTAAATCACAATAAAGAGTAAGGGTGGGGACTGAGTAGTGAGGCAGGGGGCTGGGCGTGGGGGTGGGGAGGGGGGCATGTTCCTAAAGGGTCCCTGTGAATGACACAGTGTAAAATATTGTCTGTTTTTTTGTTTTTTGTTTTTCCTCTTGGAGAACAAGAAGAATAAAAAGATTGTTGGTGGGGTTTAGCAATTAAAACCCTTGTATGAATCACTGCCTTATCATGGCAAAAAGGCTTGTGTAACTCAGTGAAACTATAAGCCACCCAAGACAGATGGGGCATAGTGGAGAATTCTGACTAAACATGATCCACTGGAGGAGGGAATGGCAAACCACCCCAGTATACTTGCCATGAGAACCTCATGAACTGTATAAAAAGACAAAAATATAGGACACTGAAACATGAGCCCCCCAGGTCAGAGGTGTCCAATATGCTACTGGGAAAGAGCAGAGGACAACTACTAATAGCTTCAGAAAGAATGAAGCAGGTGGGCCAAAGTGGAAATGATGCTCAGCTGTGGGTATTTGGTGAAAAACGTAAAATTTGATACTCTAAATAACAGTATTGCATAGAAACCCGGAATGTTAAGTCCAGGAATCAAGGTCGAGATGGAGATGACCATCTTAGGAATCAGTGAACTAAAATGGATGGGACTGGGTGAATTTAATTCAGATGACCGTTATAGCTACTACTGTGGGCAAGAATCCCATAGAAGAAGTGGAGTAGCCCTCACAATCAACAAGAGTCCAAAATGCAGTACTTGGGTGCAGCCTCAAAAACGACAGAATGTTCTTGATTCATTTCCAAGGCAAACCATTCAACATCACAGTAATCCAAGTCTATGCCCCAACCACTGGTGCCAAAGAAGGTGAAGTTGTCCAGTTCTATGAAGACCTACAAGACCTTCTAGAACTAATAACAAGAAAAGATGTCCTTTTCATCATAAGGGATTGGAAGGCAAAAATAGGAAGTCAAGAGATGCCTGGAGTAAAAGGCAAGTTTGGCCTTGGAGTACAAAATGAAGCAAGGCAAAGGTTAACAGAATTCTGCCCAGAGAATACACTAGTCATAGTGAACCCCCTTTTTCAACAACATAAGAGATGACTTTACACATGGACATCACCAAATGATCAATACCAAATTCAGATTGATCACATTCTTTGTAGCCAAAGATGGAGAAGCTGAAATCAGTCAGCAAAAAATAAGACCCAGAAATGACTGTGGCTCAGATCATCAGCTCCCTATAGCAAACTTCAGGCTTAAAATAAAGAAAGTGGGGAAAACTACTAGGACAGTCAGGTACTGACTTGAATCAAATTCACCATGAATATAGAGTGGAAGTGATGTATAGATTCAAAGGATTAGATCTAGTAAACAGAACGCCTGAAAAACTATGGACAGAGGTTCTTGAAGAACACTGAACAGGAAGCAGTGGTGGAAACCACCCCAAAGAAAAAGAAATGCAAGAAGGCAGGCTGGTTGTCTGAGGAGACTTTATAAATAGCTGAAGAAAGAAAAGAAGCAAAAAGTAAGGGAGAAAGGGAAAGGTACACCCAACTAAATGTTGAGTTCCAAAGAATACCAAGGAAAGACAAGAAAGCCTTCTTCAATGAACAATACAAAGAGAGGAAAACAACAGAAGGGGAAAGATTAGACATCTCTTCAAGAAAGTTGGAAACATCAAAGGAACATTTCATCCAAAGATCATTACAATAAAGGACAGAAATGATAAAGACATAATAGAAGCAGAAGAGATCAAGAAGAGATGGCAAGAATACATAGAAGAACTGTACAAGAAAGATCTTAATGACCCAGAAAATAACAACGGTGTGGTCACTCACTCAGAGCCAGACATTGTGTAGTAAAGTTAAGTGAGACTTAGGAAGCATTCCTGCCAATAAAGCTAGTGGAGGTGATGTAATTCAAGCAGAGCGATTTTAAAGCCTAAAAAATTATGCTATTAAAGTGTTGCACTTAATATGTCAGTAAATTTGGAGAACCAGCAGGGGTCACAGGACTGAAAAAGGTCAATCTTCATCCCAATTCCCAAGAAGGGCAGTACTAAAGAAAGTTCAAACTACCAGACAATTGCACTCATCTCCTATGCTAGTAAGGTTATGCTCAAAGTCCTCCAAGCTATGCTTCAGCATTACATGAACTGAGAACTTCCAGACATTCAAGCTGGTTTTAGAAAAGGCAGAGGAACCAGAGATCAAATTGCCAGCATCCCCTGGATCATGGAGAAAGCAAGGGAATTCCAGGAAAAAAATATCTACCTCTATTTCATTGACTATGCTAAAGCCTTTGACTCTGTGGATCACAACAAACTGTGGAAAACTCTTAAAGAGATGGAAATACCAGACCACCTTACCTGTCTCCTGAGAAACCTGTATGCAGGTCAAGAAGTAACAGTTTGAACCTTATATGGAACTGATTGGTTAAAATTGAGAAAGGAGTACTACAAGGCTGTTTATTGTCACCCTATTTATTTAACTTATATGCAGAGCACATGATTTGAAATGTCCAGCTGGGTGAGCTACAAGCTGAAATCAAGGTTACTGGAAGATATATCAACCACCTCAAACATGCAGATGATACCACTCTACAGTAGAATGTGAAGAGGGACTAAAAAGCCTCTTGATGAGGGTGAAAGAGGCGAGTGAAAAAGTCAGCTTAAAACTCAATATTAAAAAAACTAAGATCATGGCATCTGGTCCCATCACTTCATGGCAAGTAGAATGGGGATTTAAAAGGTGGAAGCAGTGACAAATTTCCTCTTCTTAGGTTCTAAAAATCACTGCAGATGGTGACTGCAGCCATGAAATTAGAAGATGATTGCTTCTTGGCAGACAAGCTATGACAAACCTAGACAGTGTATTAAAAAGCAAAGACCTCCCTCACTTTGCTGACAAAGGTCCATATAGTAAAGGCTCTGGTCTTTCTAGTACAGTTCAGTTCAGTTCACTCGCTCAGTCGTGTCCGACTCTTTGTGACCCCATGAATTGCAGCATGCCAGGCCTCCCTGTCCATCACCAACTCCCGGAGTTCACTCAAACTCAAGTCCATTGAGTCGGTGATGTCATCCAGCCATCTCATCCTCTGTCATCCCCTTTTCCTCCTGCCCCCAATCCCTCCCAGCATCAGAGTATTTTCCAATGAGTCAACTCTTTGCATGAGGTGCAAAGTACTGGAGTTTCAGCTTTAGCATCATTCCTTCCAAAGAACACCAAGGACTGATCTCCTTTAGAATGGACTGGTTGGATCTCCTTGCAGTCCAAGGGTCTTTCTAGTAGTCGTGTACAGATGTGAGAGCTGGACCATAAAGAAAGCAGAGTGATGAAGAATTGATGCTTTCAAACTGTGGTGCTGGAGAAAACTCTTGAGAGTCCCTTTGACAGCAAAGAAATCAAACCAATCTTAAAGAAATCAACCCTGGATGCTCATTGCAAGGACTGATGCTGAAGCTGAAGCTCCAATACTTTGGCCACCCAATACAAACAGCTGACTCATTGGAAAAGACCCTGATGCTGGGAAAGATTGAAAGCAGAAGGAGAAGAAGGAAACAGCAGATGAGATGGTTGGATGGCATCACAGATTCAATGGACATAAGTTTGACCAAACTCTGGGCGATGGTGAGGGACAGGGAAGCCTGGCATGCTGTAGTCCGTGGGGTCACAAAAAGTCAGATATTACTAGTGACTGAAGACCACAACAAATAAATTAAAAAGGAAACAGGATCATCTTTGAGGGTGTCTCCTTCCAGAAAGATGGGATCAACACAGTAAATTGGCATGAAAGAATGTGAACGGAAGGAGAGCTGGGAAGCCATACATGTTTAAGACTGAGAGGCACTGGTGGTGGGCACTGTGGGTTCTTTGGGAACTTGGACCCATTGGAGAAAGTGAACATAGACAACTTGCATCTAACCCTTCCCTCATCATGGTTGCTGCTACCAGTATACATTTTTTTAGGTTCTTCCCAGGTGTCACAAGTGGTAAAGAACCCACCTGCTAGTGTAGGAGATGAAAGAGATGGGTTCGATCCCTGGGATGGGAAAATCCTCTGGAGGAGGGAATGACAATCCACTCCAGTATTGTTGCCTGGAAAAATCCAATGGCCAGGGGAGCCTGGCAGGCTACAGAGTCACTAAGAGTCAGACATGACTGTTGGGACTTAGCACACGTCAGCACACGCAGTAGATACAACCAGATGGCAGTTTGCTCCAGCCTTTTTCCTGGGGGCTTGGCAGTGAAACCATAATCCTATTGGCCCCTTTCCAATATGTTTTGATAATTCTATTTCCTTAAAATTAGAGAAGTTAAAAAAAATTCTGGCCAAAGTAATGCCATTAACTACAAAATAAAATTCTTCTCCTCACAGTATGCACTGTTTACAAATACCAACACCTTTCCCTACAAAATTCAGAGGCTCTCTCTCCATATATGTGTATTAAGGATCTGCCATGCTCAGGGATCATTCCCACCCTGGGCTGCATCCCACAGAAATTAGAAAAAAATTTTGCAGTTTCAGAATGCAGAGAAAGACCTTCCCTCTACCCCCAAGAAATCTCCATGCCTTTCTTTCCTCCATTCACTGAGATATTCAAGTAATTCAGTTGTAAAACAGCCAAAGAAAGCTAGGAGTTTTATTTTACTACTTACTTACTTTATTTTTTTATTTTTGGCTGTGCTGGATCTTCGTTGCTACACAGGCTTTCTCTAGTTGCAGCAAACAGGAATTCTCTTCATTGCTGTGTTCTGGCCTCTCATTACAGCGGCTTCTCTTGTTTCAAAGCATAGGCTCTAGGGTGTGAAGTTTTCAGTGTTGTGGTACACAGGCTTAGTTATCTGGCAGCATGTGGAATTTTCCAAGTCCAGGGATCAAACCTGTGTCCCCTGCCTTGACAGACAGATACTTGTCCACTGAAGCATCAGAGAAATCCAGGACTAGGAGTGCTGAAGAGTGTTCTCTCCCTTGGTATCCTTCAGGAGGATTCCTTTCACCGTATTTCTACCACAGATATAAATGGCTTTTGCATAAAGTAAGGTTAAATTGGATTATACTCATCAGACATTTTAACTCCCAGGCCACCAAAAGCCTTTATTAATGACCTTCCATAGAGTGAATTAGTAACAAGGATAATTGTAAACATCTCTGTTTACTGAACACCAACTCTGTGAGCAAAGGTGCCAGCACTTTTTTTACCCACTACCTCAAGTAAGCCTCACAGGAAATGTAAAGCTCGCTGCTCTTTTCCCATTTTTAAGCAGGTAGATTCAGGACTGGGCTTGGGAGAGGAAATTGCCAACTTCTACATGGTAGAGTCCCTCAGGTAAAAGGTTCAGAAGGCCCCCCCAAGTTGTCAGACAACCTAAGTGTTCGGGTGGACTGACTGACAGACTTAATATGATGTCAGTGCAAAATAGGAAATATCAGAGTCCAAGCTGAGGATATTTGTATGGAATTCTGGCTTCTGTGATAGCCAAGAAAGTAGGAGCACTCCAAGTGTTGGAGTATTCTAGAAATTATAAACGCCCAGCCCTCTCCCTTCCCCCTGAGTAGAGTGTAACATCCTCTGTCCATCTCCACACAGAGCCTGCTTGCTCAGGAGACACACTCTGTGTCAAGGAGAAAGGAGCCCATGTGTACAGAGGTGCTGTTCTTCCCTCCCCTGCCCCCAGTTCTGGGCCAGTAGGACTCCCAGGGTCTGGTGAGGAGCCTGGATTTGGCAGTTCTGCCTTGTCCTGGTTGCCTCTCTTCATGATCTTATTTGCTGCCCTGGTCAGGGAAGCCCCTTGAGCCCATCAGGGGATTGTCCTATTCTGATGCTCCAGTCACAGGATTCCAAGTGAGATTCCAAAACAGCCTCTGACTCCCTGCTCTGGCATTTAGAATGTTTCTTTCTGTGCATCCAGTTTCCTCTCCCAGCATGAGCTGGCTCAGAGCCCTCTTTCTTCAGCCCACCACCATCTCTTCTCCTAGAATCTGGAGCGTGGCTACAATGTTGGGGCACCCTTCCACTGGGACCAGTAGGAATCAAGGGATTCTTCTCAAATTCCTCTGGATTATTTGAAGTTTATGACTAACCTCAAGGTGCAGAGTTCACCACTGCTCCTCTGGATCCATTCAGCACCCAGGAATGCTGGAGGCAACTGCACCCAGGTTACAGAGGAGAACCCTGATTCCTCTGCTCTTCCTAGAGGTGACAACTCTTGGGAGACCCTTGGGACCAGACACCTGCAGAGGTCCTCCCCTCTGTGGCTCTCTTGTTCCAGTGCTGGAGCTGACAAAGTTTTCCAGGTCCAATAAGTCTTTTACTCTCCCAACTCAGATCTCTTCTTGCCCTGAAATGTCTTGCCCTTTGTGCTTTTTTAAAAGTCCAGGTGTCTTGATCAGCCTTCCTTTCTCCTTCCAGTTCTCAACAAGCTCTGGTTCCACTTTTACCATCTTTCTGTAAGCAAGGAGTTGTTGCTCTTTCTTTCTCCTCAGTAAAGGCTTGATGACATTATTACCCTGGGTCCAGGCAATTAATCCTGAGGGATAGACATACAGATACATGGTGGTTGGGGAGGATGTCTGGGACTCTCTCCTGGTGGTATTGGAAAACAGAGACTGGAGTCAGCTGAACAGGAGACCATGTCTTCTGACTCTCACAGGGCTGTGTCCCTTAAAATCTGGGGACTTCTTTCTGAGGCCATTGGGGGCACTGAGGACCAGAGTTTGGAAGTGTGAATTCCGGAGAGACTGGATTTGCTTGCCCTGGCCTGCCTTAGGCTCCAGTGTCTGCCTTCACCCCCAGGCCAAGGGCACAGAAACAATCTGGAGAGAGAGAGTGAAGAGTATCCATTCTGGATGCAAAGACGAGGAGCAAGTTGTGTGGGATATGATGCAGGGCTCCTATCTTGGTTGAGGCCAAGGCAAAGGATAAATATTCTTTGGAAATTTTTATTGCAGTCTAGTCTCCTCACTCATCAGAGCCTCCAGACTTTGAGAAGTGGGCTTTTCAGAAGGAAATGAGAAAGAAGGAGGTCTGGCACTGAGTCCTTGTCATCCAAGTGACCTTAGATTGCCTACTTTGACCCATAGAAAGGTCATGGTAGATGAAATCTCATGTGCCACTGGCTGCCTGGCACAAATGAAGGAGGAGCACAGGGAGCCGCAGGGGTTTCAGGGGCACTAGCCTCCCCTTTGTGGGAAAACTCCTCTAACGTCCAGGGCTGAGGACAGCAGGAGCCCAGAGTGAGGGACTCTGTGACACCTGCACTAAGTCTCCAGTACACGACACCCCTAACACTCAACATCTGGTATTGCCCCTCACTCCTCTCAACCTGATTCATTTCAAAATCCTTGTTTATTTTTTTTATAACTGAAATTTTGTACCCTTCAACTTCTTCTCTCCATTCTCCCTGGCCCAGTGCCTGGCAACTACCATCCTATTCTCTGTTTCTGTGAAATCATTTTTTTGTTTGTTTTGTTATGTTTTTATTTTTGGATTCTATTTTTTTTCAAGACCTTAATTTTTATTTTATTTTTATTTTTTAAATTTATTATTATTATTTACTTTACTAAATACAAATGATTCCATAAAACATTTGTCTTTTTCTCTCTGGCTTACTTCAGTTAGCATCAGATCAGATCAGTCGCTCAGTCATGTCCGACTCTTTGCGACCCCATGAATCGCAGCACGCCAGGCCTCCCTGTCCATCACCAACTCCCGGAGTTCACTCAGACTCACCTCCATCAAGTCAGTGATGCCATCCAACCATCTCATCCTCTGTCGTCCCCTTCTGCTCCTGCCCCCAATCCCTCCCAGCATCAGAGTCTTTTCCAATGAGTCAACTCTTCGCATGAGGTGGCCAAAGTACTGGAGTTTCAGCTTTAGCATCATTCCTTCCAGAGAAATCCCAGGGCTCATCTCCTTCAGAATGGACTGGTTGGATCTCCTTGCAGTCCAAGGGACTCTCAAGAGTCTTCTCCAACACCACAGTTCAAAAGCATCAATTCTTCAGCGCTCACCCTTCTTCACAGTCCAACTCTCACATCCATACATGACCACAGGAAAAACCATAGCCTTGACTAGACGAACCTTTGTTGGCAAAGTAGTGTCTCTACTTTTGAATATGCTATCTAGGTTGGTCATAACTTTCCTTCTAAGGAATAAGCGTCTTTTAATTTCATGGCTGCAGTCACCATCTGTAGTGATTTTGGAGCCCAGAAAAATAAAGTCTGACACTGTTTCCACTGTTTCCCCATCTATTTCCCATGAAGTAGTGGGACCGGATGCCATGATCTTCGTTTTCTGAATGTTGAGCTTTAAGCCAACTTTTTCACTCTCCACTTTCACTTTCATCAAGAGGCTTTTGAGTTCCTCTTCACTTTCTGCCATAAGGGTGGTGTCATCTGCATATCTGAGGTTATTGATATTTCTCCCGGCAAGCTTGATTCCAGCTTGTGTTTCTTCCAGTCCAGCGTTTCTCATGATGTACTCTGCATAGAAGTTAAATAAACAGGGTGACAATATACAGCCTTGATGAACTCCTTTTCCTATTTGGAACCAGTCTGTTGTTCCATGTCCAGTTCTAACTGTTGCTTCCTGACCTGCATACAAATTTCTCAAGAGGCAGATCAGGTGGTCTGGTATTCCCATCTCTTTCAGAATTTTCCACAGTTTCTTGTGATCCACACAGTTAAAGGCTTTGGCATAGTCAATAAAGCAGAAATAGATGTTTTTCTGGAACTCTCTTGCTTTTTCTATGATCCAGCGGATGTTGGCAATTTGATCTCTGGTTCCTCTGCCTTTTCTAAAACCAGCTTGAACATCAGGAAGTTCACGGTTCACATATTGCTGAAGCCTGGCTTGGAGAATTTTGAGCATTACTTTACTAGTGTGTGAGATGAGTGCAATTGTGGGGTAGTTTGAGCATTCTTTGGCATTGCCTTTCTTTGGGATTGGAATGAAAACTGACCCTTTCCAGTCCTGTGGCCACTGCTGAGTTTTCCATGTTTTCACAAATGGCAGGATTTCCTTCTTTTCATGGCCTAGTAATACACTGTTACATACATATACATATACATATACATATACATATACATATACATATACATATACATATACATATACATTGGAGAAGGCAATGGCAGCCCACTCCAGTACTCTTGCCTAGCAACTCCCATGGACCAAGGAGCCTGGTAGGCTGCAGTCCATTGGGTCGCTAAGAGTCGGACACGACTGAACGACTTCACTTTTACTTTTCACTTTCATGCATTGGAGAAGGAAATGGCAACCCACTCCAGTGTTCTTGCCTGGAGAATCCCAGGGACAGCGGAGCCTGGTGGGCTGCCGTCCATGGGGTTGCACAGAGTCGGACACGACTGAAGCGACTTAGCATACTTTTATTTATTCATTCATCCACCAAAGGACATTTAGATTGTTTCCATATCTTGACTATTATGAATAATGCTGCAGTAATTATGGGTGTTCGGATATCTCTTCAAGGATCTAAGACACTCATGGTGACTATAGTTAATAATACAATATTGTATAGTTGAAATTTTCTGTAAGTAGATTTTAAGCATTCTCACAACCCACACAGCACACAGCAGTTAACTATAAAGTGATAGATGTCTTTTTTTAAGGTTTTCCCATTTATTTAATTCTTATTTTATATATAATTTATTTATTTGGCTCCCTTGGGTCTTAGTTGCAAAATGCAGGATCTTCACTGCAGCCTGTGGGACTCTAGTTTTGGCATACAGGCTCCGGAGCTTGTGGGCTTCAGTAGCTGTGGCTCAGAGGATTAGTTGCCCTGGGGCACATGAGATCTTAGTTCCCCAACCAGGAGTCGAACCTGGGTCCCCTGCATTGCAAGGTAGATTCTTCACTAGACCACCAAGGAAGTTCCAGATAGATGTCTTAAGTCTCCTGATCTTGATAATCATTTCACAATGTTTTTGTCTATCCCATCATCATCATTGTGTATTTTAAACACCTACAATTACATTTATCATTTATTACACAATTAGAAAAGTATATAAATGTATTTACTTAGTGTCTAGGGTGTGCCAACTAATACTCTGGGTGTCAGGGAAACATCCAATCGATGTGACATGGTACTACTCTCATGTTACCTCTATGAATAGTTCTTACATTCTATTGGTTTAGACAAAAAAATATATAAACTGAAAAGCAAAATTAAGAAAATTCTTCAAGAGACGGGAATACCAGACCACCTGATCTGCCTCTTGAGAAATTTGTATGCAGGTCAGGAAGCAACAGTTAGAACTGGGCATGGAACAACAGACTGGTTCCAAATAGGAAAAGGAGTTCATCAAGGCTGTATATTGTCACCCTGCTTATTTAACTTATATGCAGAGTACATCACGAGAAATGCTGGACTGGAAGAAGCACAAGCTGGAATCAAGATTGCCGGGAGAAATATCAATAACCTCAGATATGCAGATGACACCACCCTTATGGCAGAAAGTGAAGAGGAACTCAAAAGCCTCTTGATGAAGGTGAAAGAGGGGAGTGAAAAAGTTGGCTTAAAACTTAACATTCAGAAAATGAAGATCATGGCATCTGGTCCCATCATTTCATGGGAAATAGACGGGGAAACAGTGGACAGTGGAAACAGTGTCAGACTTTATTTTTTTGGGCTCCAATCACTGCAGATGGTGACTGCAGCCATGAAATTAAAAGACGCTTACTCCTTGGAAGGAAAGTTATGACCAACCTAGATAGTATATTCAAAAGCAGAGACATTACTTCGTCAACAAAGGTCCATCTAGTCAAGGCTATGGTTTTTCCAGTGGTCATGTATAGATGTGAGAGTTGGGCTGTGAAGAAAGCTGAGCACTGAAGAATTGATGCTTTTGAACTGTGGTGTTGGAGAAGACTCTTGAGAGTCCCTTGGACTGCAAGGAGATCCAACCAGTCCATTCTGAAGGATATCAGCCCTGGGATTTCTTTGGAAGGAATGATGCTAGAGCTGAAACTCCAGTACTTTGGCCACCTCATGCGAAGAGTTGACTCATTGGAAAAGACTCTGATGCTGGGAGGGATTGGGGGCAGGAGAAGGGGACGACAGAGGATGAGATGGCTGGATGGCATCACTGACTTGATGGACATGAGTCTGAGTGAACTCTGGGAGTTGGTGATGGACAGGGAGGCCTGGCATGCTGTGATTCATGGGGTCGCAAAGAGTCAGACACGACTGAGCGACTGAACTGAACTGAACCTATACTATAGTAGTGAAGGAAAGTGAAGGTATTAAAACGCCACCCCCAAAATGTGCCATGTGGTATGCATTTTTTCTTTTTTTGAGCTGTAGGCAATCAAGATACTACCAATTGAAACAAAGAAAACTTTCTTTCTCTGAACTACCTGAAATAACTTAGAAAGGGAGCCTGAGAGAGCTATTACCGAGACAACTTCCTCTAAATGACATCTGTATGGCAGATTGCTATTGTGGTTATTTAGTCACTAAGTTGTGTCTGATGCTTTTGTGACTCCAAGGACTGTAGCTCACCAGGCTCCTCTATCCATGGGACTTTCCAGGCAAGAATACTAGAATGGGTTGCCATTTCATTTTCCAGGGATCTTCCCAACCCAGGGATTGAAGCCACATCTCCTACATTGGCAGGCAGATTCTTTACCACTGAGCCACCTGGGAAGCCCCCTGTATGGCAGGATAAACTTATAATTATCAAATGCCTGCTTTTCTATAAATCACCCTTTTCTTGAAGCCCAGGGCCCATCTCCCTATCTATGTCCTGAGATCATACCTAAGCTTCAATTTCTTGGCTTCTGCTGGGGACTTACTGTGCTTGTTGGATTTACAAACATTTCCATTTAAATTTATTTTCTTTTCTCATTTTAATCTGCCTTATGTAAACTTCATTAGTAGACCAATTAAAGAATGTAGGGAGATTAGAGGAATAATTCCTCCCCACAAGGATAAAAATGAATATGCAAACAGAAGCTACAATACTATGTTAATAGTCAGTACAAAAAATTATGATTATTCTCCAACCTTTAAAAAAATTTGAGAACTTTCTTGCTGTGATTATAAATATGCAGATGAATGAAAACTAGTAAATTAATATTTACTTGCTGCTAAGTCGCTTCAGTCGTGTCTGACTCTGTGCGACCCCATGGACTGCAGCCTACCAGGCTTCTCCATCCCTGGGATTCTCCAGGCAAGAACACTGAAGTGGGTTGCCATTTCCTTAATATTTACTTAGCACACTGTAATTTAAAATGTAGAGAAATGCAATGTTTTGTTTCTTTGTGAGAAACTTCTCTAGAGAAGTGTGAGCAGTGACTGCTTTCTTCTCATGGCATAGCTGAAAACAGGGTCTGAGCATTTCTTTTATGCTTTGTAAATTGTCATCCTGAGTTTGGATCAGCCTCCCACATTGGATCCTTCATCCTTCCAATGTCATGAAATTCCCTGAAAGTCCTGTGAGTGTGAAGTTTTGGCCCAGCATCACCTCCTCTGGGGCTTCTTCATTTTAAATTTTTTTTGCTTAATTATTTATTTCCTTCTTTGCTGTGATGTACCTTTGCTGCACGTGGACTTTCTCTACTTGCAGAGATTGAGGGCTACTCTCTAGTTGGAGTGCTTGGGTTTCCCAATGTGATGGCTTCTCTTCCTGCAGAGCATGGACTCTAGGGTGCCTGGGGCTTCACTCTTGTGGCTGGGGGGTCCTAGAGTGTACAGCTTGCAGTAACTGTAGCATGAGGGCTCTGTAGTTGCAGCACTTGGTCTTAGTATCTTCCAGGCATGTGGAATCCTCCTGGCCCAGGGATAGAACCCATGTCCCCTGCATTGACAGGCAAATTCTTATTCACTGTACCACCAGAATGTCCTCTTCATTCATTCGTTTCTTCATGCAATTTCCTCCTTCCTGCCTCTCTGGGAGAAGGTGAGTGCAACCCTGAGAGGAACAAAAGCCATGGAAAGAGGGTCACCCTTGACTGATTCAAAGTCACACGTGGGAAAATGAAGGGGAAAGGGTCTGATTTACATACTTTTTATTCACAGGAGATGCCTCACCATGTTGTCTCCCCATGCAGGCTGGCTTCACTGAAGGATAAAGAACACTCATCAGAAAGTCACTGGAACATCAGGCAGGAAACATTCCTACCAGATTTAATGGGGTGTAGCTGATGGAAGCTGGTTTCTGTTTGTCAGCAGAAACTCACAGGACACTGGGGAACAAGGATCAAATGAACCATGGAGTTGGGAGGAGTTTTTTCTCCTTGGGCTGGGAAGCCATGGGGCTGGGGCAGTGTTTGAGGCCACACCCACCCACTGGGGACTCAGGAACTCTGGGAGGGGGAGGATGAGGGACAGAGACAAGAACCCACCCCATGCCCTGAGTACAGGTGAGCCCTTTCCTCTCTCCCCTCTATCAAGTGCAGAGTCGGAAGCCAGCTGG
Source organism: Bos indicus x Bos taurus (assembly GCF_003369695.1). NCBI lineage: Eukaryota > Metazoa > Chordata > Mammalia > Artiodactyla > Bovidae > Bos > Bos indicus x Bos taurus. Next base: position 53,766,923 of record NC_040091.1, read on the forward strand.
GGCAGGGGTCCCCATGCACCCCAAGTTCCTGCTGTAGAGGAGTCTCAGCTTCAGGACACCCTGCATCTGGCCCTGTGCAGGAGAGGATCCCAGAGCCCACCCAGTCCAAAATACATATGGGACCAGAGTCATTTGTCAGTGGGTGTAGGTTGTGGGAGGGTTGTCCCCCTGGTCCCCTCCCCTCCTTTGAGTTCACAGAAGGTTTCTTTCCCTTTAAGTACTTCTGGGATCCTTGCACTTGGAAATCAGGCCAGGGTCAGTCATGGTCCAGTATGAAGGAGAAATTCTACTCAATATTCTTTAATAACTTATATGGGGAAAGAACCTGAAGAATAATGGATATATGTGCATGTACAACTGAATTACTTTGTCATACCCCTGAAACTGACAGAACATTGTAAATCAACTATTTGTTGTTGCTGTTCAGTCGCAAAGTCCTGACGGACTAACTCTTTGAGACCCCATGCACTGAAGCCCACGAAGCTCCTCTGCCCATGAGATTTTGCGGGCAAGAATACTGGAGTGGGTTGCCATTTCCTCCTCCAGGGGATCTTCCTGACCCAGGGATGAAACCCACATCTTCTGCGAATCCACATCTCCCATGTCTCCTGAATTGGCAGGCAAATTCTTCACCAGTGAGCCACCTGGGAAGCCTGTGACATATGTATATATTGTGAAATAATCACAAGAAATAAGTTATCATCCATCACATCATCAAATCATGTTTGTTTGTTTTTTTATGGTTAGAACTTTAAAGATCTACTCTCTTAGCAATTTTCAAACACAAGATACAATATTGTTAACATTTGTCACTGTGCTGTGACAGACACATTACATCCCCATGGCTTATTTATCTTATAACCGGAAATGTGTTTTGCTTTGGTTCCATCTCTTCATTATTTCTGGAGTTATTTCTCTACTCCTCTCCAGTAGCATATTAAGCACCTACCAACCTGGGGAGTTCATCTTCCAGTGTCATATCTTTTTGCCTTTTCATACTGTTCATGGGGTTCTGAAGGCAAGAATACTGAAGTGGTTTGCCATTCCCTTCTCCAGTGGACCACATTTTGTCAGAACTCTCCACCATGACCTGGCCATCTTGGGTGGCCCTACACAGCATGGCTCATAGTTTCATCGAGTTAGACAAGGCTGTGGTCCATGTGATAAATTTGATTAGTTTTCTGTGATTGTGGTTTTCATTCTGTCTGCCCTCTGATGGATAAGGATAAGAGGCCTATGGAAGCTTCCTGATGGGAGAGACTGACTGTGGGGGAAATTTGATCTTGTTCTGATGGCCAGGGCCATCATCGTCATCTTTGAGACAACCTAGAGGGGTTTGGGGGTGAAATTCAAGTGGAAAGGGACATATGTATACTTACAGCCAATTCACATTGTTTATGGCAGAAGCGAAAACAATATTATAAAGGAATTATTCTCCAATTAAATACAAATTTAAGTTTTAAAGAATACAAGAAGGAAACTTTGAGAAACCAAAGAGAGGCTTTGGTGAGTATAAGGGTTTTTTCACTCTATGGCTGATAGAACAGAAACAATTGCATGCTAAGTCGTTTCAATCATGTCCCACTCTTTTTGACCCTACAGACCATAGCCCACCAGGCTCCATTGTCCATAGGATTCTCCAGGCAAGAATACTAGAGTGGGTTGCCATTTCCTCCTCCAGGGGACCTTCCTGACCCACGGATCGAACGCACATCTCTTATGTCTCCTGCATTGGCAGGTAGGTTCTTTACTAGTAGCTCCACCTTGAAAGCCCCAGAGAAACAATTGAAACAACCTAAATTTACAGGAGCAGGCAAGAGGTTAAACTGCGGAACATTCGTTTTCTGAACTACTATATGCCAGCTAATACAAAGGAGGACAGATTTTTAAAAGATTTTTCACTGCATTTTTGTCTGTGCTGGGTCTTGGGTGCAGTGCACAGTCTGGCACTTCATTGCTGTGCCTGAACTTTCTCTAGTTGAGGCTTGTGGGCTTCTAGTTGTGCTGGTCTCTCTTGTGAGGAACATGCGCTCTAGGGCAGGTGGGCTTTAGTTGTTGCGGGGTGTAGGCTCTGAGTTGCAGCACTCAGATTAGTTGCTCTGCAGTATGTGGGATATCAGTTCTTGGACCATGGATGGAACCCATGTCCCCTGTACTGGCAGGTGGATTCATAACCACTGGACCACTAGACAAGTTCCTGAGACCTACTCTTCTTTTTTTCTCATTTTATTATTATTATTTTAGTAAAAAATGCATACCATCCTATATGCACTCGATAGTGTCTGACCTTGGAAGCTAGGCCTGGTTAGTACTGAATGGGAGACCTACTCTTAAATGAGTAAAAGCAAGGTGACCAAAACCATGCTAGGTGCCTGTTCTATAAGGGAAGATATACCAGACATTTGTACATGCACATAGAAAAGTACAGAAAATCAGAGAAAAGCCTGGAAAGTACTCCACATGGGGAAGCCTGAAGAAGGGCCTGGGATGAGAAGGAAGTACAGTAGAGATGCTTATTCCCTCTGTATTATTGGGATTTTTTCAATGAGAATATAGTCCTGTCTTACTTGGGCATAAAGAAAAAAGAAAACACACACACACAAACAAAAACAAAAAAATTTTTTTTTTCCTCACTGAATCAAACTTGGGTCTGCACACCAGCATGCAATGAAGCCAGTATTCTGACACTAGGATTGGTGAAGGAACGTGCAGGATTTATTGCAGATGCCAAGCAAAGATCAGAGACAACTATTGCTCAGAAGACCTAAATTCCTGGATAGCTATCAGGGAAAGACTTTAAAAGACAGGATGAGGGAGAGGCTTGTGGGGTGTGTGCTCATGGCCATCCTTCTGATTGGTTGTGCTTGTGCTCAGTCACTCGGTGGTGTCTGACTCTTTGTGGCCGCATTGACTGGAGCCCACCAGGCTCTTCTGTTCATGGAATTTTCCAGGCAAGAATACTGGAGTGGGTTGCCACTTCCTACTACAGGGGTTCTTCCTGACCCAGGGATCAAAACCCCATCTCTCGCATCTCCTGCCTTGGCCAGGAGACTCTTCACCACCAGTGCCACCTGGGAAGGTGGTGTTTAATTGAGAGTCAACATCATCAACTTTCTGCTTTCAACTGGCCTTTGGTCTACTTGCCAGTGGTCCGCATAAAATTAACTTCTCCCACCTGGTAGGGATTTCAATATCTGTAAAACATGTCATGATATTATCTATAGCCCCTGAAGATGTTTTTGTTTCTGATTTCTTTTTGTTAGGCAAAGAACTTTTGATTCTTTTTTTCTTTTTACTGGAGTATAGCTGGTTTACAATGTTGTATTAGTTTCAGCTGTACAACAAAGTGAATGAATAACACATATACATATATCCCTTCTTTTTAGATTCTTTTCCCACACAGATCATCACAGAGTATTGACTGGAGTTCCCTGTGCTATACAGTAAGTCCTTATTCATTATCTATTTTAATATAGTGTTATATATATCAATCCCAAACTCCCAATTTATTCATCCCCCTTTCTTTCTGGTAACTATAAGCTTATTTTCTTCATCTGTGACTCTACTTCTGTTTTGTAAATAACTTCACTTATACCCTTTTATAAGATTCCACATATAAACAATATCGTATGACATGTCTTTTTCTGTCTGACTTAGTGTGGCAATTTCTAGGTCCATCAACGTTGTTGCAACTGGTATTATTTCATCCTTTTTATGATTGACTAATATTCCATCAAATATATGTACTACATCTTCTTTATCCATTCCTCTGTAGATGGACATTTTGTTTCTGTGTCCTGGCTATGGTAAAGAGCACTGCAATGAAGAGTTGGGTGGATTAGCTTTTTGAATTATGTAACAATCTTCTCCAGGACATGCACAGGCAGACTGTTGGATCATATTGTTGTTGTTTTTCAGTTACTCAGTTGTGTCCAATTCTTTGTGACCCCATGGACTGCAGCACGCCAGACTTCTTGTCATTCACTATCTCCCGGAGTTTGCTCAAACACATATCCATTGAGTCAGTGGTGCTATCTAACCATCTCATCCTTTGCCACCCACTTCTCCTCCTGCCCTCAATCTTTCCCAGCATATGGGTATTTCGATATGGTAGCTCTATTTTGAGTTTTTAAAGAAACTTCCATACTGTTCCACAGTGGTTGTACCAATTTACATTCCACCAACAGTGTGGGAGGTTTCCCTTTTCTTCATATCCTCTCTAGCATTTACTGCTTGTAGATTTTTTGATGATGGTCATTCTGAGGATGTGAGGTGATACCTCAATGCAGTTTTGGTTTGCATTTCTCCTATAGTTAGTGATGCTGAGCATATTTTCATGTGCTTTTTGGCCATCTGTGTGTCATCTTTGGAGAAAAGTCTATTTAGATCTTCTGCCCATTTTCTTGATATACACACACACACATATACATAAATATATATACACATACATGTATAAATAGAGAGAGAGAGCTGTATGAGAATTTTGTATATTTTGGAGATTAATCCTCTGTTGGTTGCCTCATTAGCAAATATTTTCTCCCACTCTGTGTGTTGTCTTTCTGTTTTTTGTTTGTTTTTTTATGGTTTCCCTTGCTGTTCAAAAACTTTTAAATTTATTTAGGTCCTATTTGTTTATTTTTATACTTTCATTACTCCAGGAGGTGGATCCAAAAATATTTTTAATTAATTTAAATTGGAGACTAATTACATTAGTGGTTTTTGCCATACATTTATGGGTGTACATGAGTCCCCCATCCTGAACTCCTCTTCCACCTCCCTCCCCATTCCATCCCTCAGAGTTGTCCCAGTGTACCAGCTTTGAGTGCCCTATTTCATGCATCAAACTGACACTGGTCATCTATTTCATATATGGTAATGTACATGTTTCCATGCTATTCTCTCAAATCATCCCACCCTTGCCTTCTCCCACAGAGTCCAAAAGTCTGTTCTTTATATCTGTGTCTCTTTTGCTGTCTTGCATATAGGGTCATTGTTACCATCTTTCTAAATTCTATATATATGTGTTAATATACTTTATTGTTTTTCTTTCTGATTTACTTCAGTCTGTATAATAGGCTCATTTCATCCACTTCATTAGAACTGATTCAAACATGTTCATTTTATTAACTGAGTAATATTTCACTATGTATATGTACAACAGCTTTCTTATCCATCTGTCTGCCAATAGACATCTAGGTTGCTTCCATGTCCTACCTATTATAAACAGTGCTGTGATGAACATTGGGGTACACATGTCTCTTTCAATTCTGGTTTCCTTAGTGTGTATGCCCAGCAGTGGAATTGCTGGGTCATATGGCAGTTCTATTTCCAGTTTTTTAAGGAATCTCCACACTGTTTTCCATAATGGCTGTACTAGTTTGCACTCCCACCAGTGTAAGAGGGGTCCCTTTTCTCTGCACCCTCTCCAGCATTTATTGTTTGTAGACTTTGATAGCAGCCATTCTGGTTTTGATTTGCATTTCTCTGATAATGAGTGATGTTGAGCATCTTTTCATGTGTTTGTTATCTATGTGTATGTCTTCTTTGGAGAAATGTCTGTTCAGCTCCTTGGCCCATTTTTTAATTGGGTAGTTTATTTTTCTGGTATTGAGCTGCATGAGCTGCTTGTATATTTTGAAATGAATACTTGCTATTATTGTCAGAGAATGTTCTTCCTATGCTTTCCTCTAAGAGTTTTACAGTATCCAAACTTACATTTAGTTCTTTAGTCTATTTTATTTTTTTGTTTGGTGTTAGGGAATGCTTGAATTTTATTCTTTTTATGCTGTCCAATTTTCCAGCACCACTTATTGAAAAGACTATCTTTTGTCCATTGTATATGCTTGTCTTCTTTGTCAGAGATTAGATGACAATTGATGCGTGGGTTTACCACTGGACTTTCTATCCTGTTCCATAGTTCTATATTTCTGTTTTTGTGCCAGTACCATACTGTTTAATTGCTATAGCTTTCTTGTAAAGTCTGAGGTCAGAGAGCCTCATTTTTCTGCCTCATACAGCTACATTTTTCTCTCTCAAAGTTATTCTGGGTATTCATGGTCTTTTTTGTGTCCACACAAATTGTAAAATTTTTGGTTCTAATGCTGTAAAAAATGCTATTGGTAACTTGATAGGGATTGTGTTGAATCTATAGATTTCCTTGTGTAGTATGGTCATTTGACCATATTGACTTTTCCAAAAAAAAAAAAAAAAAAATACATGGTCTACCTCTCCATCTGTTTGTGTTATCTTTTACTTCTTTCATCTATACCTTATAGTTTTCTGAGTATAGGTCTTTTGCCTCCTTAGATAGGTGTTATTTCTAGGTATTTTATTCTTTTTATGCAATACTAAATAGGATAATTTGTTTGATTTATCTCTCTGATATCCTATTGTTAGTATATAGGAATGCAACAGATTTATGTGTATTAACTTTGTAAACTTTAATATTACCAAATTCATTGATGAGGTCTACTGGTTTTCTAGTAGTATATTTAGGATTTTGTATTTATACAGTCATGTTATCTGTAAACAGTGAGAGTTTCACTTGATATTTTCCAAACTGGATATTTTTTATTTCTTTTTCTTCTCTGATTGCCGAAGCTAGGACTTTAAAAACTATGTCAAATAATAGGGACAGGAGTACACATCCTTGTCTTGTTCCTGATCATTGAGGAAATGCTTTCAGTTTTTCACTGAAATAGGGCACTGTTAAGAATGATGTTTTCTGTGAGTTTGTCATATATTTATTATGTTGAGACAAGTTCCCTTTATGCCTACTTCCCTGAGACATTTTTCATAAAAATAAGGTGTCACTTGTAACTTCTCCTTTTTCATTTCTAATTTTATTGATTTGAATCTTCTCTGTTTTTTTACTTAAAGTGTCTGGCTAAAGGTTTACCAGTTTTGTTTGTCCTTTCATTCTAATCATAAATGGGTGTTGAATTTTGTCAAAAGATTATTCTACATCTATCGATATTTTTTCATAGATGTTTTTCATTCTTCAGTTGGTTAATGTGGTGTGTCATGCTGATTGATTTGCATATACTGAAGAATCCTTGCATCCCTGGGGTGAATCCCATTTGATCATGGTGTATGATCTTTTTGATTTAGTTGGGTTCTATTGATATCTGGTAGTGTTTTGTTAAGGATTTTTGTGCCTATGGTCATTGGTGATATTGGCCGGTAATTTTCTTTTTTGAGCGTATCTTTGTGTGGTTATCATGGTGTATGATCTTTTTGATACATTGCTGGATTCTATTGATATCTGGTAGTGTTTTGTTAAGGATTTTTGTGCCTGTGGTCATTGGTGATATTGGCCAGTAATTTTCTTTTTTGAGCGTATCTTTGTGTGGCTTTGGTATCGGGGAGATAGTGGTGCCATAAAATGAACTTGGGAGTGTTTCTTACTCTACAGCTTGATGAAACAGGAGGAGGATAGGTGTTAACTCTTTAAATGTTTGATAGAATTCTCCTGTGGAGCCATCTGGTCCTGGACTTTTGTTTTCTGGAAGTTTTTAAATCACAGTTTCAAATTTTCAGTTTTCCTGGAGAAGGAAATGGCAACCCACTCCAGTACTCTTGCCTGGAGAATCCCATGGAGGGAGGAGCCTAGTAGGCTACAGCCCATGGGGTCGCAAAGAGTCGGACACGACTGAACAACTTCACTTTTACTTTTCAATTGTAGTGTTTGTGTTTGGTCTGTTCATGTTTTCTCTTACTTCCTGGTTCAGTTTTAGAAAGTTGTACCTTTCTAAGGATTTGTCCATTTCTTGTAAGTTGTCCATTTTACTAGTAAATAGTTGCTTGTGGGAGTCTGTCGATCCTCTGTGTTTGTGATGTCAGTTGTAACTTATCTGTTTTCACTTCTAATTTTATTGATATGAGTCCTCTCCCTCTTTTTCTTGATAAGTCTGGATAAAGGTTTATCAATTTTGCTATCAGTTTTTAGTCTCATTGATATAAAAAACAAAACTCACTGATCTCTTTTATTGTTTTCATTTCTATCTCATTTATTTCTGCTCTCATCTTTAAGATTTCTTTCCTTGTACTAACTTTTGTACTAACCGTGTATAACTAGTTTCTGTTAGTTTTTTATTACCAAGTTAACAATCCCTACTTGTCAAAGTAATTTTTATCCTTGGTCTGATCTATAAGCAAGTAGCCTAGGAGATCTGAGGCTCAGAATGTCTATCCCGAGAGTTAACTCCAATCTCTCCTGTGCATTCTCCAACCTTCCCAGCAGTGGCTGAGACTTATGGACACAGCAGGAGAAGCATGAGGACTGGTCATGTCCAGGATCATGATCTGAATCAGCAGTGAGGGCCCTACCAAGAGCTCTTCAATGGCTCATTGAACACTGAGTATGTTCCCCTTTCAGTGTATTAACCCAGTGATCAGCCTCAGAAATAAGTGCAAAGGGAAGAGACAACCCAGAAAGAATACAGAACTTGATTAAATGGTAATGTTTCATATCATAGACAATTCAGTGCCTTAATCTTTTATCAGCGTCTGGAGACTCCTGATGTATAAAATGAGAAAACTGAATAATACCTCAGAGAAACAGCAGTAAGTTTACACTGAGAGCCTCTTTATTTTTGACCATATCTTTAGAAACATCCAACCATGGGTAACTTCATATGTCAAAAGCTCCAAATCCACCTAATGAATTTAGGTTCATCTTTCTGGCTCTTTAGGACACTTGTCCTCCAAGCCCCCTTTTCCTCTCAGAATCAACTTTTCCCTCTGCAATCCTGCACCTTTGCTGAATCACTTTTTCTTCTCATATTCACATTGAGAAGGTATCTGAAACCATGAGTTTCTATTCCCTTATGATGCAACTCTGTACTAGCTTTTAGTATCCAACAAAATTTGTCATATAGGCAGTCAACTAGGCAAGGATATTTCCCTGGTATATAATGGGCTCAGGATGATAGAATGCATGACCTTCACACTGTGGACAGGAGATAGAGCTAATCCAAATGGTCCTGGGACGTCCTAAATCCTTCAGAATCTCAAACAGTTCAGCCCGACACTGTGCAAGTCTCTGTGGTTGATGGAGTCCCCTAGACAGCAAACTGTCCTGAGGTACAGGATACAGCTCTTTATTTAAACTGGGCAGTGCAGAGGTGTGTCGCAGCATCTTCTCCATGATAGCCATGGAGAGGAGGTTTCCACACATGCTGAAGGACTTGAGCTGGAAGCAATGGCTCAGGGCAGGCAGGATGGCTTCAAGATGGACGTCACTAATCCCACACATGTTTAAGTCCAGTTTTTCAAGTGTGCCTGCAACTTTCTCCAGCAGAACTGAGAGGCGCTCAGCATTGGCGTATGTCAGGAGGTCACCAGTCAGATCCAGGCTCTTTAGCTGACTGATGTTTGGACATTGGGACAGATGGGTCAAGTCTGAATCCGTAAGGAGAGAGTGAATTATAGCAAGGTTATCCAAGGGAGTCATCAGGCACCTGGGGAGAAAAATAGCTGTCTTTTAAAATCTGGGGTGGACTGTAACCTCAAGTTAAGAGATAAAAGATCTGTTCAAGGCCAAGTGTGGTCTGACCATCTGATAATGATCAAACCCAGAATGCCCAATTTTATTTCAACCAGAATCATTTCATCCTCCTTGTGTGACTGGATTAAATACATACAGTCTCAAATACTCTCTTTCATTAGGTGTCAAGAACAGTAAAACATATTCCACTTCATTATGAGGATGAATAAACATAATGGAATAGACTAAAACAAATTCAGGAGAGCCTGACATCTTGTTGCAACCAAGTACGTGCTGTGCTGTGCTTAACTGCAGTCAAGTCCAACTCTTTGTGACCACATGGTTTGTAGCCTGCCAGGCTCCTCAGTCCATGGGGATTCTCCAGGCAAGAATACTGTGGTGGAGATTGTCTCCAGGGGATCTTCCCAACCCAGGGATCGAACCCAGGTCTCCCACATTGCAGGCAGATTCTTTACCATCTGAGCCACTAAGGAAGCCCTAATAAAGTATGAGCATCACTGAATTTTGGTCGTAAGAGACATACTTAAGGGGCGGTCCTAAGATTGTAGAGCAATAGGACAGGGAGACCACTCTCTCCCCCACAAATTCATCAAAAGATTGTTTGAATGCCAAGCAACTTCCACAAACCAACTTCTGAACACTGCTGGAGGACACCAGGCACCCGGGAAGGCAGCCCATTCTCTTTGAAAGGAGGTAGGACAAAATATAAAAGACAAAAAGAGAAACAAAAGAGGGATGGAAACCTGTCCCGGGGAGGGAGTCGTGAAGGACAAGTTTCCAAACACCAGGAAACCCTCTCACTGGCAGGTCTGTGGGGAGTTTTGGAATCTCAGAGGGCAGCATAACCGAGAGGGCGGAAAAAAAAAATAACACTGAATATGCACCTAACTGCAACTCCCAGCAGAGAAGTAGCCCAGAATTTTGCATCCGCTACCACCGAGTGGGGGCTGAACAGGGAGGCGTGGACTGCATGCTTAGGGTAAGGACTGGGCCTGAATGCCCTGAGGACAATCTGAGGGAGCTAACTTGAGATAGCAACTGAAACTGTGGGATAGCCAGAAACAGAAAAAAAAAAGAGAGAGAGAGAAGGTACATTCCCTTGAAAAGTTCTAACCCAAGGTGCAGCCTGGCCTACTCACAGAACACAGGGCTGAGCGAACACCAAAGGAGAGCTAGCTGGCTGTGGACAGGCCCATCCCCTCGCCAGAGGAAGAGAGGCAGGCGGGCAACAGCCAGAGTCAGAAGACAAGGGGCAATTTCAGCCCCAGAGATGGCATCCTACACCAAACTGTGAGCAGGCTCCCAGTTGCTAACCAAGTCTTCCTGGGATCCTGGATGACTGACATCTGCCAGGAGGGTCTCAGCCAGAGATCAGCTCCCCAGAGGAGACACATGGCACACCTGAGACGGTGCTCTTGCAGTGCACCCAGGAAACTGAGCAGGGACCGGGGAGGTGATTAAGACACACTGGCCACCCGGGACAGTGCACTCACCAAGCATTGGTCGCCTGAGCTGCTTGGACCTGGGAAGGGCACAAAACACACGCCCACCTGAATCTGTGCCTTTGCGGCATACTTGAGAACCTGAACCTGAGCAGTTTAGCCCTCAGAAGTGCACAAAACCCAGGGCCCACTTAGGACAGTTCCCCTATAGAGCAACCTGGAGCCTGAGCAGTGTAGAAAGCACAGGCTGTGGTGAGCTGAGGCAAACCCAGTGTCGTCCATACACTGCAAATTCCCCACACACGCCAGTGATATTTGTTTACAGTGTTTCTCCCTCCCCATATCCCAACTGAACAAGTGAGCCTAAATAAATGATCACCTTCGCCCCCTTGTGCCAGGGTGGAAATTAGAAACTGAAGAGACTTGCAAACAGAAGAAGCCAAAATAAAGAAGAGAGACCCGCCCTGGAAGTGACAGGTGCAACAGATTAAAACCCTGTAGTTAGCATTGACTAAGCATTGGAAGGGGCCTATAGACCTTGAGAAGAAGTATAAGCTGGAACAAGGAACTATCTGAAACTAAACTGACTCCACACTGCCCTCAACAGCTCCAGAGAAATTCCTAGATACAGTCTTACTATTATCACTTTTTAATTTTTTAGTTCTTTATTACTCCTTTAATTTTCATTTTTAAAACTTACTATTACTTTTCAAAAGACCCTATTTTTAAAGCAAATTTCATATATATTTGTTATAGTTTTTGTGATTGATTTTGCTTTGTATTTTTAATATTGTATCTTTGAGAGTCTAACCTCTACTCTAGATTTTTAAGCTTTGCTTTTTGGTATTTGTTATCAATTTTGTACCTTTAAGAATCTATCTTCAGTACCCATTTTTACTTAGGGATATGATCACTGAATTGGTTGCTCTCTCCCCTTTTGACTCTCCCTTTTCTCCCCCGGGTCACCTCTTTCTCCTCCCTCCTCCTTCTCTTCTCTACTTAACTCTGTGAATTTCTCTGGGTGTTCTTCGCTGTGGAGAACACATAAGAGAACTGATTACTGGCTAGACTGGTCTCTCCCCTTTTGACTCCCCCTCTTCTCCTCCTGGTCACCTCTATCTCCCTCCTTCCTCTTCTCTTCTTTGTGTAACTCTGTGAACCTCTCTGGGTGTCCCTCACTGTGCAGAATCTTTTCACCATTAACCTAGATGATTTATCATCTGTGCTGTATAGATGGAGAAGTCTTGAGGCTACTGTAAGAATAAGACTGAAAGCCAGAGGCAGGAGCCTTAAATCCAAAACTTGACAACACCAGAAAACTCCTGACTTGAGGGAACATTAATCTACAAGAGCTCATCCAAAAGCCTCCTTATCTGCACTGAAACCAAGCTCCACCCAAGAGCCAACAAGTTCCAGAGCAAGACAGTGCCATGCTAATTCTCCAGCAATGCAGGAACAGAGCCCTGAGAGTTAAAATATAGGCTGCCCAAAGTCACACCAAAGACATAGACACTTCAAAGCTCACTACTGGACACTTCATTGCACTCCAGAGAGAAGAGATCCAACTCCACCCACCAAAACACCAACAACAAGCTTCCCTAAATGGGAAACCTTAACAATCCACTAGTCCAATTCCACTCACAAGGAGCAACCTCTACAATAAAGAGGAACCACAAACTTCCAGCATACATAAAGGCCACCCCAAACACAGCAATCTAAACAAAATAAACAGGCAGAAAAATATCCAGCAGGTAAAGGAACATGATAAATGCCCACCAAACCAAACAAAAGAGGAGGAGATAGCGAGTCTATCTGAAAAGAATTCAGAATAATGATAGTAAAGATGATCCAAAATCTTGAAAACAAAATGGAGTTACAGGTAAATGGACTAGAGAAAAGGATTGAGAAGATGCAAGAAATATTTAACAAAGACCTAGAAGAAATAAAAAAGAGTCAATCAATAATGAATAATGCAATAACTGAGATCAAAAGCACTCTGGAGGGAAGCAACAATAGAATAGCTGAGACAGAAGATAGGATAAGTGAAATGGAAGGTAGAATGGTGGAAATAAAGGAAACAGACAGGAAAAAAGAACTAAAAGAAATGAGGACAACCTCAGAGACCTCTGGGACAATGGTAAACACCCAAACATTCAAACCATAGGACTCCCAGAAGAAGAAGACAAAAAGAAAGGCCATGAGAAAATACCTGAGGAGAGAGCAGTTGAAAACTTCCCTAAAATGGGGAAGGAAATAGCGACCCAAGTCCAAGAAACCCAGAGAATCCCAAACAGGATAAACCTAAGGCGAAACACCCCAAGACACATATTAATAAAATTAACACAGATCAAACACAAAGAACAAATATTAAAAGCAGCAAGGGGAAAGCAACAAATAACACCCAAGGGGATTCCCATAAGGATAACAGCTGATCTTTCAATAGAAACTCTTCAGGCCAGGAGGGAATAGCAGGACATACTTAAAGTGATAAAAGGAAATAACCTACAGCCCAGATTACTGTACCCAGCAAAGATCTCATTCAAATATGAAGGAGAAATCAAAAGCTTTACAGACAAGCAAAAGCTGAGAGAATTAAGCACCACCAAACCAGCTCTCCAACAAATGCTAAAGGATCTTCTCTAGACAGGAAACACAAAAAGGGTGTATAAACTCAAACCCAAAACAATAAAGTAAATGGCGACAGGATCATACTTATCAATAATTATGTTAAACGTAAATTGGTTGAATCCCCCAACCAAAAGACAAAGACTGGCTGAATGGATACAAAAATAAGACCCCTATATATGTTGCCTACAAGAGACCCAACTCAAAACAAGGGACACATACGGACTGAAAGTGAAGGGTTGGAGAAAGATATTCCATGCAAATAGAGACCAAAAGAAAGCAGGAGTAGCAATACTGATATCAGATAAAACAGACTTTAAAACAAAGGCTGTGAAAACAGACAAAGGACAACACTACATAATGATGAAAGAATCAATCCAAGAAGAAGATATAACAATAATAAATATCAGTTCAGTTCAGTTCAGTCCCTCAGTCGTGTCCGACTCTTTGCGACCCCATGAATCGCAGCACACCAGGCCTCCCTGTCCATTACCAACTCCCGGAGTTCACTCAGACTCACGTCCATCGAGTCAGTGATGCCATCCAGCCATCTCATCCTCTGTCGTCCCTTTCTGTTCCTGCCCCCAATCCCACCCAGCATCAGAGTCTTTTCCAATGAGTCAACTCTTTGCATGAGGTGGCCAAAGTACTGGAGTTTCAGCTTTAGCATCATTCCTTCCAAAGAAATCCCAGGGCTGATCTCCTTCAGAATGGACTGGTTGGATCTCCTTGCAGTCCAAGGGACTCTCAAGAGTCTTCTCCAACACCACAGTTCAAAAGCATACATTCTTCAGCACTCAGCTTTCTTTACAGTCCAGCTCTCACATCTATACATGACCACTGGAAAAACCATAGCCTTGACTAGCCAGACCTTTGTTGGCAAAGTAATGTCTCTGCTTTTCAATATGCTATCTAGGTTGGTCAAAACTTTCTTTCCAAGGAGTAAGCATCTTTTAATTTCATAGCTGCAGTCACCATCTGCAGTGATTTTGGAGCCCCCAAAAATAAAGTCTGACACTGTTTTCACTGTTTCCCCATCTATTTGCCATGAAGTGATGGGACCAGATGCCATGATCTTTGTTTTCTGAATGGAGCTTTAAGCTAACTTTTTCACTCTCCACTTTCACTTTCATCAAGAGGCTTTTTAGTTCCTCTTCACTTTCTGCCATACAGGTGGTGTCATCTGTATACCTGAGGTTATTGAAATCATAGCGCATAGCATGGGCAGCCGCAACTGGCGCACATAGCACGGCCGAGATAAGCTACCCCACGTCCAAGGTCAGGGGCGGCGGCCAGGAGGAGCTACCCCACGTCCGAGGTCAGGGGCGGCGGCCAACAGTGCCAGGCTGTGACAGTGCAGGAGCAGCCGAGAGGAGCGACCCCACGCCCGAGGCCAAGGGCAGTGGCCGGGAGGAGCAACCCCATGTCCAATCAGCGATGGCTTCACGGGTGCAGGAGGGCCTAGAGGAGCTATCCCACGTTCAAGGTCGGGGGGGCAGCGGTGAGGAGATACCCCTCGTCCAAGGTAAGGAGCAGCGGCTGTGCTTTGCTGGAGCAGCCGTGAAGAGATATCCCACTCCCAAGGTAAGAGAAACCCAAGTAAGACGGTAGGTGTTGCAAGAGGGCATCAGAGGGCAGACACACTGAAACCATACTCACAGAAAACTAGTCGATCTAATCACACTAGGACCACAGCCTTGTCTAACTCAATGAAACTAAGCCATGCCCATGGGGCAACCCAAAACAGGCGGGTCATGGTGGAGAGATGTGACAGAATGTGGTCCACTGGAGGAAGGAATGGCAAACCACTTCAGTATTCTTGCCTTGAGAACCCCATGAACAGTATGAACAGGCAAAAAGATAGGATACTGAAAGAGAAACTCCCCAGGTCAGTAGGTGCCCAATATGCTACTGGAGATCAGTAGAGAAATAACTCCAGAAAGAATGAAGGGATGGAGCCAAAGCAAAAATAATACCCAGTTGTGGATATGACTGGTGATAGAAACAAGGTCCGATGCTGTAAAGAGAAATATTGCATAGGAACCTGGAATGTTAGGTTCATGAATCAAGGCAAATTGAAAGTGATCAAACAAGAGATGGCAAGAGTGAACGTCGACATTCTAGGAATCAGTGAACTAAAATGGACCAGAATGGGTGAATCTAACTCAGATGACCATTATATCTACTACTGGGGACAGGAATCCTTTAGAACAAATGGAGTAGCCATCATGGTCAACAAAAGAGTTCGAAATGCAGTACTTGGATGCAATCTAAAAAACGACAGAATAATCTCTGTTCGTTTCCAAGGCAAACCATTCAATATCACAGTAATCCAAGTCTATGCCCCAACCAGTAACGCTGAAAAAGCTGAAGTTGAACAATTCTATGAAGACCAACAAGACCTTTTAGAACTAACAACCAAAAAAGATGTTCTTTTCATTATAGGGGACTGGAATGCAAAAGTAGGAAGTCAAGAAACACCTGGAATAACAGGAAAATTTGGCCTTGGAATATGGAACAAAGCAGGGCAAAGACTAATAGAGTTTTGCCAAGAAAATGCACTGGTCATAGCAAACACCTTCTTCCAACAACACAAAAGAAGACTCTGCACATGGACGTCACCAGATGGTCAACACCGAAATCAGATTGATTATATTCTTTGCAGCCACAGATGGAGAAGCTCTATACAGTCAGCAAAAACAAGACCAGGAGCTGACTGTGGCTCTGATCATGAACTCCTTATTGCCAAATTCAGACTGAAATTGAAGACAGTAGGGAAAACCACTAGACCATTCAGGTATGACCTAAATCACATCCCTTATGACTATACAGTGGAAGTGAGAAATAGATTTAAGGGACTAGATCTGATAGATAAGAGTGCCTGATGAACTATGGACTGAGGTTCGTGACACTGTAAGGGAGACAGGGATCAAGACCATCCCCATGGAAAAGAAATGCAAAAATGCAAAATGGCTGTCTGTGGAGGCCTTACAAATAGCTGTGAAAAGAAGAGAAGCGAAAAGCAAAGGAGAAAAGAAAGATATAAACATCTGAATGCAGAGTTAAACATCTGAATGCAGAGTTCCAAAGAATAGCAAGAAGAGATAAGAAAGCCTTCCTCAGTGATCAATTCAAAGAAATAGGGGAAAACAACAGAGTGGGAAAGACTAGAGATCTCTTCAAGAAAATTAGAGATACCAAGGGAACATTTCACGCAAAGATGGGCTCAATAAAGGACAGAAATGGTATAGACCTAACAGATGCAGAAGATATTAAGAAGAGGTGGCAAGAATACACAGGAGAAGTGTACAAAAAAGATCTTCATGACCCAGATAATCACGATGGTGTGATCACTCATCTAGAGCCAGACATCCTGGAATGTGAAGTCAAGTGGGCCTTAGAAAGCATCACTACGAACAAAGCTAATGGAGGTGATGGAACCCCAGTTGAGCTATTTCAAATCCTGAAAGATGATGCTGTGAAAGTGCTGCACTCAATATGCCAGCAAATTTGGAAAACTCAGCAGTGGCCACAGGACTGGAAAAGGTTAGTTTTCATTCCAATCCCAAAGAAAGGCAATGCCAAAGAATGCTCAGACTACTGCACAATTGCACTCATCTCACATGCTATTAAAGTAATGCTCAAAATTCTACAAGCCAGGCTTCAGCAATATGTGAATCGTGAACTTCCAGATGTTCAAGCTGGTTTTAGAAAAGGCAGAGGAACTAGAGATCAAATTGCCAACATCTGCTGGATCATGGAAAAAGCAAGAGAGTTCCAGAAAAACATCTATTTCTGCTTTATTGATTATGCCAAAGCCTGTGACTGTGTAGATCACAATAAACTGTGGAAATTATAAATATATATGCACCCAACATAGGAGTACCACAATATGTAAGGCAAATGCTAACAAGTATGAAAGAGGAAATTAACAATAACACAGTAATAGTGGAAGACTTTAATACCCCACTCACACCTATGGATAGATCAACTAAACAGAAAATTGACAAGGAAACACAAACTTTAAATGATGCAATGGACCAAGTAGACCTAATTGATATCTATAGGATATTTCACCTCAAAACAACGAATTTCACCTTTTTCTCAAGTGCATATGGAACATTCTCCAAGACAGATCACATCCTTGGCCATAAATCTAACCTTGGTAAATTCAAAAAATTGAATCATTTCAAGCATCTTTTCTGATCACGATGCGGTAAGATTAGATGTCAACTGCAGGGAAAAAAAAAAACTAATAAAAATACAAACATATGGAGGGTAAACAACATGCTTCTGAATAATCAACAAATCACAGAAGAAATCTAAAAAGAAATCAAAATATGCTTAGAAATGAATGAAAATGAAAACACGACCCAAAACCTATGGGATTCAGTAAAAGCAGTGCTAAGGGGAAGGTTCATAGCAATACAAGCTTACCTCAAAAAACAAAATAAAAGGCAAATAAATAACCTAATTTTACACTTAAAGCAACTAGAAAAAGAAGAAATGAAGAACCTCAGGGTTAGTAGAAGGAAAGAAATCATAGAAACTAGGGCAGAAATACATAAAAAAGAAACAAAGGAGACTATAGCAAAAATCAACAAAACTAAAAGCTGGTTCTTTGAGAAGATAAATGAAATAGACAAACCATTAGCCAGATCCATCAAGGAAAAAAAGGAGAATAATCAAATCCACAAAACTAGAAATGAAAATGGAGAAATCATGACAGACAACACAGAAATACAAAGGATCATTAGAGACTACTATCAGCAACTATATGACAACAAAATGGACAACTTGGAAGAAATGGATGAATTCTTAGAAAAGTATTACCTTCCAAAACTGAACCAGGAAGAAATAGAAAATCTTGACAGACCCATCATAGGCATGGAAATCAAAACTCTAATCAAAAATCTTCCAACAAACAAAAGCCCAGAACCAGACGGCTTCGTAGGTGTATTCTACCAAAAATTTAGAGAAGAGCTAACACCTATCTTAATCAAACTCTTCCAGAAAATTGCAGAGGAAGGTAAACTTCCAAACTCATTCTATGAGGCCACCATCACCCTAATACCAAAACTGGACAAAGATGTCACAAAAAAAGAAAACTACAGGCCAACATCACTGATGAACATAGATGCAAAAATCCTTAACAAAATTCTAGCAAACAGAATCCAAAAACACATTTTAAAAAATCATACATCATGACCAAGCGGGCATCCCAGTAATGCAAGGATTCTTCAATATTCGCAAATCAATCAATGTGATACACCACATTAACAAATTGAAAGATAAAAACCATATGATTATCTCAATAGATGCAAAGAAAGCCTTTGACAAAATTCAACATCAATTTATGATAAAAACCATCCAGAAAGCAGGCATAGAAGGAACATACCTCAACATATTAAAAGCCATATATGATAAACCCACAGTAAACATTATCCTGAATGGTGAAAAATTGAAAGCATTTCCCCTAAAGTCAGGAACAAGACAAGGGTGCCCACTTTCACCACTACTATTCAACATAGTTTTGGCCCCAGCAATCAGAGAAGAAAAAGAAATAAGAGGAATCCAGATTGGGAAAGAAGAAGTAACTCTTACTGTTTGCAGATGACATGATCCTCTACATAGAAAACCCTAAAGACACCACCAGAAAATTACTAGAGCTAATCAATGAATATAGTAAAGTGGCAGGATATAAAATCAACAAACAGAAATCCCTTGCATTACTATACACTAACAATGAGAAAACAGAAAGAGAAATTAAGGAAACAATTCCATTCACCATTGCAACGAAAAGAATAAAATACTTAGGAATAAATCTATCTAAAGAAACAAAAGATCCATATATAAATGCTATAAAACACTGATGAAAGAAATCAAAGATGACACAAATAGAAGAAATATACCATGTTCATGAATTGGAAGAATCAATACAGTGAAAATGAGTATACTACCCAAAGCAATCTATAGATTCAATGCAATCCCTATCAAGCTATCAACAGTATTTTTCAAAGAACTAGAACAAATAATTTCACAGTTTGTATGGAAATACAAAAAACTCAAATAGCCAAATCAATCTTGAGAAAGAAGAATGGAACTGAAGGAATCAACCTGCCTGACTTCAGGCTATAATACAAAGCCACAGTCATTAAGACAGTATGGTACTGGCACAAAGATGGAAATATAGATCAATGGAACAAAATAGAAAGCCCAGAGAAAAATCCACGCACCTATGGACACCTTATCTTTGACAAAGGAGGCATGAATATACAATGGAGAAAGACAATCTCTTTAAAAAGTGGTGCTGGGAAAACTGGTCAACCACTTGTAAAAGAATGAAACTAGAACACTTTCTAACACCATACACAAAAATAAAATCAAAATAGATTAAAGATCTAAATGTAAGATGAGAAACTATAAAACTCTTAGAAGGAAACATAGGCAAAACAGTCTCTGACATAAATCACAGCAGGATCCTCTATGACCTACCCCCCAGAGTACTGGAAATAAAAGCAAAAATAAACAAATGGGACCTAATTAAAATTAAAAGCTTCTGCACAATGAAGGAAGCTATAAGCAAGGTTAAAAGACAGCTTTCAGAATGGGAGAAAATAATAGCAAATGAAGCAACTGACAAAGAATTTATCTCAAAAATATACAAGCAGCTCCTGCAGCTCAATTCCAGAAAAATAAACGATACAATCAAAAAATGGCCCAAAGAACTAAACAGACATTTCTCCAAAGAAGACATACAGATGGATAAAAAACACATGAAAGAATGCTCAACATCACTCATTATCAGAGAAATGCAAATCAAAACCACAATGAGGCACCATCTCACACCAGTCAGAATGGCTGCTATAAAAAAGTCTTCAAAAAATAAATACTGGAACAGGTGCAGAGAAAAGGGAACCCTCTTACACTGTTGGTGGGAATGCACACTGGTACAGCCACTATGGAAAACAGTGTGGAGATTCCTTAAATAAACGGAAATATAACTGCCATATGACCCAGCAATCCCACTGCTAGGCATACACACTGAGGAAACCAGAATTGAAAGAGACCTGTATACCCCAATGTTCATCACAGCACTGTTTACAATAGCTAGGACATGGAAGCAACCTAAATGTCCATCAGCAGACAAATGGATAAGAAAGCTGTTGTACATATACACAATGGAATAGTACTCAGCTCTTAAAAAGAATGCATTTGAATCAGTTTTAATGAGGTGTGTGAAACTGGAGCCTATTATACAAAGTGAAGTAAGTCAGAAAGAAAAACACCAATACAGTATATTAATGCATATGAGTGGAATTTAGAAAGATGGTAACGATGAACAAAAGAGACACAAATGTAAAGAACAGACTTTTGGATTTTATGGGAGAAAGCAAGAATGGGATGATTTGAGAGAATAGCCTTGAAACATGTATATTACCATATGTGAAATAGATCACCAGCCCAGGTTCGATGCATGAGACAGGATACTCAGGGCTGGTGCACTGAGATGACAGGATAGGGAGGGGAGGTGGGAGGGGGGTTCAGGATGGGGGACACAGGTACACCCATGGCTTATTCATGTCAATGTATGGCAAAAACCACAACAATATTGTAAAGTAATTTGCTTCCAATTAATATAAATAAATTAAAATTTTTTTTAAAAGACTTACTCAAAGTGCTTGCTATTCAAGCTTACTTAGGCACATGATTTGACCTGAGGCAGTCTTATCTCAGCTTTCCCAGGTGGCTCAGTGGGTAAAAAATTAGCCTGCAGTGCAGGAGTCATAAGAGAGGTGAATTCAATCCCGGGTTGGGAAAATCCTCTGGAGAAGGGCATGGCAACCCACCCCATATTCATGCCTGAGAATCCCATGGATAGAGGAGCCTGGCAGGTTATAGTCCTTAGGGTTTTAAAGAGCCAGGCACAACTGAAGTGACTGAGCTTGCACACACACCCTTATCTCAAGGCATCTAGGTGATATGCATAGAGAATCAGTTTGGGGAAGATCCTACAACATCCATTGGAAGTAACAGTCCACAGTGGCTCACTTACATCCCTACATTATTTGTAAGGCACCTACCAATTCGTAAGATCTCTTTTGACTCCTGCTCTATTATCATCATCTCCTGAATCATGCATTTACTATATGTTAATTACCTTATCTGGATAAAAAGATAACCTGTTACAGACTTGGAATTTGAGACAGGTTCCTTGCAGTCACAAAACTGGAGAGCATGGAACTTTCATTAAGAAATGCTCAGGACTAATGCAAATTTCCCTTTTCAAAGTCCCCCTTCCCTTATCTATTTTTCCAAAGTCATCTAGGAAAGATATCTCTTCCTAATGGAGAAATTGTGCTGTGCCCAGTCGCTTCAGTCGTGTCCAACTCTTTGCAACCTATGGACTGTAGCTGGCCAGGCTCCTCTGTCCATGGCATTCTCCAGGCAAGGATACTGGAGTGGGTTGCCATGCCTTCCTTCAGTGGATCTTCCAGACCTAGGAATCGAACCCATATCTCCGGTATCTCTTGCACTGCAGGCAGGTTCTATACCCACTGAGGCACCTGGGAAGCCCAGTGAAAAAATTACATATCTACTACCCGTACATCCTAACACTTAGTCTGTATCTTCCTAAAAGAGTGGCCCTTTCCATATCCTCCAT
This sequence comes from Bos indicus x Bos taurus, assembly GCF_003369695.1. Lineage (NCBI taxonomy): Eukaryota > Metazoa > Chordata > Mammalia > Artiodactyla > Bovidae > Bos > Bos indicus x Bos taurus. Next base: position 53,789,163 of record NC_040091.1, read on the forward strand.
CCTAGTTTGGGCCGCTACCTTGATTTGGGTGGTTATATGATATCACACTGGATGGCATCACCAACTCAATGCCCATGAGTCTGGGTGAACTCCGGGAGTTGATGATGGACAGGGAGGCCTGGTGTGCCGCAATTCATGGGGTCGCAAAGAGTCAGACACGACTGAGCAACTGAACTGAACTGATGATATCACAGTATCAAAGGGAGGAGTGCTTTTGACTTTCTAGTGTTGGGTACACTGTTACCAGGCCAGTGGTGCACACTCACCTGAGCATCTGGTTCAGGCAGCCTTCAAGGAAGGAGGGAGTCTCCAAATACAGATCCCGGAGGTGGTACAACCTGCGGAACTGAGAGGTAATTTGGACAGCATGGTGATACTCTTCCTCCTCTTCAAATGCTAGCCCATGGATGTGGGAGAGATGGAGTCTCTGTATATTACTCATTTGGCCCAAGAAAGGAGCAAACATGGCCAGAGTGGACAGATGCCAAATGCAACTCACTTCCACTTCCTGAATACAGTCCAGTTGCACTATACCCAGGACCTGCACAATATTTTCTAAGGACATTGAAGCGATCTTCAGCTTATTAGAGCACAGGTGTATGGAAGCTTTTCTCTGCTCCACCCACCTAATGAGGTAGATGAGGAAGTCATCTATGGTACTTTCCTTGAAATGCAGTTCTATGAACACCTCTAAAGGAGCCAAGGGCTGCTCTGTCCTTGACCTGACCTCAGCTATTGGTGTCATTGATGAGCTTGAGGACACATGGACACTTGATCCAGACCACATTTTCCAGAAGTCCTGGCCAGTATTCCTTAAATCCAGCACCCGCAGTTTGCACCTCCTGTGGGGAAACAGCAGATTGGCTGTTTGAAGGAAACCACAGAATAAAACCACAGACTTGGAATTGAGGCTACACTCTGACTTCCCACCTGAGATTATACTTGACATTCCTACAGCCTTGCCCTCTTCTTTCCTCTCTGCCTCACCTTCCTGCTTTTCCCCTTCCATCCTTCCTCAGTCTCTGCTTCCAGTACCCATAAGAATCACTAGAAGGATGTCAGGCATGTTCTTTTAGGTTTCCTGGCATCTTAGGCACTCCTCTCACTGCCAGGAGGCGTTTCCCCAAAGTGAGCTCAGCAATAGCCAAGGACTCTGAGAGTCTTCATTGGCATCATCAAAAGTTTCTGGTCCATCCTTTGACCATTCACTCTCATGACCCCAAGTGTTTCTTCATGATGTCTAGCAACCTACTGGGCTACCTGGATTTGACTTACTTGGAATGATTTTTCTGGGCAAGCAGGATATCAAGACCATCCAGAACTGCTTGTAAGGTCCCCAAGTGAGGCTTTTGCATCAGGCCCCCCAGAGGCAGACGGACAAAGGGCCAGGCATACACCATGGCCTTCAGGGTCTCACTTCGACTCCCACAGAAGGCTTCCATGAAGAGTGGGGGGAAGAGTTCGATGGGCAGATACTCCAGAGCTGTGATGGCCAAGGCCTCATCCCTCAGCAGGCTCACTGCTGCCAGGTTCAAGAGTCTGGGTCGGGTCTGGAGACTCATCCTGACTTGGTTCCAAAAGGAATCCTGTGGGTACTTCCAAGGAACAAGACATTTTTTTCAGGCAAATCAGGAACACACTTCAGTTTGTTTCTCCCCACCCTTGAGAGGAACCTACTCAGGGCCAAGGCCACTGCTCTAGTGGTGGTGGAATTGTTGCAGGAAGAGCCAATTCTCTCTCCAAAATAGATCTCTCTCATTGACTTGAATCTGTTGCTTTTGTTATTACAATCATACATAATGGCCTGCTTCAGGGAACCCTGGCCCTCTGCCTGAAGACTAAACTAAAAGCATCTTTTTTCAGCTCACAGGGAGATAATTTGCCCCTACCCAACTGTGAATGACTGCAAGAATGAAGAGATTAACACACCCCTTCCCCAAGGATGGACATTCCAGGAGATACTTGCAAGATATTATTGCCTTTCTACTTTACTTTCTCAACTCCTCCTCCTCTCTATTCTATAAAAGAATCTGGCACCCAGCCTCCAGCAAGATGGTTATTTTGAGACATTAGTTTGCCATCTTCTTGGTCAGGCTGTTTTCTGAATAAAAGTCATATTCCTTGCCTCAACACCTAGTCTCTCATCTCTTGAATTTATTGGCCTGTTGTGAGAGTGAGCAGACCAGGCTTGGATCTGGTGATAGAAGTGCCTTAGTGCCAGTTGCCTGTCACAAGTAGAGGGGGAAAAAATGCAACCACTGATTCATCCACTGCTTTGCTTAATAATGTTCCACTGGTGAGTAGTTACTGGGAGCTGGAGGCTGAGCTTCATCCTTTCAGAAAAAAAATGCTTAAAATATCACTTATAGCCTTAAAAGTATGGGAATAAAAGCATCATGTGGACCACACAGCTTCCATCTTGAGTTCCCACAGTTAACTGGGGTGGGAAAGGTGAGGAGATACCCCTAAAATGAATGCTGTATGTGTACAAATTAAATATTTTAAATTTCAGGAAATAAAATTCCAAGCAAACATCTTTCATTAAAAGGGGCATCTGCTTGATTAAGACATTTAAAAATGATATAAACCAAAGCACCAATCCAAATATTTGGGATTAAGTCTAAACTACTTTAGAGGCCAAACCAAAACCTTAAATGAGTACACCTGAAAATATACTTTTATTCATTTATTTTTATTTATTCATTTTGGCCACATCACCTGTAGGATCTTTGTTCCTGGACCAGAGCTTGAACAAGTTCCCCCTGCAGTGGAAGAGCAGAACCTTAACCACTGGAGCCCCAGGGAAGTCTCAAGAAATACTTTTTAAAAGCTCTCCTGCCATCCCAAGGTGCATGCCACCATTCAACACCAGTTGATCATGGGTAAAATGAAGGTGTCTATAGTCCGTAACTCACCAGCTCTGATGTGGGTGGCAGGCTACTCAGATCTCAGACATGATGGAGAGCCCAGGTGGTGCCTCTGGAGCTGGAAGATTCTGTATCCTTTCTTTAGTACTGAGGGCTTTTATAGACTTTTCTAATCACATCTTATTCTTTCCTACTACAAACAGCCAATCAGAAAATGATACCTGATAATGTTTCACACTGCCCCTCTGGTTAATCCTGATTGAGTCTTTGTCAATCTGCAGAGGAATGAATGGAATCAGATTACATTCAGGGAAGATAAAGAATGAGGGAGGGCTATTGAAGTCAAAGGCTCCTTCCTAGGTTCATTCTAGAAACATTGATTGGGCTTTACCAATACCAGTAGTAGTAGCTGTGGGTGTGAAACCAGGAAGGAGTTATTGATTTGTGACAGCAGATAAGATGAAACTTTAAAGCATCACTGGGGATCTTTGGCATTAAAAATTATCAAAATGTCCAAGAATTAAAGCTACTTCACAAAGACAGTAGTGTTGTTCTGAAAAGAAGTAAAATAAGCTATCCACTTATCAAGTGTCACTTAGATATTGTGTGACACATGGAGATCAGGAATCTATTCAGGAAGGAAAGTGAAAAGTGAAGTCGCGTCTGACTCTTTGCGGCCCCATGGACTGGGGGCCCACCAGGCTCCTCCATCCATGGATTTCTCCAGGCAAGGGTACTGGAGTGGGTTGCCATTTCCTTCTCCAGGGGAATCTTCCCAACCCAGGGATCAAACCCGGGTCTCCCGCATTGTAGGCAGACACTTTACCATCTGAGCCACCAGGGAAGTCCATTCAGGAAGGAAAGGGAAGTGCTTTGGGAGATGTGATTGGTTTTCCAATCTTAGGTCAAGACTTCTCTGAAGGAGATCAGTTCAAAATCACATTGAGAAGGGTGGAGGCTAGGTAGTTGGAACTGGGCATTTCAAAACTGAAAATGTAACTCAAATAGTGTAAAATGAACTTTCTTTTCCTCTCTCTTGGGGAAGAAGAAGATTTAAATCCTTTTCTCTGGGTTGTGTTTGTAAATTAAAGGGAGTGACTAAAAGGAAACTGTGTCACTTTTGAGGGTGTTCTCTCCCAGAAATTTGGTATCACCACAAATTGGCTTGAAAACATTATTTGCTTTCATTTTAAAATTTTTAAATGAGAAATTGAAACTGAGTGGGGTCCTGTGGGTCTCCCAAGCACAGAGGTCTTTCTGTCTCCCCTTTCTTGTAGGCAAAACTTAAGCCTCCATGAGCTTACCTGAGTTCCCAGGGATGGATTCCAACAGTTGCTAATCAAGGGAGGATCAGGCAAGAAATCACCTAAGGAAAGATTAAAGGGACCTTAGAAGCTCATCAAGTTTAGGAGACCAGAACACCCTAGACCCTGCACACACCCTAATCTTATCAGAGACCCAACCTTTGACTCACTGTTATCAAAACTCTCATCAAGTTCTCTGAGTTTAAGACACATCATAGTTTTTGAGGCAGAAGCCTGGTGTGTCTACCTTTGCCTAACAAGGCAATAAAGCTAGGTTTTTCTACTTCACCCCAAACTCTTCCTTCAGGATTTCAATGTCATGTTGGAATAATAGCAGATCATGAGCCTGTTAAGGGAGCAAAGGCAGTGCTTTTGGGGATATGGTTGGGTCCCTAGGGTTTAGTCATGGCTTCTCTGATGGATAGCAGATCAAAATCACAGTGAGTAGTGAAGGAGGATTCAGGCAGTCTGGAGCCAGGGCATTCCTAAAGGGACCCTGTAATGACTCAAAACAGTTTAAATTATGATTGTATTGTATTCTTCGGGAGCGACCGGCGCACTAAGCGCGGGCGGCTGCGACCGGCGCACTAAGCACGGGCGAGAAGCGACCCCACGTCCGAGGTCAGGGGCAGAAGCCCAGAGGACCTCATGCCCGAAGGGCGGCAGCCAAGAGGAGTTACCCCACGTCCGAGGTCAGGGGAAGTGGCCGAGAGTGCCAGGCTGCGACGGCGCAAGAACGGCCGAGAGGAGCTACCCCGTGTCCGAGGTCAAGGGCGGCGGCTGGGAGGAGCTACCCCGCGTCCGAGGTCAAGGGCGGCGGCTGGGAGGACGAACCCCACGTCAAAGGAGTGGTGGCTGTGTGGGCCCAGGAGGGCCTAGAGGAGCTATCCCATGGTGAAGGTCAGGAAGGGCGGCAGTGAGGAGATACCCCTCGTCCAAGATAAGGAGCAGCGGCTGCGCTTTGCTGGAGCAGCCATGCAGATACCCCGCGTCCAAGGTAAAAGAAACCCAAGTAAGACGGTAGGTGTTGCAAGAGAGCATCAGGGGGCAGACACACTGAAACCATACTCACAGAAGACTAGTCAATCTAATCACACTAGGACCACAGCCTTGTCTAACTCAATGAAACTAAGCCATGCCCATGGGGCAACCCAAGATGGGCGGGTCATGGTCGAGAGATCTGACAGAACGTGGTCCACTGGAGAAGGGAACGGCAAACCACTTCAGTATTCTTGCCCATCAGATCAAATCACATCAGTCACTCAGTCTTGTCCGACTCTTTGAGACCCCATGAATCCCAGCACGCCAGGCCTCCCTGTCCATCACCAACTCCCAGAGTTCACTCAGACTCACGTCCATCGAGTCAGTGATGCCATCCAGCCATCTCATCCTCTGTCATCCCCTTCTCCTCCTGCCCCCAACCCCTCCCAGCATCAGAGTCTTTTCCAGTGAGACAACTCTTCGCATGAGATGGCCAAAGTACTGGAGTTTCAACTTTAGCATCATTCCTTCCAAAGAAATCCCAGGGCTGATCTCCTTCAGAATGGACTGGTTGGATCTCCTTGCAGTCCAGGAGACTCTCAAGAGTCTTCTCCAACACCACAGTTCAAAAGCATCAATTCTTCGGCGCTCAGCCTTCTTCACAGTCCAACTCTTACATCCATACATGACCACAGGAAAAACCATATTCTTGACTAGACGGACCTTTGTTGACAAAGTAATGTCTCTGCTTTTGAATATGCTATCTAGGATGGTCATAACTTTCCTTCCAAGGAGTAAGGGGCTTTTAATTGCAGGGCTGCAGTCACCATCTGCAGTGATTTTGGAGCCCAAAGTAATAAAGTCTGACACTGTTTCCACTGTTTCCCCACCTATTTCCCATGAAGTGATGGGACCAGATGCCATGATCTTCGTTTTCTGAATGTTGAGCTTTAAGCCAACTTTTTCACTCTCCACTTTCACTTTGATCAAGTGGCTCTTTATGTTCCTCTTCACTTTCTGCCATAAGGGTGGTGTCATCTGCTTATCTGAGGTTATTGGTATTTCTCCCGGCAATCTTGATTCCAGTTGTGTTTTTTCCAGTCCAGTGTTTCTCATGATGTACTCTGCATATAGGTTAAATAAGCAGGGTGACGATATACAGCCTTGACGTACTCCTTTTCCTATTTGGAACCAGTCTGTTGTTCCATGTCCAGTTCTAACTGTTGCTTCCTGACCTGCATACAAATTTCTCAAGAGGCAAGTCAGGTGGTCTGGTATTCCCATCTCTTTCAGAATTTTCCACAGTTTCTTGTGATTCACACAGTCAAAGGCTTTGGCATAGTCAATAAAGCAGAAATAGATGTTTTTCTGGAACTCTCTTGCTTTTTCCATGGTCCAGAGGATGTTGAAAATTTGATCTCTGGTTCCTATGCCTTTTCGAAAACCAGCTTGAACATCAGGAAGTTCACGGTTCACATATTGCTGAAGCCTGGCTTGGAGAATTTTGAGCATGACTTTACTAGCGTGTGAGATGAGTGCAATTGTGCGATAGTTTGAGCATTCTTTGGTGTTGCCTTTCTTTGGGATTGGAATGAAAACTGACCTTTTCCAGTCCTGTGGCCACTGCTGAGTTTTCCAAATTTGCTGGCATATTGAGTGCAGCACTTTCACAGCATCATCTTTCAGGATTTGAAATAGCTTAACTGGAATTCTATCACCTCCACTAGCTTTGTTCATAGTGATGCTTTCTAAGGCCCACTTGACTTCACATTCCAGGATGTCTGGCTCTAGGTCAGTGATCACACCATCGTGATTATCTGGGTCATGAAGATATTTTTTGTACAGTTCTTCTGTGTATTCTTGCCACCTCTTCTTAATATCTTCTGCTTCTGTTAGGTCCATACCATTTCTGTCCTTTATCGAGCCCATCTTTGCATGAAATGTTCCTTTGGTATCTCTGATTTTCTTAAAGAGATCTCTAGTCTTTCCCATTCTGTTGTTTTCCTCTATTTCTTTGCATTGATCGCTGAAGAAGGCTTTCTCATCTCTTCTTGCTATTCTTTGGAACTCTGCATTCAGATGTTTAACTCTGCATTCAGATGTTTATATATTTCCTTTTTTCCTTTGCTTTTGGCTTCTCTTCTTTTCACAGCTATTTGTAAGGCCTCCCCAGACAGCCATTTTGCTTTTTTGCATTTCTTTTCCATGGGGATGGTCTTCATCCCTGTCTCCTGTACAATGTCACGAACCACATTCCATAGTTCATCAGGCACTCTATCAGATCTAGGCCCTTAAATCTATTTCTCACTTCCACTGTATAATCATAAGGGATTTGATTTAGGTCATACCTGAATGGTCTAGTGGTTTTCCCTACTGTCTTCAATTTCAGTCTGAATTTGGCAATAAGGAGTTCACAATCTGAGCTACAGTCAGCTCCTGGTCTTGTTTTTGCTGACTCTGTAGAGCTTCTCCATCTTTGGCTGCAAAGAATATAATCAATCTGAAATGGAGTAGCGATAATGGTCAACAAAGAGTCTGAAATGCAGTACTTGGATGCAATCTCAAAAACGACAGAATAATCTCTGTTCGTTTCCAAGGCAAACTATTCAATATCACAGTAATCCTAGTCTATGCCCCAACCAGTAACACTGAAGAAGCTGAAGTTGAACGGTTCTATGAAGACCTACAAGACCTTTTAGAACTAACACCCAAAAAAGATGTACTTTTCATTATAGGGGACTGGAATGCAAAAGTAGGAAGTCAAGAAACACCTGGAGTAACAGGCAAATTTGGCCTTGGAATATGGAACAAATCAGGGCAAAGACTAATAGAGTTTTGCCAAGAAAATGCTCTGGTCATAACAAACACCCTCTTCCAACAACACAAGAGAAGACTCTCTACATGGACATCACCAGATGGTCAACACCGAAATCAGATTGATTCTTGCCCATGGACAGTATGAAAAGGCAAAATGATAGGATACTGAAAGAGGAACTCCCCAGGTCAGTAGGTGCCCAATATGCTACTGGAGATCAGTGGAGAAATAACTCTAGAAAGAATGAAGGGATGGAGCCAAAGCAAAACAATACCCAGCTGTGGATGTGACTGGTGATAGAAGCAAGGTCCGATGCTGTAAAGAGAAATATTGCTTAGGAACCTGGAATGTCAGGTCCATGAATCAAGGCAAATTGGAAGTGGTCAAACAAGAGATGGCAAAAGTGAATGTCAATATTCTAGAAATCAGCGAACTAAAATGGACTGGAATGGGTGAATTTAACTCAGATGACCATTATATCTACTACTGCAGGCAGGAGTCCCTCAGAAGAAATGGAGTAGCCATCATGGTCAACAAAAGTGTCCGAAATGCAGTACTTGGATGCAGTCTCAAAAATGACAGAATGATCTCTTCGTTTCCAAGGCAAACCATTCAATATCACAGTAATCCAAGTCTATGCCCCAACCAGTAACACTGAAGAAGCTGAAGTTGAATGGTTTTATGAAGACCTACAAGACCTTTTAGAACTAACACCCAAAAAAGATGTCCTTTTTGTTAAAGGGGACTGGAATGCAAAAGTAGGAAGTCAAGAAATACCTGGAGTAACAGGCAAATTTGGCCTTGGAATACGGAATGAAGCAGGGCAAAGACTAATAGAGTTTTGCCAAGAAAATGCACTGGTCATAGCAAACACCCTCTTCCAACAACACAAGAGAAGACTCTACACATGAACATCACCAGATGGTCAACACCGAAATCAGATTGATTATGTTCTTTGCAGCCAAGGATGGAGAAGCTCAAAAACAGTTAACAAAAACAAGACCAGGAGCTGACTGTGGCTCAGATCATGAACTCCTTATTGCCAAATTCAGACTGAAATTGAAGAAAGTAGGGAAAACCACTAGACCATTCAGGTATGACCTAAATCAAATCCCTTATGATTATACAGTGGAAGTGAGAAATAGATTTAAGGGCCTAGATCTGATAGATAGAGTGCCTGATGAACTATGGAATGAGGTTCATGACATTGTACAGGAGACAGGGATGAAGACCATCCCCATGGAAAAGAAATGCAAAAAAGCAAAATGGCTATTCCAAAGAATAGCAAGAAGAGATAAGAAAGCCTTCCTCAGCGATCAATGCAAAGAAATAGAGAAAACAACAGAATGGGAAAGACTAGAGATCTCTTCAAGAAAATTAGAGATACCAAGGGGACATTTCATGCAAAGATGGGCTCTATAAAGGACAGAAATGGTATGGACCTAACAGAAGCAGAAGATATTAAGAAGAGGTGGCAAGAATACACAGTAGAACTGTACAAAAAAGATCTTCATGACCCAGATAATCACGATGGTGTAATCAGACCTAGAGCCAGACATCCTGGAATGTGAAGTCAAGTGGGCCTTAGAAAGCATCACTACGAACAAAGCTAATGGAGGTGATGGAACCCCAGTTGAGCTATTTCAAATCCTGAAAGATGATGCTGTGAAAGTGCTGCACTTAATATGCCAGCAAATTTGGAAAACTCAGCAGTGGCCACAGGACTGGAAAAGGTCAGTTTTCATTCCAATCCCAAAGAATGGCAATGCCAAAGAATGCTCAAACTACTGCACAATTGCACTCATCTCACACGCTAGTAAAGTAATGCTCAAAATTCTCCAAGCCAGGCTTCAGCAATACGTGAACTGTGAACTTCCAGATGTTCAAGCTGGTTTTCGAAAAGGCAGAGGAACCAGAGATCAAATTGCCAACATCCTCTGGACCATGGAAAAAGCAAGAGAGTTCCAGAAAAACATCTATTTCTGCTTTATTGACTATGCCAAAGCCTTTGACTGTGAGAATCACAAGAAACTGTGGAAAATTCTGAAAGAGATGGGAATACCAGACCACCTGATCTGCCTCTTGAGAAATTTGTATGCAGGTCAGGAAGCAACAGTTAGAACTGGGCATAGAACAAGACTGGTTCCAAATAGGAAAAGGAGTACGTCAAGGCTGTATATTGTCACCCTGCTTATTTAACTTATATGCAGGGTACATCATGAGAAATGCTGGACTGGAAGAAACACAAGCTGGAATCAACATTGCCGGGAGAAATATCAATAACCTCAGATATGCAGATGACACCACCCTTATGGCAGAAAGTGAAGAGGAACATTAAGAGCCTCTTGATGAAAGTCAAAGTGGAGAGTGAAAAAGTTGGCTTAAAGCTCAACATTCAGAAAACGAAGATCATGGCATCCAGTCCCATCACTTCATGGGAAATAGATGGGGAAACAGTGGAAACAGTGTCAGACTTTATTATTTTGGGCTCTAAAATCACTGCAGATGGTGACTACGGCCTGAAATTAAAAGCCCCTTACTCCTTGGAAGGAAAGTTATGACCAACCTAGATAGCATATTCAAAAGCAGAAACATTACTTTGCCAACAAAGGTCCGTCTAGTCAAGACTATGGTTTTTCCTGTGGTCATGTATGGATGTGAGAGTTGGACTGTGAAGAAGGGTGAGCGCTGAAGAATTGATGCTTTTGAACTGTGGTGTTGGAGAAGACTCTTGAGAGTCCCTTGGACTGCAAGGAGATCCAACCAGTCCACTCTGAAGGAGATCAGCCCTGGGATTTCTTTGGAAGGAATGATGCTAAAGCTGAAACTCCAGTACTTTGGCCACCTCATGCAAAGAGTTGACTCATTGGAAAAGACTCTGATGCTGGGAGGGATTGGGGGCAGGAGGAGAAGGGGACGACAGAGGATGAGATGGCTGGATGGCATCACTGACTCGATGGACGTGAGTCTGAGTGAACTCTGGGAGTTGGTGATGGACAGGGAGGCCTGGCGTGCTGCGATTCATGGGGTCGCAAAGAGTCACACAGGACTGAGCGACTGATCTGATCTGATAATGGAATATTACTCAAGTGTTAAAAGGAATGAAATAAGGCCATTTACAGCAACATGGATGGACCTAGAGAGTGTCATACTGAGTGAAGTAAGTCAAACAGAGAAGTAAGTCAGAGAAAGAGAAATATCATATGACACTCCTTATATGTGGAATCTAAAAAGAAATGATACAAATAACTTAATTACAGAACAGAAAAAGACTCACAGACCTAGAAAATGAACTCAGGGTTGCAGAGGGGAGGGATACTTAAGGACTTTGGAAAGGTCACCGTATACACTGCTATATTTAAAATGGATAACCAACAAAAACCTATTATATAGCACATGGAACTCTTCTCAATTTTATGTGCCAGCCTGGATGGAAGGGGAGTTTGGGGAAGAAGGGATACATGTATATGTAAAGCTGAGTCCCTTTACTGTTCACCTGAAACTATCAAAACATTGTTAATTGGCTATACCCCAATACAAAATGTTTTTGGTGTTAAAAAAATTAAAAATAAAATTTTAAAAAGAGAAAATGTCAGAAATTCCTTCTTTTTATGGTGTGTGTGTGTGTGTGTGTGTGTGTGTGTCTGTAAAATGCCATTTTCTCCATCATCCATAGATAGACACTTAGTTTCCATATCTTGGCTTTTTAAAATAATGCTGCAATGAACATGGGAGTGCAGTATCTTTTTGAAATAGCAATTTCATTAAATTCAGATATAAATCCAGAAGTAGATTGCTTGATAATATGATAGTTCTCTTTTTAATGTTTTGAGGAACTCCCATACTGTTTTCTCGGAGAAGGCAATGGCACCCCACTCCAGTACTCTTGCCTGGAAAATCCCATGGATGGAGGAGCCTGGTAGGCTGCAGTCCATGGGGTCACTAGGAGTCGGACATGACTGAGCGACTTCACTTTCACTTTTCACTTTCATGCATTGGAGAAGGAAATGGCAACCCACTCCAGTGTTCTTGCCTGGAGAATCCCAGGGATGGGGGAGCCTGGTGGGCTGCCATCTATGGGGTCGCACAGAGTCAGACATGACTGAAGCGACTTAGCAGCAGCAGCAGCATACTGTTTTCTACAGTGATTAGACCAATTTAAATTCCCACCAACCATGCACAAAGGCTTCCTTTGCTCCACAACCTCCTCAACACTTGTTCTCTCATCTTTTTGATTGCTGTCATTCTAAAAGATATGAGGGGATATCTCAAGGAGGTTGTGACTTGCATTTATCTGATTAGTGATGTTGAGCATCTTTCATGTAACCTGTTGATCACCTATATGTTTTCTTTTCTGGGATTATATTTAGTATGAATCCTGAGATCACCTTTAATTTGCCAGCATATAGAGAAATAAGAGTTGCAGCTAAACCTGAAGTGGTTTTTGTAGGTTCAGGCAAACCTAGGGTCTGGGGTGGAGAATAGCTCCCCCAGGAAGCCTCTCAACATCGGGATCCAATAGAATGCTTTCCATCACCTAGTCCCAACCCAGGCCACACAGCCAGCCTTGTGGTACCTTAACTGGTCATCTGCATTGCCATTTCATTATTGTGGTTTACACTTGGAACACACACTACCTCCTGAAATGCCACCTAAAAAACCAAGTCAACAAATGTCACAGGGGTCTTGGGAAGTAAGAGATGTTCCTTGTACTTCTGAGGAGAAGCGCACCTTCTCAACTTTATAACTGGTGTTTCCTCATCAGCAGCCCTGGTTCTCACTGTGCACAGTCATGGAAGTCACCTATGAACTCTTCCCACCCATATTCATTATATAGTTCTTCAGACCTTGGAAAAGTGGACACATAGGGTGGACTGAGATCCTGCAATTGTGTGTTCAGGGCCCAGTCAGCCCCAAATTTCCAAAATGATTCCCATCAGAGTCACTGACCCCCTGTGTAGTAATCCAATGCCACTTCTGTCTCCAGGAGCTGCCCACACCCGGCCTCTACCCATGGAAGAGACCACCTGCAGGAAGGAGCTGACTCAGAGTCCAGGTCCCAGGAGATTCACTGATAACACTCAGACACAGCCTCTCCTGCCCATGTTGGACATAGGTCTGTGATTGAGCTTAAACACTTCTGAAGGCAACTGTTCTCCATTTCCATTACCCAGCAAGTAGGTGCGTCTCAGGGAGGACTGAAGTAGACTTCTCTTTCCAGTCGCACTTGTGGTCTTCTCCTAAGCTTTTGCTTGTGGACAAAGAATGCCACCTGCCATTTCATATATGATGAATGCTTCAGCCAGAGTTTTCAGCCACTGCAGCTCCTCCAACAGAGCACCCTGAGGGGAATTCAGGATGGAGAAACAGGATACTGGCCCTAGATAGTTAAGATGCGTATCAAAGGAATGGATTCAATAAGCCCAGACTGTTATACCTTCCCATACATAGAAAAGTGTCATAATCACTAATTTGAGATATCTGGTTTTTGTGATTAGCAATAAATTTTTGATGTTTGACTTTTTTTTTTTTTTTCCATCAGGGTCTCCTATATACCCTGACTCCTCCCTTACCTCTTTGAAACAGTTCCTCAGAACTATTTGAGATTTCTCCCTGAACTGTAGTTCTCAGTAAGGCCACTATATAAAACATAATTCTCAACTTTCAGGCTGTGTACATTTTTACAGGAAACAGTTTTGGTGACCATGAAAGGAGCCAGAACTGACTTCTCTCCTTCACCTAACTCTACAAAGAAGCAGAGCCTTGGTACCAACAGAGTCCCCTTTTACAAGATACTTTCTGGAAGACTTCAGACTATGTTGGATTACTCTCTTCTGATTCTCAGATCCTCAATTATTGATTCATGATCCTGACTTTTATATGATGGTTAATAGCAGGCACTTGGCCCCACAGTTGAAAGATTCTGAGGGAGTCCAATTGGAAGACACTGGGACTTACTTAATTGAAAGACACTGAGCAGTCTTGGCTGAGTGGTTAAGTAGGAGGCTGACCTGACCTCTTTCCTCAATTTGGCTGTCTTAATATAAGTGTTTGGGGTAAAAGTGAAAACAACACATGAGCATTTTGCTCCAATTAAGAGGAAGGAGATTCTTCCCAGTTGGTTAGAGTGTTCTCAAGTGACTCAGAGACTGAGGGGAGTGGTGGAGGCAAAGTATTCATACCTTACTGTTGTCCCACGGGGAAACCCACTTAGTAATTAAAAGACTTGCTTGTCCTGGGATGAGGTAGAAGAATTGGACATCAGTCAGCTGAGCACCCACAGCATTTTTAATTGGCTGGAGGGAGCTGCTAAGTCACTTCAGTCGTGTCCGACTCTATGTGACCCCATAGACGGCAGCTCCCCCATCCCTGGGATTCTCCAGGCAAGAACACTGGAGTGGGTTGCCATTTCCTTCTCCAATGCATGAAAGTGAAAAGTGAAAGTGAAGTTGCTCAGTCGTGTCTGACTCTTAGCCACCCCATGGACTGCAGCCCACCAGGCTCCTCCGTTCGTGGGATTTTCCAGGCAAGAGTGCTGGAGTGGGGTGCCATTGCCTTCTCCGGGCTGGAGGGAGAATCAGAGACAATTCAGAGAGCTGCAATGTCTTCAGGGTGACACCTAGTGGAGTTAAGCTTGCAAGGAGCACACTGACCCACCACACAGTTTAAGTTTCATCCTTAACAAATACAATTTGATAGTAGGTTTCTCTGGTGGTTCAAATGGTAAAGACTCTGCCTGCAATTCGGGAGACCCGGGTTTGATCCCTGGGTCAGGGAAATAACCTGGAGAAGGGAATGGCTACCCTCTCCAATATTCTTGCCTGGAGAATCCCAGGGACTGTAGCTTCGCAGTCCATGGGATCGCAAAGAGCCAGACACGACTGAGTGACCAACACTTCCTCAGTTCCACTTTAATAGTAAACAGAGTCTCTCAAACAGAGAAGAGAGTGGTGTCAGAAAGCCAAACTGTAACATTCCAGCTTAATTTGTGTCCAATATATATGGAGCATATGCTTGTAAGTATTTACTGGACAGGGGAAATAATACTAAAGGAAATTTCAGCTTGAAAACAGCCAATTTGGGATTCTTTTGATATTCCATAAGTGGTAGCATAATGCTCACAGCTATATACACCAGGCTTGAAAAAAAAATCTTTTTTTCTTTTTTTTTTTCCTTTTCAGAATTCCGACCTTAAAGATACAAAAGCCCTTCTAGAGGGAACTTACATTTCTCTCCCAGTGTCTGTGAGGTGTAAATGTTTTATCTGAACATCTACGGCATTTTTATTTTCCTGAGTTTGAGAGCTTGGTCTCTGCCATCGGAAAGGTACACATATGGTGTATGCTTGGGATTCTGAACAGTCCTTTTGGCTGTACCAATTGTCAGG
Source organism: Bos indicus x Bos taurus (assembly GCF_003369695.1). Classification (NCBI taxonomy): domain Eukaryota; kingdom Metazoa; phylum Chordata; class Mammalia; order Artiodactyla; family Bovidae; genus Bos; species Bos indicus x Bos taurus. Next base: position 53,804,517 of record NC_040091.1, read on the forward strand.
AGCCTTTCTCATCTTAACCTTTGTTACAGCCACCTGTGCAATGAAGGTACTTTCTTAGATTATTTTTTGGAGCAAACTTGTCAGATTTTGTGAGGATTCCATATAACCTTTGCATTTTCTTGTGAGGATATCTCTTGTGTCTTATAGGTTTAAATCACTACTAAAATAATACTTACAAATGGCCAAAGAGTGGATACATTAAGTTGGAGGAAATTCTAAAATGAAAAATTTTATAGAGAGCTCTCAGCATAAACAACTAATTTATCGGTAACTATGGGAAAGAGTGGCAGAGGATGAGACAGTTGGATAGCATCATGGACTATTGAATATAGAACATGAACTTGGGCAAACTTTGAGAGACAGTGAGAGACAGGGAACCCCGGTGTGCTGCAATCCATAGGGTCGCAAAGAGTCAGACTGAACAACAACAAATGGGAAAAATCAAAATAGAAAGAAAGGGAAAATATATGTATAACTATGGGTGGTTCAGCTGGTAAAGAATCTGCCTGTAATGCAGGAGACTGGGGTTCAATCCCTGGGTCAGGAAGATCCCCTGGAGAATGGAATGGCAACTCACTCCAGTATTCTTGCCTGGAGAATTCCACCGACAGAGAAGCCTGGTGGCCCCCAGTCCATGAGATTGGAAAGAGTTGGAGATGACTGAGTGACTAATACTTTCACTTTCATTAACCTAATAACTCACATATTTTAAAACAAATAAAAAACCAGTTTGGGAAGCCTCACTTATTATTTCAATTTCTCCTCAATTTGTTTCATAGATGCTAAGAAAAACATTAGGCTCATTAATGTTAATTAGATTGATTAACAAGGAAATTTTTTTAAAAAGATAGAAATTCTAAAGACTTCTTGCTGCTGCTGCTGCTGCTAAGTCGCTTCAGTCATGTCCGACACCATAGACGGCAGCCCACCAGGCTCCCCCGGCCCTGGGATTCTCCAGGCAAGAACACTGGAGTGGGGTTGCCATTTCCTTCTCCAATGCATGAAAGTGAAAACTGAAAGTGAAGTCGCTCAGTCATGTCCGACTCCTAGCGACCCCATGGACTGCAGCCCACCAGGCTCCTCCATCCATGGGATTTTCCAGGCAGGAGTAGTGGAGTGGGGTGCCATTGCCTTCTCCGAAAGACTTCTTAACAAGCTGGAAAATTTAAAGGTATTCATCTCCCCAAAATAAAAATCTTTAGATGATTATTAAGACACGGAATAAGGAAAACAAATGTTAATGGGGGTTAAAATGTTCTGACACAACACTTTCCAAGGTGGGATGGGTAAAAGGGAGACACCTACGTTAAATGACCTCATACAATTCTGCTCTAATTATTCAGGTTTAAATATGCACATATACACTGGCTGAATCCCTGGCAACTTTTTATACAAAAACAGATAAAGTGGTCAGTGGATAAAACGAAAGGAAAGCTTCTAGGACTCCTTATAAAACCAAGGCTTGTTGATAGGGTCCTAATGGAATCGGAAATTAAAGTTGTAAACTTGAAAAAAATGGAGATAAAATTTCATTAAAAATTGTGTACTTAAAATAGGCTATATATAAGACGGCTATATCTCTTTTCCCTTATTATATTATGGAATAGACATTATATCTCATTAGGAATTGATTCCTTAGTATAAGGCAGAACCTGTGAATCTGCCCCTCAGAAAGATTAGTTGAAAACACTAAAGGAAACTGATGTTACCTGAACCTGCCCAATACAAAGTAAAAATTAGAGAGCAAATATCCAGGGGCTAATAAAAATAATGATAGAGGGTTCTTTTTGTTGTGGTTGTTCTGGGTTTAACTTGCACAATCAAAAAGAGAGCCTTTGATGAACGCCTTGTGCCAGTTTTGAGGGCATCATAAATTGAACTCTCAAATTCTAGAATGTAGAACTCTTGACTTTCAGTTTACTTAGAAATCTTCTCACTTGCATATAAAAAAGAAAGTTAATGACTATATGGTTTGAAAAATCAATCATTTCACATCATTTCCCTGGCAGATCAGTTCTTCAGGGAAATAGAAGCAACTGCTTTGTTTTGCATCTCTGCAAATCCGAGAAATAAACACAGCACACAATAATCTGAGGCTGAACTCTATCAACTCAATCAAGTAAAACCTAAAACTAGTTGAGGAGTAAAAAGGTGGGAAAAGAGGCCTTTTTAAACTGCTGGAAAGGCTCCCTTACCCCAAATCTAATTCATAGCCTCTTAAAGAATTGTCAAGCAAAAATACAAAATCTTAAAAAAGTTTTTCCCCCCCAAAAAAAAAGAAAAAAAAAGTTTTTCCCACATAGTAAAGCCTTAGTCATCTGAGAAAAAAATTTTTTAACTTTTTCCAAATGTTATTTATAAATGGTAAATTAACATTGTAATACCTGATTCATAACTGTTGAATTGAAGCTATGAGTTCTCTAGTTTTGTCTGTTTATATATTCTACGTACATTATACATATGATATATCTCTACCTCTAGTTAATATTAAGATAAATAAATTTATAATAAACCTAAAAGTATGTACAAAGTAAATATTTTAAATATGAAGGAAACTGAGTAAGAATTTTAGGTTTATGTGACCTAAGAAATATTCAGTGACTATTCAGAAATATTCAACCCATTAAAATAATATCTGATATTAAATCTAGTTTAAAATTGTTGGTTTAATCAACACAGACATGCCTTAGTTCTTTTTTAGCTTTTTATTCTATATTGGAGAATAGCCAATTAAAAGTTGTGAAAGTTTCAAGTGGACAGCAAAGGAATTCAGTCATACATACACATGTATCCATTCAATCCCCAAACTCCTGTTCTATCCAAGCTACCACATAATGCTGAGCAGATTTTCCTGTGCTATACAGCAAGACCTTGTTGATTATCTATTTTAAATATAGCAGTATGTGCCTGTGAATCCCAAACTCCCTATCTCTTTCCCCCATTATTCCCCCTGTAAGATCAACTCTGAGTCTGTTCCTATTTTGAAAATAAGGTCATTTGTATCATTTCTTTTAAATTCTGCATATATGGGATGTCATATGATGGTTCTCTTTCTCTGTCTAACTTACTTCCCTTAGAAAGACATGCCTTACTTTTATTGTTCCTAGGTTTTCTGAAGGTCAATAAGTTCATGTTAGTTCTGTTGCAGAGTTTGCCAGCAAGAGAAAATAACTTGGCAAAATGATGATATTTTCTTAATTTATAGAGTAAAGGTAGTATTTTTCAGGTAAATGTTAGAAATAATTATGTTTTGGGTATGTCTATCTAAAACAGTTTCTCCAGATTTTTGATAACTTAAAACTTTAGAATTTTGCAAAATTAAGTTAAATGATCGTTATTCACTGAGTATCCATTCAAGTAACATAAAATACAGAAACATTAATTGCTAATGAGGTCCTGGTTTATTTAATTTTGTCTTCTTACCCAAGGAAATCTAAAGATTTTGGAGTTTATTAAACACATTAAGCCCGGAGAAGGCAATGGCACACCACTCCAGTACTCTTGCCTGGAAAATCCCATGGACGGAGGAGCCTGGTGGGCTGCAGTCCATGGGGTCGCTAGAGTCGGACACGACTGAGCGACTTCACTTTCACTTTTCACTTTCACACATTGGAGAAGGAAATGGCAACCCACTCCAGTGTTCTTGCCTGGAGAATCCCAGGAACCGGGAAGCTTGGTGGGCTGCTGTCTATGGGGTCGCACAGAGTCAGACACGACTGAAGCGACTTAGCAGCAGCAGCAAACACATTAAGGAATGAAACTCTGCTATGAGAAAATACATGGTTCTAGAGGCTACAATCTCTTCATGGCTGCTCCAGCAGAGTGCAGCCGCTGTTCCTTACCTTGGACGAGGGGTATCTCCTCACTGCCGCTCTTCCTAACCTTTAACGTGGGATAGGTCCTCTAGGCCCTCCTGTGCCCGCGAAGCCACCGCTCCTTGGACGCGGGGTAGCTCCTCTCCGCCGCCGCCCCTGACCTCGGACGTGGGGTAGCTCCTCCCGGCCGCCGTCCCTGACCTCGGACGCGGGGTAGCTCCTCCCGGCTGCCGCCCCTGACCTCGACGAGCAGTAGCTCCTCTCGGCCGCCGCCCCTGGCCTCCGACGCGGGGTATCTCCTCTAGGCCGCCGCCCCTGGCCCCCGACGCGGGGTAGCTCCTCCCGGCTGCCGCCCCTGACCTCGACGAGGAGTAGCTCCTCCCGGCCGCCATCCCTGACCTCGGACGCGGGGTAGCTCCTCCCGGCCGCCGTCCCTGACCTCGGACGCGGGGTAACTCCTCCAGGCCGCCGCCCCTGGCACCCGACGCGGGGTAGCTCCTCCCGGCCGCCGCCCCTGACCTCGACGAGGGGTAGCTCTTCCCGGCCGCCATCCCTGACCTCGGACGCGGGTTAGCTCCTCCGGGCCGCCGCCCCTGGCCTCCGACGCGGGGTATCTCCTCTAGGCCGCCGCCCCCGGCCTCCGACGCGGGGTAGCTCCTCTAGGCCGCCGCCCCCGGCCTCCGACGCGGGGTAGCTCCTCTAGGCCGCCGCCCCCGGCCTCCGACGCGGGGTAGCTCCTCTAGGCCGCCGCCCCCGGCCTCCGACGCGGGGTAGCTCCTCTAGGCCGCCGCCCCCGGCCTCCGACGCGGGGTAGCTCCTCTAGGCCGCCGCCCCCGGCCTCCGACGCGGGGTAGCTCCTCTAGGCCGCCGCCCCCGGCCTCCGACGCGGGGTAGCTCCTCTAGGCCGCCGCCCCCGGCCTCCGACGCGGGGTAGCTCCTCTAGGCCGCCGCCCCTGGCCTCCGACGTGGGGTATCTTCTCTAGGCCGCCGCCCCTGGCCTTGGACGCGGGGTAGCTCCTCTCGGCCACCGCCACTAACCTCGGACGCAGGGTAGCTCCTCCTGGCCGCTGCCCCTGGCCTCGGACATGGGGTTGGTCCTCCCGGCCGCTGCCCCTAGCCTCGGGTGTTGGGGAGCTCCTCCCGGCCGCCACCCCTGGCCTCGGGCATGGGCACGTGGGGTAGCTCCTCCCAGCCGCCACCCCTGACCTCGGACGTGGTGTAGCTCCTCTCAGTCACCCCTGACCTCGGACGCGGGGTAGCTCCTCCCGCCGCCGCCCCTGACCTCGGACGCGGGGTAGCTCCTCCCGCCGCCGCCCCTGACCTCGGACGCGGGGTAGCTCCTCCCGGCCGCCGCCCCTGGCCTCGGATGCAGGGTAGCTCCTCCCGGCCACCGCCCCTAGCCTCGGGTGTGGGGTAGCTCCTCCCGGCCACCACCCTGGCCTCGGACACTGGGTAGCTCCTCCTGGCTGCCGCCCCTGACCGCGGGCGCAGGGTAGCTCCTCCCTGCCGCCGCCCCTGGCCTCAGACACGGGGTTGGTCCTCCCGGCCGCCGCCCCTAGCCTCCGGTGTGGGGTAGCTCCTCCCGGCCGCCACCCCTGGCCTCGGGCATGGGCGCGTGGGGTAGCTCCTCCCAGCCACCACCCCTGACCTAGGACGCGGTGTAGCTCCTCTCAGCCGCCCCTGACCTCGGGCACGGGGGTAGCTCCTCCCAGCCACTGCCCCTAACCTCAGACTTGGGTAGCTCCTCTCGGCCGTTTCTGCGCCGTAGCAGCCTGGCACTCTCTGCCACTGCCCCTGACCTCGGATGTGGGGTGACTCCTTTGGCCACCGCCCTTTGGGCATGGGGTACTCCCGGCTTCTGCCCCTGACCTCGGACATGGGGTAACTCATCTTGGCCGCTGCCCTTCAGGCATGGGGTCCTCCTGGCTTCTCCCCTGACCTCGGACGTGGGATAGCTCCTCTCAGCCGCGCTTAGTCTGCTGGTCACAGCCGCCCACTGGTCAATCTAATCACACTAGGACCACAGCCTTGTCTAACTCAATTAAACTAAGCCATGCCCGTGGGGCAATCCAAAACAGTGGGTCATGGTGGAGAGATCTGACAGAATGGGGTCCACTGGAGAAGGGAATGGCAAACCAGTTCAGTATTCTTGCCTTGAGAACCCCATGAACAGTATGAAAAGGCAAAATGATAGGATACTGAAAGAGAAACTCCTCAGGTCAGTAGGTGCCCAACATGCTACTGGAAATCAGTGGAGAAATAACTCCAGAAAGAATGAAGGGATGGAGCCAAAGCAAAAATAATACCCAGCTGTGGATGTGACTGGTGATGACAAGGTCTGATGCTGTAAGGAGCAATATTGCATAGGAACCTGGAATGTCAGGTCCATGAATCAAGGCAAATTGGAAGTGGTCAAACAAGAGATGGCAAGAGTGAATGTCGACATTCTAGGAATCAGCAAACTAAAATGGACTGGAATGGGTGAATTTAACTCAGATGACCATTATATCTACTACTGCAGGCAGGAATCCCTCAGAAGAAATGGAGTAGCAATCATGGTCAACAGAAGAGTTCGAAATATAGTACTTGGATGCAATCTCAAAAATGACAGAATGATCTCTGTTCGTTTCCAAGGCAAACCATTCAATATCACAGTAATCCAAGTCTATGCCCCAACCAGTAACGCTGAAAAAGCTGAAGTTGAACGGTTCTATGAAGACCTACAAGACCTTTCAGAACACTCAAAAAAGATGTCCTTTTCATTATAGGGGACTGGAATGCAAAAGTAGGAAGTCAAGAAACACCTGGAATAACAGGCAAATTTGGCCTTGGAATACGGAATGAAGCAGGGCAAAGACTAATAGAGTTTTGCCAAGAAAATGCACTGGTCATAGCAAACACCTTCTTCCAACAACACAAGAGAAGACTCTACACATGAACATCACCAGATGGTCAACAACGAAATCAGATTGATTATATTCTTTGCAGCCAAGGATGGAGACGCTCTATACAGACAATAAAAACAAGACCAGGAGCTGACTGTGGCTCAGATCATGAACTCCTTATTACCAAATTCAGACTTCAATTGAAGAAAGTACGGAAAACCACTAGACCATTCAGGTATGACCTAAATCAACTCCCTTATGATTATACAGTGGAAGTGAGAAATAGATTTACGGGCCTAGATCTGATAGATAAGGTGCCTGATGAACTATGGAATGAGGTTCGTGACCTTGTACAGGAGACAGGGATGAAGACCATCCCCATGGAAAAGAAATGCAAAAAAGCAGAATGGCTGTCTGTGGAGGCCTTACAAATAGCTGTGAAAAGAAGAGAAGTGAAAAGCAAGGAGAAAAGGAAAGATATAAGCATCTGAATGCAGAGTTCCAAAGAATAGCAAGAAGAGATAAGAAAGCCTTCCTCAGCGATCAATGCAAAGAAATAGAGGAAAACAACAGAATGGGAAAGACTAGAGATCTCTTCAAAAAAATTAGAGATACCAAGGGGACATTTCATGCAAAGATGGGCTCTATAAAGGACAGAAATGGTATGGACCTAACAGAAGCAGAAGATACTAAGAAGTGGTGGCAAAAATACACAGAAGAACTGTATGAAAAAGATCTTCACGACCAAGGTAATCACAGTGGTGTGATCACTCACCTAGAGCCAGACATCCTGGAATGTGAAGTCAAGGGGGCCTTAGGAAGCATCATTATGAACAAAGCTAGTGGAGGTGATGGAATTCCAGTTGAGCTATTTCAAATCCTGAAAGATGATGCTGTGAAAGTGCTGCACTTAATATGCCAGCAAATTTGGAAAACTCAGCAGTGGCCACAGGACTGGAAAAGGTCAGTTTTCATTCCAATCCCAAAGAAAGGCAATGCCAAAGAATGCTCAAACTACCACACAATTGCACTCATCTCACACGCTAGTAAAGTCATGCTCAAAATTCTCCAAGCCAAGCTTCAGCAATATGTGAACCGTGAACTTCCTGATGTTCAAGCTGGTTTCAGAAAAGGCAGAGGAACCAGATATCAAATTGCCAACATCTGCTGGATCATCAAAAAATCAAGAGAGTTCCAGAAAAACATCTATTTCTGCTTTATTGACTATGCCAAAGCCTTTGACTGTGTGAATCACAAGAAACTGTGGAAAATTCTGAAAGAGATGGGAATACCAGACCACCTGACCTGCCTCTTGAGAAACCTATATGCAGGTCAGGAAGCAACAGTTAGAACTGGACATGGAACAACAGACTGGTTCCAAATAGGAAAAGGAGTACATCAAGGCTGTATATTGTCACCCTGCTTATTTAACTTCTATGCAGAGTACATCATGAGAAACGCTGGACTGGAAGAAACACAAGCTGGAATCAAGATTGCCGGGAGAAATATCAATATCCTCAGATATGCAGATGACACCACCCTTATGGCAGAAAGTGAAGAGGAACTCAAAAGCCTCTTGATGAAAGTGAAAGTGGAGAGTGAAAAAGTTGGCTTAAAGCTCAACATTCAGAAAACGAAGATCATGGCATGTGGTCCCATCACTTCATGGGAAATAGATGGGGAAACAGTGGAAACAGTGTCAGACTTTATTTTGGGGGGCTCCAAAATCACTGCAGATGGTGACTGCAGCCATGAAATTAAAAGACGCTTACTCCTTGGAAGGAAAGTTATGACCAACCTAGATTGCATATTCAAAAGCAGAGACATTACTTTGCCAACAAAGGTCCGTCTAGTCAAGGCTATGGTTTTTCCTGTGGTCATGTATGGATGTGAGAGTTGGACTGGGAAGAAGGCTGAGTGCTGAAGAATTGATGCTTTTGAACTGTGGTGTTGGAGAAGACTCTTGAGAGTCCCTTGGACTGCAAGGAGATCCAACCAGTCCATTCTGAAGGAGATCAGCCCTGGAATTTCTTTGGAAGGAATGATGCTAAAGCTGAAACTCCAGTACTTTGGCCACCTCATGCAAAGAGTTGACTCATTGGAAAAGACTCTGATGCTGGGAGGGATTGGGGGCAGGGGGAGAAGGGGATGACAGAGGATGAGATGGCTGGATGGCATCACTGACTCAATGGACGTGAGTCTGAGTGAACTCCGGGAGTTGGTGATGGACAGGGAGCGCTGATGTGCTGGGATTCATGGGGTTGAAAAGAGTCGGACATGACTGAGCGACTGAACTGAACTGAACTGAGAGGGTACAAGATAGATACCTTATTTTGCCAATGAGGATTGTTGGTGTGTTCAAAATTCCTTGCTTCTTGGCTTCTGCTGGAGATTTGGGTCTTTAAGAGTTGAGAATTCTAACTGAAATACGTAATTAAAGCTACAAGAAATATTAAGGGAAACATTTCAGTGTGCAAGGAAAGTAAGATGTGTGTTTTCAGCCAAAAGAAAAAGAAAAAAGATATGGGGAATAGAAATGTATTTTTTTAAAAGGAAAGAAAGTTATTTTGTACTAAAGCTGGTTGTTTCTCGACAGGAAAGAGAATAAAGAATAGACTACTATACATACAGAAAGCCGTGTAAAGTTTATAAACAGAGACCCCTAAGAAAAGATTTTTGTACAAAGTGAGGGTGTAATCAGATTGAATTTAATTAAGTAAATGAAGTTTGTCATTGAGAGTGGGCTGGTACAGGTCTGCATTTTACTGTTCTCTTTCTGTTAAGAGAACAGAGGATTTTTTGTTTGTTTTTTAAGTTGAATTATTTTTTTATAACAGACTGTGAGCTTCTTTGCTTTCTAATAATCTGTATTTGCCTTAAAAAATCTTCTATTGTCATGTTGGTTGAATGAATAAATATTGTTTCACAGTGACCTATGCTTCTCTATGACCACATTTGATACATTTGGATACCTTTGACATATTTTCCCATGTCAAATTCTAAATAAATTTCTTTTGACCTCTAGGTAACTTTGAGCTGCTTCCAAAGGCCCCAGAAAAGTCCCAAAGAGAAATATTAAACACATTAAATGTATTTGGTATGCTAATTCCGTGGAAACATCACATAGGTGGTGGTAAACCCTTCTTGGGTTATATTGTGTGGGTGCTGCTGCTGCTACTGCTGCTAAGCCGCTTCAGTCGTGTCCGACTCTGCAACCCCGTAGACGGCAGGTCACCAGGCTCCCCCATCCCTGGGATTCTCCAGGCAAGAACACTGGAGTGGGTTGCCATTACCTTCTCCAATGCATGAAAGTGAAAAGTGAAAGTGAAGTCACTCAGTTGAGTCCGACTCTTCGTCCATGGGGTTTTCCAGGCAAGAGTACTGGAGTGTAAGTGTCATTCATACAGTTAGTCGCTCAAGTTGTGTCTGACTCTTTGCGACCTGCCAGGCTCCTCTGTCCATGGGATTCTCCATGCAAAAATACTGGAGTGGGTTGCCATTTCCTTCTTCAGGGTATCTTGCTGACTCAGGGATCGAACCCGAGTCTCCTATGTTGGCAGGCGGGTTCTTTACTGTCTGAGCCACAGGGAAGCCTGTCATTAATACAGATATTCTAAAATATATGTGGACTTTCTAAAAACCTGATATGTGCTGGTACAATGTTATCAGTCATAATTCTAGTTCTTATCTTGAAATGTTGTGTGTCACCGAAATACCCAAGTTTCCTTTCAATTGCATCATAATCAGATCTTTAATCCTACCACTTGAAGTCTTTTGTTATTTATCAACAATAATTGTTTTGCTCTGATACTTTTATAAAAGGAAAATCTTTGAAAAGATTCATAAAGAGAACTTTTAGGCAAATATAAATTTCTGGTGATTTTAGACCATTCCATTGAACTGGGTAAGAAATTATAAAACTAATGGAAAACCTGATGACTTCATTCAGATCAATAGGAAATAATTGGGAATGGAATGAATGAACTGAAAATATGATTTATAATTTTATGATTTATTTTGAAATACATTGGCTTTTTGTATTTCTTTTCCAGAAAATCTTTCCTCTTTGCTAACTATGACTTACAACAAGTTGATAAATTATTCTTTTGTAAACAACAGTGAAGCATTTATCCACTTCTCTCTTCCTGATACTTTAGAATTTGGCTTCTCCATCTGACTCCCATCTGGACTTGATGGTTTATTACAACCAGATTATAATTAGTTATGCTAACCATTGTGTTAATTTATTCTCTCTTGCCGTTTTCAACTTATTTCTACCTTGTGCTTCTGCTGTACTCAGACTTTATTAATATTATTAGTAGTATTACTTATATCTTGTCTATTTTATAAGGCTGTCATCTGTCACATTACTCAATCGTTAACCAGGCCTCCAACAAAGTAATGATGACTGTGTGCTCAGTTGCTTTATTTGTGCCCAACTCTTTGAGACTCTATGGACCATAGCTCACCAGACTCCTCTGTTCATGGGATTCTCCAGCCATGAATACTGGAGTGAGTTGACATGCTTTCCTCCAGGGGATCTTCCCTACCCAGGGATCGAATCCAGGTCCCTGAATTGCAGATTCTTTTATCACTGAGCCACCAGGGAAGCCCTGCGTGTGTGTTAGTCACTTAGTCATGTCCAGCTCTTTGTGATCCCATAGACAGCAGCCCACCAGGCTCCCCCGTCCCTGGGATTCTCCAGGCAAGAACACTGGAGTGGGTTGCCATTTCCTTCTCCAATGCATGAAAGTGAAAAGTGAAAGTGAAGTCGCTCAGTCGTGTCCAACCCTCACAACCCCATGGACTACAGCCTTCCAGGCTCCTCCATCCATGGGATTTTCCAGGCAAGAGTACTGGAGTGGGGTGCCATTGGTTTTCACTGAGGATCCCTTTATTTCTGACCATTTCTTAACAACCTTAACAACATTTCAGTCAACTCAGGTATGACTCTAACAAGAGTATCTCAAGCCCTTTTCCCTCAAAGAAATTTAGGTTCACATTTCCAACTGTATAGGATACATGGCCCCCAAAGTCATATCAAGTCCCCAAGCCAACATTTCTGCCTGCAATCCTGCACCTTTACTGGATCACCTTAACTTTTCCCACTTGAAGTAAACAGATGTGAAAAACCATTGATCTCTGCTCCTATACAATGCCACTGTAGCCTCATTTTAGTTTCCAAGGAAGCTTTTGATAGAGGCATCAAATAGGCAGAACTATTGCAGTGGTCGGTAATAGGCTCCATGTGATAGAGCATGTCATCACTGCAGTGAAGAAAGGGGCTGGAGCTAAGCCAGATGGTCCTGGGCTGTCCTAAGACTTTCAGAATCGCCTTCAACCCAGCCTGAAGCTGAGCAAATCTCCCTTGGAGTAAAACTCCTTGAGACCTATAACTCTCCCGAGGGGCAGAATAAAATTCTTTACTTAAATTGGGCAGCCCAGCAGTATGGAGAAGCAGCTTCTCCGTGGCAGCCATGGATAGGATGTTCCCTCACAGACTGAGGACCAGAGCTGGAAGCAGAGGCTCAGGGCAGGCAGGATGGCCTCAAGTTGGGAGTCCAAGATCTCACAGTCATCTAAGCCCAGTTCCAGGACAGTGGCTGCTACTTTCTCCAGCCGAATTTGAAGGATCACAGGCCTAGAGTTGGTCACAATGACCCCACTCAAAACACTCTCCGACATACATCACAGCAGGATCCTCTATGACCCACCTCCCAGAATATTGGAAATAAAAGCAAAAATAAACAAATGGGACCTAATTAACCTTAAAAGCTTCTGCACATCAAAGGAAACTATTAGCAAGGTGAAAAGACAGCCTTCAGAATGGGAGAAAATAATAGCAAATGAAGCAACCGACAAACAACTAATCTCAAAAATATACAAGCAACTCCTACAGCTCAACTCCAGAAAAATAAACGACCCAATCAAAAAATGGGCCAAAGAACTAAATAGACATTTCTCCAAAAAAGACATACAGATGGCTAACAAACACATGAAAAGATGCTCAACATCACTCATTATCAGAGAAATGCAAATCAAAACCACTATGAGGTACCATTTCACACCAGTCAGAATGGCTGCGATCCAAAAGTCTACAAATAATAAATGCTGGAGAGGGTGTGGAGAAAAGGGAACCCTTTTACACTGTTGGTGGGAATGCAAACTAGTACAGCCACTATGGAGAACAGTGTGGAGATTCCTTAAAAAACTGGAAATAGAATTGCCTTATGATCCAGCAACCCCACTGCTGGGCATACACACTGAGGAAACCAGAAGGGAAAGAGACACGTGTACCCCAATGTTCATCGCAGCACTGTTTATAATAGCCAAGACATGGAAGCAACCTAGATGTCCATCAGCAGATGAATGGATAAGAAAGCTGTGGTACATATATACAATGGAGTATTACTCAGCCATTAAAAAGAATACATTTGAATCAGTTCTGATGAGGTGGATGAAACTGGAGCCTATTATACAGAGTGAAGTAAGCCAGAAGGAAAAACATAAATACAGTATACTAACGCATATATATGGAATTTAGAAAGATGGTAACAATAACCCGGTGTACGAGACAGCAAAAGAGACACTGATGTATAGAACAGTCTTATGGACTCTGTGGGAGAGGGAGAGGGTGGGAAGAATTGGGAGAATGGCAATGAAACATGTAAAATATCATGTAGGAAACGAGTTGCCAGTCCAGGTTCGATGCATGATGCTGGATGCTTGGGGCTGGTGCACTGGGACGGCCCAGAGGGATGGTATGGGGAGGGAGGAGGGAGGAGGGTTCGGGATGGGGAACACATGTATACCTGTGGCGGATTCATTTTGATATTTGGCAAAACTAATACAATTATGTAAAGTTTAAAAATAAAATAAATTAGAGGGAAAAAAAAAAATAAAGATAAGAAAAAAAAAAAAATGACCCCACTCAGATCCAGGCCCTTTAGCTGACTGATGCTCGGACACTGGGACAGATGGATCAAGTCTGATTCCGTGAGCAGGCAGTGCATTATTGTGAGGTTTTCCAAGCTGGTCTTCAGGCACCTGAGGAGAAATCTAGAAATTAGGTCTGAGAAATCGGGGAGTCAAGTGACCTCCAGGTGGGAGACAAATGATTTGACTAAAGTCAAGGTCTTTCTAACCACCTTCAAGTCAGCACCCAGGATGTCGTCTCATTTTAGCCTGAGTCCCTTCACTTTCACTGTATGACCAGGTCAAATTCCCAGAATCTGGAAAATTCTTTTCCTCATCTCTCAAGCAGAGTACAACATATTCCACTTCTTTAAGAGGATGAATCAAGATAATGGATTTTCTATAACAAGCTCATAGAAGAGCCTGACACCTTGTCTCAATAAAGAGTAGACATCACTGAATTGTTTTATTGGGGGGGAAGAAAAAATTCTCTCAAACCAGGCTTTTCTTCAATCATTTCTTGGTCCGAAGGCTTCCTTATCTCTTGGTCAGATAAGGCACCTCAGTGACATGAATAGAGAACCAACCTAGGCAAAACCCACAACATTAGCTAAGGTTGACAGTTAGCAGGGGCTCACTTACATCCCTGCATCATCTGTAAATCACCTACAGATTTTTACTATCCTTTTGGCTCCCATTATTTCCAGAATCTTTATTAAGACATATGGAGCAGAAAACAATCTTTTGAAGGCAGGCGATATGAGACAGGCTCATTGTGGTCCCGAAGCTAGTGAGCATAGAGCTTCTCTTTAAAAACATTAAAGTCTAATGTGGTCTCTCCGTCTTTCACTTTCCTATGTTCTTAAATCATCTGAACACAGATATCCCTTCCTAAGGCAGAAATGACAAACCCTCCATCAGCAGATATGAACTCCCCAATCTGTAGCGCCTTAGTAGTGTGTCCCTTTCCAGAGTCTGGATCCAAGTTTGGCCTCCTACCTTGATTTCTGTGGTCGTGTGATACCACACTTCAGGATAGAGCTGCAGAGGACAACATGCAAATAACATGCTAGCGTGGTGTTCACTGTTACTTGGTCAGTGGTGCCAGTCTCACCTTAGCATCTGGTCCAGATGGCCACTGAGGAAGGAGGGACATTCCATAGAGAGATCCTGGAGGTGGTGCAGCTTGAGGAACCGAGAGGTAAATTGGACAACCTTCTGCTCCTGCTCCTCAAAGGCAGACACAAGAATGGGGGAGAGGATGAGTCTCTGTACGCTCTGCATCTGACCCAGGAGAGGAGCAAACAGGGTCAGGGTGGACAGCTGCCAGATGCAATTCACTTGCACCTCCTGGAGACTGCTGCTGCTGCTGCTGCTAAGTCACTTCAGTCATGTCCGACTCTCATCAAATGCAGAAACTTCATAAGGCTTTTGATGGGGATTGAATCAATAGTCAGCTTCTTACAGCACAGGTATATCAAATCTTTTCTATCTGCCATCCACAAGATGAGGCAGGTGAGGAATTCACCCATGGTCCTTTCCTTGAGACAAAGTTCTATGAACACCTCCAAGGGAGCCAAGGGTATTCCTTTCCTTAAACTGTCCTCAGACATTGGTGCCATCAGTGAGCTTGAGGACCCATGGTCCATGTCTCCAGATCACATGCTCCAGCAGTTCTGGCCAGTATTCCTTAAATCCAGCACCTGCAGTTTGCACCTCCTAATGGGAAACAGTAGATTGAGTGGGATGGTTTAAGATACATATTGAATGAAACCACAGTCTCCAAATTGAGGCAATACTCGGACTTCCTACTTGTGCTTGTACTTCACCATTCTAACATCAGCAGCTGCCTTGTCCTCTTCCCTCTCTGCCCCACCTTCCTCTGTCTCCTTTTCCCCTTCCATCCTCCACTTTAGATAGCTTTTCAATTTCCACTATCTTTAGCATCCCTGGGAGGAAATGGGGGTATATTCTCCTAGGCTCTCCTGCATCTTAGGCACTCCTACACTTCCTGAAAGCATTTCCCAAAGTGAGCTCAACTATGGCCAAGTCTCTGTGTTTCTTCGTTGGCATCATCAGAAGCCTTTGGTTCATTCCTTGGCCATCCACTCTCCCTGACACCAGCAGTCTCTTCAGAGAAGTCTTTAAACTTGCCAATGTACCTGGATCAGACTCACCTTAGGTGAACCTTGTGGGTAAGCAAGGCATTAAGTCCATCCAGGATTGCTTCTAAAGTTCCCTTGTGAGGCATGTGCATCAGGCCCCCCAGAGGCAGATGGACAAAGGGCAAGGCTCGCACCATGGCCTTCAGAGTCTCTGGGTGTCTCCCATAGAAGGCCTTCTTAAACTTGGCAGGAAGAGCTCAGTGGACAGAAACTCCAGAGCAGCGATAGCCGAGGCTTCATCCTTCAGCAGGCTCCCTGCTGCTAGTTACAGGAGTCTAAGTGGGGTCTGGACACTCATTCTGACTCTCCTTCAAAAGGAAATCTGTGAAAACTGTCAGGGAACAAGGTATACTTCTCAGGCCAAGCAGGAACACACATTAGTCTGTTTCCCAGCCTTCAGAGGAACAAACTCAGGGCCAAAGTCACTGCTCTGACAGGGGTGGAAGAGCCTCAAGTTTTCCCAGTTCCACTCTAAGCTCAGTGGACACAATGCCGTAACCCTGCCTCTCCTGGCATCAGAACAAGTATCCCACAAGTACCGAGGAGGGAGAAAGGTAACCACTGTTCATCTCCTTCCACTGTTTTGTGAGTTATGTCCCACTGAGAAGTGGGTACAAAGGAACCTGAAACCTGATCCCCATCTTTTTGCAGGTAAAACTTTCAGTCCATCACTTAGGGCCATAACTCTGGGAAGGGAGCTATCATGTGGACCAATGCAGCCTCTTTCCTCAGTTTCCAGTTAATCTGGCCCGTAAAGATTAATAAGATAGCTCTAAAATGAATGCCATTTGTGCACCAAGTATTTTTTAAAATGTATTAGATGTCAAGAAATAAATTTCAAACAGATAGGTTGTTTTCCTTAAAAAGAATATCTGCTTGGTTAAGATATTTTAAATGATATAAACCAAAGTCCAAATCAATATTCTGGGGATTACAGCAACAGTAAACTGAAAGGCAAAACCAAAGCCTTAAATCTGTTCATCTGAAAAGAAAGAAAAAGAAAAACTCAAAAAAAGAAAAAGAAAAACTCTCCCTTCCATCCAGAGTTGCCTGTCACCATTTGAGACCTGCAGACCGTGGATAAAACGAGAGTGTCCTTTTATGAGGCTGATAACTTACCAGCTGTGCTATGGTTGGTGGGGTGCTCAGATCTTAGATCTGGTAGAGAACCCAGGAGTCACTCCAGAGGGAGAAATCTCTGCATCTCTTCTTCAATGCCTGAGGTTTTTATAGGCCTTTCTAATCACATTGTCCCCCTTTCCAACTGTTTACACCTAATCAGAGACAAATGCATCATTAGATTCCAGAGTGTCCATAATGTTAATCCTGATTAGATCTTAGCCTATATCCAGGTGAAGTGATTGAATCAGATATTCATTCAGGAAAGAGTATGGAGAAGGGATGGATTCAAAGAATAATTCATTGATTCACTCCACAAATCTTGATTGAGTTTCACTAACAGGAATAGTTGCAGCCTTGAGTGTAAGAGACAAAGAAGGGTTTAAACAGTTTCTGAGATTATAAATAAAAACCAAAATGAAAATTATCATTATTGAGGGATTTTTGGCCATATCAAAATTATGAAACTGTTCCAGAATTGAAATAGTTTCCAGACAGTTGTGTCATTCCCCAAAGAAGCATCACAAAGTTGTCCCCATATCAGAATGTCAATTAGGTGTTATGTAGGTAACATAGTAGATTGTGAGCTAATTCAGGAAGCAAAGGAAATGAAATTGGGGTTGTGGTTAGTCCTCCAGAGTTAAGTCAGGCTTCTTTAAAGCAGGTCAGGTCAAAATCACAATGAGAAGTAAGGGTGAGGGCTGGACATTGTGGAGCAGGGCATTCCTAAAGGTGTATTGAATCTTTTCTATCTGCCATCCACTGGCAGAATGACTCAAGTGTGAAGTGTGGCATCACATGACCACAGAAATCAATGTAGGAGGTCAAACTTGGATCTGGACCTTGGAATGACTCAAGATAGTGTATAAAATTGGGTTTATTTTTCTTACTACATTTTTACCAAAAACCCATGTTTTGCAAAACTAAAACAAAAAAGTAATGTGAATTGTATCATTTTAAAAATGTAACACCTTTTATTGTTGTTGTCCAGTCACTCCATCCTTTCTCACTCTTCATGACCCCACGGACTGTGGCACGCCAGGGCTCCCTGTTCCTCACAATCTCCTGGAGTTTGCTCAAGTTCATGTCCATGTAACATCTTTGTTGGGATATAATTTACTACTATGCAGTTCATCTTTTTCCTAATTTAATTTTTATTTCATATTGAGTTATATTTGATTTACAACAGTGTTCATTTCAGATGTATAGGTAATTGATTCAGTTATCCATATACACATATCCATTCTTCATCCCATACAGGTTGAATCTTTTCCTATAAAGGAATATTATAGAATATTGAGCAGAGCTCCTCCTCTACACAGGACTCTGGCCTGACTTCCAGGTGCAAGAAACCCAGGAGGACTTGAAGGAAACCTACTGTGAACTCAACGGAAGGGAAGGGGACAGGAGATCAACCCTCCCAAAATGTACCCCCAATTGCCAAATGCCTCTGGTCTCCTTGTGGATTTTGGACCCAGGTGGGTTCTGGGTCCTCTCCTACACGAGGCCAAGTACAACTGTCCTGCAACTGAGACTTCTCAAGAGCAGGGACACAGGACTGTGTGAGCACACCTGAGGCAGCGGGGCCCTGACTCTGCACCTGATAGACGGATAGGGCTCACCTGCACTGCAGGCCCTGGGATGGTCCTGGTCTCAGCCCCTCCGTCTCTCCCTCCCAGAGATCCAGAGTCCTGTAGGTGTGGTTCTGCCCTTGATTTCTGTTGATCCCATTGGAAGTTGCCCCAGCATTGCAGTCAGGCCCCAGGTTCTAGAAGAGGATACACTGGTGGGCTGGAGAGAAGGCTCTGAGCTGGCTCATGCTGGGAGAGGGGGCTGGATGCACAGAAAGAAACATTCTAAATGTTTTTGTGTGGGTGTAGATTCCAATTCATTCAGGGAGAACAAAGAAGTAAGATTGCTGCATAGTATGATAACAGCATGTATTACATTTTTATTCCTTGACAATCTCACCTGTTGGCAGAGATTGGCCCATAGGGCAGGAACTGTCTCTCTGCCACCCTGTGGTCCCACAACCGAACATGGACCCTGGTGCCATAGTAAGCGCTTTTAACTGCATAGTGAATGGAAATCATTACCATCAGTTTATAACCAAATGTTACCTTTTCCTGAAATGTAAATTTGGGAAAAATCAATTTTAAATGGCTATCAATAATTTAAAAATTTGGATATGAAAAAAAAAATAGCATTTGTGATGAATATATTTGTATATGAAAGAAAACCTGATATGTTTTCCAGGTTTTGCTGGTTTTGCCCAAGTAAGACAGGCCAACACTCAGGGTAAAATATCCCAATAATACATTTAGAACAAGCACCTTCCCTGAAACTCCTCCTCATCCCAGGTTCCCCTCCAGAAAATTGGGGGGGACAGTGTAGCTTACCTTCTAGACCTCTCTGTGACTTTCTACACATTTATATTAGCATATAGAAATGTCTGCTTTCATCTTTCTTGTAGAAACTGCCATTGTGGTTTTGGTAATCTTGTTTATTTTCACTTGAGGATAGGTCTTAAAGATCTATCCTCATTGATGTCAGCTGGCATCTAGTATTCAATAAAATGAATGTCTCACAGTTTAACCCTTTGCTTATGCATGTACATTTGATTGTGACTTCTTCTTTTTTTTGTTTGTTTTTTTGCTGTTAACACCCACAGACTCCCCAGGTAGTACTAGTGGTAAAGAATCCACCTGCCAATGCTGGAGACACAAGAGACTGGAGTTTGATCCCTGAGTCCAGAAGATGCCCTTGGAGAAGGCAATGGCAACCCACTCCAGTGTTCTTGCCTGGAGAATTTCTTGGACAGAGGAGCCTGGCAGGCTACATCCATGGGGTCATACAGTCCATGGGGTCATAAAGTCCATGGGGATAGTACTTTCACTTTCACTTTAAAGAGGAAACACTTGTCAACTAACTTTTTCATCAATAGGGGAACCCCTTTTATTTGTAATGAACTTTCTTCCAAGATTAGCAGTTTTCAAAATTTTGAGCTCCCCTGCCACCTTGGTTTCTCAGATCTAATTGTGTATTTTCTCCCCAGGTGCCTGAAGACCCCACTGGTAAACCTCACAGTAACTAACTGCTGGCTTACAGAATCAGATTTGATCCATCTGTCCCCGTGTCTGGACATCTGTCATCTCTAAGGCCTGAATCTAAGTGGTGTCACCATGACTGAAATTAGTTCTGGGCTCCTCCAAGCTCTACTGAAGAAACTTGCAGCCACCCTCCAGAAACTGCACTCAGAGCAGTGTGGGATCATGGACTTTTAATTCGATGCCACCCTGCCTGCCCTGAGCAACTGCTTCCAGCCTAAGGCCTTTACCTTCTGTGGGGACCTCCACTCCATGGCCATCTTGGAGAAACTGCTGAGTCACACTGCTGGGCTGCTCAGTTAAAAGGAAGAGTTTTATCCTGCCCCTTGGGAAACCTATAGCTTTCATGGAGCCCTTCATTGGGCAGACTTGCCCAGCTTCAGGCTGAGCAGATTGAGACTGTGAGGGGCTTTGGAGGTCCGAGGGCCATCTGACTTAACTCCAGTCCATGTCCTTGCTGGGGCAATAATATATTCTATCATGAAGAGCCCTTTCTATGCCACTGCAATTCTCCTGCCTAATTGGGTACATCTATCAAAAGCATTTTCCTGGGCAGTTGAAAACTGAAATCTAGGACACAGGTGTATGGTGAAGGGAACAGAGACCCATGTTTCCAGATGTCAGCTCAATTTGAATGTGAAAAAGAAAGATGATTTGTGTGTGTGCGTGCATGCTCAGTTGTGTCCACCTCTTTTGCAACTGCGTGGATGGTAGCCGCTAGTCTCCTCAATTGATGGGATTCTCAAGGCAAGAATATTGGAATGGGTTGTCATATTCCAGTGGATCTTCCCGACCCAGGAACTGAACCCATATCTCTTGCATCTGCTCCATTGGCAGGTGAATTCTTTACCACTGTGCCATCTGGGAAGCCCACAGGTCATTTAGAAGGTTTGCAGAACTGCTTTGGAAAATGTTGACTAGGAGAGTTGATGGGACTTTCTGGGACATGTATTTACAATCAGAAGCATGAACTTAAGGTTCTGGATGTAAATGTGGGCTTGTGATATGTTGCAATAGTCCCTAAGTCCCTAAATCACAGCAAGATCCTCTATGACCCACCTCCCAGAGTAATGGAAATAAAAGCAAAAATAAACAAATGGGACCTAATTAAACTTAAAAGCTTTTGCACAACAAAGGAAACCATAAGCAAGGTGAAAAGGCAGCCTTCAGAATGGGATAAAATAGTAGCAAATGAAACAACTGACAAAGAATTAATCTCCAGAATATACAAGCAGCTCATGCAACTCAATATCAGAAAAATGGGCCAAAGAACTAAACAGACACTTCTCCAAAGAAGACGTACAGATGGCTAACAAACACATGAAAGAATGCTCAACATCACTCATTATCAGAGAAATGCAAATCAAAACCACAATGACATACCGTCTCACACCAGTCAGAATGGCTGCTATCAAAAAGTCTACAAACAATAAATGCTTGAGAGGATGTGGAGAAAAGGGAACCCTCTTACACTGTTGGTGGGAATGCAAGCTAGTACAGCCACTATGGAGAACAGTGTGGAGATTCCTTAAAAAACTAGAAATAGAACTGCCATATGACCCAGCAATCCCACGGCTGGGCATACACACCAAGAAAATCAGAATTGAAAGAGACACATGTACCCCAATGTTCATCACAGCACTGTTTACCATAGCCAGAACACGGAAGCAACCTAGATGTCCATCGGCAGATGAATGGATAAGAAACTTGTGGTACATATACACAATGGAATATTAGTCAGCTATAGAAAAGAATGCATTTGAGTCAGTTCTAATGAAGTGGATGCAACTGGAGCCTATTTTACAGAGTGAAGTAAGTCAGAAAGAAAAACACCAATACAGTATATTAATGCATATATATGGAATTTAGAAAAATGGTAATGACAACCCTATATGTGAGACAGCAAAAGAGACACAGATGTAAAGAACAGATTTTTTGACTCAGTGGGAGAAGGCAAGGGTGGGATGATTTGGGAGAATAGCATTGAAACATGTATATTACCATATGTGAAATAAATGACCAGTCCATGTTTGATGCATGAAACAGGGCTCTCAAAGCTGGTGCACTGGGACAGCCTAGAGGGATGGGATGGGGAGGGAGGTGGGAGGCGGGTTTGGGATGGGGGGACTCATGTACATCCGTGGCTGGTTCATGTCAATGTATGGCAAAAACCACCATGATATTGTAAAGTAATTAGCCTCCAATTAAAATAAATAAATTTAAAATAAAAGAAATGGTCAGAAATAAAGAGACCCTCAGTGTAAACTGACTGATGCCTCCATGATATATCGTATTGTTTTCTCAGTTTATACCTCAGGAATCTCCAGCTACTAATAAATAATTTTAAAGAGGCAGTTAGTTGTCTGTGATCTGAAACCCAAGCATTCCCAACTAGTCCTTTATTCTGTCTAAAGCATGTCTTACCTGCCTACTTATTTCTGTGACTGTTCACTGGATCAATACACACAAAGGGGAACATTCTCAGTGTCCAGTGAGCCATTGGAGTGAAGAGCTCTTGGCAGGGCCCTCACGGCTGACTCAGGTAATGACCATGGACATGATAATTCCTCTTGGTCCCCCTGGTGGGTCCATTAGTCTCAGTTCCTGGCCTTTCTGTGTGCTGGGAAAGGGCTTCACTACAGAGTCAAGGCCCCCAGTTCTGGAATGGGTCATCATACTGCAGATATGCCTGTTTCTTGTTCTCACCAACTCATGACTGTCATGA
The DNA here is from genome assembly GCF_003369695.1 of Bos indicus x Bos taurus. Taxonomy (NCBI): domain Eukaryota; kingdom Metazoa; phylum Chordata; class Mammalia; order Artiodactyla; family Bovidae; genus Bos; species Bos indicus x Bos taurus. The sequence goes on from NC_040091.1 coordinate 53,827,248, forward strand.
ATGGGTAGTTGTCTTTCTTGTATTAAACAAGCTGTCCCCAATAAAATCATTAAGATTCCTTTAGGAAAATACTAAAACCATATAGGCATGTAACACTGTCTTAGCATTTCTAAGCCACATTTGAAAAATCATATCCTTTGGCGGGGTAGGTAATGTCATGAGAAATGGATATTATTTCTATAAAACCCACTATGTCATCTTATCAGGAAAGACTAGTGTAGTATAGCATGTCTTATCATGCAGGACATATAACAAACACCTCTTTTTTTTTTCTATTTCAAAATTTTATCTTATTTATTTATTTTTGGCTGTGCTAGGTCCTCACCACTGAACTGGATTTTTTTTTTTCCTTTCTCTAATTGTGGTGAGTGGGGGCCACTCTCTAGCTATGGTGCACAAGCCTCTCACTCTGGTGGCTCCTTCCGTTGCAGAGCACAGGCACAAGCAGCCAGGGCGCTTGGGTTTAACAGTAGTGGCTTCCAGGCTCTGGAGCACAAGCTCAGTAGTTGTGGTGGATGGGTCCAGCCTCCCCGTGACATGTGGAATCCTCCCAGACCAGAGATGGAAACTGTGTCTCTCATATTGGCAGGCAGACTCCTCACCACTGAACCACCAGGGAAGCCCTAAACACCTCTTGTTACTGTTGCTAAGTCATGTTGTTGCTAAGTTGCTAAGTCACGTCCTACTCTTTGTGACCCCATGGACTGCATAATGCCAGGCTTTCCTGTCCTTCACCATCTCCCAGAGTTTGGTCACACTCAGTCTATTGAATTTGGTGATTCCATTTAACCATCTCATTCTCTATCACCCTCTTTCCCTCATGTCCTCATTCATTCCTAGCATCAGGGTCTTTTCCAATGAGTCAGTTCTTCATATCAGGTGTTCAAAGTTTTGGAGTTTCAGCTTCAGCATCAGTCTTTCCAATGAATATTCAGGATTGATTTCCTTTAGGATTGACTGGTTTGATTTCCTTACTGTCCAAAGGACTCTCAAGAGTCTTCTCCAGCACCACACTTCAAAAGCATCAGTTCTTTGGTGCTCATCCTTCTTCTAACGTCTGTACATGACTATTGGGAAAACCATAGCTCTGACTAGACAGACCTTTGTCAGCAAAGTGATGTCTTTGCTTATTAAAACTCTGTCTAGGTTTGCCACAGCTTTTCTTCCAAGGAACAAGTGTCTTTTAATTTCGCGGCTACAGTCACCATCTGCAGAGATTTTGGAGCCCAAGAAAATAAAATCTGTTGCTGTTTCTACTTTTTCTCCATCTATTTGCCTTGAAGTGATGGGACCAGATGCCATGATCTCAATTTTTTGAATGTTGAGCTTTAAGCCAGCTTGTTCACTCTCCTCTTTCACCTTCATCAAGAGGCTCTTTAGTTCCTTTTCACCTTCTGCCACTAAAGTGGTTTCATCTGCATATCTGAGGTTGTTGATATTTCTCCTGGCACTCTTGATTCCAGCTTATGATTCATTCAGCCTGGCATTTTACATGATGTACTCTGGGCTTCCCTGGTAGCTCAGCTGGTAAAGAATCTACCTGCAATTCAGGAGACCCCAGTTCAATCCTTGGATTGGAAAAATCCCCTAGAGAAGGGATAGGCTCCCCACTCCAATATTCCTGGGCTTCCCTGGTGGCACAGACAGTAAAGAATCTGCCGGTAATGTGGGAGACTTGGGTTCAATCCCTGGGTTAGGAAGATCCTCTGGAGGAGGGCATGGCAACCCACTCCAGTATTCTTGCCTGGAGAATCTCCATGAACAGAGGAGTCTGGCCAACTACAGTCCCTGGGGTCACAAAGAGTCGGACATGACTGAGCGACTAAGCACAGTACTCACATATAAGTTAAATAAGCAAGGTGACAATATACAGCCTTGATGTACTCCCTTCCCAATTTGGAACCAATCAGTTTTTTCATGTAAGGTCCTGTTGCCTCTTGAACTGCATACAGGCTTCTTAGGAGACAGGTAAGGTGGCCGAGTATTCCTTTCTCTTTAAGAATTTTCCACAGTTTGTTGTGATCTACGCTATCAAAGCCTTTAGCATAGTCAATAAAGCAGAAGTAGATGTGGGGGTTTTTTGGAATTCGATTACTGTTTCTATGATTTCTATGTTAGCAACTTGATTTCTGGTTCCTTTGCCTTTTCTAAATCCAGCTTATACACCTGGAAGTGCTCAGTTCACCTATTGTTGAAACCTAGCTTGAAGGATTTTGAGCATTACCTTGCTTGCATGTGAAATGAGCGCAATTGTATGGCAGTTTGAACATTTTTGGCATTGCCTTTCTTAGGGATTAGAAGGAAAACTGATCTTTTCCAGTACTGGGGCCACTGCTGAGTTTTCCAAGTTTGCTGGCATATTGAGTGCAGCACTTTCACAGCATCATCTTTTAGGATTTGAAATAGCTTAGCTGTAATTTCATTACCTCCACTAGCTTTGTTCATAGTGATGCTTCCTAAGACCTACTTGACTTCACATTACAGGATATCTTGCTCTAGGTGAGTGACCATACCATCCTTGTTATCCAGGTCATTAAGACCTTTTTTGTATAGTTCTTCTGTGTATTCTTGCCACCTATTCTTAGTCTCTTCTGTTAGGTCTTTACCATTTGTTTCCTTTATTGTACCCATCTTTGCCTGAAGTGTTCCCTTGATATCTCCAATTTTCTTGAAGAGATCTGAAGTCTTTCCCATTCTGCTTTTTTCCTCTATTTCTTTGCATTGTTCACTTAAAAAGACTTCCTTATCTCTCCTTACTATTCTCTAGAACTCTGTATTCTGATGGGTATACCTTTCCCTTTCTCTTTTCCCTTTCATTTCTCTTCTTTTTCTCTTTTGCTATTTGTATGACCTACTCAGACAACCACTTTGCCTTCTTGCATTTCTCTTTCTTGGGGATGGTTTTGGTTACCACCTACTGTACAATGTTACAAACCTCCGTCCATAGTTCTTCAGGTACTCTGTCTACCAGATCTAATCCCCTGAATCTATTTTTCATCTCCATTGTATAATCTTAAGGGATTTGATTTAGGTCATACCTGAATGGCCTAGTGCTTTTCCCTACTTTAATGTAAGCCTGAATTTTGCAATAAGGAGCTGATAATCTGCGCCACAGGCAGCTCTAGGTCTTGTTTTTGCTGACTGTATAGAGCTTCTTCATCGTCTGCTGCAAAAAAATATAATCAATCTGATTTCAGTATTGATCATCCAGTGATCTCCATGCGTAGAGTCTTCCCTTGTGTTTATGGAAGAAGATGTTTGCTATGACCAGTGTGTTCTCTTGGCAATATTCTGTAATCCTTTACCCTACTCCATTTTGTATCCCTAGACCAAATTTGCCCGTAACTCCAGGTATCTCTTGACTTCTTACTCTTGCATTCCAATCACCTATGATGAAAAGAATCTTTTTTTTGGTGTTAGTTCTAGAAAGTATATAAACACCACTTATATACCAGTTAAAACTCATAGTCATCCCTCTCTTTACTCACATTCATATCCCACAATTCAACCAACTATAGATGGTGAAGTACTGTATTTACCATTGAAAAATACCTACATGAAAGTGCTCATGGTCATCTCTGTATACAGACATATCTCAGAAGGTATTTATTATGGGAATGGGCTCGCACAGCAATTACAGATGCAGAGGAGTCCCATAGTCTCTTTTCTGTTAGCTAGAGAACTAGCAAATCTGCTTTTATAATTCAGACTGATGTTTAAAGCTTAAAACCAGGAGAGTTAAGGAAATAACCCCATGCCTGAAGCCAAATGCCTGAGAACCAGAGGACCACTGGTGTTAAGTCCTTGAGTCTCAAGTCTCAAGAGCTAGAAGATGCTATGTTCATGGGCAAGAAAAGAAAGAGGGATAAAAAATGCTGTTTTCTTCCATTCAAATGGCCCCCAGGCAATTGGATGATGCCCACCTACATTGGGTGAAGGCAGTTGATGAATTCAAATGCTAATCTCTTCCAGAAACACCATCTCAGAAACATCTAGAATCAATGCCACATAAAATTAATGAGCACTGAGTCCATAAACACGAAACACCCAAATGAAGGCCTCTTCCTGCAGATTTAAGATCTGGTATTATTGGCTCTGGGGATGGAGTGGACATTGGGCTGGGGAGAATCTTAGGGGAAGAGGCACAGCTTCTCCATAAAATACAGGTAACACTGTACGTACAGCACGTGGTGTTTCTGTAAAGTCAATCAGACGATGCATGCTGAAGCCTTAAAACTGGATCTGGAATATCGGAAGAATACAATAAATGAGTCCTTTCCTTCTTTTCCCTTTCTAGCAGACACCCCCTGGAGAAAGCAATGGCACCCCACTCCAGTACTCTTGCCTGGAAAATCCCATGGATGGAGGAGCCTGGTGGGCTACAGTCCATGGGGTCACTAAGAGTCGGACATGACTGAGCGACTTCACTTTCACTTTTCACTTTCATGCATTGGAGAAGGCAATGGCACCCCACTCCAGTATTCTTGCTTGGAAAATCCCATGGATGGAGGAGCCTGGTGGGCTACAGTCCATGGGGTCACACAGAGTCGGACACTACTGAAGCAACTTAGCAGCAGCAGCGGCAGACATCCCCAGGATTCTTAATTTCTCAAGCTTATCCTCTATTCCTGCAACTGGAAGGAAAGAAGGAGAACACATCATTTACATGAGGCCATGAATGAATTGTGGGCTTCCCAGGTGGGCACTAGTGGTAAAGAACCGGGCTGCCAAAGCAGGAAGCTTAATAGAGGTGAGTTTGATCCCCATGTCAGGAAGATCCCCTGGAGGAGGGCATGGAAACCCACTGTAGTATTCTTCCCTGGAGAATCCCATGAACACAGGATCCTGGAAGGCTACAGTCCATAGCGTTGCAAAGAGTCGACACAACTGAAGCGACTTAGCATGCATGCACACATAAATAAACCATAACTCACCGAAGCTGCTTTAGCATCACCACTGGGAAGTTCAGCGGGAGGTCACAGGAAAGATTCCACTCCTCTCTAGTGATAGACATTGTGAGCCTCAGGACTCCTAGGCCACCCAATGGTAGATCAAACTAGATGACATAAAGTAGTGTTGTAAGCAGGTCTGTAGGGTTCAGCATCCTATAAATATCATGCTTGTTTAGTATAAATATTTGTGCTATGAGTTATGTAAATATAGAATATATAAGATGCTTTTTTAAAAATAAAAAAAGTTAGTAAGTTTAAAGAATGCATGCAAACACTGAAAAAAAGAAGTTCAACTTTGTTTGGAGCCTCCAAAGAAATGTGTCTTTAAAACTGATTTTAAAGATCATGCAAAAAAAAACATTTTCTTCTTTAAAAATATTTAGAATAATAAAATTTCAGAGCTGGAAGCATTACAATTATACTTTTTAAAGTAGACATTATATTTAAGAGCAGTTTTTGTTCAAAGTAATATTGAGCACAGGTAAGAGAGTTTCCATTTAAATTCCTGACTCCAGCACATGCATCGCCTCTCTAGCTGTCAACATTCCCTTCTGGATTGGTTTATTTGTTATAATCAATGAATCTACATTGACATATCATCATCACCAAAGTACACAGTTTATATATTGTTGTTGTTGTTGTGTGTGTGTGTGTGTGTATATATATATATATATATATACACTTTATTACCCAAAGTTTATAATGAGGTTCTGTATTGCTATTGTGAGTTCTATGAGTTTTGGCAAATGTATCATGACAGATATCCACCATTGCAGTGTCATGCAGAGAATATTCACTGCCCCCCAAAATCCTCTTTGCTCTGCCTATTTATCGTTCTTCAACTCCAAGCCCTGGAAACAACTGATTTTTTCACTGTTCTCAGAGTTTGCCTTTTCCAAAATGTCGTGGAGTTGGACTAATACAGTATTGATTCTTTCAAATTAGTAGTAGACATTGAGGGGTCCTTCATGCATTTTAATGGTTTGGTAACATTCCATTGTCTGTATATATCACAGTTTAATGATTCTTTCATGTACTGAAGGACATCTTAATTGCTTTCAAGTTTTCATGATGATAAATAAAGCTGTATGTGCTTGTATTTGTGTGGACAGACTGAACTCACTTAGACAGATACCTAGAAGTGAGAATGTTGGATTGTAGGATAACAGTGTGTATTAATTTTTTCTCAACAATCTCTTCTATTAGACAGATATTGTCCCACCAATGGAAAGAACAGTGTCTCTGTCACCCTGTGATCCCATAACTGACCTTGCAGCCTGGCATGGCAGTAAACAATTATGACTGATGGCCCATAGAATATTCTGCCATCAATTTTATAGTCAAATACTATTTTCATTAAAGTGCCCATTTGGGGAAAATCAATGTTATATTATTGACCACCAATAATATAAATATATAAGATATTGAAGAAATAGCACTTGTGGTCAGTAATATGTTAGTGTAAATTATCTATGAAAGAAAAATCCATTGTTTTCCAAGGTTTTGTTCAAGTAACAAAGAACAACATTTTTGTGTAAAACATTTTAATAATACAGGTAGAAGAAGTATCTCCTCTGACATTCCTCCTCATTTGTGTGCATATATATATATATATATATATATATATATATATATAATGCAATAACAAGGACATCCTACCATATTCCACACATATACACACAAAAAAAGGATGGACTTTGGGGGGAATCATGCTAAGTGAAATACGTCAGAGAAAGATAAACATTGTATGTTCTCACTCATATGTTGGCTGTAAAAAAACTGATCTCCTCTTCTTTATTCATGAAAGTTTTGTAAATTCTGTCTCTTTATTTCTCCAATTCACTTTAGATTGTCTCTTGACTTTTCAAGATGGCAATATCTTTATTCTCATCACTGGTTATGAAAAAGTCTGATAATTGAAAATGCTTAATACAATTCAGAAAATTGAGTGGACATATAATCAAAATCGCCAGAACTTTACAATCACCAGTTCTTTCATAATAGATCACCCCCTGGACATCTCAGCATAGTGATCTAAGATGCTCAGAAGTATGAATTACAATATTCTGTTACTGAACAGATTTTATTTGCCTAATGGTCAGCAAGCCAAATACCAGGATTCCAAGGTCATTTATCTACAAGGCAGTTATGGGAGAAGACAGGAGAACAAGTCGGTCTATCACGTCAAAGGCAGGGAGCAGGGATATTTATGGTAGAAAAGTGTAGGGAGATTGGAGGTGCAGGGAAAGGTGATTGAAGGCAGGATAAAGTGAGGTAATTGCTGCCCTGAGCAGGTGTATCTCTGTTACTTGGTACTTCATGGGATGCACATTTAGAAGATGGCGGCTTTAGCATGATCTCAGGATGGAGCTTTTGGCCTTCTCACATCAAATGGTTATCCACTGTACAATCACCCAGGCCCAGTTGAAACACAATGTTGTGCTTAATTTCCACTGTGCAGCAAACTATATATATATATATATATATATATATTGCTGCTGCTGCTGCTGCTGCTGCTAAGTCGCTTCAGTCGTGTCTGACTCTGTGTGACCCCAGAGACGGCAGCCCACCAGGCTCCACCGCCCCTGGGATTCTCCAGGCAAGAACACTGGAGTGGGTTGCCATTTCCTTCTCCAATGCATGAAAATGAAAAGTGAAAGTGAAGTCGCTCAGTCGTGTCTGACTTCGCGACCCCATGGACTGCAGCCTACCAGGCTCCTCCATCCATGGGATTTTCCAGGCAAGAGTACTGGAGTGGGGTGCCATTGCTATATATACTTTTTCATATTCTTTTCCATGGTTTATCACAGGATATTGACTCTAGTTCCTTGTGCTATAGAGTGTGTATGTGTGCGTGCGCGCACACACACACACGCGCGTGCATGCGCACTTCATCGTATCCCACTCTGTGACCCCATGGACTGTAGCCCAGCAGGCTACTCTGTCTATAGAATTGTACAGGAAAGAATACCTGAGTGGGTTACCATTTCCTACTCCAGGGGATCGCCCGACCCAGGGATAAAACCTGCGTGTCTTGTTTCTCCCGCATTGGCAGGCGGATTCTTTACCTCTGTGTCACCTGGGAAGCCCCTGTGCTATACAGTATGACCTTGTTTAAGCATTCTGTATATGAACGTTTGCATCTGCCAACTGAATACTCCCCGTCCTTCCCTCCCTACGCTCCTCCCCTTGGCAGCCACAAGTTTGTTCTCTATGCCTTTGACTCTGTTTCTTTTTCATAGATTGGTATATTTGTGTTGTATTTTTGACTCCACGTATGGACACGACTGAGCGACTTCACTTTCACTTCTCACTTTCATACATTGGAGAAGGAAATGGCAACCCACTCCGGTGTTCTTGCCTGGAGAATCCCAGGGACGGGGGAGCCTGGTGGGCTGCCGTCTCTGGGGTCACACAGAGTCGGACACGACTGAAGCGACTTAGCAGCAGCAGCAGCATATGCGATATCGGGCTTCCCAGGTGGTGCTAGTGGTGAAGATCCTGCCTGCTAATGCAGGAGAGGTAAGAGAGACATGGGTTTCATCCCTAGGTCAGGAAGATCCCTTGGAGGATGGCATCACAATTCACTCCATTATTCTTGCCTGCAGAATCCCATGGACAGAGGAGCCTGGCAGGCTACAGTCCATAGAGTCGCACAGAGTGGACAGGACTGAAGTGATTTATCACAATATGTGATATCATATGGTGTTTGTCAATCTCCTTCTGACACACTTCATCAGTATGATCATCTCTAGGTCCATCCATACTTCTACAAATAGCATTATTTCATTCTTTTAACACATACACACACCACATCTTCTTTATTCATTCTTTTGTCGATGAGCAATTAGGTTGTTTTCACATGTTGGCTATTATTAATAATGCTGCTATGAACATAGGGGTGTGTGTATCTTTTTTTCTTGAATAATTTTATTTAGTTAGTTATTTTTCGCTGCACTGGGTCTTCTTTCTTGTGTGCAGGCTTTCTCTAGTTGCTTCGAGCTGGGGCCACTCTCTTACTGTGGTACGTGGGCTTCTTATTGCAGTGGCTTCTCTTGTTACAGAGTTTGGGCTCTAAAGCCCGCAGGCTCCAGTAGCTTCAGTGAGTAGGCTCACTAGTCGTGGCACATGGACTTAGTTGCTCTGCAGCCTGTGGGATCATCCCGGAACAGCAAGTGAACCCATGTCCTCTGCATTGCAAGGAAGACTGTCAACCACTGGACCACCATGGAAGCTCCATGTATCTTTTTGAGTTCTAGTTTTACTTGCAATGCAGAAGACCTGGGTTCAGCTCCTGGGTTGGGAAGATCCCCTGGAGAAGGGAAAGACTACCCACTCCAGTATTCTGGCCTGGAGGATTCCATGGACTCTATAGTCCATTGGGTCGCAAAGAGTCAGACATGACTGAGTGACTTTCACTTTCACTTTTTGTCTGGTTATATGTTCAAGAGTAGGACTGCTGGATCATACGGTCACTCTATTTTTAGTAACTTGAGGAAACACCATACTGTTTTACTTAGTGGCTATACCAATTTACATGCTCACCAATAGTGTGAGAGGGAAAACAGCTTCTCATAGAAGCTGTGATCCCTTTCAACCATCCCTGGCTTAGACTCTGCAATTTCTGAATTTCCCTAAAATAATGTGAAGTCTTTCAGTCAGTTCTTCTCAATATTTAGGGTGTTTGGAAACTTGGGGGTCCTTCGGATCCCCTCAGCTAAATATTCTTTATAGAAATTGGCAGATACGTCTATCTGAAAATAACCTTGGTTCACCAAAGAATGGAGAAAATTTGAGTGAATTTTAGGTGTTCCCTGAAGGTTATCTGAAGGAGTAAATGAAAAGTGCCCACACTGCTGCTCACCCAGCTTGCGTTTAATAACAGAGCTATTTATGATTATCATTGTTACTAATCTCACTCTGTTGCAGGTATTTATAAAAGAGATGGATGGCCTGGGACTTAACATATCTATTGAGTAGAATCCAATTCAAACTTTTTTTTTATGCAAAGGTCATTTATAATCCTGAGAGAAGTATGGTGAAAGGGATCTTTGTCAAAGTGAACAAGGAGGTGAACACTCTTCAAAGAATCCTCACCTTGGTGGCCAAAGGTATATAGGAAAAGTTTGGGCATCAAATAAATGGGATGGGAGAGAGGCATGGGAAACTCCGAAAGATGGAGAAAGGGTCTCCTTTTATTTCTTAACTTAAACTTCAAAAGATTCCCCCTGTGGTGCAGGTGGTCACTCCTGATTGTGGCAGAACCTGAAACCCCAATACGAGCTTCTGCATTTATATGGGAAAGGCATTGGTTTTTTTATGTGTTTGTTTTTACTTTTGCATTTTTTAGTTTTTACTTTTATTATGATGATCATTTCATTTTAGTTGTGTGTGTGTGCGTGTGTGTGTGTGTGCCCACTGGGTCTTTGTTGAGGCACAAGGGCTTAGTTAACCAGTGGCATATGAGGTCTTAGTTCCCAAACAGGGATCAAATATCTCTTGCATTGGAGGGCAGATTCATAACCACTGGACCACCAGGGAAGTCCCTAGAAAGGTGCTGGTTTTAATGAAGAGATAAATACATTTTATTTCTGTGCCTTTGATGTTACCCTGATCATCATCTATACTGAACTTGGTTAAGTTTGAAGAATTAGAAATTATCTATATTTACTTAGAAAGGTCAATCCTAAAGGAAATCAAACCTGAATATTCACTGGAAGGACTGATGCAGAAGCTGAAGCTCCAATACTTTGGCCACCTGATGTGAAGAACTGACCCATTGGAAAAGATTCTGATGTTGGCAAATATTGAGGGCAGGAGAAGAGGGTGACAGAGGATGAGATGGTTGAATGCCATCACAGATTCAATGGACATGAGTTTGAGCAGACTCTGGGAGATAGTGAAGGACAGTGAAGCCTGATGTGCTGCAGTTCATGGGGTGACAAAGAGTAGAACATGACTTAGCGACTGAACAATAGCAACAAATCAGAAAGGAGCCAATAAGATTATTGTTGGCTTCCAAGACCCCTAGAAAATGACTGGGGCTATTTCCATCTGGAAGGTGTCCTCAATGAGAAAAAAATTTTAGGAAAACCTCTCCTGATAGCACGTGCCTCTGGGTGACAGGGTTATTTGCCAGTGACCCACACTTATTTTTCTCTGATGCTTTGTTCTCAAAGAGCTCATAGTGCCCACCTTCAGTGGCTGTCAGTGTGACAAATGTCTGATCCCAGGCCTCACACTCCTCCATCTTCTCACAACTTAGATTTAATCTTTTCATGTGGCTTTCTGGGCTGACCCCAAATTTCTGGGGGGAAACACCCTCAACGATAACACTGTCTTTTGTAAGTCACCATATTTTACTTTCTAAATATTACCCAGAATAACATCTTTAAATCTCCCTGTTTCCTGCTGCTGCTGCTAAGTCACTTCAGTCGTGTCCAACTCTGTGCAACCCCATAGACGGCAGCCCACCAGGCTCCCCCGTCCCTGGGATTCTCCAGGCAAGAACACTGGAGTGGGTCGCCATTTCCTTCTCCAATGCCTGAAAGTGAAAAGTGACAGTGAAGTTGCTCAGTCGTGTCCAACTCCTAGTGACCCCATGGACTGCAGCCTACCAGGCTCCTCCGTCCATGGGATTTTCCAGGCATGAGTACTGGAGTGGGTTGCCATTGCCTTCTCCCCCCTCTTTCCTAAAAGAAAAAAAAAAAAAAAAAAAAACTTTACACTGTTGTAATCATTCACATGGTCTGTCTGGGAATGCCCAGCTCCAAACTGTCCTGACACAGTCTTACATCTCACTGAAATTTTGACCTGTTCACCTTCAGAGAAGGCTTGGCTTAAGCCTGGAAAACCATCCACATCCCCCAAAGCTCTTCCTTTGCTGCCTGAATAGGCTCACAATCCCCTGTGTTTCCTACATAACACCTGAGTGACAAGCTGATACAGGGGTGCATGTATTTTGTTTACTTTGGGAACAACAGGATTGTTTTCATGAAGCTGTGTTAATTGAGGAACATTTTGATAGTTTTTATATGGGCAAAGTTCCCTCAACAATAATGCTTTCAAGTTATGTTTTTTCTTGTTCAATGACTGAAACCAATAATTTTTTGCCCAGCCAAACCCAGGAATATAACTGAGCGTATTGGTCAATATCAACCAAGGTTTGTGGAGTGAATCCATCAATGAATCTTTGATTCCTTCTCCATCATTCCTTCTGTTCCCCGTATGTATATCTGTTTCAGTCACCTAAGGTGGAGAAAAATGAAGATCCAATCAGGACCAAGGACCAAGGGCCATCTATAATCTAATCAGGTACCCCTTTCTGATTGTGTTAATCACACAGAGAGATGATGAGATCAGAAATGTCTATAAGATTCTCAGCCTCTGAAGAAAGGATGCAGGATCTTCTGGCTCCAGAGTCACTGGCTGGATCTTCCATAGAGTCTGTGGTCTGAGTCCCACACCAACCACATCACACAAGTAAGTTATTGTCAGTACTATTCTTATATGGTGTTAACTGACCTTACAAGTAGCCTGTAACTCCAGATGGCATGGAGAGTTTTTCTTTTTTAATTATTTTCTTTCAGATGAGATTTCAGGTTTCCATTTATCTCTCAATGTTGTTTTCCCTGAGTCCCAAATATTTTGATTTGTACTGTAGTTGAAGTAATTTTTAAATGTCTTTACTAGGAAGATATTTATAATAAAATGTCTATAATATTAGCTCTCAAAATTTAAAATACTTCTTTTATGTACACATGACATGTCCTGAGTATTTCTTTCATCTTTACCATCCAGCTTAACTAAGGATGGGGACTCGCTGCTTCACATGGCAGTCCTCTTTCCATAGACTCAAGGCTCTAAATGACTATCTAAAAGTCTTCCCAAAATAAAGCTTGAGGTCAGCTTTCAGGACCTTGGTAACTTTCCCAGTGGGACATGATTTAAGCAAAGCAGCAGATGGATTTCAATGTGCTAGTGGTTGAAATGCTTGTTCTGAATCCAGTAGGGGAAAAGTTACAGCTTTGTGCTCACTGAGCCCACAGTGTCATATGGGCCAAGTAAGATGCTTTCACCCTTGCCAGTGCACAGACCTTGGCCTTGAGTAGGTTCTTCTGAAGGGGAGGGAGACAGTCTAAGGTGTGCCTCTGCTTGGTCTGAAGCCAATGCCTTGTTCTCTGACAGTTTACACAGTATTCCTTTTGGCATAGAGTAAGCATGAGTGTACGGACCCCACCCAGACTCCTGGACCTGGCGGGAATGCACCTGCTGAGGGATGATGACTTGGCCTTTTCTGCTCTGGAACAGCTGCCCGTGGAGCTCTTCCCACCCCTCTTCACTGAGGCCTTCAATGGGAGACACACTGAAATTCTGAAGGCTATGGTACAGGCCTGGCCCTTTGCCCACCTGCCTCTGGGGAGCCTCATTGACCTGCCTCATGTGGGGCCCCTACAAGCAGTGCTAGAAGCCCTTGATGTCCTGTTTGTGCAGAAGGTTTGCGCCAGGTGAGTCTGACTTAGGTAACCTGGCAAAATCCAGGGTGTCTCAGGGGAAACACCTGGGGTGATGAAAAACTGGGTGGGAAAGGGATGGACCAGAGGGATCTGAAGAAGGCAATGTAGAAGCCTAGAGGCCTTGCCTCACCAAGGGAAACACGTTTGGGAAGTGTAGGTGTACCTACAATTAAAAAAAAAAAAAAGCCTAAAGAACATGCCACACCTCCTCACAATGATGCTAAAAGTTACTAGAAGTGGGGAACCAGAAAAGAAGGGAGGGGTAAGGGAGATGGAAGAAATTGAGTCAGAGAGGGAAGAAGGCACGGCAGCAAGTGATGTCAGGAATCTGAAGTTACAGCACAGTTGGGAAGTCTGTTTTCAAATTTGTAGACCAATGTTTCATTCTGGGTGGATTTTAATGCTTCCCCACCAATCTTCTTTTTCTCAATAGGAGATGCAAACTTTGGGTGCTAGATTTGCGGGACACTGGTCATAACTTCTGGAGCATGTGGTCTGGAGCCAGTACTCACAGATGCACAAGCTCAGGAAGAACACCAGTAGCTGAGCCCAGGTCAATGACAAAGCAGCATGTGGCGCCACTGAAGGTTTTTATAGACCTTTCCTTGAAAAAGAGGACCCTGGACAACTTCCTCACCTACCTCCTTAGGTGGGTGGAGCAGAGAAAAGCTTCCATCCACCTGTGTTGCAAGAAGCTGAAGATTGTCTCAATGCCAATGGGCAATATCGTGAAGGTCCTGAGCATGGTGCAGCTGGTCTGTATCCAGGAGGTACAAGTGAGTTGCACCTGGAATCTGTCCACCCTGGCCACATTTGCTCCTTTCCTGGGCCACATGAGTAATTTGCAGAGATTCTGTCTCTTCCCCATCCAAGTATCTGCCTTCAAGAAGCAGGAGCACGATCACGTTGTACAAATTACCTCCCAGTTCCAGAGGCTGGGCCACCTCCGGGATCTCCATCTGGAGTCTCCCTCCTTCCTTGAAGGCTGCCTGGACCAGATAATCATGTGAGTGTGGACCACTGGCTAGGTAACATTGAACATAGCATTAGAATATCAAATGCACTCTCTCCTGAAGTGTGATATCCTGTAACCACACAAATCAATTTGGGGGTAAATTGGTGTAATGGTTCTTGAAAGGGACACTCCACTGTGGAGGTACAATTTATTGACTGGAATGGTTGATCTAGCACTAAAGGGATTATAATTTCTACCTTCAGCAGAGGTATCTATGTTCAAATCACTTAAAATATAGGAAATAAAGAGGGCACTGAAGTGGGGAAACCACAGCAAACCAGAGCAATTCTGAAGAGAAGCTCTATGCTCATCAGATTACTGATCAAAATGAGCCTGTCTTAAATCCCCATCTGTAAAATATTTTTATTTTTTGCTCCAGATACATTAATTCGTGTATGGGAAAAGTATGATTCTGGAGATGGTGTTAATCGAGCTGAGAGAAAAGGGTAGTAGAAAGTGGTAGAAAGTTAGCAGGGATGTAAGTGAGCCCCTCTAGACAGGCATCACATTTGATGTTGTGAGATCTTGTGTAAGTTGCTTCTTTATGCATGTCTCCCTAAAGCCTCGGTGGCCAGAAGTATTGGCCTCTGAAGCCCAACTTTGGATTGAAGGGAGCCTTAGCTGAAACCATTTTCTATCTCATCACCTAGTACTAAAAACCAGTGATGTCTATGCTTGATTGACACTCCGTGTCCAGCTCCTCTGAGTACATTCTAGGGCATTCCATTATATTCATTCATCCTCATAAGGAAGTAGAGTATGTTATAGTTTGTTTGATAAATGAAGAAGAGACCTTTCAATGTTCTATGAATTGACTCAGATACATAGTGAAAGTGACAAGACTAGCCTAGAGAGATACTGGGCAATCAATGTATTGACCCTCATCAGACTTAACATTAGCCCTGTAGAAACCATTTTTATATCACCTGTAGACATCAGTTTTAAGAACTGATTTCTTGGTTTCTCCCCAGGTGCCTGAAGACTACCTTGGACAACCTCTCAATAACGAACTGCCAGCTTACAGAATCAGACTTGACCCATCTGTCCCGTTGTCCGAACATCTGTCAGCTAAAAAGCCTGGAACTGAATGGTGTCACCCTAATGGACTTTAATCCTGAGCTGCTCCAAGTTCTGCTAGAGAAAGTTGCAGCCACCCTCCAGGAACTGTATTTAGACCAGTGTGGGATCCAGGACTCTCAGTTTGAGGCCATCCTGCCATCCCTGAGCCGCTGCTCCCAGCTCAGGTCCTTCAGCCTGTGTGGGAATATCCTCTCCATGGCCGTCATGGAGAAGCTGCTGTGACAAACCGCTGGGTTTTCCTGTTTAAGTCAGGAGTGGTATCCTGCCCCTCGGGAGAATTACAGCCCTCAAGGTATTCTTCTAGATGGCAGACTTCCCCAGCTTCAGACTGAGCTGTTGGAGATTCTGAGAGACTTAGGGCAGCCCAGGACCATTTGGCTAACATTCAGCCCCTGTCCTCACTGTGGTGATGACATATGCACTCACATGGAGCCCATTATATACAGCTATACTAACCCTGCCTAGGTGGTTGCCTCTATTGGAAGTTTTCTTCTGGGCTCTTGGAAACTGAAATCTAGGACATGGCCACATCATGAAGTGAAAACAGAGCTATGGTTTCAGACATCAGCTCAATGTGAATGGGAAAAGGAAGGGTGATCCAGCAAGGCTGCAGGATTGTAGTGGGAAACGTAGGCTCTGGGAGGTGATGGAACTTTCAGAGTTATGGGTTTATAGCATCAGAAAAATGAATCTCATTTTCTGGAGGGAAATTTGGGGTGTACATATTGTCATTGTCTCTGAGGGGATGATTGTAAAATAATGGTCAGAAATAAAGAAACTTTCAGTGTACATGGACTGGTGCCCTTCATGATATATTATTCTGTTCTCTGTTTCCACCTCAGAAATCTCCAGTGACTGATGGAAGGAAACACACCAAATAGTCTATGATCTGAAACCCTACTATTCCCACTAGTTCTCTATTCCATTGTGGACATCTTTTATCTCTTTACTTACTTCCGTGGCTCTTCAGTGGATTGAAGCACACAATAAGGGAAAACTACTCAGAGGCCAATGAGCCACTGGAGCGAAGAGCTCTTGGCAGGATCATCACTGCTGGCTCACGCTGTGGCCCTGGACATGAGCAGTTCTCATGGTTCTCCTAGTGGGTCCATAGGTCTCAGTTCCTGGCCTTTCCGTGCTGGGAAAGGGCTTCACTATGCAAGTCAAGGCTCTCAGTTCTGGAAAGCATCATCCACACTGCAAATGAGCCAGAATCCCTTGTCCTCATCAACCCATGCCTGCCATGAGTGTGAGTTGTCCTTCTTGAATTAAACTAGTGTGACCAGTAAAGACATACAATGTCCTTTGATCAAATACTAAAATCACACAGGCATATATCATGGTTTTACTATTTCTGAACCACATTAAGGAATTATATCCTGGACTTCCCTGGTGGTCCAGTGGTATGAATCTGCTTGCCAGTGCAGGGGACAGGGATTGAACCTTGGCCCACATGCTCTGGAGCAACTAAGCGCATGGGCCACAGTTACTGAGCCTGTGCGCCAGAGCCTGTGAGCTGCAACGACTGAGCTCACATACCTCAACTACTGAAGCCTGAGAGCTCTAGGGCCCTCAGGCCCCAACTACTGAGAGGGCATGCTGCAAATACTGAGTCTCCACCACTCAGAGCATGTGCTGCTCAACAAGAGAAGCCGCGGGCCCACGCACCCAAATGAACAGTACCCCTTACTCACCACAACCAGAGAAAACCAGGGCACAGCAACAAAAACCCAACTCAACAAGAAGTAAAAAATTAATTAATTAATTAAAGAAAAATAAATTTTATCCTTTTGTGGGGTAGGTCATGTTATTGAGAGATGGACACTGTTCCTATAATACCTACTATCTCTTCCAAATAGGGAAGACTAGTACAGCATGTTTTATTATCAATTTATCAGCCTATATAAAAGAAACACTTCCTAAATACATCTTATCCCTCGTAGGCAACTCTCCCTACCCTCAGTTCCACATCCTCAGATTCAAGAGACTGCAGATGATGTAGTGTTACATTTATGATAGTAAAATTTCCATGAGTAAGTGGATCTGAGCAGTTCAAAGGCATGATGGTCAAGATTCTTCTGTACATTAGGGAAATGGGTTCACACCATTAAGAGATGGAGTCCCACAGTCTGCTCTCTGTAAGCGAGAAAACAAGCAAAGTCAGGTATATTACTCAGGCCAAGGCTTAGGGCTGAAAACTGGGGGAGCTGATGATGTAACTCAAGGCTAAAGGCCTGAGACCCAGGGGACCTGGGTAAGTCCTGGCATCTCAAGTCTCAAGAGCCAGAAGCTGTTATGTTCATGGGCAAAAAGAGAAAGAGGGAGAGAAGATGCTGTCTTGTTCCATTCAGGACCCCAGGAATTGGATAAAGTCCACACACATTAGTGAAGGCAGATGTCTTCACTCAGTTGGTGGATTCAAATGCTCATCTCTTTCAGAAACACCATCTCAGAAACAGCTAGAATCAATGCCACATAAAATTAATCAACACAGAAACCATAAAAAAAAGGGCACTCAAATGAAGGCTTATTGCTGAGGATTCTGGGGCTGTTTTGTTTTTGTTTTTGGCTCTGTTGATGGAGTGGACCTTGGGCTGGGGAGATCTTAGGCAAGAGGCACCACTTGTCCATTAAATGGAGGTAATGATGAAAACACAGCAAATGGAGTTTTTATAGGATCAATGAGATGATGTGTGTTGAGACCTTGGCACTGGAACTGGCACACAGGACGAGCTCAGTAAATGAGTCCTTTCCTTATTTCCCTCTACTAGCCCCAGGATTCTTCATTCCTCATGATTACCCTCTATTCCTTCAACAAGAAGGAAAGAAGAAAGGACTCAGCATTTACATGAGGACACCAATAAATCAGAATTCCCCCAAGCTGCTTTAGCAGCCAGCACAGGGACAAGCAGTGGGAGGTCATAGGAAAGATTCCACTCCTCTCTAATGATGGACATGCTGAGCCTCAAGACTCTTAGGCCACTTGCTGGGAGATCAAACCAGATGACTCCCCTGGTGACTCAATCGTAAACAATCCGCCTGCCAATGCAGCAGACACAGTTTCAGTCCTAGCATCAGGGCAATCCCTTGGAGTAGGGAATTGCAACCCACTCCACTATTCTTGCCTAGGAAATCTCATGGACAGAGGAGTCTGGCAGGCTACAGTCCATGGAGTCACAAAGAGTCAGACACAACTTACCAACTAAACAAGTATAATGAGCTGATCTGTAGTGTCAACCATCTCTAACATCAACTGTAACGTAAGTGGTCATCAAATTAAATTCACCTATTCCTGTGGATTTTAGTTCACTTATTCCTAAAGTGTCAATGTTCACTCTTGCCACCTCCTTCCACTACCACATCCAATTTGCCTTGATTCATGGACCTAACGTTCCAGGTTGATCTTTACAGCATTGAACTTAATTTCACCACCAGACACATCGACAACTGAGTGACTTCCCTGCTTTAGCCTACTCTCTTCATTCTTTATGAAACTGTTTCTCTGCTCTTCCCCAGTAACATGTTGGACACTTACCAACCTAGAAGATTCAGATTTCCAGAGAATACCAAGGCAAGATAAGAAAGATTTCTTAAGTGAACAATGCAAAGGAATAGAGGAAAACAATAGAATGGGAAAGACTAGACATCTCTTCAAGAAAATTAGAGATACCAAGGAATATTTCATGCAAA
Organism: Bos indicus x Bos taurus; assembly: GCF_003369695.1. Classification (NCBI taxonomy): domain Eukaryota; kingdom Metazoa; phylum Chordata; class Mammalia; order Artiodactyla; family Bovidae; genus Bos; species Bos indicus x Bos taurus. The sequence goes on from NC_040091.1 coordinate 53,846,501, forward strand.
GATGTGCAAAATAAAAGATGAAATGGCAAGCACCTAATAGAAACAGAAGAGATTAAGAAGAGATGGCAAGAATACACAGAAGAACTATACAAAAAAAAAGTCTTAATTATTGGATAACCACAATGGTGTGTTGATTTGCGTAGAGTCAGACATCCTGGAGTGTGAGGTCAAGTGGGCCTCAGGAATCATTACTATGAACAAAGGTAGTGGAGGTGATGGAACTCCAGCTGAGCTATTTCAAATCGTAAAAGATGATGCAGTTAAAGTGCTGACCTTAATATGCCAATGAAAGGGTTAATAGCTAGGTAGGTCTCCCTAGGGAGGCCAGAGGTCCCCAGGCCTCAGGAGGAGACAAAGGGCAAACATCGGATACTTTTTTTCTACACTCCTTTGCTCCAGCTTTAGGCACATAGGAGGGTCCTTTAATTCTGTGTTGCTATGATGTTAATCAGTTCTGCCTGAAAGTAACTTTTTTCCAACCTTGAGTTGTGAATTTCCCAACCAAGTAATACATCCTACTCACAGGAAATATTTTTCTTAAGCTATGTTAATAAAACTATGTATCTTGTTTGGAAGCCTGTTTTCCTTTGAGACTTACACAACATATCTTGCCCATAGACACCTCCTCCAGAGAGGACTCCCCTTGTGCAGATATGTATGTTATGGGAGAGAGCTGCACCTGGTGCAGCTCTCTCAGCCTTGAGTTGTTTCTTTTATCTATGATCAACAGCTTGCTAAGGAGTATAAGATGCCTTGGTGAAAACTGGCAAGGGGGTGCTTTCCCACCTCCTTCTAATGTCTATGTCAGAAGCTTTCTCTATCTCTTTTATACTTTAATAAACTTTGTTACACAAAAGCTCCGAGTGGTCAAGGCTTGTCTCTGGCCCCAGATTGAAATCCTCTCCTCCTGAGGCCGAAAATCCCTGCATGGTTCACAGCTCACAGCCTCAACCTATCATCTTGGGGGCTTGTCCAGGATCCCAAGAGAAGGTGTGAGCTTTCATCTATTACCATCAAATTTGGATAACTCAGCAGGGGCTATAGGACTGGAAAAGGTCAGTTTACATTCCAATCCCAAAGAAAGACAATGCCAAAAATTGTTCAAATTACTGTACAATTGCACTCATTTCATTTGCTAGCAATATAATGCTCAAAATCCTTCAAGCTAGGCTTAAGCAGTACATGAACCAAGAACTTACAGATGTAAAATCTGGATTTAGAAAAGGCAGAGGAATAAGAGATCAAATTGCCAACATTCATTGGATCATAAAAAGAGCAAGGGAATTTCAGGAGAACGTTTGTTTCATTGACTATGCTAAGGCCTTTGACTGTGTGGATCAAAACAAACTGTGGAGAATTCTTAAAGAGATGGGAATACCAAACCCCCTTACCTGCCTCCTGAGAAACGTGTATGCAGGTCAAGAAGCAACAATTAGAATTTGACATGGAACAACGGACTGGCTCAAAATTGAGAAAGGTGTGTGTCAAGGCTGTATACTGTCACCCGCTTATTTAACTTCTATGCAGAGTACATCATGCGAAATGCCTAAGTTACAAGCAGGAATCAAGATTGCAGGAGAAACATCAACAACCTCAGACATGCAGATGATACTACTTTAATGCAGAAAGTGAAGAGGCACTGAAGAGCCTCTTGATGAGGGTAAAAGAGGAGAGTGAAAAGCTAATTTAAAACTTAACATTCAGAAAACGAAGATCATGGCATCTGATCCCAACACTTCATGGCAAATACATGGGGAAAAAATGGAAACAGTGACAGACTATTTGCCTGTGCTTCAAAATCACTGTGGTTGGCGATTGCAGCCATGAAATTAAAAGATGCTGCTCCTTGGAAGAAAACCAGTGACAAATCTAATTAACATATTAAAAAGCAGAGACATCACTTTGCTGACAAAGGTCCATATAGTCAAAACTACGGTTTTTCCAGTAGTCATGTAAGCATGTGAGAGTTGGACCATAAAAAAGGCTAAACACCAAAGAATCGAAGCCTTCGAACTGTGGTGCTGGAGAAGACTCTTAAGAGTCCCTTGGACAGCAAGGAGATCAAACCAGTCAATCCTAAAGGGAATCAACACTGAATGCTCATTGGAAGGACTAATGCTGAAGCTGAAGCTCCAATACTTTGGCCACCTGATGCAGGGAAAGATTTAGAGCAAGAGGAGAAAGGGGCAACAGAGGATGAGATGATTGGATAGCAACACTGACTCAATGGATATGAGTTTGAGCAAACTCATGGAGATAGTGATTGGCAGGGAAGCATGGCATGCTGCAGTTCGTGGGGTGGCAAAGAGTCAGAATTGCTTCAACAACAAACAAATGCTTGTTTAGTATAAATAGTTGTGCTGTGATCTATATAAATATAAAAGGTATAAACTGTATTTACAAATTATAAAGAAAGTTTAGTAGTTTTAAAGAGTTCATGTGGATATTTTTGAAAAATGTTCAACTTGGTTTGGAATTGCAAAAGAAAAGTATCTTTAAAACTGATTTTAAAGATCATTCAAAAAGAAGAGTTTCTTCTTTAAAAAATATTTAGAATAATACTTTCAGAGCTATATTAAAATTGTCTTTTTTTCTTTTTAAATTTAATTTATGTACTCATTTTAATTGAAGGATAATTACTTTGCAATATTGTGATGGTTATTGCCATGTATCAATAGTAATTGATCATAGGTTTTAAAGTAGACTTTATATTGTAGAGCAGTTTTGTGTTCAAAGTAAAACTCAATATAAGGTAAGGGAGTTTCCCTTTAAATCCTGCCTCCAGCACATGGGTCACCTGCCCAGCTATCAGCATTCCCCGCTGGATTGGCATCCTTGTTATAAATGATGAACCTACACTGACATGTCATTATCACCCAAAGTAGACAGCTTATACTGAGGCTCCATCTTGGTGTTGTGAGATCTAAGAATTTTGTCAAGTCTATTCTACAACAGATTGTTCAGTTCACTTCAGTTCAGTTCAGTCACTCAGTCGTGTCCGACTCTTAGCAACCCCATGAATCGCAGCACGCCAGGCCTCCCTGTCCATCACCAACTCCCGGAGTTCACTCCGACTCACGTCCATCAAGTCAGTGATGCCATCCAGCCATCTCATCCTCTGTCATCCCCTTCTCCTCCTACCCCCAATCCCTCCCAGCATCAGAGTCTTTTCCAATGAGTCAACTCTTTGCATGAGGTGGCCAAAGTACTGGAGCTTCAGCTTCAGCATCATTCCCTCCAAAGAAACCCCAGGGCTGATCTCCTTCAGAATGGACTGGTTGGATCTCCTTGCAGTCCAAGGGACTCTCAAGAGTCATCTCCAACACCACAGTTCAAAAGCATCAATTCTTCGGTGCTCAGCCTTCTTCACAGCCCAACTCTCACATCCATACATGACCACAGGAAAAACCATAGCCTTGACTAGACGGACCTTTGTTGGCAAAGTAATGTCTCTGCTTTTCAATATGCTATCTCCTTTCCTTCCAAGGAGTAAGCATCTTTTAATTTCATGGCTGCAGTCACCATCTGCAGTGATTTTGGAGCCCAAAAAAGTAAAGTCTGACACTGTTTCCACTGTTTCCCCATCTATTTCCCATGAAGTGATGGGACCGGATGCCATGATCTTCGTTTTCTGAATGTTGAGCTTTAAGCCAACGTTTTCACTCTCCACTTTCACTTTCATCAAGAGGCTCTTAATGTTCCTCTTCACTTTCTGCCATAAGGGTGGTGTCATCTGCATATCTGAGGTTATTGATATTTCTCCCGGCAATCTTGATTCCAGCTTGTGTTTCTTCCAGTCCAGCGTTTCTCGTGATGTACTCTGCATATAAGTTAAATAAGCAGGGTGACAATATACAGCCTTGACCTACTCCTTTTTCTATTTGGAACCAGTCTGTTGTTCCATGCCCAGTTCTAACTGTTGCTTCCTGACCTGCATACAGATTTCTCAAGAGGCAGGTCAGGTGGTCTGGTATTCCCATCTCTTTCAGAATTTTCCACAGTTTATTGTGATCCACACAGTCAAAGGCTTTGGCACAGTCAATAAAGCAGAAATAGATGTTTTTCTGGAATTATTTTGCTTTTTCCATGATCCAGTGGATGTTGGCAATTTGATATCTGGTTCCTCTGCCTTTTCTAAAACCAGCTTGAACATCAGAAAGTTCATGGTTCACATATTGCTGAAGCCTGGCTTGGAGAATGTAGGATCACACAAAGTATTTGCTCTGCCTATTTGTCTTTCCTCCACCTCTGTAATAAAATAAAATCTGATTGTTTCACTGTTCTGAGTTTGCCTTTTGCAAAATGTCATGCAGTTGGCCTCACTGCATGTGTGTTTCTCAGATTAGTTATTTCACTTAGTAATAGACACTGATGGTTCTTCATGCCTTTTCATGGTTGATATCATTTCATTGTCTGTATATATCACAATTCATTGGTTCTTTCACCTACTGAGGACGTCTTGATTCCTTTCAAGTTTTGACAATGATAAAGAAAGCTGCTATAAGTTTCCATGTGCATGTTTTTGTGTGGACAGAAAGTTTCAAATCATTTGGATGGATTCCAAGGAGCAAAATTGCTGGATTGTAGGATAACAGTATGTGTTAAAAATATATTTTTTTATTGACAATCTCCCCAGTTAAACAGATACTGTTCCATAAAAGAAAGGGTAGGAATAGTGTCTATCACCCTGTGGTCACAAAACTGACCATAAACCTGATAAGGCAAAAATGATTATAAATGCATAGTCCATGGAAAAATTTATCCTTAGTTTATAGTCAAATATTATTTTTCATTAAAATGCCAATTTGGGGAAAGTCAACATTATGTTATTGTCTGATAATAATGTAAATATGTAGGATATAGAAGAAATAACACTTGTGGTCAATATATATGTGAATGTAAATTACCTATGAAAGAAAACTCCATTTGTTTTCTACCATCTCTCGGACCTGCCCAAGTAGTGAAGAACAACATAAAACATTCTAGTGAAGCAGACAGAGGAGGCATCTCCCCTAAAATTCATCCTCATGTGTGTATAAATATATATTGTTGCTCAGTCTCTCAGTCATGTCCCACTCTTTGTGTCCCCATCGACTACAGCACACCAAGCTTCCCTGTCCATCACCATCTCCCAGAGTTTGCTTAAACTCCTGTTCATTGAGTCAGTGATGCTGTCCAACCATCTCATTGTCCTCTCCTCCTCCTGCCTTCAATCTTTCCCAGCATCAAGGCCTTTTCTAATGAGTTGGTTCTTCACATAAGATGGCCAAAGTGTTGAAGCTTCAGCCTCAGCATCAGTCCTTCCAATGAATATTCAGGGTTGATTTTGTTTTGGATTGACTGGTTTGATCTCCTTGCAGTCCAAGGAATTCTCAAGCGTCTTCTCCAGCACCACAGTTCCAAAGCATCAATTCATTGGCACTCAGCCTTCTTTCTGGTCAAACTCTCACATCCATAAATGACTGCTGGAAAAATAATAGTTTTGACTAGATAGACCTTTGTCAGCAAAGTAATGTCTCTGCTTTTTAATAAGTTGTCTAGGTTTATCATAGCTTTTCTTCCAAGGAGCAAGAATCTTTTAATTTCACAGCTGCATCACCATCTACAGTGATTTTGGAGCCCAAGAAAATAAAGTCTGTCACTGTTTTCATTGTTTCCCTGTCTACTTGCCATGAAGTGATGGGACTGCATGCTGTGATCTTTGTTTTTTGAATGTTGAGTTTTAAGCCAGCTTTTTCACTCTCCTCTTTCACCTTTATCAAGAGGCTCTTTGGTTCCTCTCGCTTTCTGCCATAAGGGTGGTATCATCGTCATATCTGAGGTTATTGATATTTCTCCTGGCAATCTTGATTCCAGCTTCTGATTCATTGAGCCTGGCATCTCGCAAGCAGGGTGACAAAATAAAACCTTGACACACTCCTTGCCCAATTTTGAGCCAGTCCATTTTTCCATATCCAGTTCTAACTGTTGCTTCTTGACCTGCACACATGTTTTTCAGGAAGCAGGTAAGGTGGTCTGGTATTCCCACTTCTTTAAGAATTTTCTACAGTTTGTTGTGATCCACACAGTCAAAGGCTTTAATGTAGTCAATGAAGCAGAAGTAGATGTTTTTCTGGCAATCTCTGGCTTTTTCTATGATCCAGCAGATGTTGGCAATTTGACCTCTGGTTCCTCTGCCTTTTATAAATACAGCTTGTACATCTGGAAGTTTTCAGCTCACTTATTTTTGAAGCCTAGCTTGAAAGATTTTGAACATTGACTTCCTAGCATACGAAATGAATGCAATTGTGTGGTAGTTTGAACATTTTTTGGCACTGCCCTTCTTTGGGACTGGGATGAAAACTGATCTTTTCCAGTCCTATGGCCACTGCTGAGTTCCAAATTTGCTGGCATGAGTCCAGCACTTTAACAGGATCATCTTTTAGGATTTTAAATTGCACAGCTGGAATTTCATCATCTTCACTAGCTTTGATCATAGTGCTGCTTCCTAAGGCCCACTTGACTTTGCACTCCAGGATGTCTGGCTGTAGGTGAGTGGTCACACCATCTTGGATATCTGGGTCATTAAAGATCTTTTTTGTGCAGTTATTCTGTGTATTCTTGCCACCTCTCCTTAATATCTTCTGCTTCTTTTAGGTCCATACATTTCTGTCCTTTATTGTGCCCAATTCTGCATGAAATATTCCCTTGGTATCTTTAATTTTCTTGAAGAGATCTCTAGTCTTTCTTATTTATTGTTTTCCTCTATTTCTTTGCCTTGTTCACTTACAAAGGCTTTCTCATCTTTTCTTGCTATTCTTTCGAACTCTGCATTCAGATGGGTATATCTTTCCTTTTCTCCTTTGCCTTTCACTTCTCTTCTTTTCTCAGCTATTTGTAAGGCCTCCTCAGACAATCATTTTGCATTTTCATTTCTTTACTTGGGGATTGTTTTGATCACTGCCTCCTATAAAATAAATATATATAGTGTATACACTATTATATATAATCCTACATATAGTGTATATATATATATATGTATGATTATGCAATGAAAAGAAGGATATCCTACAGTATTCACAAAAGTGATGGATTTTGAGTGCATTATGCTAAGTGAAATATATCAGAGAAAGATAAATACTGTATGTTCTCACTTATACATGAAATCTGAAAAATGAAACTTTAATTCTTTTTTCAATGGAAGCTTCTTATACTCTGTCTCTTTACTTCTCCAATTCACTGTAGGTTGGCTCTTGATTTTCAGAAATGGTGATACTTTTATTTTCATCACTGGTCATGGATAACAATCAGATAATAGAAAATGTTCAATAAAATACAAGGTTAAGTGGAAATATCATAAAAATTCCCTGAACTTTGTAATCACTGGTGCTTTCATCATAATGACCACCCATGTGCATCTCAGCATGCTGATCTAAGATGCTCACAAGTATGAATTACAATATTCTGTTACTGAACCAGTTTCTTCTGCCTGACTATCAGCAAGCCAAACATCAAAATTCAGAGGTTTGCAGGAGGGAGAAGTTTCATTTACAAGGCAGACAAGAGAGGAGACAGGAGAACAATTTTGAGATCTATCATTTCAAAGACAAGGGAGCAGGGATATTTATGGGAGACGAGTATAGGAAGATTGGAGGATCAGAAAAAGGTGAGTGAAGGCAGGAAAAAGGTGAGACAATCGCTGCTCTTTGCAGGCTACTCTGAGTTACACGCTACTTCATGTTCAGATGAGGTGACTAGCATGATCTGCAGATGGAGGTTTTGGCTCTCTCCTATTGAATGGTCATCCACTGTGTACAGGTACAGGCTTAATTGAATGGTGGATGGTCTTGACTAGTTTGAACTGGACAACACTAGATACATGACCTGAAAAAAATAAATTACCATTACTATAATGACCCATTTCTCAGAGCTGATATCTATAGGGAGTGGTTTAAAGGTTGTTTTTAATATATTGCTTGAGGTATGGGAAGTTTTCAGCATATGCAAATTGCAGGTACAATGAAAGGAAGTTTGAAAGCTGAAGGCAAGATACAAAAGATCTTTATTTTATTATTTATATTTTAAGTAAATATATTTATTATTTTATAGTTTATAAATTATGTATTTATTTTTGGTTGTGCTGGGCCTTCAGTGGTCTCTGGATCTTCACTGCTGTGCATGGGTTTTCTGTAGTTGCGATGAGCAGGGGCTGCCCTTAGTTGTGGTGCCTGGGTTCTCATTGTGGTGGCTTCATGCTCTAGACGCACTGTCTTCAGTAGCAGAGGACCCAGTAGTTGCAGGGTGTAGGCTCTAGGAGGCAGGGGCTTCCGTAGTTAGAGCACACAGGCTCAGTGATTGTGGTGCAGAAGCTTAATTGCCCCATGGCTTGAGGGATCTTCCCAGACCAGGGATTAAAGCTGTGTCCCCTGCATTGGCACGTGGATTCTTATCCACTATTCCACCAGAGAAGTTCAAGAGGAAGGTTTTAAATAAGGTTCCATTCTCTGCTGTTCTGAGGCATACTCAAGAACATCTATTAATAGTTCCTATTAACCCCATGAGGAGGGTTTCATTCACACAAGTGTGAAAGTGAAGTCGCTTCAGTTATTTCTGACTCTGTGTGACTCCATGGGCTGTAGCCCACCTGGCTCCTCCGTCCACGGGATTTTCCAAGCAAGAGTACTGGAGTGGGTTGCCATTTCCTTCTCCAGGGTATCTTCCCAACCCAGGGATCACACCTGGGTCTCCCTCATTGTAGGCAGATGCTTTACCATCTGAGCCATCAGGGAAATCCTATACAAGAATTGGATCCATGCAATTTTCACTTCATAAATTTCTTCTAGGCTTAGTGGATATGGGAATATAATACATATTTATAAGACATGACTTGTAATAATGAATGAAAGAATGACTATTATATTCCTAAGGAATTTTATGTAGTGGATTACATTATAAAGTTTATCATATGACTTGTACTTTAACCTACTATGGACAGCACCAACTTCTTAATGTGTTCTCTGTAATTTTTTTCATGAGAAAATGATCATGAGCCTACAAAGACCTTTCCCCTTCCTGTACACTCTTTCTATTCCACTCTTAGTCAATTTAGGCTATTATAACAGAATAACGTAGACTGAGGGGCTTAAACAAAGAAAATGTGTATCTTCTTATTATGAAGCCTGGATAACTGTGATCAAGAGGCAGTGAGGTCCAGGTGGTGGAGGGAACAAGCTTTCTAGTTTCCTCACTTGGTGGAGGGGCAGGGAGCTCAGGTCTCTTTATCCAGTTCTAAGGGCTCTAACCTGTCATGGAGCTCCAACTCTACCTCCTCATCAAAACTTAGTTACCTCCTGAGCGAGTGAGTGAGTGTTAGTCACTCAGTCATGTCCAACTCTTTGTGACCCCATGGACTGTAGCCCATCAGACTCTGCCCATGGAATTCTCCAGGCAAGAATACTGGAGTGGGTTGCCATTTTCTTCTCCAGGGGATCTCCAGGGGAAAATCCCCAACCAAGAGACTGAATCCTGGTCCCCCACATTGCAGGAAGATTCTTTACTGTCTGAGCCACCAGGGAAGCCCAGTTATTTCCAAAGGTAACTTCAAATCCCATCACACTGGAGCCTAAGGCTTCATGATATGGCTCAAGATGTGGGGTGTGTGTGGGTGTGTATGGGAGGTGGAGTAGGAGATGGAGACTGATGAAACATTGATGATGAAACTGATGAGACATTCAGTTCATAGCAACTCATCATCATATATAGAGAATAAGACTCCGTTGGACCCGTCAACATTCGAATGCCCATCCTCCTCTCTTTGTTTCCGCTACAGCCACATCCAAGTGTCCTGCAAACTGCCACTTCCATGGTGACTCTTGTGACTGTCTACCTCTGTGGGTCTCCAACACAGCTGCTCTGTCCAAGCCAAGATACAGGTTGGGCTCTCTACCTGCTCCTCTTTCCTGCTCCTTTGTCCACTACAACGTCATCTCCAAGCAAACATCATAGAGAACAAGAAAGAATTCATCAGATCATGCAAATCTTTCAAAGGACCAACTCTTCATTCCAAGTCCCACGTGACCTCTGTGTGCTCTCCCTGCCCATCATCAGTGACTTGCCTGTTTTCAACTTGGCCACATACTTCACTACATTAGTGTCAGCACAGTCCCCCCAGTGCCTTAACACAATCCTCTCAACAGAGAACACCCCTCTTTTGACCAAAACATATTCAGGCTCCTGAACCATCCTCTAGGATAGTCTGTGGCTGCTTTTCTAAAATCCCAGTTTGAGCAACAATTTTAAGTCAGTTCAGTAAATATTTCTACCATTGATAATTGATCACCCTTGAAAAATCTGATCAAAATTGCTCACTTCCCACCACTGGTATCTGATCACGCTGGGCTGTCTTCACCAAGAAATCTGTTCTGGTTCAGCCAGAATCCATCCCAAATCTAATGTCTCCTCTCAACAATTTGCCAGCCCAGAAACACACTGCTTCTTGGCTGTGAATCCCTACTTGTATCTGGTGAATTATGGGTGAAACCCAGTTACATGATGGGGTATCTTTTCCTCTATTGCCATATTCCTGAATAAAATTTGTCTTCACCACTAAAACCTATATCTGTCTCTGATTTTCTTAGACACAATTCCCTCAACAGATTGCTGCTCATTCAGTAAGGTCCTTCAGAATTCCCCTAGATTCCCCCAAGTCCTATATTATAACCAACTTGGAAACTGGCCACTATTGTAGACTTCAGATTAGCCCATGAGTTTTCTTCAGAGAATTAGCTTTTTTTTTTAATTAAGTAAGTAATATATTTTTATTGCTTCATTGCTACATTGGCTTTCTGTAGTTGGGGTGAATGGGAGCTACTCTTCATTGTGGTGCTCAAGTGTCTCATTGTGGTGGCTTCTCCTGTCTTGGAGCACAGGCTCTAGGGTGCACAGGCTTCAGTAGTTGCTTCCCATGGGCTCAGTAGTTGCAGTTCAAGGGCTCTAGAGCACAAGCTCAGCAGTTGTGGCTCTTGGGCTTAGTTGCCCTGTGAGTTCCATGTGAGATCTTCCTGGACCAGGAATCAAATCGGTGATCCTGTATTGCAAGGTGGATTCTTAACCACTGGACCACCAGTGAAGCCCTAGATTCTTTTTTTTTTTTTAATTTTCTTGAAGTATATTCGAATTACAATGTTGCGTTTAATTCCTACTGTACAGCAAAGTGACTCAGTTGTACAACTGTTTCATATTCTTCTGATTCATATTGTTTCATATCTTCTGTTTCATATTCTTCTCCATTATGTTTATCATAGGACAATACAGTAAGACCCTGATGTTTACACATCCTATATATAATAGTTTGCATCTACCAATCCCAAACTCCCAATCCTTCCCTCCATCACACTCCTTGCCTTCGGCAACTATAAGTCTGCTGGTTCTCTAAATTCGTGACTGTTTCTGTTTTGTGAAAAATTGAAATTGAGTTGCTCAGTCCTGTCCAGTTCTTTGCAAGACCATGGACTATACAGTGCGTGGAATTCTCCAGGCCAGAATACTGGAGTGGGTAGCCTTTACCTTCTCCAAGCCAGGGATCGAACCCAGGTCTCCCACATTGCATGCAGATTCTTTACCAGCTGAGCCACCAGGGAAGCCCAAGAATGCTGGAGTGGGTAACCTATACCTTCTCCAGTGGATCTTCCTGACCCAGGAACCGAACTGGGGTCTCCTGCATTGCAGGCAGATTCTTTACCAACTGAGCTATTATTTGTGTCATATTTTACACTCCACATATAAGTGATATTGTACAGTATTTGTCTTTCTTGTTCTGATTTACTTCACTTGGTATGGTAATCTCTAGGTCCATCCACATTGCTCCAAATAACACTGTTTCATTCTTTTTAGTAGCTGGATAATATTCCATTGTATGTGTGTGTGTGTGTGTATATATATATATATATATATACACACATATTCTTTATCCATTCTTCTGTCGGTGGACATTTAGGTTCTTTCCATGTCTTGGTTATTGTATACAATGATGCTGTGACTATAGGGGTGCACATAACTTTTTTACTGTTAGTTTGTCTGAGTATTTGCCTGGGAGTGGGGATTGCTGGACCAGATAGCATGTTTTCCAAAGTGGCTGCACCAACTTACATTCCCATCAATAGTGTAAGAGGCTTCCCTTTTCTTCACACACTCACTAGCATATATTAAGTAGATTAAAAGTCCCTTTTGTTTATCTCTGGACTGGAGGTGCTTGCTGACTGCAAGGGAATGAAAGGTGAGCCTCTTGCTTCTTTTGGATCTTGCTCCTTTTGGATCCCATGGAAGCTGTAATCCTATAGGAACATCCCAAGCTTAGACTTCTCAAATTCCAAATTTTTGCTAACATCAAGTGAAGTCTCTCAAACAGTCCTTTCCAATGTTTAGGTTTCCTGGCAACTTGGGAAAGTCCTTCTGATCCCATCAGCTAATTATTCTCTGCACAGAAATAGGTAGATTACTCAGCAGTGACCTTCTTTCGCTAGCCTAGAATGGGGAAAATCTGAGTAAGGTTTAGGTTTTCCCTGAAGGTTATCTGAAGTAGTGCATTAAAAAGTGCCCACATGGTGGCTCACTCAATTTGTATTCCATAACAGAGATATTTATGCTTATCATTGTTACTAATAAAAGGGATTGGTGGCCCGGGATTTAAAACATCTATTGAGTAGAATGCAGTTAAACCCTTTCTTACTCAAAGGCTATGTTTGCCATGGCAGAAATGTGGTGAAAGGGATCATCCCCAAAGTGACCAAGAGAGCGAACACCCTTCAAAGAGTCTTCACTTTAGTGGCCAGTAGTATATAAGAATTGTTTGGGCATCAAGTAAATTGAGTGGGAGAGAGGCATGGAAAATTCTTGGAGATAGGAGAAAGGGTCTCCCTTTATGTGTGATCTTAAACTTCAAAGGAGTTTTTGTCCGATGCAGCCCAAGGTGGGAGTCATCCCTGAATGTGGTAGAACATTAAACATCAATCAGAGCTTCTATATTGAGTGTAGGAAAGGTGCTGGTATTTATGACAAGAAAAATAGAATTTTATTTCTGTACCTAATGGCATTAGCTTGATTAGAATTTGTGTTGAACTTAGCAAAGTTTGAAGTTTGAGGAAACAGTAATTATGTAAATTCACTTGGAAAGGGACCAATGAAATTATGTTTGGCTTATAAGAGCCCTGAAAAATAGTTGGGGAAATTTACCCTGTGGAAAATGTCCTCAGTGAGAAAAATTAAGAAACAAACAAGCAAACCTCTCCTGATAGCAGCTGCCTCTGGATGGCAAGGGTATTTGGGAATGACCTGGGTTTATTTCTTCTCTGACTCCAAGTTCCCAAAGATCCCACAGTGCCCACCTTCAGTGCCTCTCAGTCTTGGAAAATAAGCCTTGATCACAGGGTTCACCCTTCAACTTCATCTCACATCTTAGTTTTAATCTTTTTCTGCAGTTTGTGGTGCTGATCCCAGCTTTCTGAGGAAAACAAACAAACAGTAAGGTGACACTGTCTCCTCTGATCCACTCTCTTTTACTATCTTTTTTAAATTTTATGTTTTATTTTTCATTGCGCTAGGTTTGTTGCTGAGTGAGCACTTCTCTAGTTGAGGCGAGTTGGGGCTACTCTCTAGTTGAAGTGCGTGGGCTTCTCACTGCTGTGCCCTTTCGTGTCGTAGAGCGTGGGCTCCAGAGAGCATCACTTTCAGCAGTTTCAGTTCCCAGTTCAATTCAGTTCAGTTCAGTTGCTCAGACTTTTTGCGACCCCATGGACTGCAGCATGCCAGGCTTCCCTGTCCATCATCAACTCCCACAGCTTGCTCAAACTCATGTCCATTGAGTTGGTGATGCCATCCAACCATCTTATCCTCTGTCGTCCCAGGCTTTAGAGCAAAGCCTCAGTAGTTGTGGTGCATGGGCTTAGTTGTTACTTGACTTGTGGTGTCTTCCCCGACCATGGGTCAAACCCATGTCCCTGCATTGCCATGAGATTCTTTACCACTGAGCCACAGAGAAGCCCTCTTTTACTACCTTAATATCACCTAGAATAATGTCTTTGTGAATCAGTGAATGGGTCCTTGATTCATCATCCTCTGTCTCCTGAATGTGTATCCGATTAAATCAACTAACCTACAGAAATATGATGATCCAATCGGCACTCAGTAATCTAATCAGGTGTCCTTTCCTGATTGGGTTAGTAGTGGGACAGAGGAATGATGGGACTAAAAAGGTGTATAAAAGTCTGAAGCACTGGAAAAGAGGTGCAGAATCTTCCTGCTCTAGAGATACCAACTGGGTTCTCCACAGCATCTGAGATCTGAGCGCCCCACCAGCCCCACCAGAGCAGTAAGTTACCATCCTTATAAGGACACCCTTTTTACCCATGATTAAATCTTAAAGGGTGGTATGTATCTCTGGATGCAGTGAGAGCTTTCAAATAATTATTTCTCTCACATGAACACATTTCATGTTTTAGTTTTGCTTAGCAGTGTAGTTTTGCCTCAATCTCAAATATTTTGATTTGTGCTTTAGTTGATATCAATTTAAAATGACTTTACAAAGAAGGTATTTTTAATGAACAACATCCCTTTTGGAATTTTATTTCTTCATGAAATAAGAAATTTATTTTATTTTGGAAATAATATTCCAAATATAATTTTGGAATATATTATATTTGGAATATAATATAATTCATGAAATAAGAAATTTATTTTATTTTGGAAATAAAATTCCAAAAGGGATGTTTTTCCATTAAAAATAAATATTTTCATTTAAAATAAATATTTTGAACACAATGGTATTCATGTTGGAGGTAACTCAGGTTGGAGGCTGTGCTGGTCCACATGACTCTCACTAATGTAGGGCTCAAAGAGATTGTTTGAAACTCTTCCCCAGATAAAGTTTGGAGTGAACTCTCAGGCTTCTTGGTATCCACTTTCTAGTGGGACCTGAATCATGCAAAGCAATGGATGTTACTAAACAGGCTAGTGACTCTTTTTTCCTCACTGGTACTTATGAGAGGTTTGTTCTGAAACCAGCAGGTAAAGAGTTATAGCTTTGTGCCCATTGAGACCAGAGTGTCACATGGGCTGACTGAGGCATTTACATCCCTGCCAGACCAGTGACCTTGGCCCTGCGTAGGTTCTTCCGAAAGGGTGGGAAAATGTCTTAGGTGTGCTTCTGCTTGGCCTGAGATGGATGCCCTGTGCCTTGGCAGTTTCTACAGGATTCCTTTTCTTGTAGAGTCAAGATGAGTGTCCAGAACCCATCCAGACTCCTGGACCTGGCAGGAAAGCATCTGCTGAGGGATGATGCTTTGGCCTTTTCTGCTCTGGAGGATCTGCCCACAGAGCTTTTTCCACACCTCTTCATGGAGGCATTCCACGGGAGACACATCGAGACCCTGAAGGCCATGGTCCAAGCCTGGCCCTTTGTCCGCCTGCCTCTGGGAGGCTTGATTGACATGCCTCATATGGGGCCTTTACAAGCAGTGCTGGAAGCACTTGATGGTTTGCTGGCCCAGAAGGTTCGTTCCAGGTGAGTGTGTTTAAAGCACCTTGATAAAATCTTGGATGTCCCAGAGGAGATAGGTGGGTTGAAAACGGGTGGGTGGAAAGGGTTCTGAAAATGGTAATGCAGAAGCCTTGTTGCTAAAGGAAGTACCTTCTGGAAGTTGAAGAGTGCCTGTAGTGAATGGGAGCCTAGAAGAACATTCCCCACTTCCTCAAAGAGCCTTGAGATACTAAAGTCGAGGACCAGAAAGATTAAGAGGGGAAGGGACATGGAGGATAGTGAGGCAGAGAGGGTAGTGAATAAGGTAGCAGATGATGTCAGAAATGTTAAGTTACAGCACAGGTGGGCAGGATGTTGTCAAATTGTTAGGCTGTTTTTTTTATTCTGTGTGTACTTTGATACATCCTCATCAATTTCCTTGTTCCTCTAGGAGGTGCAAACTGCGGGTGCTAGATTTACGGGATACTGGCCAGAACTTCTGGAGCATGTGGTCTGGAGCCAGCAGTTATGAGCGCTCAAGCTCAAGAATGGCACCAGTGGCTGAGCAGAGCTCAACAGCAAAGCGGCACTTGGCGCCACTGAAGATTTTTATGGACCTTTGCCTGAAGAAAAGGACCCTGGATAACTTTCTCACCTACCTTCTTAGGTGGGTGGAGCAGAGAAAAGCCTCTGTACATCTCTGCTGTAAAAAGCTGAAGATCTCTGCAATGCCAATGGACAACGTTGTGAAGATCCTGAGCATGGTGCAGCTGGACTGTATCCAGGAGGTGCAAGTGAATTGGATTTGGCATCTGTCCACCCTGGCCACATTTGCTTCTTTCCTAGGAAAGATGAGTAATTTGCAGAGACTCTGTCTCTCCCCCATCCACCTGTCTGCCTTCACGAAGCAGGAGCAGGATCACCTTGTCCAAATTACCTCTCAGTTCCTGAGGCTTGGCCACCTCCAGGATCTCCATCTGGACTATCCCTCCTTCCTTGAAGGCTTCCTGGACCAGATGCTCAGGTAGGAGTGGACCACTAGCTGGGTAACATTGAACACAACCCTAAAACGTCAAAAGCATTGTCTCCTTTGTTGCACTCTCCTTAAATGTGATATCCCATAACCACACTAATCTAGGTAGAGGGTTAAACTGGTCTAGTGGCTCTTGTGAGACACCCTGCTGGGGAGATACAGAGTACTGACTGGGATGTTTGCATCCCAGGGTTTATAATTTCCTCCTTTTTTGGAGGCGTCTATGTTGAAATGATAAAAATGGGTAAGTAAAAAGGATGTTGAAGTGGGGAAACTACATCAGATCAGAGCATTCCTGAAGAGAAGCTCCATGTTTACAAGGTTTGTGCCCTCAGTGAACCTCTTCTAAACTCAGTTGCTCAGTCATGTCCCACTCTTTGGGACTACGTGAACTGCAGCACGCCAGGCTTCCGTGTCCATCACCAACTCCCGGAGTTTACTCACTCATGTTCATTGAGTCAGTGATACCATCCAACCATCTCATTCTCTGTTGTCAGCTTCTCCTCCCGCCTTCAATCTTTCCCAGCATCAGGGTCTTTTCAAATGAGTCAACCCTTCGCATGAGGTGGTCAAAGTACTGGAGTTTCAGCTTTAGCACCATTCCTTCCAATGAAATCCCAGGGCTGATCTCCTTCAAAATGGACTGCTTGGATCTCCTTGCAGTCCAAGGGACTCTCAAGAGTCTTCTCCAACACCACAGTTCAAAAGCATACATTCTTCAGCACTTTCTTCATAGTCCAACTCTCATATCCGTACATGACTACTGGAAAAACCATAGCTTTGACTAGATGGAATTTTTTTGGCAAAGTAATGTCTCTGCTTTTTAATATGCTGTCTAGGTTGGTCATAGCTCTTCTTCCAAGGAGCAAGCATCTTTTAATTTCATGGCTACAGTCACCATCTGCAGTGATTTTGGAGCCCAAAAAAATAGTCTGTCACTGTTTCCACTGTTTCCCCATCTATTTGCCATGAAGTGATGGGACCGGATGCCATGATCTTAGTTTCCTGAATGTTGAGTTTTTAAGCCAATTTTTTCACTCTCCTCCTTCACTTTTATCAAGAGGTCTTTAGTTCTTCTTCACTTTCTGCCATAAAGGTGGTGTCATCTGCATATCTGAGGTTACTGATATTTCTCCCAGCAATCTTGATTCTAGTTGTGCTTCATCCAGCCCAGCAATTCTCATGATGTACTCTATACATCATGTATAAGTTAAATAAGTTATAATATTATTATATAACATATCATAATACAAGTTATATAAGCAGGGTGACAATATACAGCCTTGATGTACTCCTTTTCCTATTTGGAACCAGTCTGTTGTTCCATGTCCAGTTCTAACTGTTCCTTCCTGACCTGATACAGATTTCTCAAGAAGCAGGTCAGGTGGTCTGGTATTCCCATCTGTTTAAGAATTTTCCACAATTTATTATGATCCACACAGTCAAAGGCTTTGGCATAGTCAATAAAGCAGTTGTTTTTCTGGAACTCTCTTACTTTTTCAATGATCCAATGGATGCTGGCAATTTGATCTCTGGTTCCTCTGCCTTTTCTAAAACCAGCTTGAACATCTGGAAGTTCAGGGTTCACATACTGTTGACGCCTGGCTTGGACAATTTTGAGCATTACTTTACTAGCGTGTGAGATGAGTGCAATTGTGTGGTAGTTTGAGCATTCTTTGGCATTGCCTTTCTTTGGGACTGGAATGAAAACAGACATTTTCCAGTCCTGTGGCCACTGCTGTGTTTTCCAAATTTGCTGGCATATCACATGCAGCATTTTCACAGTGTCATCTTTTAGGATTTGAAATAGCTCAACTGGAATTCCATCACCTCCACTAGTGTTTGTAGTGATGTTTCCTAAGACCCACCTGACTTCGCATTCCAGGATGTCTGGCTCTAGGTAAGTGATCACACCATCGTGATTATCTGTGTCATGAAGATCTTTTTTGTGTAGTTCTTCTGTGTATTCTTGCTACGTCTTCTTAATATCTTCTGCCTCTTTTAGGTCCATACCATTTCTGTCCTTTATTGTGCCCATCTTTTCATGAAATATTCCCTTGGTATCCCTGTCTATAATATGGTGTTTTGTGCTCCAGATACGTTAACTGATATATGGGAGAAGCATGGTTCTGGAGGTGATGTTTGTTAACTGAACTGAGAGAAAAGGATAATAAAAAGTGATAGAAAGTCCGTAGATGATGCAAGGATGTAAGTGAGCCCCTCTAGAAGGCAACACATTTCATGTTGTGGGATCTTATATAAGTTGATTCCTTATGTATATCTTTCTAGGACCTCACTTGATCAAAGATAGAGGCATCTGGAGCCCACACTTGGACTGAAGGAAGCCTCATCTGAAGTCATTTTTAGATCTCATCACCCAACACTAATATTTAGTGATGTCCACACTTAAAAGAGACTCTCTCTGGCTCTCCTCATAGCATGTTCTTATGCATTCCAGTATCTTCATTCATCCCCATAAAGAAGTAGAATATGTTGTACTCTGCTTGATAGATGAGGAGAGAGTGCTCTCTAGATTCTGTGAGGTAACTCAGTCTCACAGTGAAGGTGAAAGGACTTAGCCTACAATAAGATGGACAATCAGTGTATTGGCCCTCAAGAGATGGCCTGACTAATGTTAGTTCCGTAGAAGCCATTTGTCTATCACCAGTATGCAACCTGGCACTTCAGTTTCCAAGAACTAATTGTTTGGTTTCTCCCCAGGTGCCTGAAGTCCCCCTTGAACAACCTGTCAATAACCAACTGCTGGCTTACAGAATCAGACTTGACCTACCTGTCCCAGAGCCCAAACATCAGTCAGCTAAAGGGCCTAGATCTGAGTGGTGTCACCATGACTGACTTTAATCCTGAGATCCTCCACGTTCTGCTGGAGAAAGTTGAAGCCACCCTCCAGGAACTGGACTTAGATCTGTGTGGGATCACGGACTCCCAGCTGGAGGCCATCTTGCCTGCCCTAAGCCGATGCTCCCAGCTCAGGTACTTCAGCCTGTGTGAGAACTTCCTGTCCATGGCCGTTATGGAGAAGCTGCTGCGACACACCGCTGGGCTGCCCTGCTTAACGCAAGAGCGTTATCCTGCCCCTCAGGAGAGTTACAGATCTCAGGGTGTTCTCTTGGAAGGGAGACTTGCCCAGCTTCGGGCTCAGCTGTTGGAGGTTCTGAGAGACTTAGGACGTCCCAGGATCATCTGGATTAGCCCCAGCCCCTGTCTTCACTGTGGTGAGAACATATGCTATCATTTGGATCCCATTGTATACAGATGTACTGCCCCTGCCTAGAGAGTTGCCTCTATTAAAGGCTTTCTTCTGGGCACTTGGTAACTGAAATCTAGAACATGAGGACATCATGAAGGGACAAGAGAGCTGTGGTTTCAGACATCTTCTCAATGTGAATGGGAAAAGGAAAGGCGATATGGAGGGGGGACTCAGTATTGTAGGGGGAAATGTAGACTCTGGAAGGGATGGAACTTTCAGAGACATGGGCTTCTAGAATCTGAAATATGAACCTAGGTGAATACATGCTTGAGCCCCACATGTTTCAGTTATCCCGGGGGGAGATGGATGTACAGAAACGGTCAAGAATAAAGATACTTTCCTGGTGACCTAAATAGGAAGGAAATTTAAAACAAGAGTAGATACATGTATAGATATGATTCACTTTGTTGTATAGCAAGAAACTAAAGGGACATTGTAAAGAAGTCCTACTCCAATAAAAATTAATTATAAATAAATAAAGAGATGCTTGTTGAAAACCAGCTGCTGTTCTCCATGATATATTATTACGTGTCCTAATTATTTCCAGTTTGTGATTAAAAAAAAAGCACTGTGTTGTCCATGATTCAAAACCTTACATTCCTGAAATTTCTTTATTCTGTCTTGGGCATCTCTTACCTCCTTGCTTATTTCTTTGGCTGTTCACTGGGTTAATACACACAAAGGGGAACATACTCAGTGTCTGGCAAACAACTGCAGTGAAGAGCTCTTTGCAGGGCTTTCACTGCTGACTCAGGCCATGACCTTGACATGGGTATTCTTCATACTCGTATCAGTCGGTGTATAAGTTGCAGTTTCTTGCCTTTTTGTGTGCTTCACTGCCACAAGCACAGGTCCCCACTTCTGCAAGATGTTTTCCATACTACCAATAAATGATACTGGTTCTCACCAGTCCATGCCTATCATGGGTGGGTAGTGGTCCTTATGGATATAATCAAGTTGTGGCCAGACAAGCAACTTCTTTTTAGAAAAATATTAAATTAGCAAAAACATTTAACATGGATCTATTATTTGAATACCACATTCAAGAATTATACATTTTTAGTAATTGGTCATATCAAAATAGATAATTCCCATCACAAATCCAGTCCCTCTCTATCAGAAAAATTAAGGATAGCTTGTCTGGACATCAGAACATCCAAATGTATAACAAATGTATGTTATATATTACATATAACTCATAGTCAGCTCTCCCTATCCTCAGTTCATCCTCCTCAGATTCAACCCAACTCCATATTGTATAAAACTAAATTTACTGTTTTAAAAAATCCTTATCTAAGTGACCCTGAGCAGTTGTTGTTCAGGATTCACCTGATACATAGACACATACATAGTTTGAGAAGAGGCTGACATGATTACAGAGGCTGAGCAGTCCCACTGTCTGCTGTCGGTTGCCTAAAGAACTGGGAAAGACTGATATAATTCGGACCTAGTCTTAAGGTTTAAAAGCAGGGGAAGTGATGGTGTAGCTCTGAGTCAAGGCTAAAAGACTGGGAACTAGGGAACCACTTGTGTATGTCTTGCAGTTTCAAGGTTCATGAGCCAGAAGCTCTGGTATTCATGACCTAGAAGACAAGGAGAGCAGTAGCCCTCATTCCATTCAGACCCCAGAGGATAGGACGATGCCCACCCACACTGGTGAGGGCTGATCTCTTGACTCTATACACTGATTTCAAAGCTAATCTCTTCCAGGAATAACCTTACAGATTCTCCCAGAATTAATGTTTGACCTGAGATCTGGGCATCTCATCTCACAGTGACGTTGACACATAAATTTAACCTTCACAGTATGTCTAAACAAAATGCAGCCAAATAAAATGTAGCCAATCTCTGCTAAGGATTCAGTGGTTTCAATTGTTTGTTCTGAGAAGGAGGAGGATATAGGGCTGGGAGGACCTTAGGCAGAGTTTGGTTCCCCCTACAATGAATATAATGATGCACACAGAGTTCATGGGATTTTTAATAGGATCCAGCGAAATACTGCTTGTTGACGGCTTGGCTCTGGAGTTGTTGAGCAAGAACTCCATAATGCTTTTTTTTTTTGGTTTGTTTGCAGTCTTCTCCCTCCTGGTGAATAGCGTAAGTCTTCAACCTTTGTACTTACCTCTATTACTCACAATAGGGAGGAAAGCAAAATCCAGAGACAGAAATTGGACTCAAATATTGCATGTGATCACCAATGAATCAGGATGCACCCAAGCTGTTCCAGTAGCCAGTGCGGAGGGGCTGGGGGTGGGAGGGCATAGGAGAGACTGGACTCATCTCCAGTGATAGACATTCTGAGCCTCAGGTTTTCTAGGCCACCTGCTGGTAGATCAGACCAGAGAATAGAAATCAATTTTGTAATCAGGACTGTATACTCTAGAATTTTTAATAAATCTTGCTATCCTGGAACTTCTCTGTTCCCAACTGAGTTCCCAATTGAACTTTTTGTTCCATGGTCCCAAAGCAGGGAGCCCAGATTCAATCACTGTCGGGGAACTAGATCTCACATACTGCAGCTAAGTGTTCTCATGCCACAACTAAAATCCCTCAGGCTTCCCAGGTGACTCAGTGGCAAAGAATCTGCCTGCCAGTGCAGGAGACAGAGGAGACATGGGTTCAATCACTGGGTTGGGAAGAATCCCTGGAGAAAGAAGTGGCAATCCACTCCAATATTCTTGCCTGGAAAATTTCAAGGATAGAAAAGCATGGTAGGCTACAGTCCATAGGGTCCCAAGTTTTGGACACAACTCAGTACCCACACACACACACACACACAAGGACACAAGGAAGATCAAAGATGTTGTAGGCTGGACTAAGACCCAGCACAGCCAAATAATTGAATGAATAAATAAAATTTTTTAATGTACTCTCCTGTAAATGGCACTTGAGTATAAATAAATACTTCCACAGTGATTTATATATAACATTTCTCTAAAAGTTATTGAGGTAATACAGTATTTTGAAGAAATCATGTGGGAAATTTAAAAACATTTTAAAGCTGAAAGAAATAAATTAGACTTTAAAATTGATTTTAACCATAAATAAGCAAGAATTTATTCTTTTAAAAGATATGTTCAGTTCAGTCACTCAGTTGTGTCTGATTCTTTGTGACCCTGGGGACCACAGCACATGAGGTCTCCCTGTCCATCACCAACTCCTGGAGTTTACTCTAACTCATGTCTGTTGAGTCGGTGATGCCATCCAACCATCTTATACTCTGTCCTCCCCTTCTCCTCCTGCTGTCAATCTTTCCCAGCATCTGGGTCTTTTCAAATGAGTCAGCTCTTGGCATCAGGTGGCCAAAGTATTGGAGTTTCAGCTTTAGCATCAGTCCTTCCAATGAACACCCAGGAATGATTTCCTTTAGGATGGACGGGTTGGATCTCCTTGCAGTCCAAGGGACTCTCAAAAGTCTTCTCCAACACCACAGTTCAAAAGCATACATTCTTCAGCACTCAGCTTGCTTTTTAGTCCAACTCTCACATCCATACGTGACCACTGGAAAAACCATAGCCTTGACTAGACGGACCTTTGTTGGCAAAGTAATGTCTCTGCTTTTCAATATGCTATCTAGGTTGGTCATAACTTCCCTTCCAAGGAGTAAGCATCTTTTAATTTCATGGCTGCAGTCACCATCTGCAGTGATTTTGGAGCCCAAAAGAATAAAGTCTGTCACTGTTTCCACTGTTTCCCCATCTATTTGTCATGAAGCAATGGGACCGAAAGCCATGATCTTAGTTTCCTGAATGTTGAGCTTTAAGCCAACTTTTTCACTCTCCTCTTTCACTTTCATAAAGAGGCTCTTTAGGTCTTCTTCACTTTCTGCCATAAGGGTGGTGTCATCTGCATATCTGAGGTTATTGATATTTCTCCTGGCAATCTTGATTCCAGCCTGTGCTTCTTCCAGCCCAGCGTTTCTCATGATGTACTCTGCATATAAGCTAAATAAGCAGGGTGACAATATACAGCCTTGATGTACTCCTTTCCCTATTTGGAACCAGTCTGTTGTTCCATGTACAGTTCTAACTGTTGCTTCTTGATCTGCACACAGATTTCTCAAGAGGCAGGTCAGGTGGTCTGGTATTCCCATCTCTTTCAGAATTTTCCACAGTTTATTGTGATTCACACAGTCAAAGTCTTTGGCATAGTCAGTAAAGCATAAATAGATATTTTTCTGGAACTCTCTTGCTTTTTTGATGATCCAGAGGACGTTGGCAATTTGATCTCTGGTTCCTCTGCCTTTTTTAAAACCAGCTTGAACATCTGGAAGTTCATGGTTCACGTATTGCTGAAGCCTGGCTTGGAGAATTTTGAGCATTACTTTACTAGCGTGTGACATGAGTGCAATTGTGCGGTAGTTTGAACATTCTTTGGCATTGCCTTTCTTTGAGATTGGAATGAAAACAGACATTTTCCAGTCCTGTGGCCATTGCTGAGTTTTCCAAATTTGCTGGCAAATTATTGAGTGAAGCACTTTCACAGCACCATATTTTAGGATTTGAAATAGCTCAACTGGAATTCCATCACCTCCACTAGCTTTGTTCATAGTGATGCTTCCTAAGGCCCTCTTAACTTCACATTCCAGAATGTCTGGTTCTAGGTGAGTGATCACACCATCATGATTATCTCAGTCATGAAGATCTTTCTTGTACAGTTCTTCTGTGTATTCTTGCCACCTCTTCTTAATACCTTCTACTTCTGTTAGATCCATACCATTTCTGTCCTTTGTTGAACCCATCTGTGCATGAAATGTTCCCTTGGTGTCTCTAACTTTCTTGAAGAGATCTCGTCTTTCCCATTCTATTCTTTTCCCTCTATTTCTTTGCATTGATCACTGAGGAAGGCTTTCTTATCTCTCCTTGCTATTCTTTGGAACTCTGCATTCAAATGGGTATATCTTTCCTTTTCTCCTTTGCTGTTTGCTTCTCTTCTTTTCACAGATATTTGTAAGGCCTCCTCGGACAGCTATTTTGCTTCTTTGTATTTCTTTTTCTTGGGGATGGTCTTGATTCCTGTCTCCTGTACAATGTCATGAACCTCCATCCATAGTTCATCAGACACTCTGTCTATCAAATCTAGTCCCTTAAATCTATTTCTCACTTCCACTGTATAATCATAAGGAATTTTATTTAGGTCATACCTGAATGGTCTAGTGGTTTTCCCTACTTTCTTCAATTTAAGTCTGAATTTTAAGTCAAGGCTAAAGGCCTGAGAACCAGGGCACCAATTGTGTATGGCCTGGAGTTTTCCAAGTTCAGGAGCCAGAAACACCAGTATTCATGGCCAAGGAGAGAGGGAGAGCAGTAGCCCTTGTTCCATTCAGGCACCCAGAGGGTAAGGCGATGCCCACCCATACTGGTGAGGGCTGATCTCTTACTCAGTCTACTGATTCCATGCTAATCTCCAGGAATTCCTTTGAAGATTCTCTCAGAATTAGTGTTTGACCTGAGATGAGACCTGGGCATCTCATCTCAGTGAAGTTGACACATAAATGTAACTTACACAGTGCCTCTAAACAAAATGCAGCCAAATAAAGTTTCCCTGCTAAGGATTCAGAGGCTGCAGTTGTTTATTCTGGGGAGGAAGTGGATATAGGGCTGGGATTATAGTCTTAGGCAGAACTTTGTTTCCCCCACAATGAAGATAAGGATGCACACACAGTTTATGGGACTTTTAGTGGGATTCAGTGAGATATTGCTTATTGAGGGCTTGGCTCTGGAGTTGTTGAGCAAGAGCTCCTCATTATTTAAGACCTCCACAGTGCTTTTTTTTTCCCCTCAGTCTTCTCCCTCTTAGTGAATAGCCTAAATCTTTATCCTGCTATTCTCACAACAGGGAAGAAAGCAAAATCCAGGGACTGAAATTGGACTCACATACTACTTGTGGTCACCAGTGAATCAGGGTTCACCTAAGCTGTTCCAGTAGCCAGTGTAGGGGACCTAAGGGTGGGAGGAAATAAAAGATAGTGGATTCATCTTCAGTGATAGACATTCTGAGCTGTAGGTCTCCTAGGCCACCTGCTGGTTGATCAGACCAGAGGATAGAAATGAATTTTCTAATCAAGACTGTATACATTAGAATTTTTAATGAATCTTGCTATCCTGGAACTTCCCTGGTGGTCCAGTGGGTACGACTCCATGCTCCCAATGCAGGGGGCCTGGGTTGAATCTCTGGTCAGGGAACTAGATCCCATATCCTGTAACTAAGTGTTCATATGCCACAAATAAAAGATCCCTCAGGGGCACAAGGGAGATCAAAGTTCCCACACGCATGATTAAGACCCAGCACAGCCAAATCATCAAAAAAAAAATTATTTTGAAAAAATTGGGCTGTCCTGTAAATGCTACTTGAGTACAAATATTTGCACAGTGACATAAACCTCCAATGCAGCAGATTTCGCCATTCCCCAGGATGATTGCTGAGAAGCTGGGGGAATGCAAGAAGCAGCCATCTGCCACCCGCTAAGGTGAACAAGGAAAGAGGAATTGGTTCTAGAGAGCTGAGGTGCATATGAAAGGAATGAATTCAGTGAGCCAAGAGGCTTGTGTCTTCCTGTACATAGAAAGCTGAATTCCCTAACTTTGTATCTGTTTATTTTTTTTAACCTCACAGTAATCTTTGATGTTCAGACTGCCTGTTCCCTTTGTTACAAACTTGTATATATCCTGACTCCCTGTGCCACCTCCTTGGAGCAGTTTTCTCAAAGTTTCTGAGATACTGTCTCCTGGGCTTGGGTTCTAAACACTCCCACCAAATAAAATAACTCTCTCCTTTCATGTGGTGACTAACATTTTAGTCGATAGTTTTCATCTAACGCCTGGAACTCAGATGAGTGGGGACAGGACACTGTGGGTTGGAAAAATGTCTTGGAAGAGCATGTCAAATGACAAGAAATTCACAACCTAAAACATAACATTTTATTTGTTGGCTTTACAGACGATTATAACCAGAAAGGTGGCTTCTCAGTTTGCTCTGAGGAACTGTTCAAAAGTTATAAGAGTGGAAAAAGAGTTATACGGTGGAGCCAGAGTCCATAATGTCATTTCCTGGGGGGAAAAAAAAAATTTTTTTCAAAAAATTTCAAAAGATTACTGCATATGATAAAAATGATTCATCTCAAATTAATGATTTTCATGCTTTTTAAAAATTGTTATTTATCTCTATAATTATATTCATTTATTTACTTTTTTTTTGGGCTGTGCTGATTTTTCCTTGCTGAGGGCAGCCTTTCTCTTGTTGTGGTGAGCAGGGTCTACTCTCTAGTTGAAATGCATTGGCTTTTCAGTTTGCTGGCTTCTCTCATTGCAGAGCATGGGCTCCAGGGCCTGTGGCCTTCAGTAGTCACGGGTCCCACGCTCTAGCTGAGTGCTCAGTAGTTGTGGGGCATGGGTTTAGTTGCTCCATAGCATGTGGAATCTTCCCAGACCAGGTATCCGACCTGTATCCCTTGCACTGACAGGTAAATTCTTAACCACTGGACCACCAGTTAAGTTCCTTTTCATGCTTTTTTTATGTATGGAAAGAGGCAAAAGTCTGGTCTTATTGAGCTTATCCATATGATATGCATCTTGACTACTTTAGAACACCATCCTGTTTTCTCCTCCTTGAATTCCCCTTGGAGCATACTGTCTTAGGAGGGTGGGGGACTGCAGGGTTAATGGCTTTTTGGCCACAGCATCCTTTATTTACTGAAATAGCTAGTAAAATATTTGTTCTCAAGGAAAAACTTAAGAGAAGACTGGAAGTGGGGTGAGTGCAGTCACTCAGTCATTTCTGAGCTCTAATTTCTGAAGTCTGATTGAGGTCTGAGCAGTCCCTCAACCCCATCTGAGCTGGTAAATTATCAGCATTAGCTAACATGTTCTGCCAATGCCAAGCATGTACTGAGTGGTGAAACGCAGTCTGACATGACAGGAAGAGTTTTCCTGTTTGTTTTCTTTTGTTAAAAAAATTTCAGGCTTTCTTTTTGCCTCAAAGTGTAGCTTTGCCTTCAACCTAAATATTTTGATTTTTACTTTAGCTTATATCATTTAAATGTCTCATCAAGCAGTTTTTTGTTGTTGTTGTTGTTAATAAAAGACATATAACTGTTTGAAATTCTATATCTTGACATTTGAAGTTTTTACTTTATGCACAAATGGCATTCCTTTTAAAGGTACCTCTTACATTCTTCCCAGCAAAGTTAAGTTTGGGAACTGAGGATGGAAGCTGTATTCCACATGAACTTCTGTCCCCATAATTTGGGCTGAACATGACACTTTAATGTTTTCACCCAAGAGAAAGGGAGTCAGCCTGTTCAGTCTCCTGATACAAATGTGCAAGAGGGACATGCAGTAAGCAAACAATGGAAGGAAATGGAGGAGCTACTCGATGCCTTTCTGTCTTCTTGGTACTTGTGAGATTCTTGCTCTAGTGCGAGAAGAGGCAGAGCTATGGTTTAGTGCCACCAAATCTAGCCTGGAAGCCTGACAAACTGAGTTTCTTCCTTTCTGGTTCATCGTTTCCAAGGTGATGACTTTGGCTCTGATTTGATTTCCCTGAAGGATGGGGAGAGAGACCACTCTTATAGGAATGACTGACCTGAGAAGGATGCTTTGTTCCCTTGCATTTTCACAGGATTCCATTAAAAGAAGAGTCAGGATGAGTGCTCACAACCCACCCAGACTTGTGAACTTGGCAGCAATGAGCCTGTTGAGAGATGAGGCCTTGGCCATCTGGTCTTTGGAGTATCTGCCCATGGAGCTCTACCCAACACTATTCATGGCCGCCTTCTCTCTCAGACGCAGTGAGACCATGATGGCCATGGTGCAAGCCTGGCCCTTTGCCCACCTGCCTCTAGGAGGGCTGATGAAGAAGCCTCACCAAGAAACCTTAGAAGCAGTGCTGGATGGACTTGATGTCCTGCTGGCCCAGAAGGTTCAGCCCAGGTGAGTCTGATCCAGGTAGCCTGGCAGGGTCTTGGGTGTCCTGGAAGGGACTGCCGGTGTCAGGGAGAGTGAATGACCAAAGGGCAGACCAGAGACTTCTGAAAAAGCTCAGAAGCCTTGAGCACTGCTGAGATCACATTGGGAAATACCTTGCAAAAGTGTACTAGGAAGGATGGAAGACGAAAAGGACTGGAGGAAAGTGAGCAAGAGAGGAAAGAGAAAAGACAGAAGGTGATATCAGGAATGTGAAGTCAAAGCAAAGATGGGAAGTTAGAATGTTGCCTAAATTCTGAGGCTGTAGTTTCATTCAGTGTACATTTTAAAGACTCTCACCCGATCTTCTGTTTCCCCATAGGAAGTGCAAACTGCGGGTGCTGGACTTGAGAAATACTGGCCAGGACTCCTGGAACATTTGACCTGGAGATATGTACCATGTGTTCTCAAGCTCGCTGATGGCATCAGTGGCTAAGGACATGCCAAGGACAAAGCATCCCTTGGCTCCCTTGGAGGTGTACATAAATCTTTGGCTCAAGAAAAAGACTTTGTGCAAATTTCTCAGCTACCCTTTCAGGCGGGAGGAACAGCAAAAAGGCTCCATACACCTATGCTGTAAGAAGATAAAGATTGTTTCAAGGTCCAAGGAAAATATTAAGAAAGTTCTCAGTATGCTGAAGCTGGACTGTATCCAGGAGATGGAATTGAATTTCACCCAGAAGCTGTCCACTCTGGCCAAGTTTGCTACTCTCCTGAGCAAGATGAGCAATGTTCAGAGACTCCTTCTCTCCCCTATTCATGGGTCTGCTGTTGAGGAACAGGACCATCAGGCTCTTCTGCAATTTATGTTTCAGATCCTCAGGCTGCAGTACCTCTGGGATGTCTGTATGAAAGCTCCATCTTTCCTCGAAGGCCTCCTGAACCAGATGCTAAAGTGAGGGGAGCACCACAGGCGAGAAACAGTGAGCACAATAGTAACATATCAAATGCATTGTCTCATTTGCGGCTCTACTGTGACCTGTGGTAACACATAAGCGGAGCAATCAAGGTGTGAGAAAGCTGGTATAGAAGCTCTGGTAAAAGACATCAGGTTAGGAAGCTATAAATTAGGGGGCATAGATGTAGTGCAGGCATGTATGTGATTTCTTTCAGAAGAGATATCTCTGTTATGGTGACAGGTGAGTGAAGGTGGTATTGACAAGGAAAAACCACATCAGACCTAAGCATTTCTAAAAAGAAACTCTGATCACTAATCTGTGAACACAATTATCCTATCTTAAAGTCCCAGTCCCAAGTAAAAACCCAAGTAAGACAGTAGGTGTTGCGAGAGCGCATCAGAGGGCAGACACACTGAAACCATAATCACAAAAAACTAGTCAATCTAACCACATGGACCACAGCCTTCTCTCACTCAGTGTAACTAAACCATGCCCGTGGGGCCACCCAAGATGGGCAGGTCATGGTGGAGAGGTCTGACAGAATGTGGTCCACTGGAGAAGGGAATGGCAAACCACTTCAGAATTCTTGCCTTGAGAACCCCATGAACAGTATGAAAAGGCAAAATGATAGGATACTGAAAGAGGAACTCCCCATGTCAGTAGGTGCCAAATATGCTACTGGAGATCAGTGGAGAAAGAACTCCAGAAAGAATGAAGAGATGGAGCCAAAGCAAAAACAATACCTCGCTGTGGATGTGACTGGTGATAGAAGCAAGGTCTGATGCTGTAAAAAGCAATATTGCATAGGAACCTGGAATGTCAGGTCCACGAATCAAGGCAAATTGTAAGTGGTCAAACAGGAGATGGCAAGAGTGAGCATCGACATTCTAGGAATCAGTGAACTAAAATGGACTGGAATGGGTGAATTTAACTCAGATGACCATTATATCTACTACTGGGGACAGGAATCCCTTAGAAGAAATGGAGTAGCCACCACAGTCAACAAGAGTCCAAAATGCAGTACTTGGATGCAATCTCAAAAATGACAAATGATCTCTGTTCGTTTCCAAGGCAAACCATTCAATATCACAGTAATCCAAGTCTATGTCCCAACCAGTAACGCTGAAGAAGCTGAAATTGAACTGTTCTATGAAGACCTACAAGATCTTTTAGAACTAACACCCAAAAAAGATGTCTTTTTCACTATAGGGGACTGGAATGCAAAAGCAGAAAGTCAAGAAACACCTGGATTAACAGGCAAATTTGGCCTTAGAATACGGAATGAAGCAGGGCAAAGACTAATAGAGTTTTGCCAAGAGAACACACTGGTGATAGCAAACACACTCTTCCAACAACACAAGAGAAGACTCTACACATGGGCATCACCAGATGGTCAACACCAAAACCAGATTGATTATATTCTTTGCAGCCAAAGATGGAGAAGCTCTATACAGTCAGAAAAAACAAGACTGGGAACTGAATGTGGCTCAGATCATGAGCTCCTTATTGCCAAATTCAGACTTAAATTGAAGAAAGTGGAGAAAATCACTAGACAATTCAGGTATGACCTAAATCAAATTCTTTATGATTATACAGTGGAAGTGAGAAATAGATTTAAGGGCCTAGATCTGATAGACAGAGTGCCTGATGAACTATGGACAGAGGTTCGTGACATGGTACAGGAGACAGGGATCAAGACCATCCCCATGGAAAAGAAATGCAAAAAAGCAAAATGGCTGTCTGGGGAGCCCTGACAAATAGCTGTGAAAAGAAGAGAAGCAAAAAGCAAAGGAGAAAAGGTAAGATATAAGCATCTGAATGCAGAGTTCCAAAGAATAGCAAGAAGAGATAAGAAAGCCTTCCTCAGCGATCAATGCAAAGAAATAGAGGAAAACAACAGAATGGGAAAGACTAGAGATCTCTTCAAGAAAATTAGAGATACCAAGGGAATATTTCATGCAAAGATGGGCTCTATAAAGGACAGAAATGGTATGGACCTAACAGAAGCAGAAGATATTAAGAAGAGGTGGCAAGAATACATGGAAGAACTGTACAAAAAAGATCTTCATGACCAAGGTAATCACAATGGTGTGATCACTCACCGAGAGCCAGACATCCTGGAATGTGAAGTCAAGTGGGCCTTAGAAAGCATCACTACGAACAAAGCTAGTGGAGGTGATAGAATTCCAGTTGAGCTTTTCCAAATCCTGAAAGATGATGCTGTGAAAGTGCTGCACTTAATATGCCAGCAAATTGGGAAAACTCAGCAGTGGCCACAGGACTGGAAAAGGTCAGTTTTCATTCCAATTCCAAAGAAAGGCAATTCCAAAGAATGCTCAAACTACCACACAATTGCACTCATCTCACACACTAGTAAAGTAATGCTCAAAATTCTCCAAGCCAGGCTTCAGCAATATGTGAACCGTGAACTTCCTGATGTTCAAGCTGGTTTTCGAAAAGGCAGAGGAACCAGAGATCAAATTGCCAACATCTGCTGGATCATTGAAAAAGCAAGAGAGTTCTAGAAAAACATCTATTTCTGCTTTGTTGACTATGCCAAAGCCTTTGACTGTGTGGATCACAATAAATTGTGAAAAATTCTGAAAGAGATGGGAATACCAGACCACCTGACCTGCCTCTTGAGAAACCTATATGCAGGTCAGGAAGCAACAGTTAGAACTGGACATGGAACAACAGACTGGTTCCAAATAGGAAAAGGAGGACGTCAAGGCTATATATTGTCACCCTGTTTATTTAACTTATATGCAGAGTACATCATTAGAAACGCTGGGCTGGAAGAAGCACAGGCTGGAATCAAGATTCCTGGGAGAAATATCAATAACCTGAGATACGCAGATGACACCACCCTTATGGCAGAAAGCGAAGAGGAACTCAAAAGCCTATTTATGAAAGTGAAAGTGGAGAGTGAAAAAGTTGGCTTAAAGCTCAACATTCAGAAAACAAAGATCATGGCATCTGGTCCCATCACTTCATGGGAAATAGATGGGGAAACAGTGGAAACAGTGTCAGACTTTATTTTTTGGGGCTCCAAAATCACTGCAGATGGTGACTGCAGCCATGAAATTAAAAGACGCTTACTCCTTGGAAGGAATGTTATGACCAACCTAGATAGCATATTGAAAAGCAGAGACATTACTTTGCCAACGAAGGTCAATCCAGTCAAGGCTATGGTTTTTCAAGTGGTCATGTATGGATGTGACAGTTGGACTGTGAAGAAAGCTGAGGGCTGAAGAATGTATGCTTTTGAACTGTGGTGTTGGAGAAGACTCTTGAGAGTCCCTTGGACAGCAAGGAGATCCAACCAGTCCATTCTAAAGGAAATCAGTCCTGGGTGTTCTTTGGAAGAAATGATGCTAAAGCTGAAACTCCAGTACTTTGGCCACCTCATGCGAAGAGTTAACTCATTGGAAAAGACTCTGATGCTGGGAGGGGTTGGAGGCAGGAGGAGAAGGAGATGACAGAGGATGAGATGGATGGATGGCATCACCAACTTTATGTATGTGAGTTTGAGAGAATTCCGGGAGTTGGTGATGGACAGGGAGGCCTTGCATGCTGCGATTCATGGGGTCGCAAAGAATCAGACACAACTAAGCGACTGAACTGAATTGAAAGTCCCAGTCTGTAAAGGTGGTCTCACATTTCGTAAAATGTAAGTTAGTATCATACAGGAAATGCATGATTCTGGAGATGATGGTAATGAAGCAGAAACAAAAGGAGAGTGAACAATGGTAGAAAGTTTGTAGATGATGCCGGATAGGAGTTGCTGAAGTCTGGCAGCCCCAAGGCATGGTGTGGGGTCTTATTGTTTATACACATCCTCCAAGTGCCTCACCTGGCCAGAGATACAGGCATCTGGAGCCCAAGCATGGACTGAAGGGATCTGACTTAAAAGCATGTTTATCTCATCTCCCAGTACTAAAATTAAGTAGTGTCCATACTTGATGGAGACTCTGGCTCAGGCTCTCCCTTGGGCATATTCTAGTGCATTCCATTATCTTCATTCATGCTCCTAAGGAAGTGGAGCATGTTGTACTCTGCTTGATATATGAGTAAAAAGAGCTTTCAAGGTTCTTTTAGCTTGATCTAGTCACACATGAAAACGGTAGAAAGAGACTGGACATTCTGGATATTGAGTACTATCAGATGGTAATAGCGACCTTGGCTGTGTGCCAATCATTTACCTCTCATGTGGAGGTCACTTATAACTCTGGTTTCCCAGATCTATTTATTTGTTGTTGTTTTTTCCTCCAGATGCCTGAAGACCCCCTTGGACAACATCTCTATGACCAGATGCCTGCTTACAGAACCAAAATTGCCCCATCTGTCCCAGTGTCCAGCCATCTATCAGCTGAAGGGCCTGAATCTGAGTGGTGTTACCCTGACCAACTTTAGTCCCAAGCTCCGCCAAGTTCTGTTGGAGAAAGTTGCAGGCACTCTTGAAGAACTGGACTTAAATGTGTGTGGGATCATGGACTCCCACCTCACAGCCATTCTGCCTACCCTGAACCACTGCTGTCAGCTCAGAGTCC
This sequence comes from Bos indicus x Bos taurus, assembly GCF_003369695.1. NCBI lineage: Eukaryota > Metazoa > Chordata > Mammalia > Artiodactyla > Bovidae > Bos > Bos indicus x Bos taurus. The sequence continues at coordinate 53,880,707 of NC_040091.1, forward strand.
TCAGCATGTGTGGAAACCTTGTCTCCATGGCGGTCCTGGAGAGTCTCCTGTGTCATAACTCATGGGTTGCCTGCTTTAAGTCTAGAGATTTATCCTGCCCCTCTGGAGAATTACAGTTCTTGGATATTCTTCACCAGGAGAGGCTTGTCCAGCTAAAAGCTGAGCTTTGGGAGATTCTTACAGATTTAGGACATCCCAGAAACATCTGGGTTAGCCCCAGCCCCTGTCCTCACTGTGGTGAGGACGTGTGTGATCATCTGAGTCCCAATACATAATGCTGTAATACCCTGCCTAGGTAGTTGCTTCTATCAGAAGGATTCAGTTTGAGACATACATGTAACAACATACATGAGTTGTTTTGGTGTGCGCAGTTGTAGAAATGATCACAATTAAAGAGACCTTCCGTGTAAATGAATAAATGCTGTCCATATTATTCTGATTTCTGTGTTTACATCTCACAGATCTCTAGTTACTGATGGGGGTCAGGGGAGCACTCTCTTGCCTATGATCTGAAACTCCATCATTTCCTAGTTGTTTTTTCCCTCTCGATTTCCTTGGTTCTGTGGGTTAATACACGGAGAAGGCGATGGCACCCCACTCCAGTACTCTTGCCTGGAAAATCCCATGGACAGAGGAGCCTGGTAGGCTGCAGTCCATGGGGTCGCGAAGAGTCAGACACGACTGAGGGACTTCACTTTCACTTTTCACTTTCATGCATTGAAGAGGGAAATGGCAAGCCACTCCAGTGTTCTTGCCTGGAGAATCCCCGGGACGGGGGAGCCTGGTGGGCTGCCGTCTATGGGGTTGCACAGAGTCGGACACGACTGAAGTGACTTAGCAGCAGCAGTGGGTTAATACAAACAACAAAGGAAACATACTCAGTGGTCCTCAACAACACAGCCTTGTCATGGGTGGGTAGTGACATGTAAATTCCTATGCGAAGAATACTAAAATCATACAGGTAAGAAGCATGGTTTTATTATATTTATAACACATTTCAAAAGTATATCTTTTGAAGGCTGTGTGTGTGTGTGTTAATCCTTCAGTTGTGTCTGACTCTTTGTGACCCCATGGACTGTTGGTTGCCAGCCTCCTCTGTCCATGGGATTCTCCAGGCAAGAATACTAGAATGCGTTGCCATTTCCTTCTCCAGCGAATCTTCCCAACCCAGGGATTGAACCCGGGTCTCCTGCATTGCAGGCAGATTCCTTATCATCTGAGCTACCAGGGAAGTCCCTTTGAAGGCTAGGTCACGTCAATAAGAATTTCACTTTATTCCCAGAACACGTAGTGGTCTTCCTTATTGAGGAAGATTAGTATAGTAGGTTTTGACTTCAGTATATCAGGATGTATAATAAAATGACCGTAATATACAACATATAACTTATACTTGGCCATCTGCTTCCTCTGCTCCCCACTATCCCATTCAACCAGATATTGATATCTGTATGTTACAGATCTGTTATAACATATTTATTAAAATTCTCTGGATCTCCTCTCTCACTAGTCTATTATGATGCAGAAAATACTTTCCCTTGTTCTTCTTCTCACATCTAGATTTGCACTATTACAAATATTCTCTATATGGTTGTAGATGTGATTGATGGTCTCAAGGTGTTTAGCTATGTCTGAAGTCTGAATTCATATTGGTTAGTGCAGGAGATGCTAATTTTATGAAGTAGAAGGACTATAGGACATATAACTAATTACATTTATAAATTCATAATACAGTAAAGAGAGGCACAAGACATAAACAATTTGAAAAAAAGAGTTAGAACGAATTGAACAATGATTCGTAAAATGAGTTGTCATCCAGTGCGGTAATACATCAAGCCCGCAGGGGAGTCAGCTGGAGAAGCCAGATACTAGAGAATCAGGTAGAAAAAGATAAATGCTTCCATTGTTTACAGAGACATACTTTATGTACTTGTTGCAGGTCATAGTAAGAGTAAAAAGAAAAGCTTTGTGGAAAAAGTTTATTATTAGCATGCATGAGCACCATTGAGCTGAAGTTGGGAGCATAAATAAGGCTTTAGAAACCAGTTTTTATTTGCTTGTTTGATTCATTTGTTTAAAATAAGGTACATCTTAGGTTAGTCATTACATGGATGTCTTTTTTATCCACTTTCTAGTTTTTTCTTTTTCTTATAGATGCCAAAAAGTGGCTTTTTATAAAAGTTCTCTAAGGGTGGCAGAAAGGTTCATGAGGGAGGGAATAAACATATGCCATGGCTGGTTCATGTTGCTGGACAGCAGAAACCAACACAGCATTGTAAAAATATTATTCCCCAAACTAAAAACACATTTTTAAAAAGTGAGATCATGTTCTTTGCAACTAATGGAATCGTGAAATAGTAGCATTTGTGCCAAAATAAAATTTATGTTTTCAAAAGTGAATCAAAAATTTTTTAACAGTTCTCTAAAATTTTCCAGTTTAGAAGTTTCTTCAATTTAAGGATTTATTGATGAGTAGTATTTTAATAACAATTTACACTGATAAAGATGCAACAGGCATTCCCATAGGACAATGCAAATAATGTACCCTTCATAAGCTCTAGAAATATTGCTCCCCAAAAATAATCTAAGAAAGTGAAGAAGTCTTTTTTATACAAGTTGATGAAACAAAGGTTAAGATGACAAAGGTCTCTGAAAGTTGGCACAGCCAAAAAGCTGCTCAGAACATCTGACTGATTGTCAGATGTGCAACATATGTATACCTTCCTAATGGCAGTGACCAAGATATCAATACTCAGGGGGAGAAAAAGCAAACCAAAAAACTCCTAAGATCAGGTACAACAATTACATCTCAAAGAAACAGGGAGATAAATGCAAGCTACTCCTAAAAGGACTTTTGTTTCCTAAAGTTTAGAATTCTGAAAAAATATTTTATCAAGCTGGCTTTTCCTAACTCTGTGTGCAAAACTATCAAATTTAGAATGTCAAAAGAGCCCCATTTGGCCCTCTGGTGTCATAGTCCTGAATAAAATTTATTTTGAACACATAAACCTGTGTCTGTCTCGGATTTTCTTTGGCACAACTCCCACAGCTGATGACTGCTCAGGCAGGAAAGGTCCTTCTGAATATTCCCAGACTCCCACATACCAGAGAATGACCAACTTGGAATCTGGCCACTGTTGTAGATTTCCATATCTGTCCAGGAGCTTTCTTCAGAGAATTATTTTTTATTTTTAATTGATTGATGATTGTTTTACAATATTGGTGATATTGATAATTATTGTGTATTATATATTATTATATATATTATATATAATAATTAATATACATATTCTATATATATAGAATATATATTTATAGATATAAATATATCTATATGTTCTATAAATATAGAATTATATATCTATATAATTATATTTATTTATTTATTATATATTTTATTATATTATATATTATTATATTAATTTCCCCCCCTCACTGAGGACACTTTCCAGATGTCAAATTTCCCCAGCCATTTTTCAGGGGTCTTAGAAGTCAAAATACCATAATTTCACTGGCCCCTTTTCAAGTGTATTTAGATCACTATTGTTTCCTCAGACCTAGCTAAGTTCTGCACAGATTCTGATCAAGCTGACAGGATTAGGCACAAAAATAAAATTCTGTTTTTTTTCTTCATAAATACCAACACCTTTCCTGCACTAAACACAGAAGCTCATTGATGTTTAATGTTCTACCACATTCAGGGGTGACTCCCACTTTGTGATACATCATACAAAGATTTCTTTGATGTTTAAGGTCACACATAAATGGATACCCTTTCTTCTGTAAGAATTTTTCATGCCTCTCACCCACCGTTATCATTGTTACTAATCTCACCCTATTGCAGATTATTAATAAAAGTTTTTGGTGGCCTGGGAGTTAAAACATCTATTGAGTGGAATTCAGTTTAACCCAAGTTTATGCAAAGGCCTTATCAGGGGTAGCTGCTGCTCCTGCTGCAGCTGCTAAGTCGCTTCAGTCGTGTCCGACTCTGTGCGACCCCATAGATGGCAGCCCACCAGGCTTCCCCGTCCCTGGGATTCTCCAGGCAAGAATACTGGAGTGGGTTGCCATTTCCTTCTCCAATGCATGGAAGTGAAAAGTGAAAGTGAAGTTGCTCAGTCATGTCTGACTCTTCGTGACCCCATGGACTGCAGCCTTCCAGGCTCCTCCGTCCATGGGATTTTCCAGGCAAGAGTACTGGAGTGGGTTGTCATTGCTTTCTCTGACTAGGGGTAGAAATGCAGTCAAAGGCCAGAAAGGTAACAAGATGGAGAACACTCTTCAAAGAAACCTAGTCTTGGTGACCAGTGGTATATCAGAATTGTTTGGGCAACACATTGAATGAGGGTGGGGAGAGAGATGCATGGGAAATCCTATGGATAGAGGGAGGTTCTCATTTTCTCTGTGCCTTGAATTTCAAAAATCTCCACCTGATCCAGCCCAGAGTGGGAGACATAGAAGAACATATTGAAATCATTAAATATCAAATACAGCTTCTGAATTTTGTATAGGAAAAGTGTTGGCATTTGTGAACAGTGCTTAATATGAAGGGAAAATCAAATTCTATCTCTGTGACTAACGGTGTCATCTTGATCAGAAACTGTGTTGAACTTACCTAAGTTTGAGAACATGGTAATTATCAAAATACACTTGTAAAGGGGCCAAGGGGATTGTGGTTCCACATCCCAGGCCCCTGGAAAGTGCCTGGGGCTATTTGCCCTCTGGGAAGCATCCTCCATGGAAAGAACCTGGAATACAACTTCTAGTAGTGGCTGTCATGATGATGACAGGGTTACGTGTGAGTGAAAGTGAAAGTGAAAGCTGCTCAGTTGTGTCCAGTTCTTTGCAACCCCATGGACTATACAGTCCTTGGAAATCTGCAGGCCAGAATACTGGAGTGGGTAGCCTTTCCCTTCTCCAGTGGATCTTCCCAGCCCAGGACTTGAACTGGGGTCTCTTGCACTGCAGGCAGATTCTTTACCAACTGAGCTATCAGGGAAGCCCTATGTGTGACTGACCTATGTTTAGTTCTCTGCCTGGGTCCAAGTTCCTAAAGAGCCCACCTCCCCTCCATCAGTGACTCTCAGACTTGGGAATGTCTCATTTCCCAGGGTTGGTCTCCTCTCCCTCTGTTCACATTCTCAGATTTAGTCTTTCAAATGATCCCAGCTTTCTGGGAAGAAACACCCTCAAAAGTGACACTGTCTCCTGTTGCCACACCCTTTAGTTCTAAACTCCACTCAGAGAAAAATCTTTGACTCTCCCTCCTACTCAATGGGGGGAAATATACCCATATTTTACACTGTCTTCAGTCATTCATAGGGTTGCTGTGAATGACTCGCAGCTCCAGGCTGCTCCATCCCACAGATAGCTTATGGTGAATGGTGCCACCAGATTCAAGGTCTCCAAAGGAGAAGATTTAACTCCTGGACAAAAGAGAGTCTCAGTCACTCAGAGCTCTGTGTAGATTTTATTTAAAAGGGGCTGGTGCACTGGGATGACCCAGAGGGATGGGATGGGGAGGGAGGTGGGAGGGGGGTTCAGGGTGGGGAACACATGTACACGCATGACGGATTCATGTCAATGGATGGCAAAACCAATACAATATTGTAAAGTTAAAAAATAAATATAAAACTGAAAAAAAAAAGTGAAAGAGACGAAAAAAAGCTTTGACATAGACAACAGAAGGGGGCAGCAAAGTACCTGCCTTACTAGTGTAAGCGGGGCCTTATATACTTTTTCAACTAGCTGCTGAGAACAGATACAAACCTCAAGGTTGTAAGAGTTCCAACAGACCCTTTCCCAAGGCATACATCCTGAGATAAGTTCCGCACAAGATGAGCCAGGGAGAATTTGCTGGGCAAGGTCTCTCGGCAAGATATACTGTTGCTCTGTATTCACAGGTGCAAGTCTTGAGAAACAGGTTCCCAGGCAAGATTTGTTACAATTATAAATCATTAACATAGAGCCTAAGAAAAGCATTTCCATGACTAAAACATTGTGCCCTGTGATTATAAGTTCTGGGCCTAAAGAAATGCCAGTTCTCGGATAAGATACATTGTTGCACAAGGTTTCAGGAAAGCAAGAGCAAAATATGTTCACCTCCTACTTTAAACTTTAAGCTTTAACTCTTTCATGACCCTCACTTCTCACTGTGAGTTTGACCTAATCTCCATCAGAGAAGCCATGACTTAAGTCTGGAGGACCAGCCACATCCCCAAAAGCACTGCCTTTGCTCCCTGAATAGACTCCTGATCTGCTGTTATTCCAACATTACACAGGAGCGACAACTTGATACATGAAGAAATTTATTTTTTCTTTGGGATAGCACCACTGCCCTTGCAAAGCTTTCTTATTTCTAGGACACTTTGGTAGTTTTGATGTGACCAAAGATCCCCCAGGAATGATGCTTTCAGGTTTTTCTTTTTCTGTCCAATGTCAGGACCAAATTCATCTCTCCTTGATCGCACCCTACTACAATGTCTGTATTAATAAATTCAATCAATGTTTGAAGCGGTAAATCTAGGAATGTGTTTTGACTTCCCCTTCAACATAATTATTTACTAAAATGAAAATCTGATTCAATCAATCTGGAGATAGGCAAATACAAGAATTAACCTGCTGGATATTTTGGAATCAACCAGGTATCACCTTCCAATTGGAAGTTACTCACTGAAAAGGGGAAGAAATGATTAGAAAGTCCTAAAAAAGCCTCAGGCACCAAAGCACAGATGTAGAGTCATTGCCTGGGTTCTATAGGGGGTTTTAAGTTGGAGCGCTTTGCCAATCACAACGGAGCTGGTGAGTTTCTGATCTCAGCTAAAAACATCCTCATCTTACTCATGGCCAGTGCATCTTGAATGGTGGCAAACAGTTAAGGATAGTTTTAAGGCTTTGATTTTGGGTCTAAGTGTAGTTTTGCCTTATTTCCAAGCCTTTCGTGTGTGCTTGGTTTATATCATTTTTAATTGGCTTAAGCAGGAAGACATTCTTTTTAATAAAAAAAAAAAAAAAAGAACACCTGTTTGGAATTTTATTTCTTGACATTTGAAGTATTTAGTTTCTGCACTTTTATCATAGTTCATACACTTTGTGATTTCACTAGCTAGACTTTCTAAATAAAAGCTTAAAATAACATTCTATATGCTATTTTTAAAGAATGGAGTCTTTGTTCTGAATATGAACTATTCCTTTCACTAAATCCCTTTCCAAAGTAGTAATTCTAATATTTGTAAAGAAAGAATGCATAGAAATGTATATCTCAAAGTTCTCCAGCTCAGATAATACTCTTTGATACATAGCTTTTACAATTTCTCATGTAAAATTTTTAAAGTGAAAACAAATCTTTTCATGCCAATTTATGATCCTGATCCCTTCTGGGAGGAAACACTCAAAGATGACTTTTTAGTCACTCCCCATAATTTCTAAACACAACCCAAACAAAGGTTTTTAAATCTTCCTCTCCCCAAAGAGGAAAAAAAAACTACATTTTACATTATTTGGGTTATTCACTTTGTCCCTCCAGAAATGCCCAGCTCCAGCTACCCCTGAGGATGGTGACTGCAGCCATGAAATTCCTTATTCCTTGAAAAGAAAGCGATGCAAAACTAGACAACATATCAAAAAGCAGAGATACCACTTTGCTGACAAAGGTCCATCTAGTGTCTAGTCAGAGCTGTGGTTTTTCCAGTAGTCATGTACAGATGTAAGCGTTGGACCATGAAAAAGACTGAGTGCTGAAGAACTGATGCTTTCAAACTGTGGTGCTGGGGAAGACTCTTAAGAGTCCCTTAAACAGCAAGGAGATCAAAGCAGTTAATCCTAAAGGAAATCAACCCTGAATATTCATTGGAAAGACTGATGCTGAAGCTGAATTTCTAATACTTTGGCCACCAGATGCAAAGAACTGACTCATTGGAAAAGACCCTGAAGGTGGGAAAGACTGAAGGCAAAAGAAGTGAGCAGCGGAGGATGAGATGGTTAGGTAGGATCTCTGACTCAATCAATGGACATGAATTTGAGCAAACCCTGGGAGAGAGTGAAGGGCAGAGGAACCTGGCATGCTGAGTCCATGGAGGTACAAAGAGTCAGACAGGACTTAGCAATTGAATAACAACAACAAAACTACCCAGCCCTCACCCTTTTTTCTCAATGTGATTTTCACTTGATCTTCTTCAGAGAAGTCTTGACTTAAGATTGGTAAACCAATCACATCTCCCCAAAGCACTTCCTTTTGCTTCCTGAATAGGCTCCTGATCTCCCCATGTGTCATACACAACACCTAAGCAACCTTGGATAGATAAATGGGTGTATTTTGTTTCCTTTCAGCACAACACTACTGTCTTCACAAAGCGGTTTTAATTCTGGGACATTTGGGTAATTTCTTCCTGGCCACAGATCCCCAAACAATGATGCTTTAAAGTGTTGTTTTTCCTATTCACTGTCACAAATCAATAACTCCTTCCTTGTCTCCTACCCACACTGTTACTGTCAGTATTGGTAAAACCCAGTCAGTATTTGTGGAATGAATCAAGGAACCAGCCTTTGACTCCAGTGAGATATATAAACCTATTTTATATTAATACAAGTGAAAGCAAAAGTGGCTCAGACCCCATGGAGTCCATGGAATTCTCCAGGCCAGAATATTGGGGTGGGTAGCTGTTCCCTTCTCTAGGGGATCTTCCCAAGCCAGGGATTGAACCCAGGTCTCCCACATTGCAGACAGATTCTTTACCAGCTGAGCCACAAGGGAAGCCCAAGAATACTGGAGTGGGTAGCCCATCCCTTCAGATCTTTCCAACTCAGGAATCAAACCAGACTCTTTACCAACTGAGCCATCAGGGAAACCCTTGACTCCAATGAAAGTGAAGTCACTAAGTTGAGTCTGACTCTTTGCGACCCCGTGGACTGTAGCCTACCAAGCTCCTCCGTCCGTGGGATTCTCCAGGTAAGAATACTGAAGTGGGTTGCCATTTCCTTCTCCAGGGGATCTTCCCAACCCAGGGGTTGAACCCAGGGATCAAACCTGGGTCTCCCGCATTGGAGGCAGATGCTTTAACCTCTGAGCCACCAGGGAAGCCAATACTCTTCCTCATTTTTTATCTTTCCTGAATGAAATCTGATCCAACCCATTCCTCTGAAGATTGAAAAAGATCCAATCTGGATTAACCCAAAGGATAGTCTAAAGTCTAATCAGGTATCACTTTCTGATTAGCAGTTAGTAGATGGAAAGAAGGAAGATGTGATTTAAAAGCTCTATAAAAGAATCAGTTACCAAAGGAGAGATGCACAATCTTCAGGCTCCAGAGTCACCATCTTTGTACTCAATCAGGTCTGAGGTCTGAGTAGCCTGCCAACCACATCAGAGTTGGTAAGTTACAGACATAACTAAGGATACCCTCATTGTACCCAAGGTCAACTCGTCTTGAATGGTGGCATGCACCTCAGGATGGAAGGAGAGTTTTTAAAAAACATTTCTTGAGACTTCCCTGGGAGACCAGCCATTAAGACTCCGCATTTCCACTGCAAGGGGTGTGGTTTCAATCCCTGGTCCAGAAACTAAGATCCTGCATGCCACATGGCCCCCCAAAAATAGATAAATAAATAAAAATTAATAATTATTTCTTTTCTGATGTGCTGATTTAAGGTTTTTATTTTGCTTCTTCTGTGGCTTTGACTTAATCCCAAATGCTTTAATTGGTGCCTTGGTTCATACCATTTGTAAATATTTTGTTAAAGAGAAGATGCTCTTTTTAGTGAAAATCATCTGTTTGGAATTTTATTTCTTGAAATTTAAAATATTCAATTTGTACACAAGTAGCATACATTTTAGGGGTATCTCTTACCCTTTCCCAGTGCAGTGAATTGTGGGAACTGAGGATGAAAGCTGTGTTGGGGCCACATGAAGCTCTTATTCCCATAGTTTTAAGGCTCTAAGTGAAGGATTACAAATATTCCCCCCAAAAAGATGAAGCTTAGCCTTCAGCTCATGGTCCCCACCTCCCAGTGGAACATGATTAAACAAAGCAGTGGATGGGATGGATGGAATCGTGGCTGGGCTTCTTCCTCCTTGCTTCTTATGAGGTGCTTGCTCTAATGCCCATAGTGGTAGAGCTATGGCTTTGTGCCCACTGAGCCCAGAGTGTAATTGGGACTAACAGGCACTTGTACCACTGCCAGGGCAGTGACCTTGGCCCTGAGAAGTTTCCTTTGAAGCGAGCAGAGATAGACTGAAGTATGCTTCTACTGGACCTGAGAAGGATGCCTTGTTCCCTCAAAGTTTCCACTGGATTCCTTTTGGAGCAGAGTCAGGATGACTGTCTGGACACCATCTAGACTCCTGGACCTGGTGGCAATGAGCCCGCTGAGGCATGTGGCCTCAGTCATCAGTGTTCTGGAGTATTTGTTCATTGAGCTCTTCCCTGCACTGTTCATAGGGGCCTTCTGTGGAAGACACAGTCAGACTTTGAAGGCCATGATGCACACTTGGCCCTTTGCCCTCCTGCCTCTGGGAGGCATGATGCAAAAACCTCATATGGGGATCTTACAAGCTGTGCTGGACGGGCCGGATGTCCTGCTTGCCCAGAAAGATTGCCCCAGGTGAGTCTGATCCAGGTAGCCTAGTAGGTTACTCGACATCCTGAGGAGAGACCTGGGATCTGGGATCAGAGAGCAGATGTCCAGAAGATGGGCCGGAGGCTTCTGATGATGTCAATGAAAAAGTTCAGAAACCTTGGCCATTGCTGAACTGTCTTTGGGAAAAGCCCTCCAGCAGTGTAAGAGTGCCTAAAATGCAAGAGAACCTAAAGGTACATGCTACACATCCTTCTAGTGATTTTTAATTGTGCTAGAAGTAGAACACCAGAAAGGATAGAGGGGAAAAGGAGAGGGAGGAATTTGAGGCAGACAGGGAAGAAGAGGGCAAGGCTGCAGGTGATATCAGGAATATGAGGTAAAAGCTCAGGTAGGAAGTCAGACTGTGGCCTAAATTCTAAGATTGTGGTTTCACTCAGTGTGGATCTCAAAACATCACTGCCCATCTGCTGTTGCCCCACAGGAGGTGCAAACTGCAAGTCCCGGATTTAAGGAATACTGGCCAAGACTTCTGGAGAATGTGGTCTGGATCCAGTGTCCATGTGTCCTCAAGAACATCAATGGCACCAGTGACTGAGGACAAGTCAAGGACAGAGCAGCCCTCGACTACGTTGGAGGTGCTCACAGAACTTCACCTCATTGAAAGTACCATGAACGGATGACTCACCTACCTCATTAGGTGGGTGGAACAGAGAAAAGCTTCCATACACCTGTGCTGTAAGAAGGTGAAGATCGCTTCAATGTCCATGGAAAACATTGTGAAATCCTAAGTATAGTGCAGCTGGACTGTATCCAGGAAGTGGAAGTGAATTGCGTTTGGCATCAGCCCAATCTGGCCATGTTAGCTCTTTTCTTGGGCCAAATAGTAATATACAGAGACTCCATCTCTCCCACGTCAACCTGTCTGCACTTTAAGAGCAGGAGGAACGTCATCACATTGTCCAAATTACTTTGCAGTTCCTCAAGCTGTACCACCTCTGGCATCTCCATCTAGAATTCTTATTACTTAAAGGCTGCCTAGACCAGAGAGGGCATCAGAGGGCAGACAGACTGAAACCACAATCTAGACAGAAAACTAGCCAATCTGATCACATGGACCACAGCCTTGTCTAACTCAATGAAACTAGCTGTGCCATGTAGGGCTATCCAAGAGAGATGGGTCATAGTGGAGAGTTCTGATAAAATGTGGTCCACTGGAGAAGGGAATTGCAAACCACTTCAGTATTCTTATCTTGAGAACCTCATGAACAGTATGAAAAGGCAAAAAGATAGGACACTGAAAGATGAACTCCCCAGGTCAGTAGGTGCCAAATATGCTACTGGATATCAGTAGAGAAATAACTCCAGAAAGAATGAAGGGACGGACCCAAAGCAAACACAACACCGAATTGTGGATGTGACTGGTGACAGAAGCAAATGCTGTAAAGATGCTGTAAAGAGCAATATTGCATAGGAACCTGGAATGTTACGTCCAGGAATCAAGGCAAATTGGAAGTGGTCAAACAGGAGATGGCAAGAGTAAACGTCAACATTCTAAGAATCAGTGAACTAAAATGGACTGGAATGGGTGAATTTAACTCAGATGACCATTGTATCTACTACTGTGGGCAGGAATCCCTTGGAAGAAATGGAGTAGCCATCATAGTCAACAAAAGGGTCCGAAATGCAGTAGTTGGATGCAATCTGAAAAAACACAGAATGATCTCTGTTTCCAAGGCAAAGGATTCAATATCATGGTAATCCAAGTCCATGCCCCAACCAGTAATGCTGAAGAAGCTGAAGTTGAATGCTTCTATGAAGACCTACAGGACCTTTTAGAAGTATCTATGAAGACCTACAAGATCTTTTAGAACTAACACCCAAAAAAGATGTCCTTTTCATTTTAGGGGACTGTATTGCAAAAGTAGGAAATCAAAAAACACCTGGAGTAACAGGCAAATTTGGCCTTGGACTACAGAATGAAGCAGGTCAAAGGCTAATAGAGTTTTGCCAAGAGAACACACTGGTCATAGCAAACACACTCTTCCAACAACACAAGAGAAGACTCTACACCTGGACATTACCAGATGGCCAACACCGGAATCAGACTGATTATATTCTTTGCAGCCAAAGATGGAGAAGTTCTAAATAGTCAGCAAAAACAAGACCTGGAGCTGACTGTGCCTCAGATCATGAACACCTTAGTGCCAGATTTAGACTTAAATTGAAGAAAGTAGCGAAAACCACTAGACCATTCAGGTATTACCTAAATCAAATCCCTTACGATTATACAGTGTAAGTGAGAAATAGATTTAAGGGACTAGATCTGATAGACAGACTGCCTGATGAACTATGGACAGAGGTTCATGACATTGTACAGGAAACAGGGATCAAGACCATCCCCAAGAATAAGAAATACAAAAAAGCAAAATGGCTGTCTGTGGAGGCCTTACAAATAGCTGTGAAAAGAAGAGAAGCAAAAAGCAGAGGAGAAAAGGAAAGGTATAAGCATCTGAATGCAGAGTTCCAAAGAATAGCAAGGAGAGATAAGAAAGCCTTCCTCAGTGATCAGTGCAAAGAAATAAAGGAAAATAATAGAATAGGAAAGGCCAGAGATCTCTTCAAGAAAATTAGAGATACCAAGGGAACATTTCATGCAAAGATGGGCTCGATAAAGGACAGAAATGGTATGAACCTAACAGAAGCAGAAGATATTAAGAAGAGGTGGCAAGAATACACAGAAAAACTGTACAAAAAGATCTTCATGACCCAGATAATCACAATGGTGTGATCACTCACCTAGAGTCAGACATCCTGGAATGCGAAGTCAAGTGGGCCTTAGGAAGTATCACTACGAACAAAGCTAACGGAGGTGATGGAATTCCAGTTGAGCTATTTCAAATTCTAAGAGGATGCTGCACTCAATATGTGAGCAAATTTGGAAAGCTCAGCAGTGGCCACAGGGCTGGAAAAGGTCAGTTTTTATTCCAATCCCAAAGAAAGGCAATGCCAAAGAATGCTCAAACGACCGCACAATTGCACTCATCTCACACGCTAGTAAAGTAATGCTCAAAATTCTCCAAGCCAGGCTTCAGCAATACGTGAACCATGAACTTCCAGATGTTCAAGCTGGTTTCAAAAAAGGCAGAGGAACCAGAAATAAAATTGCCAACATCCTCTGGATCATTGAAAAACCAAGAGAGTTCCAGAAAAATATCTATTTCTGCTTTATTGACTATGCCAAAGCCTTTGACTGTGTGAATCACAAAATCTATGAAAAATTCTGAAAGAGATGGGAATACCAGACCACCTGACCTGCCTCTTGAGAAATATGTATGCAGGTCAGGAAACAACAGTTAGAAGTGGACATAGAACAGACTGGTTCCAAATAGGAAAAGGAGTACATCAAGGCTGTATATTGTCACCCTGCTTATTTAACTTTTATGCAGAGTACATCATGAGAAACTTTGGGCTGGATGAAGTACAAGCTGGAATCAAGATTGCCGGGAGAAATATCAATAACCTCAGATATACAGATGATACCACTTTCATGGCAGAAAGTGAAGAAGAACTAAAGAGCCTCTTGAAGAAAGTGAAAGAGGAGAGTGAAAAAGTTGGCTTAAAGCTCAATAGTCAGAAAACTAAGATCATGGCATCTGGTCCCATCACTTCATGGGCAATAGATGGGGAAACAGTGGAAACAGTGTCAGACTTTATTTCGGGGGGCTCCAAAATCACTGCAGATGGTGACTGCAGCCATGAAATTAAAAGATGCTTACTCCTTGGAAGGAAAGTTATGATCAACCTAGATAGCATATTGAAAAGCAGAGACATTACTTTGCCAACAAAGGTCTGTCTAGTCAAGGCTATGGTTTTTCCTGTGGTCATGTATGGATGTGAGAGTTGGACTGTGAAGAAAGCTGAGTGCCGAAGAATTGATGCTTTTGAACTGTGGTGTTGGAGAAGACTCTTGAGAGTCCTTGAACTGCAAGGAGATCTAACGAGTCCATCCTAAAGGAGATCAGTCGTTGGTGTTCATTGGAAGGACTGATGCTGAAGCTGAAACTCCAATACTTTGGCCACCTCATGCAAAGAGTTGACTCATTGGAAAAGACCCTGATGCTTGGAGGGATTGGGGGCAGGAGAAGAAGGGGACGACGGAGGATAATATGGCTGGATGGCATCATCAACTCGATGGACATGAGTTTGGGTGAAATCTGGGAGTTGGTGATGGGCAGGGAAACCTGGCATCTGCGATTCATGGGGTCGCAAAGAGTCGGTCATGACTGAGCGACTGAACTGAACTGAACTGAACTGACAGTCCAATTATAGTAGTGGATCAAAAGGAAAGTGGACCAGGGGTTTCAGTGAGCACAGAGCAAGTTTGCCCCAGTGCCCCAAAGAAAACCGACTGATCGGCCTCCCACAGTTATTAATACCCAGGGGGCTCCTCAGGTGTTATTAGGATGGGACGTTGTGTGGGGATTCCCGGGTGCCTTCAGCCCTGATCATATTGAGAGCCTGACACCTCTGGGGATAGTCTCTCCTCCACTGTGGTCCTTTACAGACAGGACAGGGAGCTGGGGGCATCTTAGACACCTGAGAGCAACTTCACCTGAGATGCCCCTCCTTTCCACAGTAATAGCAAGCCTGTCCCTTTTCACCTGGGTTCCTCTGGGCATTTTTCTCTTCAGGCTGATTCATAGCAGTTTTCACAGCCGTCACAGAGGCCCAGGCTCTAGTGGTTCTTTTCTGTTGTCATTTTTCCTCCTCATATTCTCTACTGTAATATACTGTCTGAGCCAGCTGCAACAGTTTTTCTAAAGACTGATTTGACCCAAACACCTGTTTTTGTAACTTACAGCTGATATCTGGAGCTTAATGAGTGAGAAATTTATCTTTTAAGACTGTCTCTCTCTCTGCACTCTCAGGAGAATTATTAGTGAACTTTTGAAGGCCTTCCGGAAGTCCCTCTAGGAATCTGCCTGGAACTTCCCTCTCTCTTTGTTCTATGTCAGCCAACTTAGCATAATTTAGAGGCTTAGTTCCAGCTCTCTTAAGCCCTTCAATTATGCAATTGAAGAAGTGGGTCTGCTCCCATATCCCTTTCTCTTTGTGATAATCCCAATCTGACTCTGCTATGGGAACCGCTTGACTCCCAGTAGGAACAAGGGTTATTTCATGTTCCCTCTGTCCCCTTGCCTCACGCTGAAGCCATTCATCTCCAAAAGTGGTAGCTTCTCCCAAAACTCAAGCTTTTGTGTCAGGAGTCAGTATCTGTCCCAAGACATATATTACATCTCTCCAAGTAAGCTCATAAAGTAAAGTTAGTCCCATAACGGCTTCTATGTACTTTTCTGGATCCTCTAGATAGTCTCCCAGATCTCTCTTTATCTATTGTACCTCTGGGTAAGAAAAGGGCTTATGGATTTTTAAGGATTGGTTATTTTCCCCAGTGGGGGCCTCCTGAAGAGGCAGTAAGTTGTGTGGCTATTCCTCAGCCCCTCTAGCTACCCTTCACATATGTTCCCAGGGATAGATTAGAGAAACCTGCTTTTTCTCATCCTCATCCTCTTTCTCATCCTCTGTCTCATCGTTATTTTGGTTGTCTGTGTCTCCTCTACTTTGACTGTCTGAGTTCCTACTGAAACCAAAGTAGTCTGAGGCTGCATTGGAACTGGGGTTGTTTGAACTTCTATCGAGACTGAGGCAACCCTTCCTGGAGGGATTCCTTGACCCTCAGCCTGCTCAGTTGTGAGCCCCGGATACAGAGGCAGAGGCAGAGGCAGAGTAAGAGAACAGGAGGGAGCTGAAGGCTTTACACTCAAATCATAGCCTTAAGACATAAGTCTGGCATATCTCACAAAAAGAAAAAGAGTAACACATATGGCACTTCTATCCATTTCCCTTATCTTCTAAAAAACCAACAGTCTTGTAATTAAGAGACCCTTCAACCGACCATTGCCTGCTGCCCTCCAACAGATACTGTAGCCATGCAGTTTTGCAAAAGAAAGTCAGGTGCGTCGTCTTTAAACTCTGAGGGTTAGACTTAACCCAGTTTTTCAGGACACAATCCAAGGGTATGAGTCTGGAACTTTAAGTAGCTCCCGTCTGTAAGAGATAAAAAATGATGACCAGTACCTTTGTTTCCTTCCATCGGAGGTGTCCCTCCCTGCTCTAGATGGGAGTGTAGACAGACTTTCCACCCAAGCTCCCCTTCCCTGGCCAGACTTAGTTTGTCCCTTACCAATGCAGGCGCCTTACTTGTCCCTCCTGGTTCTACCACCAAGGCGGGGTGGAGATGCACCAGGGATAGACCTGATGGCATCCCAAATTGATTTCTAGTTCCATACCACCACCGCCTTTCTATGACTTGACATAGTAGTTTCCCGGAATGTTTCCCAAGATAGTACTACTAGGGGAAGCATCTGTCTTATGTGTGCCCGTTCACATTCCTGAGTACAATCCTCATTGCAGTAGAAGTGATGAATCAATGCCACATCAGTAAGCCACTGGAGAGCTTTATCTAGTCTGCTAAGATCTAGTACTACCAAAGGAAGAAGCCCACTGTACTCCCAAACTGGGATTCCTGACCTATGTTCTTACAAACCTCATGCTCACTAGCAGCACTTCCATCCATATAGTTTGGAGGCACAGCTACAACAAGGACTCACTATTTCCACTTAGTTCCTAAACATGCTCCTAGCAAGTCTGGGTTCCTGTGACTACCACGCTTGGAGTCTAAGTAAAAGTACATAGTAACAGCATGAATCACAAGTCCATTGAAAGTCTATGATCCAACAGATTAGGTTAGTAGTTCTAATTTCCCAAGCAATCATGAAATGGTCAGAGACCAGGAAAAACCGACCAAGAAAGGAGTTTGGCCCACACGATTTGCCCATTTCTGGTTGCTCCCCTCACAGGACCTTGGGTGTCTCTTGGCATTGGCAGGTTGGTATAAACCCCTGATAAGGCTCCCTTTTGGGGGGCTGCCTTCAGTCATTATGAGGCACCACAAAACCACAGAGCAGGACTCATCACTTGCTTCATGCAGGGCGTGTCATTCATTCACACAACTACACTGAAGAGTTAGTAAAGTAAAGCAGAAAACATGTATACTGAGAAAGCAGAGAGGCTAGTGCTCTGAGTGTTCTTACTTGTCTTGAAGATTCCAGATGAGCCCCCAAGATGAGCCCCCAAGATAACTTACAATTAACGATGGATTCGTGATCTCCGAAGAAGATTTAGCTTCAGGACCAGGGACCAGGCTTGATCACTCAGGGCTCTAGTGTGACAGAAGTTTTTTTACAGAGAAAAGGGACAGAGAAGGTTTCTGACATAGACATCAGAAGTGGGCGGAGAGTGCCCCCTGGCTAGTGTTAGCAAGGGAGTTATATACTTTTTAAATCATTTATTAGAATAAATCAAAAGAATGTCTCAAGATTGTAAAAACTTTACTAGACCCACTCCCACAACATACATTTTAGGATAACAGGATTAGACCTTAACAATAGAAAGGTCCTACCAGACCCACTCCCATAATATACATTTTAAGATATCAGGATTCCTCAGAAGGTTTTCAGGAAGAAGAAACTGTCCTCAAGCAGGATACATTGTTGTTATATAATTCCTAGTTCAGAGTTTAAACTGAGTTGTTTGTTGTCTAATCATCAGTTCTGGGCTTAAAGAAAAACAATATTTTATGTGACTAAGACTAAGGAATGTAGAGAGAGAGAAAAGAAAAAAAAAAAAAAAACCATTTGTCCTTTCCTCCTCCTTGAGAACCCCAGACCCCTTTTTCCTCCTTAGGGACCCCTGTCTTCTTATCAACCTGCCTAGAAATTGACTCTTTCACAGGTTTAGGGAAGAATGGATCATGTATATATATGGCTGAGTCCCTTCCCTGGTCACCTGAAACTATCACATTTGTTAATTGGCTATACTCCAACACAAAATAAAAGGTTCAAAAATAAGAGAATGCATTACAATTTTTTCTTTTATGTCAAATTTTCCTGTTAGAGATGGTCCCACAAAAGGCAGGGATTCTGTCTCTATCGTTCTGTGATTTCCACAACTGAACAAAAAGCCTGGTGTGAAACTAAATGCATCTAACTTGGGTGCATAAAAATAATTAACATCAGTTTACAAAAGAGTTGTGTCCCACTCTTTGTGACCCCGTGGACTGTAGCCCCTGAGGCTCCTCTGTCCATGGAATTCTCCAGGCCAGAATACTGGAGTGGTAGCCATTCCCTTCTCCAGGGGATCTTCACAACCCAGGGATTCAACCCAGGTCTCCCACATTACAGGTGGTTCTTTAACGTCTGAGTCACCTATACCCAAATGTTATTTCCTACTGCAATGCTAATTTGAGGAAATTCAACATTAGTTGTCTACCAATAACATAAAGTGAATAGGGAAGAAATAGCACTGTGCTCAATACATTTGAACAGTAAATTATACATCAAAGTGTAACTATGCAGGAACCTATAGGTCCTTCCCTGGGCAGATACCCCCATGTTCTCCTTTTGCCTCTTATTTGTAGAAAACATTTAGCCTCCTAGGCGTTCCCTGAGTCTCAATGATGAATTTAATCAGAAAATAAGAGGAGGGGAAAGGTGGCCTGCAGAAGTTGTTCCGCTCCAGCTGGTCTGCCATGGAGTTGGCAAGGAGGCGACGGGCACTGAGAGGCTGGCTCAGGTGGCAGTGGAGGCCGCTGTGGATGGACCGGCTCTGCTTGGCGCCAGGGTAGGGCCGCCGCCACCTCCACTTGGTCGCCGGGGAGTCGGTGTCCGGTGGCCCCGATGGGCGGCTCAGGGCGAGCAGCGCTTCAGCTCCTGTCGTCGGGGCCTCGGCCTGGGCCTCCCCTTCAAGTAGGACGTAAGTGGGGACCGGACCGGCTCTCAGAGGGGGGCTGCCTTGGCCTCACTTCAGCGCGTCAACTCAGGAAGAAGCGGCTGCTTTTTTCTTGGTTTGGCTTGGATATTGATGTGACCCAGCTTGACCAGGGTTTCTTTATTTAGAACCCAAAGACATCATTGCTGAAGAAGAAGAGTAAGAAGTGGAAATTCCTAAAAGCATTGGGACGTACCTGACCTCCAGTGTGGCTTATGGGTCCACGGGGATTTGGGATGGCACCTGAAGTTGAAGGACCTGACTCCATGTGGACACAAAGGCAATCTGACTTCATATGCTTTCCCACTCATAACATGCCTGCTTTTATTCAAATGGACAGAGATAAAAATGTCTCCAGTCTCCACACTGTCTTTTGTGACCCGGGAGGTGGAGAGTACAAATTTGAGCAGGATTTTCTCACAGTATGCATTTTTTAGCTTGTATACAATTTATGATAGTTTGTTAAAAATAATACTAATAGCAAGTGGTGGAATCATTTCCATTTCTAATGGAATTTGAATTTCCTTGAGTCAAATTAAGATTAAACACTGATAAGAATTGCCATTTAGATTGTTGTGTAGTTTACTTTTTGCCCAATGAAGATGAGTTAATGAGAATCAGAACCACTAAAAGCATAGCATTTTGTTGTTATTGTGCTGTTGCTGCTGCTGCTAAGTCGCTTCAGTCGTGTCCGACTCTGTGCGACCCCACAGACCGAAGCCCACTAGGCTCCTCTGTCCCTGGGATTCTCCAGGCAAGAACACTGGAGTGGCTTGCCATTTCCTTCTCCAATTCGTGAAAGTGAAAAGTGAAAGTGAAGTCTCTCAATCGTGCTCGACTCTTAGCGACCCCATGGACTGCAGCCTACCAGGCTCCTCTGTCCATGGGATTTTCCAGGCAAAAGTACTGGAGTGGCTTGCCATTGCCTTCTCTGGTTGTTATTGCAGTATGAAATAAATTGTAAAACTATAATAAGCAAAATAAGGAACTACCAGGGAGGAGCAATATCATTGTTTTAAACAATTAAAATTGAAAAAAAAATTTTTAATTAATGTTGTTTTATGTTATGAAATTGTTTCCAATCTTATCTACCACATAATTTTCTTATCCGCCTTGTTTCTTGGCAGTTTTGCTATTTGGAAATATGAGGAAATCTTGTCCAAAGCAATTTTTTTAGGCCTAAGGGCTAGTCAGAGATGGTTGATAGTCAACTCTTCTTTCCCCAAATGCTCTTTGAACTACTGAACATGTTTCCTACCGAAGGGTTGTTTTCCTATTGAACCCAGAGTTTAATCCCTGGGTTGGGAAGATCCCCTGGAGAAGGGAATGGCAACTCACTCCATTATTCTTGCCTGGAGAATTCCATGGATAGAGAAGTTTGGTGGGCTATAGTTCATGGGTCGCAAAGAGTTAGACATGATTGAGTGACTAACACACACACACACACACACACACACACATACACAAGCTTAGTTTGGCAGGAGTCTGAACACTAGAAGAAGTGCCAGAGGGCACTTGATTTTGTTTTCATTCAGTAAGGCTTTGAAGCTAGGTCCTTTGAGGGTGGATGCAGGGGCAGATAAGAGAATTGACAAGAGAATTTGATCTGTAGATCAAAGAGAATTGATCCAGACTCTGATCTTCAGGGTGAAATGTAAATTTCAAATATATTCAGTGACCATGCTTTTAATGCTACCAGCTATTGCAAAGATTCTGCCATTACCTATGTCATTTTTATGCTCCTCTTACTTGAGTGTCATTGTATGGTTGGTGGCTTTGTCTTTTTTCTTTGTCCTCTATCTCCTTTCTCTCATAACTGACTACAACTATTATATAAAATGACATGAGTTTTAAAAGGAAGTTTTTCTTGATTTTTTCTTTATTTTTGGTTTTCAATGGTTTATTTTCTACCAGTGAGTAAATGGGAAGATAGCAGGAGGAGAGGAGGTCCCTGTCTTTTGAGGTCATAGTAGACTCTGGATGATAACTGATAGGTAAAGGAACTAACTATTTCTGGGAGCCTGTAAAGATGCTTTTGGAACATATTTGAAAACCATTCAGGCTGTTACCAGAGGTTGTGTAGTAATCCAAGGAGAAGTGCAGAGTAGATTTTAGATCTCAGGAACTGCCTCCTAGGCTGTTGGGGTTTCACCAGCACTGTCCTTGAAAACTGTATGAAAATTAAATGCCTAATAAATCCTGTTTGTTCATTGGGAGTGACTATTATTTAATAAACCACAGTGAAGTAATTCTAATAAAAAAAGAAAAAGAAAATAAGAGAAAGTGGGGAAACAGTCAAGTGAGACAAATAATAATAGGCTAGCCATTAACCACGGAGAAGGCAATGGCACCCCACTCCAGTACTCTTGCCTGGAAAATCCCATGGACGGAGGAGCCTGGTAGGCTGCGGTCCATGGGGTCGCTAAGAGTTGGACACAACTGAGTGACTTCACTTTCACTTTTCACTTTCATGCATTGGAGAAGGAAATGGCAACCCACTCCAGTGTTCTTGCTTGGAGAATCCCAGGGACAGGGGAGCCTGGTGGGCTGCCGTCTATGGGGTCACACAGAGTCGGACACGACTGAAGTGACTTAGCAGAAGTAGCAGCCATTAACCAAATTAAAAGGCCTCTAAAACCTTTCGATGTGGAATCAAAGTGGCAGAATAAGGGGATATGGAGCACACCTCTCCCCACAAGTACATCAAGAATACATCTGCAAATAAAACAGTTCTCACAGAGCACCTGTTGAACACTAGTAGAATACCTTGAGAACTTAAAAGAACTAGAAAGATACCCTGGCAAGCAGGTAGGATGAAAGAAAGATAAAAGAAAAGAGAAAACAGAATGGGACCTACATCCATGGGATGAAGGAGTGGAAGGAGAGGAGAGGGTCCCACACCTGGGAAAGACCCCTCGATGGTTGGGAGACCAGCTAGGACAGGAGGGGAGCCTCGGAGGCTCAGAGGATAGTGCAGAAGCACATCTGTGGCAGGCAGGACAGAGTGAGATGTACACTGACGGTCCACGCCGCAGTGCTTCCTGCCCCAGCCTGAGGGCATGTCTGCTGTAGGTGTGCCCCTGCCCACCTGGGAAGTACACGTGGACAACTGCTCCATCAGCCTCTGCAGCAGACACCGGTGGGAGGACGACACAGAGAGGTGGGGCTGAAGCCACAGCTGAGCCCCAGGAGTTGTGCAACAAAGGAAGAAGAGCTGAAACCTCTCCTTGTGATGTTATTCATGGATTTACACCCCAGTTGCCAGCTTTGTAAACTCAGTGCCTGTGGAACATCAGAATGAATGAGCACTCCTGTAGCTGAGACAGGTCTAGCTTTAGCAGCTGTAGGCTTTCGGCACATACCCATTGGGATTGGCCCAGGACAGAATCACAGCTGCCACCTTAGCTCCCACAGTAGGGGGATGATTCAGGTGAATGATTCCTGAAGTTCTGGGACCTGACTTTAAGCAGGTGGCTTGGTGAAAACAACACCTGAGATACACCAGGACCAGTTGCCAGCATTCCCCTAATTAAGGTGGGGCTGAAAGCTGTTCCAATAGCAGTGTAATTTCTGAGTTAGCCAATGGATGAAAAGTGATGCAGCAGAGTACACTCACAGGTAAACAGCTCCAGAGGAGGAAGACGTGGTGGCTTCCCTCTCAGTGGGAGTGCTCCAGTCACACCTAACTCACACAGCAGATCACAAACACAGCTCAGAAGAAGATCTGAGGGTCTCTACTCAAACATCACTTCATGGGAAATAGATGGGGAAACAGTGGAAACAGTGTCAGACTTTATTTTGGGGGGCTCCAAAATCACAGCAGATGGTGATTACAGCCATGAAATTAAAAGACGCTTACTCCTTGGAAGAAAAGTTATGACCAAACTAGATAGCATATTGAAAAGCAGAGACATTGCTTTGTCAACAAAGGTCCATCTAGTCAAGGCTATGGTTTTTCCAGTAGTCATGTATGGATGCGAGAGTTGGACTTTGAAGAAAGCTGAGCACCGAAGAATTGATGCTTTTGAACTGTGGTGTTGGAGAAGACTCTTGAGAGTCCCTTGGACTGCAAGGAGATCCAACCAGTCAATTCTAAAGGAGATCAGCCCTGGGCTTTCTTTGGAAGGAATGATGCTAAAGCTGAAACTCCAGTACTTTGGCCACCTCATGCGAAGAGTTAACTCATTGGAAAAGACTCTGATGCTGGGAGGGATTGGGGGCAGGAGGAGAAGGGGACGACAGGATGAGATGGCTGGATGGCATCACTGACTTGATGGACGTGAGTTTGAGTGAACTCCGGGAGATGGTGATGGACAGGGAGGCCTGGTGTGCTGCGATTCATGGGGTTGCAAAGAGTCAGACCCGACTGAGTGACTGAACTGAACTGAACTGAAGTGAACTCAAACAACTAGAGAGCAAACTCTGCCCCTGACAGGGCAGTGACAACCCCAGAGCAAGGGGGCAGTTCTGCTTAATATCCAGTGCAGGCTCAGGTCACCATGACCTCAGTCACACTTCTTTTCAATAGGATAATGGCCTTCATACACAGAGGAAAGAGGAGGCAGATATACATACTAAAAACAGCTTTTGCACGAAAAAATATTAAACCCACACAGTCTACACAGTGACATTGCCACATTAAAAAAAAAAAAAAAAAAAAAGCCCTCCAAGACAATATGAGGGACAAGAATCAAGAGTTCTTACTGGCAGAACATTTGGCTTTGAGTGCCAGTGGCACCTGAGTGCAGGAGCACAACAGGGCTTGGAGAAACTGATTCTCCTCTCTTGGGGGATGCACATAAGAACTCACAAGAACTGTGACACAGCACATAGTAATACCTCCATAAGAATCAGGGTAGACCTAACTAGGGCACTTGGAGATCTGCTGGGTGAGTACAGGTTGTCAGTAGCTCACTGTGGGGACAAGAACACAGGCAGCGGAGGACCCAGAGAGTATCAGTTGGCATGAGCTCTCCCAGAGGTCCCCATTTTGGCCCCAAGCCTTGGCCCCACCCAATAGACTGTAACAATGGACTGGCTCAAAATTTGGAAAGGAGTATGTCAAGACTGTATAAGAGGGCCCTGCTTATTTAACTTATATGCAGAGTACATCATGCAAAATGCCAGGCTGGATGAATCACAAGCTGGAGTCATGATTGCCAGGAGAAATATCAACAACTTCAGATATGCAAATAATACCACCCTAATGGCAGAATGTGAAGAACAACTAAAGAGCCTCTTGATGAAGGTAAAAGAAGAGAGTGAAAAAGCTGGCTTAAAATTCAGCATTCAAAAAACTAACATCATGGCATCTGATTCCATTACTTCATGGCAAATAGATGGTGAAAAAGTAAAAACAGTGACAAATTTTCTTTTCTTGGGCTCCAAAATCACTGAAGTCGATGACTGCAGCCATGAAATTAAAACACACTTGCTCCTTGGAAGAAAAGCTATAACAGATTGAGACAGCATATTAAAAAGCAGAGACATCACTTTGTCAACAAAGGTCTGTCTAGTGTCTATTCAAAGCCATGGTTTTTTCAGTAGTCATGTACAGATGTGAGAGTTGAACCATAAGGAAGGCTGAGCACCAAAGAATTGATGCTTTCAAACTGTGGTGCTGGAGAAGACTAGAGAGTCCCTTGGACAGCAAGGAGATCAAACCAGTCAATCCTAAAGGAAATCAACTCTTAATATTCATTGGAGGGACTGATGTGGAAGCTCAAGATTCAATACTTTGGCCACCTCATGTGAAGAGCCAGCTCATTGGAAAAGACACCTATGCTGGGAAAGATTGAGGACAGGAGAAGCGGGTAACAGAGGATGAGATGGTTGGATGGCATCCCAGATTCAATGGACATGTGTTTGAGCAAACTCTGGGATATAGTGAAGGACAGAGAAACCTGGCATACTGCAGTCCATGTGATCTCAAAGAGTCAGACAGGACTTAGTGACTGAACAACAAGGAGAGCTGGAATACCTCAAGCCAAACAACCAGAAAGATGGGAACACAGCCCCACCCATCAGCAAACAAGCAGCCTAAAGACATGAGCTCACAGCTACCTCAAAACATGGTCCTTCACATGGTCCTTCACATCAGAGGAAAGAGATCCAACTTCACCTACCAGAGGGCAAGAATCAGTCCTCCCCCACCTCCCTGCAGAAGTCCCTGGACCAACCTCACCCTTGAAGAGGCAGACACCATAAGCAAGAGGAACTACAATCCCACAGTTTTCAGAAAGGAGACCATGAACACAGAAAGTTAAACAAAATGAAACAACAGAGAAATATACTGCAAATGAAGTTACAAAATAAAACTCACAAGAGGAACTAAATGAAGAGGAGATCAGATCAGTCACTCAGTCGTGTCCGACTCTTTTCAACCTCATGAATCACAGCACGCCAGGCCTCCCTGTCCATCACCAACTCCCGGAGTTCACTCAGACTCACGTCCAACAAGTCAGTGATGCCATCCAGCCATCTCATCCTCTGTCATCCCCTTCTCCTCTTGCCCCCAATCCCTCCCAGCATCAGAGTCTTTTCCAATGAGTCAACTCTTCGAATGAGGTGGCCAAAGTACTGGAGTTTCAGCTTCAGCATCATTCCTTCCAAAGAAATCCCAGGGCTGATCTCCTTCAGAATGGACTGGTTGGATCTCCTTGCAGTCCAAGGGACTCTCAAGAGTCTTCTCCAATACCACAGTTCAAAAGCATCAATTCTTCGGTGCTCAGCCTTCTTCACAGTCCAATTCTCACATCCATACATGACCACAGGAAAAACCATAGCCTTGACTAGACGAACCTTTGTTGGCAATAGTCAACTTGAAAAAGAATGTACAGTAATGATTGTAAAGATGACCCAAAATCTCAGAAAAAGAATGGAGGCATAGATCAAGAAGAAACAAGAAATGTTTAACAAGGAGCTAAAAGATTTAAAGCACACACTGAGATAACAATGTAATAAGTGAAATGAAAAAATACACTAGAAGAAGTCTGTTACCTAAGAGTAACTTAGGCAGAAGTATGAATAAGTAAGCTAGAAGACAGAAAGGTGGAAATCACTGCCACAGAAGAGAATAAAGAAAAAAGAATAAAAGGAAAAGAGGACAAAGACAATGTTGACCTCTGGGACTTAATTAAATGGACCAACATTCGCATTATTGGGGTCCCAGTAGAGGAAGGAAAAGAGAAAGTTCCTGAGAAAGTATTTGAAGAGATTATAACTGAAAACTTCACTAACATGAGAAGTGAAATACTCACTAAAGTCCAGGAATCACAGAGTCCCATACAGTAGGAAACCAAGGAAGAATGTGGCAACATATATTAGTAAAACTGAAAAAAAAATTAAAGACAAAGAAAAGATATTAAAAGCAACAAACAGCACACAAAGGAATCACCATAAGGTTATCAGCTGATTTTTAGCAGAAACTCTGCAGGTCAGAAGGGAGTGGCATATGTTTCAAGTGATGAAAGGGAAAAACCTGCAACCAAGAATGCTCTAATCAAGACTTTCATACAGATTTCATGGAGAAACCAAAAGCTTTACATTGAAGCAAAAGCTGAAAGAATTCAGCAGCACCAAACCAGCTGTTCAAAACAAATGCTAAAGGAACTCCTCTAGGTGAGAAAGGGACCAGTAACTTACACTTGATCTTAGCCAAAAGGCCGAGAAGCAATGGACCAATAACTTAAAACAAACTTGTATATATAGACTTCAGAATCTCATGAGACCTGCAAACTAAAAAGCTACAAAAGATACACAAACAAAAAAAGAAAAAGCAATCCAAACACAACACTAAAGATAGGCAGCAAATCAAATCACAAGAGCAGAAAACAGAAGAGGAAGGGAAGAAAAAAATCCAACAAAAACAAATCAAAAACAATTAAAAAATTGTTAATAGGAACACACATACCAATAATTACTTTACATATAAATGGATTCAATTCTCCAATCAAAAGACATAGATTGGCTGAATGAATACAAAAACAGGGCCCATATATATGCTGTCTACAAGAGATCCACTTCAGACCTAGGGACAAATACAGACTAGAAAGTAAGGGGATAGAATTAGACTATGCAACAGGCTTTTTTTAAGCCACAGTAATGATACTCACATCAGAGAATAAAGACTGTTACAAGAACAAGGAAGGACACTACATAATGATAAGCGATCAACCTAAGAAGAAGGTATAACAATTGCAAATATATATGCACCAAAAATGGGAGTACCTCAATATATAAGGCAAAGACTAAGAGCCATAAAAGAGGATATAAACAGCAATACAATAATAGTGGGAACTTTAACAGCGGACAGATAACAATGGACAGATCATCCAGGGAGAAAATCAATAAGGAAACACATGCCTTAAATGGCACATTAGACAAGACGAACTTGAAATTTGTGGAACATTCCCTCCAAAAGCAACAGAATACAGTTTCTTCTCAAGTTCATATGGAACATTCTTCAGGATAGATAACATCTTTGGGCACAAATCAAGCCTTGGTTAACTGAAGAAAATTGAAATCATATTAAGCATCTTTTAAGATCATATTGCAATGATATTAGAAATCAAATACAGGGGAAAACGGAAAAAAAAAAAAAAAAGAAGCACAAACACGTAGAGACTAAACAATACATTACAAAACAACCAATTGATCACCAAAAAAATCAGAGAGGATACTTAAAAAAAACCTAGAGACAATGACCTTTAAATCACAATGATCTAAAGCAATGCAATGTAGCAAGAGCAGTTCTAAGAGACACATTTATAGCAACACAACCTAACCTGAGGAAACAAGACAAATGTCAAATAAACAACCTTACCTTAAACTTGAAGCAACTAGAAAGAGAAGAACAAGCAAACCCCAAAGTTAGTAGAAGTAAAAATCAGATAAAGATCATATCAGATCACAAATAAACGAAACGGAGATGAAGAAAACAATAAAAGAGATCAATGAAACTAAAAGCTGATTTTTTGAAAAACTGATAAACCTTTATTTAGCCAGATTCATCAAGAAAAAAGCCAATAGGACTCAAATCTATGAAATTAGAAATGATAAAGTAGAAGTTACAACTGACACCACAGAAATGGACAGAATTAAGAGACTCCTGAAAGCAACTATAAGCCAATAAAATGGACAACCTAGAAGAAATGGACAAATTCTTAGAAAGGTACAACCATCCAAGACTACACAAAGATAGAAATGGAAAATATAAACAGCCAAATCATAAGTACTATAATTGAAACTGTGGCTTTAAAGCGTCCAAAAAACAGAAGTCCAGGACCAGATGGCTTTATAGGCAAATGCTACCATGACTTAACCCCGCATATCACCACTTAACCAAGCACATCACCAGTTGCATTACTCTTGCTCCCTGAATAGCCTCATGATCTGCTGTGTTTCTGATACCACACCTAAGTGACAACTTGATATAGATAAGTTTATGATGCTTTCTTTGGGAATGATTCAGTTCAGTTCAGTCGCTCAGTCATGTCCATCTCTTTGCGACCCCATGGACTGCAGCACGCTGGGCTTCCCTATCCATCACCAACTCCTGGAACCTATTCAAACTCATGTCCATTGAGTCGGTGATGCCATCCAATCATGTCATCCTCTGTTGTCCCCTTCCTCTCCTGTCTTCAATCTTTCCCAGCATCAGGGTATTTTCCAATGAGTCAGTTCTTCGAATCAGGTAGCTAAAATTCTGAAGTTTCAGCTTCAGCATCAGTCCTTCCAATGAATATTCAGGGATGATTTCCTTTAAGATTGACTGATTGGATCTCCTTGCAGTCCAAGGGACTCTCAAGAGTCTTCTCCAACACCACAGTTAAAAAGCATTAATTCTTCAGTGCTCAGTTTTATTCATAGTCCAACTCTCACATCCGTACATGACTAGGAAAAACCATAGCTTTGACTAGACAGACCTTTGTTGGCAAAGCAATGTCTCTCCTTTTTGATATGCTGTCTAGGCTGGTCATGGCCTTTCTTCCAAGAAGCAATCATCTTTTAATTTCATGATGCAGTCACCATCTGCAGTGATTTTGAAGCCCCCAAAAATAGTCTCTCAATGTTTCCATTATTTCCCCATCTATTTGCCATGAAGTGATGGGACTGGATGCCATGATCTTAGTTTTCTGAATGTTGAGTTTTAAGCCAGCTTTTTCACTCTCCTCTTTCACTTTCATCAAGAGGCTTTTTAGTGTTTCTTCGCTTTCTGCCATAAGAATGGTGTCATCTGCATATCTGAGGTTATTGATATTTCTCCCGGCAATCTTGATTCCAGCTTGTGCTTCATCCAGCTCTGCATTTCACGTGATGTACTCTGCATGTAAGTTAAATAAGCAGGGTGATAATATACAGCCTTGATGTACTCCTTTCCCAATTTGGAACTAGTCTGTTGTTCCATGTCCAGTTCTAACTGTTGCTTCTTGACTGCCATACAAATTTCTCAGGAGGCAGGACAGGTGGTCTGGTATTCCCATCTCTTTAAGAATTTTCCAGTTTGTTGTGATCCACACAGTCAAAGGCTTTGGCATAGTCGATAAAGCAGAAGCAGATGTTTTTTGGAACTCTTGTTTTTTTGATGATCCAGTGGATGTTGGCAATCTGATCTGTGCTTCCTCTGCCTTTTCTAAATCCAGCTTGAACATCTGGAAGTTCACAGTTCACATACTGTTGAAACCTGGCTTGGAGAATTTTGAGGATTACTTTGCTAGCATGTGAGATGAGTGCAATTGTGCAGTAGTTTGAACATTCTTTGGCATTGCCTTTCTTTGGGATTGGAATGGAAACTGACCTTTTCCCATCCTGTGGCCACTGCTGAGTTTTCCAAATTTGCTGGCATGTTGAGTGCAGCACTTTCACAGCATCATCTTTTATGATTTGAAATAGTTCAACTGGAATTCCATCACCTCCTCTAGCTTTGTTCATAGTGATGCTTCCTAAGGCCTACTTGACTTCGCATTCCAGGATGTCTGGCCCTAGGTGAGTGATCGCACCATTGTAGTTATCTGGGTCATGAAGATCTTTTTTGTATAGTTCTTCTCTGTATTCTTGCCACCTCTTCTTAATATCTATTTGAAGCTGTTTTAATTCTGGAACATTTTTATTATTTTGACCAAATACCCTCCCAAACTGATGTTTTCTAATTTCCCATCCAATATCTGGAAACAATTTCTTCCTTGTCTCACACCCTTGGCTATAACACACCCTAATAGTAAAACTCAATCAATGTTCCTGGAGTGAATCAATGGTTGAGTCTGTGGCTCTCCTCCCCTCATTTAAACTCTCCTGAATGATATTGGATTCAATCAATTCAACTGGTTATAGGCAAAAACCCAATCAGGATTAATCTGATGGACAGTCTGGAATCTAATCAGGCACCACTTTCTGGTTGGCTGTTTGTAGTTGGGCAAGGGGGAAGATGTTATTAAAAAGGCCTTTAAAAGTCTCAGGCACCAAAGAAAAGATGCAGAAACTTTGCCTTCTGGAATTACTATCTGGGATCTCATCCAGTCTTAGGACTGAGCCCATCCTGACAACCACATCAGAGTTGGTAAGTTACTGACCTTAGTTAAGGACTCTCTTACCTTATCTATGGTCAGTGGTCTTGAATTGTGTCATATAGCTCAGGATGGCAGGGAGAGATTTTTTTAGTTAGTCTTTATCCATGTTTTTGTTTTTGTTTTTGTTTTTTGGCGTTGCTATGTCTCCATTAGCTTCATTTGCTCGGGTTTTCTCTGGTTGCACCTAGCAAGGGTTACTCTTGATTGCAGCGCACAAGCTTTTCAGTGCATTGGCTTCTCTTATTTCAGAGCATAGGCTGTAGATGCATGGGCTTCAGTAACTGCAGCATGTGGGCTTGGTAGTTATGGCACACTGACTCAGTTGCTCTGCAGCATGTGGAATTTTCTTGGACTAGGGATCGAACCCATGTCTCTGTATTGGCAGATGGATCCCCATCTGCTGCACCTTGTTAGTGGTAAAGAACCTGCCTGCCAATGCAGGAGACATAATGAGATGAGGGTTCAATCCCTGTGTTGGGAAGACCGTCTGTGTTGCCGTCTATGCTGCTGCTAAGTCGCTTCAGTCATGTCTGACTCTCTGCAACCCCATAGATAGCAGCCCACCAGGCTCCCCCATCCCTGGGATTCTCCAGGCAAGAACACTGGAGTGGGTTGCCATTTCCTTCTCCGATGCGTGAAAGTGAAGTCACTCAGTCGTGTCCGACTCTTCGCAACCCCATGGACTGCAGCCCACCAGGCTCCTCCGTCCATGGGATTTTCCAGGCAAGAGTGCTGGCGTGGGGTGCCATTGCCCTCTCCAGGGCTGCCGTCTATGGGGTCGCCCAAAGTCAGACATGACTGAAGCGACTTAGCAGCAGCAGCAGCAGCAGCAGGACCCTAAGAAAGTGTTAAAGTTTTCACCAAAATAATTAGGGTCAGCCTTCAGGCTTGGGGTATCCACTTCCCAGTTCATCATAATAAAGCAAAGCAGTGAATGGAAATTGATGGGCAAGTGTTTGGGCTTCTTCCTCCTTAGTACTTATGAAATTCTTGCTCTGGTCCCTGTAGAAGCAGCATTATGGATTTTCACCCATGAAAACTAGAGTAAAATTCTGGTAAACTGGGGGTCTTCTGGGCTTCCTTCGTGGCTCAGATGGTAAAGAATCTGCCTGTAATGCTGGACACCAATGTTTGATCCCTGAGTTTTCCAGCCCCATGGGAGCAGTGGATATGGCTATGAGTTGGTTCCTCTGAAGAATGGGAATACCAGTGAAAGGGTGCTCATGCTTGCCTTCTTTCCTGCAAGTTTCCACAGGATTCTTTTTGAGCAGAGTCAGAATGAGTATCTGGAATCCACCCAGACTCCTGGACCAAGCGGTGTTGAGCCTGCTGAGGGATGAGGCCTTGGCCATTTCTGCTCTGGAGTATCTGCCCATCGAGCTCTTCCCCCCACTCTTCATGGAAGCCTTCTATGGGAGTTGCAGAGAGACACTGAAGGCCATGGTGCAAGCTTGGCCCTTTGTCCGCCTGCCTCTGGGGGGACTGATGGAGATGCCTCACCTGGGAACCTTACAAGCAATGCTGGATGGACTTGATGTCCTGCTTTCCCAGAAGGATCAACCCAGGTGAGTCTGATTGAAGTAGACTGGTAGAGTCAGGGGAGTCTTTGAAGAGACAGCTGAGGTCAGAGTGTGAATGGCCAAGGGATAGACCAGAGGCTTCTGATGATGCCAATGAGGAAGTACAGAGACTTAGCCATTGCTGAACACACTCTGGGAAATGTTTTCAGGAAGTGTAGGAGTGCCTAAGATGCAAGGGAACCTGAAAGTACACTTTCTGCCTCCTTCTGCTGCTGCTGCTACTAAGTTGCTTCAGTCGTGTCTGACTCTGTGCGACCCCATAGACAGAAGCCCACCAGGCTCCTCCATCCATGGGATTTTCCAAGCAAGAGTACTGGAGTGGGGTGCCATTGCCTTCTCTGCTGCCTCCTTCTGGTGATGCTTAAGGAAGGTGTAGAAGTGGATAAAAGGAAAGATGGAAGGGGAAGAGGAGATGCAGGAAACTGAGGCAGAGAGGGAAGAAGAGGGAAATGTCGAGAATGTGAAGTAAAAGCTCAGGTGGGATGTCTGAGTATCGCCTAAATTCTGAGGCTGTGGTTTTATTTTGGTGGATCTTGAAACCATCTCTACCAATCTACTCTTCCCCCCACAGGAGGTGCAAACTGCAAGTGCTGGATTTAAGAAATACTGGCCAGGACTTCTGGAGAATGTGGTCTGGATCCAGTGTCCAGGTGTCCTCAAGCTCATTAGAAGAACCAGTGGCTAAGAAGAGGCCAAGGACACATCAGACTTTGGGTCCCTTGGAGGTGTTCATAGAACTTCACATCAATGGAAGGACCATGGATGGATTCCTCACCTACCTCATGAGATGGGTGGAGGAGAGGAAAGCTTCCATACACCTGTGCTGTAAGAAACTAAAGATAGAGTCAATGCCCAGAGACAATATTATGAAGATCCTGAGTATGGTGCAGCTGGACTGTGTTGAGGAGGTGCGAGTACATTGTACCTGGCGGCTGTCCAGCCTGGCTGTGTTTGCTCCTCTCCTGGGCCAGATGAGCAATATGCAGAGACTCCTTCTCTCTCACACAGACATATCCACACTTGAAGATCAGGAGGAGCAGCATGTTGTCCAAATTACTTCTCAGTTCCTCAGGCTGCACTACCTCCAGGATCTCTTTCTGGAATCTGCCTTCTTCCTGGAAGGATGCCTGGACCAGATGCTCAGGTGAGTGTGCACCACTGGCCAGGTAACAGTGAACACAACTCACCACCCCCCTCCCCTCCAGGCACAGAACTCGGTTTCCCTGGTATCTGAGTTGGGGAAGCTTGCACTCTTAGAGCCCAGGGGCCAGGGCAGGGAAAACAGGATAGGGTATCAAAGGAGAATTTCCCTAGAATTTTCGTGCTGTTGTTCAGTCGTTCAGTCATGTACAACTCTTTGTGACCCCATGGACTGCAGCACACCATGCTTCCCTGTCCTTCACTATCTCCTGGAGTTTGCTCAAACTCATGTCCATTAGGTTGATGATGCCATCCAACCATTTCAACCTCTGTCACCCCCTTCTCCTCAAAATTTTCATAGCCCTCCAAATTACAGGAGGGCTATAAGATATAGGCTTGCAGTATTTCTTTATCTACATCAGAAGAAAGGTCGGGGTAGGGGGACATGCAGAGGTTGAGGCACAGTGGCTGGCAAAGTTTAGAAGCAAGGAGCAAAAGCTCCTACTTGATATTTTGTGCCTAGCCCCTGGGGAAAGAGTTCAGGCACCCTAGGAGGGGAATGACAAACCCCTGCCACAGAAGCCTCAGGTGCACTGACTGGGAGAAGGTGCTAAAGGGTCAAGAACGCAGGCCATGCACAGACTATTAAAAAAAAAAGCAACACTTTATTTATTGGTCAAAAAAAACAAAAACCCAAAACCCTCTAGAATGTCAAGCATACTATCTCCTTTGCTGTTCTGTTCTGAACTGTGGTATCACATAACCACCCAAATCAAGGTAGGTGTTCAAGCTGGATAGAGGCTCTGGAAAGGGACACCTTGTAGGTAGCTCTATAGACTAAGCTTTAGGATCTAGTGGTTGGGTATATGATTTCTTCCTTAAGAAGGGATATCTTAATTTAGATGACTTGAAAATAGGTAAGAGAAGGGGAAATTAAAGAGGGAAAACTCCATGTTTGAACATTTCTAAACCAAAGCTCTGTGCTTAACACTTTTGTGATCACAACAAGCCTGTCTCAAATTCCCTGTCTGTAAAAGGCTTTTTGCTCCAGATAAGATAATTGATATATGGGAAATGCATGATTCTGGAGGTGATAGTAGTAGAATAGGAGCCAAAGGGATCATAAAAGCTGGTAGATGGCTTGCAGCTAATGCAGGGATGTGAGACCCTGCAAAGTGCCATCTTCATGGGATGTTGTGAGGCCTTGCCCAGACTGGTCCTCTATGCATGTCACCCAGAAACCTCACCTGGCTTCTGGGTATGCCTGGGGCCCAGGCATGGGTGGAAGGAAGTCTGAGTAGGAAGCATTTTAAGTATGTCTCTTACTATTAACATTCAGTGATGCCCATTGTTGATTGAGACAAGATGTCGGGCTCTGCTGTGAGCTTGTTCTAGTCCATTCTATGATCTTCATTCATACTCATAAGGAAGCGGAATGTGTTTTACTCTACTACATAGATGAGGAAAGAGAGTTTTCCAGGTTCTGTGAACTTGATCCAGACATACTGTGAATGTTAAAGGACTCAGGCTTAAATGAGACTGGGAATTCTGGGTAATGATCATTATCAGACGGACAGACCACCCTTGGCCTTTAGCAAATTTCTTGTCTCTCACCTTGAGGTCACCTTCCACCCCAGTTTTTAAGACATTATAATTCTACTTCTCCCCAGGTGCCTGACAAACCCCTTGGACACCCTTGGAATAACTCACTGCCTCCTTACGAATTCAGACTTGATCCATCTTTCCCAGTGTCCGAATATCAGTCAGCTAAAGGGCCTGGATCTGAGTGGTGTCACCCTGACCTACTCTAGTCCTGAGCTCCTTCCAGGTCTGCTGGAGAAAGTTGCAGCCACCCTCCAGGAACTGTACTTAGATCAGTGTGGGATCATGGATTCGCAACTTGAGGCCATCCTGCCTGCCCTGAGCCACTGTTTCCAGCTTAATTTCTTTAGCATACGTGGAAACTTCCTCTCCATGGCCATCATGGATAAGATGCTTCGACACACCTCGGCGCTGCCCAGTTTATGTCAAGAACTGTACCCTGTCCCTCAGGAGAGTTTCAGCTCTCTGGGAATCCTCCAAATGGGGAGACTTGCTCAGTGTCGAGCTGAACTGCTTGAGATTCTGAAGGACTTGGGACGTCCCAGGACCATCTGGATTAGTTCCAGCCCCTGTCCTCACTGTGGAGAGGACACATTCGATCATCCTGAGCCCATCACATATGGCAGTAACACCTCTGCCTAGTTGGGTGCATCGATCAGAAGCTTTCTTCTGAGCATTTGGAAACTGAAATCTATATTACTGGTACTTTGTGAAGGGAAAAGAGACCCATGGTTTCAGACATTTGCTCAGTGTGAATGTAAAAAGGGAAAGTGATCCTGCAGGGGTGCAGGACTGCAGAGGGAATAGCTGATGCTGAGCAGTAATGGAATTTGTGTACATGTGTCCTACAGAGTAAGAATTATAAACCTAAACTTCTGAAGGTGGATTCAAGCTTGTGACCCACATGTTGGAGCTATCCCTGGGTAGATGATTGTAAAGAAATAATCAGAAATAAAGAGACGCTCAGTGTAAACCAACTGCTGCCCTCCATGTATCATCTTTTTTTTTTCCCTCACTTTACATTGCAGGAATCTCCAGATGCAGATTAAAAAAAAATTCAGAGTTTCTGAAACTACCATTTTCACCCATTCTTTATTCTGTCTGAGGCATATCTCCAGAGTTTGCTCAGATTCATGTCCACTGATTCAGTGATGCTATTTAGCCATCTCATCCTCTTCCACCACCTTCCCCTTTTCCCTTCAGTCTTTCCCAGCATCAGAGTCTTTTTCCAATAAGTCAGCTCTTCACAACAGGTGGCCAGAGAATTGGAGCTTCAGCTTCAGCATCAGTCCTTCCAATGAATGTTCAGGGTTGATTTCCTTTAGGATTGACTTGTTTGATCTCCTTGAAATTCAAGGGACTCTCAAGAGTCTTCTTCAGCACCACAGTTTGAAAGCATCAGTTCTTTGGTGCTCAACCTTCTTTATGGTCCAACTCTCACATCAATACATGACTACTGGAAAAACCATAGCTTTGACTATACAGACCCTTGTTGTCAAAGTGATGTCTCTGCTTTTTAATACCCTGTCCTAGTTTGCCATAGCTTTCTTTCCAAGGAGCAAGTGTCTTTTAATTTCATGGCTGTAGTCACTGTACACAGTGATTTTGGAGCCCAAGAAAATAAAGTCTGTCAGTGTTTCCACTTTTTCCCCATCTATTTGCATGATGTGATGGAACCTGATGCTATGATCTTAGTTTTTTGAATGTTGAGACTTAAGGGACATCTCTTACCTCCTTACATATTCCTATGTTTGTTCAATGGCTAATACATACAAGGGTGAACATACCCAGTGTCCAATAAGCCATTAGAAAGAAGATTTCTTTGCAGGGCCCTGATTGCTGACTCACACCATGACCTTAGACATGAGTAGTCCCCATGTTTCTCCTCGTGGATCTATAAGTTTCACTTCTTGGCACTTCTGTGTGTTGGGAAATGGCTTTTCTGCACAAGGCATTGCTCACAGTTCTGGAAATGGTCATCTGCACTGCAGATAAGCTGAGCCTCTGCATCTCACTACCCAGTTACCCCAGTGGGTAATAGTCCTTGAATTATTCTAGTTGGACCTGTGAAGTTATACAAATTTCTCTGAACAAAAAACTAAAACTATATGGGCATGTAACGTGGGTTTGTTTAAATTTCTTATTAAAAATTACATCCTTTGGGGGCTAGGTTATATTAATGAAAGAATGACTTTCATAACACCTTCTGTATCTCCCCATTAAGGAAGATGAGCATAGCATGTTTTGACACCAGATATCAGGATTTATACAAAACATCTTTCAGTTTCCTTGCCTGTGGTAAGACATTTTAGTTGTTAGGGTTCTCCTGAGTAACCACTATTGTGCAGCTGATTGTTGAACAGTGTGTCAGTGAAGGGTGCTACTCCTACTCAGCTGAAAATCCCCGTATAATTTATAGTCTGCCCTCCATTTCCTCATTTCCACATCCTTATTTTCCCCAACCAGATCCTGTAAAATGACATTTACTCTTGATAAATGTTTGTGTGTAAGTCAACTGAGCATTTCAAATCAGTGTTTTCCAGGGTCACTTGTTATGCATATAGGAAGACTTCCATTATGGTAATGGGCTTGCCTGGTTACACAATCTGCTATCTGTAACCTAGACAACCTGCAAAGCCAGTGCTACAACTCAGACTGGGGATTAAAGCTCAAAACTAGGTAAGCTGATGGTGTTAGTCCAAGTCTGAGGCCAAAAACCTAAGAAGCAGGGAACCACCATTTAAATTTCATAGCATGGAGGCTTGAGAGCCAGAAGCTTCAATGTTTGTAGGTAAGAAGAAAGAGAGGAGAAAATTTGCCCTCCTTGCTTCATTTAGAACCCAAGGACTGCGAGATGCCCACTCACAATGGTGAGGGCAGGTCTCTTGACTCAGTCCTTTCCAATGCTTATTTCTTCCAGAAACACCTTCAAACATAACTCTTGTTTTACCAGCACTTTTTTTACATAAGAACATTTACACAAGAAAATTTACCATCATAATGACCCTAAAGAGAAGGCATTCACAGAAAAACTGTCTGCTGAGGTTTCATGGACTGGTGTTGCTGATTCGAGGTGTGGGGGGCGGATATAGGAATGGGGGATCTTAGGCAAGAGCTCAGTTTTTCTGGTGTGCGTGTGTGTGTGTGTGTGTGTGTGTGTGTGTGTGTGTAAAGGAAGACAATGATACAAACCTAGATCCTGGGATTTTCTAGGATTCAATGAGATGAAGCACTTGAGAGCTTGGCTACCAACCTGGCATATAGTAAGGCACTAATTAAATGGGTCTTTTCCTACTTTTTCCCTCCTTGCCACATGTAAGTTATTTCAATGTCTTTTTATGTCTCATGTTACCTGAATAAACCAGACATTATTTATTCATTCACCTACAGAAAGACATCTTAATTGCTTCCTTGGTTTGCCACTACACTCTGTGGTCCCACAAATGAACAGCAAGCCTGATGAGCAGTAAAAGTTTATAACTTCCTGAAAATCTTTAAAGTCAGTTTATAGTGAAATGTTATTTTGGACTGAAATGCAAATCTGGGGAATGTCAACTTTAGCTGGCTATCAATAACACAAATAAGTTGGATATGGAAGAAATAACACTTGTGGTCAACACATTGCACCATGTAAACTGATATGTGTCTGTAACCAGACAGGACCCTATGAGGCATTCCTGGACTGATCCTCCACCAAGTACTCCTCCTGCCTCTTGTTTGTAGAGAAGCTTTAGGCTCCTATGAACCTGTAACAGGACAGACCCTATGGGGCATTCCTGGAGCTGATCCCCCACCAAGTTCTCCTCCTGCCTCTTGTTTGTAGAGAACCTTTAGGCTTCTAGGTCTTCCTCAAGTTCCAAAGAATAAATATAAACAGAAAATATAAGAAAATGGGGAAACAGGGGGAAACAAGCAACAGACAATAATAATAGTTTAGCCATTAATCAAATTCAAGGATCTTGAAAACCTCTTCAAGGGCTACAGATAATATCTGAGCCATGTTCTTGAGCTGTTTGTAGACACTGAAACTCCCACCAGGTGGAAGAAGTTAACAGCATGCTGACCAGAAGCGAGTAGACCATAGACCAATTGGAAGAAGAAGGCTGATGAAGTTGGCTTCCAATTACATCATCACCAACTAATCAGAAGATTGCCTTGGAGCTGCTCCCCACAGCACTCTCCCTCACTCTGTATTCAAAAGTCTTTTCCTGAAAGTCATCCGGAAATTTTGCCCTTTTGAGCAAGTGGTTGTCCCTGTTCTTTGTTCAGTGCCTGTAATAAATTCTGCACTTTTCTCTGCCATCCCCATGTTAGTATATTAGCTTCACTGCATTGTGGTGAGCAAGCAGGTTTGATTCAGTAATTAGGGACAACTTTTTTGTTTTCCATGCTTTTGTTGGTTATGCCCAAGGAAGACAGGGTGATATTCTCATTGTAAAAATCCCAATGATACAGACAGAACAAGCCTTTCCACTATACTTCCTCCTCATCCAAGGCCCTTCTCTAGTTTGCACCTCCTGTGGGGAAACAGCAGATGGGGTGTAATGCTTTAAGATTCACATAGAATGAAATCACAGTCTCAGAATTTTAGGCAACACTCAGACTTCCCATGTGTGCTTTTATTTCACATTCCTAACATCACCTGCTGCTTGGCCCTCTTCTTCTCTCTCTGCCTCACCTTCCTCCATCTCCTTTTGCCCTTCCGTTTTCTCTGGCTTTCTACTTCCAGTGCCCTTAGGCATCCCTGGGAGAAGGCTGGGACATGTACTTGCATGTTCTCTTGCATTTTAGGCACTCCTGCACTGTTGGAAAGCATTTCTCAAAGTGAACTGAGCAATAGCCAAGGCCTCTGAGCTTCTTCTTTGGCATCTTCAGAAACCTCTGGTCCATCCCTTGGCCAGCCACTCTTATGACACCAGCTGTCTCTTCAGGATGTCTAGGACCTTACCAGGATACTTGGATCAGACTCACCTGGGGCGATCCTTCTGGGCAAGCAGGAAGCCAAGCCCATCCAACACTGCTTGTAGGTTCCCTAGTGAAACATCTGCATCACACCCCTCCTCCCGCAAAGGCAGGCAGACATAGGGCCAGGCTTGCACCATGGCCTTCAAGGTCTCACTGTGTCTCCAAAGGAGGTTGAAATAAACAGTGGTGAGAAGAGCTCTGTGGGCAGATACTCCAAAGTGGAGATGGCTGAGGCCTCGTCCCTCAGCAGGCTCATTGCTGCCAGGTCCAGGAGTCTGAGAGCATTCCAGACACTCGTGCTGACTCTGCTCTAAAAAGAATCCTATGAATATTTGCAGGGAATAAGTCATCCTTCTCAGGCTGAGTATGACCTTCATGTGTATGACCTTCTCCTCAACCTTTAGAGGAAGCAAATCAGGGCCATAGTCATTGCTCTGGCAGTGGTGGAAGAGCCTTTGTTTACACAAATTATATTCTGGGCTCTTTTGGCACAATAACTTAGGTTCACCGATTCTGGCACCATAAGTAATATCTTGCAAGTATCATGGATATGGAAACATCAACCACTACCCTGTTCATTTTTTTCCACATCTTTGTTTAATCATGCCTTACTTGGAAGTGGGTACTATGAGTGTAAAACAATCTATTTTGGGGAAAAACTCTCAGACTATACTTAGACCCCTAATCTGTGGGAATAGGAGGGTCATGTGAACCAACAGGGCCTCCATCCTCAGTTCCCACAAGCAACCTGGCTGGGAAAGCTTAAGGAGATACCACCAAAATGAATGCTATTTGTTCTCAAACTAATTTTTTTAAATGTCAGGAAATAAAATTCCAAATAGATATTTTTTATTAAAAAGTAACTCTGGTAGGTTAAAGTGTTTTAAAATGATACACATCAAATTACAGATCAAGATGTTTGCTGTTAATAGCAAAGCTACACTTAGAGGCAAAACCAAAACCTTAAATCTATTCACTGAAAAGGAAGAAAAAGGAAAATCTCCCTGCCATGCCTAACTCCATGCCATCATTCAAGACCAGGTTACCACAGGGGAAAGCTCGATGTCCTTAACTGAAACTGTTATCTTACCAGCTCTGCTGTGGCTGGCAGGATATGCAGACCTCTGTTCTGTTGGAGAACCCAGGCAGTGACCACAGAGCAAGAAA
Source organism: Bos indicus x Bos taurus (assembly GCF_003369695.1). Lineage (NCBI taxonomy): Eukaryota > Metazoa > Chordata > Mammalia > Artiodactyla > Bovidae > Bos > Bos indicus x Bos taurus. Next base: position 53,922,189 of record NC_040091.1, read on the forward strand.
ATTCTGAATCTCTTCCTTGGTAACAAAGACCTTTCTAGACCTTTCTAATCACATTTTCCATCTTTTCAACTACTACCTTCCAATCAGAAAGTCATACCTAATTGTATTCTAGACTATCAGGTTAATCATGGTTGTATCTTTGTCTTTACTCAGATGAATTGACAGAATCACATATTCATTCAAAAAAGAGAAAGTGTGGGTAGAGGGCATGACAGTCAAGGAATCATTCCTGGATTTGCTCTACAAACACTGATTGAGTTTTCCTAATAGGAGCACTCCGTAGCCCTAGGTGTGAGACAGGAGGAGTTTAGTATCTTCCTTAAGGAGACTAATAATAAAAATAAATAAATAAAACTAAAAGCATTATTATTGGGGATTTTTGACAGATCAAAATAACCAAAATGTCCCAGAATTAGAACAACTTCCTAAAGACAATGGTTTCTTTCTCCTTAAAATCTGAATATAAACAAGTCCTTGTATCAAGTTGCCACCTGTTATGTGGGCAACATAGCAGATCATGAACCAATCAAGGAGCAAGAGAAAAGCAATTGGGGATACGGTTGGCTTAAAGTCATGGCTTCTCTGAAGGAAGAAGATTATGGCTTCTCTCAGCTCATAATCACGGTGACAAGTAAGGATGGCAGCTGAGGAGAATGCAGCTGAGTATATCTAAAAGTACCCAGTGAATGACCCAAACAGTGTGAAATTTTTTTTTTCCTATTAGGTAGGATCAAGATTAAAATTTTTTCTCTGAATGGAGACTAGAAATTTAAAGGGAGTAACAAAGAGGAGATATTGTTAATCTTTAAGCTCTTTACTTTCCAGAATGATGGGATCAGCTCAGCAAATTGGCTTAAAAACACTAAATCTGAGAGTGTGAGTGGAGAGTGAGGTACCCAGCCCTGGGAACTCAGACATTTCCAAGTCTGAGGGCCACTGAGGGTGGACACTGTTGTCTCTTTGGAAACTTGGAGCCAGGGGAGAAACTAACGTGGGTCAGTTGCAAATAACCTTGTCCTCAACGTGGCAGCTGTTCAACCTCTTCACAGATCACTTCTTGTCATGGCAAAGGGGCTTGCATAACTCATGAAGCTATGAGTCATGCCATACAGGGCCACCCAAGATGGACAGGTCACAGTGAAGAGTTCTGACAAAATGTGATCCACTGGAGGAGGGAGTGGCAAACCACCCCAGGATACTTGCCATGAGAACCTCATGAACTGTATAAAAAGACAAAAAGATATGACGCCGAAGATGAGTCCCCCAGGTCAGAAGGTGTCAAATTTGCTACTGGGGAAGAGAGAAGGACAACTACTAATACCCTCAGAAAGAATGAAGGGTCTGAGCCAAAGCAGAAATGACCTTCAGTTGTGGATATGTCTGGTGATGAAAATAAAATCTGATGCTGCAAAGAACAATATTGCATAGGAACCTAGAATGTTAGTTAGGTCCATGAAACAAGGTAAATTGGAAGTGGTCAAGCAGGAGATGATAAGAATAAATATAGGCATCTTAGGAATCAGACAACTAAAATGGATGGGAATGAGTGAATTTAATTCAGATGACCATTGTATCTACTACCGGAAAAGGCAATGGCACCCCACTCCAGTACTCTTGCCTGGAAAATCCTGTGGACAGAGGAGTCTGGTAGGCTGCAGTCCATGGGGTCGCTAGGAGTCGGACATGACTGAGCGACTTCACTTTCACTTTTCACTTTTCACTTTCATGCATTGGAGAAGGAAATGGCAACCCACTCCAGTGTTCTTGCCTGGAGAATCCCAGGGATGGGGGAGCCTGGTGGGCTGCCATCTATGGGGTCGCACAGAGTCGGACACGACTGAAGTGACTTAGCAGCAGTAGCAGCATATCTACTACTGTGGGCAAAAATCCCATAGAAGAAATGCAGTAGCCCTCATAACCAACAGAAGAGTCCAAAATGCAATATTTGGGTGAACCTCAAAAATAATAGAATGATCTCTGTTCATTTCCAAGGCGAGCCATTCAATATCACAGTAATTCACATGTATGCCTCTACCACTGATGCCAAAGAAGCTGAAGGTGATCAGTTCTGTGAAGATCTAGAAGACCTAGAACTAACACCAAAAAAAAAAAAAAAAAAAAAAGATATTCTATTCTTCATTGGGGATTGGAATGCAAAAGTAGGAAGTCAAGAGATACCTGTAGTAACAGGAAAGTTTGGCCACGGAGAACAAAATGAAGCAGGGCAAAGGTTAACTGAATTCTGCCAAGAGAATGCACTGGTCATAGCAAACACCCTTTTTCAACAACACGAGATGACTTTACACATGGACATCACCAAATGCTCAATACCAAAATCAAATTGATTACATTCTACGTAGCCAAAGATAGCAAAGCTGTATACAATCAGCAAAGACAAAACCTGGAGCTGACTGTGGCTCAGATCTTCAACTTCTCATAGCAAAATTCTGGCTTAAACTAAAGAAAGCAGGGAAAACCATTAGGTCAGCCAGGTATGATTTAAATCAAATCCCCTATAGATATGCAGTGCAGGTGATGAATAGATTCAAGGGATTAGATGTAGTAAACAGTGTGCCTGAAGATCTATGGACAGAGGTCCATATTGTACAGGAGGCAGTGAACAAATCATACCAAAGAAATAGAAAAGCAAGAAGGCAAAGTGTTTATCTGAGGAAGCTTTACAAATAGCTGAAGAAAGAAGAGAAGTGAAAGGCTAGGGAGAAAGGAAGAGATAAATCCAACTGAATGCAGAATTCCAAAGAACAGCAAAGAGAGATAAGAAGGTCTTCTTCAATGAACAGTGCATAAAAATAGAGGGAAACAACGGAAGGGGAAAGACTAGATATCTCTTTGGGAAAATCAGAAATATCAAGGGAATATTTCACCTAAAATGGGCACAATAAAGGACAGAAGCGGTAAAAGTCTAGTAGACACTGAAGAGATCAAGGAGAGATGGAAAGAATACATGGAAGAACTGTACAAAAAAGATCTTAATGACCTGCTCCCTTAAGGAAAGCTATAGCAAAACATAATACATTAAAAAGCAGAGACACCGCTTTTCTGACAAAGGTCCATATAATCAAAACTATTGTTTTTCCAGTAGTCATGTATGGATGTGAGAGCTGGACCATAAATAAAGCTGAGCTCCAAAGAATTGATGATTTCAGACTGTGGTGCTGGAGAAGACTCTTAAGAGTCTCTCGAACTGCAAGGAGATCAAACCAGTCAATCCAAAAGGAAATCAACCCTGAATATTCATTGGAACTACTGTCGCTGAAGCTGAAACTCCAAACTTTGGCCACCTGAAGCAAAAGCCAACACACTGGAAAAGAGCCTGATGCTGGGAAAGATTGAAAGTAAAAGGAGAAGGGGGTGGTAGAGGATGGGATAGGTGGATAGCATCATCATTGGCTCACATGAATGTGAACCAATTCCAGGAGACAGTGGAGGAGAGAGGGAGTTCTCATGCTGCAGTCCATGGGGTCACAAAGAGTCAGACATGACTTAGTGACAGAACTACAACAACAAAAGGTATCCCGCCGCACCTGTCAAGCTCCCTTTCATTGTTCAAGTAAATTGCCTACCCTGCAAGCATTCCCTAGCTTGGACAGTACATTACAAGACTTCTTCCTCCACCTCTTTAGATAACTCGTCTGACATACAGGAAACTATAGAGCAATAATTCTTTGAGTTTTGTTTTTTTCAGATCATGGATCTAGGCTTTCCCAGTTCAAACCAGTCAAAACCATAGAACTTTCAAGTGGGCCTGCATAAATGTACAGTAGATGATTTTTTTTTTTTCAGAAGAAAGTCAAAAACTCCATCCACAGATCACACTAATGCCACCATCTTCTGAACAAGTATTCCATAAAAAAGCATGTAACTCAGATGCACCTGCACAAAGCTGTGATTTCCTCACCTTTTTTCCTGCCTTCAATCACCTTGCCCTGTCCCTTTGAGCTCCTTACACTCTGCACCCATAAATATCCCTACTCACCTGCCTTTGAAGTGATAGGGCTCAGACTTCTCATGTTTCCTCATGATTGCCTTGTAAATAACCCCTTTATCAGCTTCAAATTTCAGAATTTAGCATTTGGCTTGCTGGACTTCCCTCGTAGCTCAGATGGTAAAGAATCCACCTGCAATGCAGGAGACCCTGGTCCGATTCTTACAGAGTGAAGATCTGCTGGAGAAGGGATAGGCTACCCACTCCAGTATTCTTGGGCTTCCCTGGTGGCTCAGCTGGTAAAGAATCCACGTACAATGCAGGAGACCTGGGTTCAATCTCTGGGTTGGGAAGATCCCCTGGAGAAGGGAAAGGCTACCCACTCCAGTATTCTGGCCTGGGGAATTCCATGGACTTTATAGTCCATGGGGTCACAAAGAGTTAGACACAACTGAATGACTTTCACTTCACTTGCTGACCGCCATACTGAGTATGCTCCATTTTGTCTATTAACTTATGAACAACGAAAGAAATAAGCAGAGAGGTAAGAGACCCTCCAGACAGAATAAAGAATGTGCAGGAATGGTAAGGTTTTGGATCATATACAACTCAGTGCCTTTTTTAAAAATCACTAACTGGAGATTGCTGAGGTATAAACTGAAAAAGAGAGTAATAGATCATGGAAGGCAGCAGTCAGTTTTCAATGAGGGTCTCTATTTCTAACAATTGCTTTACAAATATCTACCCAGGGAAAATTTTACCATGTGGGTCTCAAACCTGTATCCAGCTCCAGAAACTGAGGTTCATATTTGATTGTATAAACACATATTCCCAAAAGTTCTGTCACATCCCAGAGCCTACATTTCACCTTGCAATCCTGCACCTCCGCTGTATCAGCTTTCCATTTCCCATTCACATTGAGCTGATGTCTGAAATCATGGATTGGTTTCCTTTCATGATGCATCTATTGCCTAGATTTTAGTTTCCAAATGCCCAGAGGAAAGCTTTGACAGATGTATCCAACTAGGCAGATGTATAACAGTGGTACAGAAAGTGCTCCTCAGAATAGAATGTTTTATTGCCCCAGAGAAGACATTGGGCAGGAGCTAAGCCAGATGGCCCTTGGAAATCCTAAATCCCGCATAATCTCAATGAGTTTATCCCAAAGCTGGGCCAGTCAGCACAGGTGGAGGGCTCCATGAGGGCTGTAACTCTCCTGAGAGGCAGGATAAAACTCCTCACTTTAGTTGATCAGCCCAGCGGTGTGACTCAGCAGTTTCTCCATTATGGCCATAGAGAGAACATTCCCACACAGACTGAAGGTCCTGAGCTGGGAACAGCAGCTCAGAACAGGCAGGATGGACTCAAGTTGGGACTCTGTGATCCCACACTGCTCTAAGTTCAGTTCCTAGAGGGTGGCTGCAACTTGCTCCGGAAGAACGTGGAGGATCTCAATACTAAAGTTGATCATGGTGACACCACTCAGATCCAGGCCTTTGAGCTGATGAATGTTTGGGTGCTGGGACAGATGGGTCAGGTCTGATTCTGTAAGCCAGCACTTAGTTATTGCCAAGTGGTCCAAGGGGGTCCTCAGGCATCTGGGGAGAGAACCAGCAATTAGATCTGAGAAACCAGGAAGGCAGCTGAGCTAAAGTTGTCAGATAGGTGATTGGCCCAAAGTCAAAGTCATACTAACAGCCTTCTGAAGGTCAGTACCCAGAATGACCAGTCTAATTTTAGCCTGACATTCCATCTCCACATCACCTGTAAACCATCTGCAGTTCTGTATGATCTCTGGCTTCTGCTCTAATTCCATCCTCTTAGAATCATGCATTTCTTAAATATTAACTAACTTACCTGGAGCAAAAGACAACATTTTAGGGACTAGTAATTTGAAATAAGTCCATTGTGTTCAGAAACCTTGTGAGCACAGAGCTCTTCTCTCTGTCTCTCTCCCTCACTTTTTCTTTTTTTTTCTGGCTGTACCACATATGAAGTTTATGCAATCTTACTTCCCCCGTGAGGGATCAAACCTGGACATTGAGCCTTGAAAGAATAGAGTCCTAACCATGGACAACCAGGAAATTTCCAAGAAATTCTCTTAAAATTGCTCAGGTCTGAGGTGATTTCCCTTCTTTAATGCTTTCTTCACTTACCTGTTTTCCTAAGTCATCTGACATAAGATTTCCCTTCTTAAGGAAGAACTCATGTCCACCCTCACTGGATCAAAACCACCCCATCCTTAGCTTTCTAATATGGCAGTGGTTTAGTTGCTAAGTCGTGTCCGACTCTTGCAACCCCATGGACTGTAACCTGCCAGGCTCCTCTGTCCATGGGATTCTCCAGGTAAGAATACTGGAGTGGGTTGCCATTTCCTTTTCCAGGGGATCTTCCCGACCCAGGGATTAAACCTAGGTCTCCTGCATTGCAGGCTGACTCTTTACCTACTGGGCTATGAGGGAAAACCTAGTATGGTGTCCCTGCTTGTTCTTCTACCTTAATTTCAGAGGTGAGGTGATACCACAGCTCAGGAGAAAGCAGCTAGGGACCCTGTGTACCTGGCATGCCAGTGATGTGTTCGCTGTTACCCAGCCAGCGGTCCACACTCACTGAGCATCTGGTCCAGGCAGCCTTCAAGGAAGGAGAGTCCAGATAGAGATACTGGAGATGTCGCAGCTTGAGAAACTCAGAGGTAAATTGGACAACTTGCTGCTGCTACTCCTGCACTTTGGGCTCTTTGGGAACTTGGAGCCAGAGAAGATATAAAGCTGGCTCGGTCCCAAATAACCCTGTCATCCAAAGGTAAGTGCTACCAGGAAAGGTTTTCTTTAAGTTTCGTTTTCTTTTCTCACTGAGGACACTTTGCAGATGACAAATTTTCCCAGCCATATTTCAGGGGTCTTAGAAGTCAAATAAACCATAATTTCAAAGGACGCTTTTCAAGTATATTTAGATCACTACTGTTTCCTCAGACCTAGCTAAGTTCCACACAGATTCTGATCAAGGTGACACCTTAGGCACAGAAATAAAATTCTTGTTTTCTCTTCATAAATAACAACAACTTTTCTACACTAAATACATAAGTTCTTATTGGTGTTTAATGTTCTACCACATTCAGGGGTGACTCCTACTTTGGGATACATCATATAAAGATTTCTTTGAAATTTAAGGTCATGCATAAAGGGAGACCATTTATTCTATAAGAATTTTCCATGCATCTCACCCACCCGTTATTTGATACTTGAACAATTCTTATACACCTGTGGCCACCAAAGTGAAGACACTCTGAAGAAGCTCTACAGTAAAAATTAAACACAACAATCTTATTTAACTATGCTTCAATAATTAAAAAAAAAAAACAACTTGGGGCTTCTGTGGTGGTCCAGTGGTTAAGAATAATCTTACAATGCAGGGATACTGGTTCAATCCCTGGCCCAGGAAGATCTGGCCTGCCACAGGGCAACAGCTACTGAATCTGAACTCTGGAGCCTTTGAGTTCCAACTCCTGAGCCCATGGGCAACAACAACTTAAACCTGTGCACCCTAGAGCCTGTGCTCCTAAACAAGAGTAGTCCCCACAGTGAGAAGCCCAATCAGCACAACTAAGAGCAGGCCCTGTTCGCCACAACTAGGGAAAGCCCACGCAGCAGTGAAGACCTAGCACAGCCAAAAATAGGAATCAATCAACCAGAAAAGAATTCTCTGAAGAAAACTCGTGGGCTAATATGAGAAACTCCAACAGTGGCCGGACTCCAAGTTGGTCATTCTCAGGTATGTGGGAATCTGAGGGATATTCAGAACCTTTCCTGCCTGAGTAGTCATCAGTTGTGGAAGTTGTGCCAAAGAAAATTATAGACAGACACAGCTTTAAGTCTGAAGGCAAATTTTATTCAGCCCCATGACAATAGTGGGCCAAATGGAGTTCTTTTGACATTTCAAATTTGATAGTTTTGCACACACAGTTAGGAAAAGCCAACTTGATAAAATACTTTTTCCAGAATTCTAACCTTAAAGAAACAGAAGTCCTTTTAGGAGTAACTTGCATTTATCTTCCTATTTCTTTGAGATGTAATTGTTCTACCTGATCTTAGGTGGTTTATTTCCCCTGACTATTGATATCTTGCTCACTGCCGTTAGGAAGGTACACATATGTTGCACATCTGACAATCAGTCAAATAGACTGGGATTCTGAGCAGCCTTTTGGCTGTGCCAACTTTCAAAGACCTTTGTCACCTCAGTCTTTGTTTCACCAACTTGTATAAAAAGGACTTTTTACCTTCTTAGACCATTTTGTGGGAGGGAGCTTTCTAGAGCTTATGAAGGGTACATCATTTGCACTGTCTTGTGGAATGCCTGTTGCATCTTTATCGGTGTAAATTGTTATTAAAATGCTACTCATCAATAAATCCTTAAATTGGAGAAAATTCTAAATTGGAAAACTTTAGAGAATTTTTTAAATTTTAATTTACTTTTGAGAATATGCATTTTACTTTTGTACAAATGATATTGTTTCAAGATTCCATTAGCTGCAAAGAATATGATCTCACTTTCTTTTAAAATTGTATTTTAATTTGGAGAATAATTTCTTTTTTTTTTTGGTGTTTCTGCATTTTCTTTTCTTAATTTTTTAAATTTAAATTTATTTATTTTAATTGGAGGCTAATTACTTTACAATATTGTATTGGTTTTGCCATACATCAACATGAATCTGCCATGGGTGTACACGTGTTCCCCACCCTGAACCCCCCTCCCACCTCTCTCCCCATACCATCCCTCTGGGTTATGCCAGTGCAGCAGCCCAAGCATCCTGTATTCTGCATCGAACCTGGACTGGTGATTCGTTTCTTATATGATATTATACATGTTTCAATGCCATTCTCCCAAATCATCCCACCCTCTCCCTCTCCCACAGAGTCCAAAAGACTGTTCTATACCTCTGTGTCTCTTTTGCTGTCTCACATACAGGGTTATAATGATAACCCTGTATGTTAGAATAATTTCTTTACAATGTTGTGCTGGTTTCTGTACAGCAACATGAATCAGCCATAAACATACATATATTCCCTCCCTCTTGAACCTACCTCCCACCCCTAGAGAACTTTTATTAAAAGCCACTTTGGGACATATATTTAAAAAAAAAAAAAAGAAAGTGGAGAAAAATGCATCCATGTAATAACTAACCTTTGTACCTTATTTTAAAATAAATGAACAAATCAAAAACTGGTTTGGAAAGCATTATTTATGCTGCCAACTTCAGCTCAATGGTACTTACACATGCTAATAATAAACTTTGCTTTCCACAAAACTTTTCTTTTTACCTGCAACAAATTCATAACCTATGCCTTTGTAAACGAAGATGAAGCATTTATCTTTTTCTTTCTACCTGATTCCTGCAGAATTTGGCTTCTCCAGCAGGCTCCTCTGTGAACTTGATGAATTACTGCCACCAGACGACGACTCATTTTACTAGTCATTCTTTAATTTGCCCTAACTTGTTTTCAATTTATTTATGTCTTGTGTCTCTCCTCACTGTGTTACATCTCCTCACATTACACTAATGAATTTATAAATGTAATGAGCTATATATCTTATAGCCCATCTAGTGTATAAAATTAGTGTCTCCTGCAATACCCAATGGAAACCCTGGCTTCAGACATAGCTAAATATCTTAAGGCCATCAATTGTATCTACAACCATATAGAGAATATAATAGTGCAACTCTAGATATGAGAAGAGGGAACAAGGGGAAATATTTTCTGCATCATAATAGACTAGTAAAACAGGAGATCCAGAGAATTTTAATAAATATGTTATAATGGATCTGCAGCTGATTGAAGCAGATAGTGGGGAGCTGCGGAAACAGATGGATAAGTATAAGTTATATGTTGTGTATTACAGCTATTTTATTATACAACCTGATATGCTAATGTCAAAACATGCTATACTAATCTTCCTCAATAAGGAAGACCAATAAGTGTTATGGAAATAAAATGAAACTTTTATTGACATGAACTAGCATTCAAAAGATATACTTCTGAAATGTAGTATAAATGTAATAAAACCATGTTTCATGCCTGTATGATTTTAGAATTTTTCTCATAGGAACATGCATTATCAGTTCCCACCTATGACAGAGATGTGTTGTTGAGGACCACTGAATATGTTTCCTTTGTTGTTTGTATTAACCCACAGAACTAAGTAAAGAAAGTGAAAGGGAAAATATAACTAGGGAATGATGGAGTTTCAGATCATGGTCAACAAAGTGCTTCCTTCACCACCATCAGTAACTAGAGATCCATGAGATGTAAACACAGAAATCAGAATAATATCATGGTCAGCATTTATTCATTTACACTGAAGGTCTCTTTATTTCTGATCATTTCTACAATTGTGCATACAGAAATAACTCAAACATGTGTGTCTCAAACTGAACCTCCAGAAACTTAGGTTCATATTTGACTCCATAAACATGTCTCTAAATAAATCCCAAACTCCCCAAGTCAACATATGCTTCTAGAATCCTGCACCCTTGCTGGGTCACGTTTGCTTTTCTCAATGACACTGAGCTGGTATCAGAAATCATGGGTGTATTTTCCCTTCATAATATACCTATCTACTAGATTTCAGTTTCCAAGTGTCCAGAAGAAAGCTTCTGATAGAGGCAACCAGCTAGGCAAGGTATTACAGTATTATGCATTGGGACTCAGATGATCACACACGTCCTCACCACAGTGAGGACAGGGGCTGGGGCTAATCCAAATCTTCCTGGGATGTCCTAAGTCTGTAAGGAGCTGCCAAAGCTCAGCTTTTAGTTGGGCAAGTCTCTCCTGGTTAAGAATACCCAGAGAGCTGTAACTCTCCCGAGGGGCAGGATAAAACTCTAGACGTAAAGCAGACAACCCATCAGTATGACGCAGGAGACTCTGCAGGACAGCCATGGAGATGAGGTTTCCACATATGCTGAAGACCCTGAGCTGGGAGCAGCAGCTTAGGGCAGGCACAAGAGCCGTGAGGAGGGAGTCCGTGATCCCACACAGGTTTAAGTTCAGCTCTTCAAGAGTATCCGCAACTTTCTCTAGCAGGCCTTGGATGAGCTTGGGACAAAAGTTGGTCAGGGTAACACCACTCAGATTCAGGCCCTTTAGCTGACAGATTTTCGGACTCTGGGACAGATGGGTCAAGTCTAATTCTGTAAGCAGGCAGTTGGTTATTGAGATGTTGTACAAGGGGATCTTCAGGCATCTGGAGGAAAAAGATAAAAAACAAGTAATTAGTTCTGGGAAACCAGAGTGATAAGTGACCTCCACTTGAGAGGTAAATGACTGGCCTGAAACCAAGTTGTTGTTACCATGTGATAAAATTCAATATCCAGAATGCCCAGACTCATTCCAGGCTGAGTCCTGCAATTTTCATGTGTGACTAGATCAAGCTAAAAGAATCTTGAAAAAAAAAAAAGAACCTTGAAAGCTCTTTTTTCCTCATCTATCAAGCAGAGTACAACATACTCCACTTCCTTAGGAAGATGAATGAAGATAATGGAATGCACTAGAATATGCTCAGTAGAGAGCCTGAGACAGAGTCTCCAAGTGTGGACGCTACTTAATTTTAGTACTGGGAGATGAGATAAACATGTTTTAATTCAGATCCCTTCAGTCCATGCTTGGGCTCCAGATGCCTGTATCTCTGGCCAGGTGAGGCACTTGGAGGATGTGTGTAAACAATAAGACCCCACACCATGCCCTGGGGCTGCCAGACTTCAGCAACTCTCATCCGGGCATCATCTACAAACTTTCTATCATTGTTCACTCTCCTTTTGTCTCTGCTTCATTACTTTTAAAGTCCCAATCTGTAAAGATGGTCTTGGGTTGCATATAATGTAACTAAATAATATACAGGAAATGCATGATTCTGTAGATGATAGTAATGAAGCAGAGACAAAAGGAGAGTGAACAGGATAGAAGGTATGTAGATGATGCCCAGATGGGAGTCGCTGAAGATTGGCAACCCCAGGGCATGGTGTGGGGTCTTACTGTTTCTACACATCTTCCAAGTGCCTCACCCGGCCAGAGATTTAGGCATTTGGAACCCAAGCATGGACTGAAGGGATCTGAATTAAAACATGTTTATCTCATCTCCCAGTACTAAAATCAAGTAGTGTCCACACTTGATGGAGACTCTGTCTCAGGCTCTCTACTGAGCATATTCTAGTGCATTCCATTATCTTCATTCATCCTCCTAAGGAAGTGGAGTATGTTGTACTCTGCTTGATAGATGAGGAAAAAGAGCTTTCAAGGTTCTTTTAGCTTGATCTAGGTTTTTCCTTGTCAATGCCATCTTCATAACCTGTCATCGAACAGAGATATCTCTTCCCAAAGAAGAAATCACATACATGCCCGCACTACACCTATGCCTCCTAATTTGTAGCTTCCTAACCTGATGTCTCTTTCCAGAACTTCTATACCAGCTTTCTCACATCTTGATTGCTCCACTTATGTGCTACCACACTTCACAGTACAGCACCAAATGAGACAATGAGCTTGATACTTTACTATTGTGTTCACTGTTGTTCAACCAGGGCTGGTCCCCTCACCTGAGCATCTGGTTCAGGCGGCCTTCAAGGAAAGATGGACCTTCCATACGGAGATAGCGGAGGTACTGCAGTCTGAGGATCTGAGAAGTAAATTGCAGAAGAGCCTGATGGTCCTGTTCCTCAGCAGCAGACCCATGAATGGGGGAGAGAAGGAGTTTCTGAACATTTCTCATCTTGCCCAGGAGAGGAGCAAACTTGGCCAGGGAGGACAGCTTCTGGGTGAAATTCAAGTCCACCTCCTGGATACAGTCCAGCTTCACTATTCGGAAAACTTTCTTAATAGTTTCCCTGGACCTTGAAACAATCTTCATCTTCTTACAGCACAAGTGTATGGAGCCTTTCCGCTGCTCCACCCACGTGAAGAGGTAGGTGATACATTTGCCCCAGGTATTTTCCTTGAGACAAAGATCTACGTACATCTCCAAGGGAGCCAAGGAGTGCTTTGTCCTTGGCATGTCCTTAGCCACTGATGCCATAAGTGAACTTGAGGTCACATGGTACTTGTCTCCAGACCACATGTTCCAGAAGTCCTGGCCAGTATTTCTCAAGTCCAGCACCCGCAGTTTGCACTTCCTATGGGGAAACAGAAGATCGGGTGAGAGTCTTTAAAATGTACACTGAATGAAACTACAGCCTCAGAATTTAGGCAACATTCTAACTTCCCATCTTTGCTTTGACTTCACATTCCTGATATCACCTTCTGTCTTTTCTCTTTCCTCTCTTGCTCACTTTCCTCCAGTCCTTTTCGTCTTCCGTCCTTCCTAGTACACTTTTGCAAGGTATTTCCCAATGTGATCTCAGCAGTGCTCAAGGCTTCTGAGCTTTTTCAGAAGTCTCTGGTCTGCCCTTTGGTCACTCTCCCTGACACCAACAGTCCCTTCCAGGACACCCAAGACCCTGCCAGGCTACCTGGATCAGACTCACCTGGGCTGAACCTTCTGGGCCAGCAGGACATCAAGTCCATCCAGCACTGCTTCTAAGGTTTCTTGGTGAGGCTTCTTCATCAGCCCCCCTAGAGGCAGGCGGGCAAAGGGCCAGGTTTGCACCATGGCCATCATGGTCTCACTGCGTCTGAGAGAGAAGGCGGCCATGAATAGTGTTGGGTAGAGCTCCATGGGCAGATACTCCAAAGACCAGATGGCCAAGGCCTCATCTCTCAACAGGCTCATTGCTGCCAAGTTCACAAGTCTGGGTGGGTTGTGAGCACTCATCCTGACTCTTCTCTTAATGGAATCCTGTGAAAATGCAAGGGAACAAAGCATCCTTCTCAGGTCAGTCATACCCAAAGAGTGGTCTCTCTCCCCATTCTTCAGGGAAATCAAATCAGAGGCAAAGTCATCACCGTGGAAACGATGAACCAGAAAGGAAGAAACTCAGTTTGTCAGGCTTCCAGGCTAGATTTGGTGGCACTAAGCCATAGCTCTGCCTCTTCGGGCACTAGAGCGAGAATCTCACAAGTACCAAGAAGACAGAAAGGCAACCAATAGCTCCTCCATTTCCTTCCATTGTTTGCTTACTGCAGGTCCCTCTTGCACCTTTGTATCAGGAGACTGAACAAGTTGACTCCCTTTCTCTTGGGTGAAAACCTTTAAAGTATCATGTTCAGCCCAAATTATGGGGCAAGAAGTTCATGTGGAACACAGCTTCAGTCCTCAGTTTCCAAAGTTAACTTTACTGGGAAGGATTAAGGAGATACCTTTTAAAAGCAATGCAATTTGTGCATAAAGTAAAAACTTTAAATGTCAAGAAATAGCATTTCCAATAGTTAGATGTCTTTTATTAACAAGAAGAACTGTTTCATAAGACATTTAAATGATATAAGCCAAAGCCAAAATCAAATGTTTAGGATGAAGGCAAAGCTTCACTTTGAGGCAAAAGGAAAGCCTTTAATTTGTTTAACCAAAAGAAAAGGAAAACTCTTCCTGTCATGTCAGATCGAATCCCACCTTTCAGTACACACTGACCATTGGCAGAATATCTTCCCTGAGGTTATTCCCTGAGGCTCAGATGTGGTTCTAGGGCTGCTCAGACCTCAGTCCTGGGGGAGAACACAGGCAGTGACTCAAGACTGAGAAGTTTCTGAGTCTCTTCTTTGGTGTTTGAGGCTTTTATAGAACTTTCTAATCACATCTGCCCTCCTTTCAACTGCTAACTTCCAATTAGAAGTCATTACCTGATTAGATTCCACAAATTCTCTCAGGTTAATGCTGATTGGGTTACAGTATATCTCCAGATGATTGAGGGAGGGGGTGGGACCTAGGACTTTTTCATTGGTTCACTCCACAAAATAGGATTGAGTTTTGCTAATACGGATAGTTATATTCCTGGGAGTAAGGGAAGGGATTATGTGTCCCAAATATTATACAAAAAAACAAAACCCAAGACAATGTCTGGAAAACCTCATTGTTGCATGATTTTTGTCCAAATTAAAATTATTAAATGTCCTAGAATTAAAGCAGCTTCATAAAAGCAGTGGTGTTATTTCCAAAGGAAACAAAATTAACTCTTATTTGTTTCAAGTTCACACTTAGGTCTTATATGGGAAATGGCAGATTATGAGTTTATTCACAGGGGCTTGCAACTGGAGATGTCACTGGCCCTCCAGGTTTAATCGCTGACAGAGAACATCTGGTCAATCCTGTGAGAACTAAGGGTGGGTGCTGGGCAGTGTGGTGGTGGCCCTTCCTAAAGGGGCCCTGTGAATGACTCAAACAGCCTCATGCATGTGGTTTTGTTTGTTTGTTTTTCTCTTGGAAAGAAGGACACTAAAGGCTTTTCTTTTGGTGATATTTAGAAACTAAACAGGAGTGGCTAAGAGGAGACAGTCATCTTTGAGGGTGTTTCCTGCTAGAATGTTGAGTTCAGGACATCAAATTGACTTGAAAAGACTAAATCTGAGAATCTGAGTGGAAGGAGTCATGACCAACTCTGTGAAGGACATTTGCACACCTGAGAATCAGTGAGGGTGGTCACTGTGGGTTCTTTGGGAACTCAGAGACCAGGTGGGGGGAATGTGAATCAGTCACAGCTAACCTTGTCTTCACTGTGCCTGCTGCTACCAGTAACCATTGTCTTTTAGGTTCTTCACACAGAGGATGCAGCCAAGATAGCAATTAATCCCAGGCATATTCCTGGAATCCTGGGAGCTGAACCATAATCCCATTGGTCTCTTCTACATATTTTTTGATATTACATGGATATTACTTGACTTATTCTGATACTTATTTTGTGAGTAGGGTAAAGACATGATTTGCTGTCTATTTCCCAGTTCCCCTGGTTGCTGCTGGATCATGTTGCAAGGATTAACAAGGGAGCAAGACACCAGCAGGGGATACTTTGCTGTACCTGGCTGCGAGTCAGGGGTTGCACTTGAGTGGCCCAGGGTTTTTCTAGGGGCTGAATCAGAAGCACTTTGCTCTTACAGGGAAGTTTAAACGGAAGGATAACAGAGGCTTCAAGGAACCTCCAAGATTTGATTGTGACTTACTAAGATTGAGGACGATGGGAAAGGAGCAGGTACGGAGAAAGAAAGTAAGAAGTCTGTTAGGTCATATTAGACTTGAGATGGTCATAACATTAAGTAAAAAGAAACATCAAGTACCGAATAGCACTTGCAACAAAATCCTATTCATATAAAATGATATACATACCCATTCAAGAGCTAATGGCAAATGTTTCTTGTGAAATTTAAATTTTATACCTGGAATGGCAGGACTGTGGGGATGCAAAGGCAATTCCAGCCCCAGCAACATCAACATCAGGCTAACAAACCAACATTGGTCTCAGGTCTAGAACAACAAAGACATTCATTTCCCTGTCATTGTAAGTCACGTTAGAGTTCCTTGCTGACCACTTTTCTCATACTAGAGGTTATAGGATGGCCAAATATATTCCACACACAGTGTTTTAACAAAGAAAATTTGTTGCTAGAGGAAAAGAATCCCATGTTTTATATCACAATTTCCTCTCCACTGTCCCTTAGCAGAAAAATATTTAAAGAAAAATGTAGCAACACTGAACCCAACATCACAAAAGGCATCAGTTCAGTTCAGTTCAGTCGCTCAGTCGTGTCCGATATTAGATATTAGGACTAATATCCACAAAAGATGTCCTTTTCATTATAGGGGACTGGAATGCAAAAGTAGAAAGTCAGAAACACCTGGAGTAACAGGCAAATTTGGCCTTGGAATACGGAATGAAGCAGGGCAAAGACTAATAGAGTTTTGCCAAGAAAATACACTGGTCATAGCAAACACCTTCTTCCAACAACACAAGAGAAGACTCTACACATGGACATCACCAGACGGTCAACACCGAAATCAGATTGATTATATTCTTTGCAGCCACAGATGGAGAAGCTCTATACAGTCAACAAAAACAAGACCAGGAGCTGACTGTGGCTCAGATCATGAACTCCTTATTATCAAATTCAGACTGAAATTGAAGATAGTAGGGAAAACCACTAGACCATTCAGGTATGACCTAAATCAAATCCCTTATGATTATACAGTAGAAGTGAGAAATAGATTTAAGGGCCTAGATCTGATAGATAGAGTTCCTGATGAACTATGGACTGAGGTTCGTGACATTGTACAGGAGACAGGGATCAAGACCATCCCCATGGAAAAGAAATGCAAAAAAGCAAAATGGCTGTCTGTGGAGGCCTTACAAATAGCTGTGAAAAGAAGAGAAGCAAAAAGCAAAGGAGAAAAGGAAAGATATAAGCATCTGAATGCAGAGTTCCAAAGAATAGCAAGAAGAGATAAGAAAGCCTTCCTCAGCCATCAATGCAAAGAAATAGAGGAAAACAACAGAATGGAAAAGACTACAGATCTCTTCCAGAAAATCAGAGATACCAAGGGAACATTTCAGGCAAAGATGGGCTCGATAAAGGACAGAAATGGTATGGACCTAACAGAAGCAGAAGATATTAAGAAGACATGGCAAGAATACACAGAAGAACTGTACAAAAAAGATCTTCACAACCCAGATAATCACGATAGTGTGATCACTGACCTAGAGCCAGACATCCTGGAATGTGAAGTCAAATGGGCCTTAGAAAGCATCACTATGAACAAAGCTAGTGGAGGTGATGGAATTCCAGTTGAGCTATTTCAAATGCTGAAAGATGATGCTGTGAAAGTGCTGCACTCAATATGCCAGCAAATTTGGAAAACTCAGCAGTGGTCACAGGACTGGAAAAGGTCAGTTTTCATTCCAATCCCAAAGAAAGGCAATGCCAAAGAATGCTCAAATGACTGCACAATTGCACTCATCTCACATGCTAGTAAAGTAATGCTCAAAATTCTCCAAGCCAGGCTTCAGCAATACGTGAACTGTGAACTTTCTGATGTTCAAGCTGGTTTTAGAAAAGGCAAAGGAACCAGAGACCAAATTGCCAACATCCACTGGATCATGGAAAAAGCAAGAGAGTTCCAGGAAAACACCTATATCTGCTTTATTGACTATGCCAAAGCCTTTGACTGTGTGGATCACAATAAACTGTGGAAAATTCTGAAAGAGATGGGAATACCAGACCACCTGACCTGCCTCTTAAGAAATCTGTATACAGGTCAGGAAGCAACAGTTAGAACTGGACATGGAACAACAGACTGCTTCCAAATAGGAAAAGGAGTATGTCAAGGCTGTATATTGTCACCCTGCTTATTTAACTTATATGCAGAGTACATCATGAAAAACGCTGGACTAGAAGAAACACAAGCTGGAATCAAGATTGCCGGGAGAAATATCAATATCCTCAGATATGCAAATGACACCACCCTTATGGCAGAAAATGAAGAGGAACTAAAAAGCCTCTTGATGAAAGTGAAAGTGGAGAGTGAAAAAGTTGGCTTAATGCTCAATATTCAGAAATGAAGATCATGGCATCCGGTCCCATCACTTCATGGGAAATGGATGGGGAAACAGTGGAAACAGTGTCAGACTTTATTTTTTGGGGGGCTCCAAAATCACTGCAGATGGTGACTGCAGCCATGAAATTAAAAGATGCTTACTCCTTGGAAGAAAAGTTATGACCAAACTAGATAGCATATTGAAAAGCAGAGACATTACTTTGCCAACAAAGGTCCGTCTAGTCAAGGCTATGGTTTTTCCAGTGGTCATGTATGGATGTGAGAGTTGGACTGTGAAGAAGGCTGAGCACTGAAGAATTGATGCTTTTGAACTGTGGTGTTGGAGAAGACTCTTGAGAGTCTCTTGGACTGCAAGGAAATCCAACCAGTCCATTCTGAAGGAGATCAGCCCTGGGATTTCTTTGGAAGGAATGATGCTGAAGCTGAAACTCCAGTAATTTGGCCACTCATGCGAAGAGTTGACTCATTGGAAAAGACCCTGATGCTGGGAAATATTGAAGGCAGGAGAAGGGGACGACAGAGGATGAGATGGCTGGATGGCATCACTGACTCGATGGACATGAGTCTGAGTGAACTCTGGGAGGTGGTGATGGACAGGGAGGCCTGGCATACTGCGATTCATGGGGTTGCAAAGAGTCGGACAAGACTGAGCAACTGATCTGATCTGAGAGTACATCATGGGAAATCCAGGGCTGGATGAAGCTCAAGCTGGAATCAAGATTACTGGAAGAAATAGCAATATCTTCAAATATGCAGATGATACCACCATAATGGCAGAAAGCAAAGAGGAATTAAAGAACTTCTTGATGAAGGTGAAAGAGCAGAAAGTGAAAAAACTGGCTTAAAACTCAACATTCAAAAAATTAAGATCATGGCATCTAGTCCCATCACTTCATGGTAAATAGATGGGGAAAAAATGAAAATAGAGACAAACTTTACTTTCTTGGGCTCCAAAATCACTGTGGACAGTGACTGCAGTCACAAAATTAAAAGATCATTGCTCCTTGGAAGAAAAGCTATGAAGAAACCAGACAGCATATTACAAGGCAGAGAAGTCACTTTGCTGACAAAGTCCATATAGTCAAACTATGGTTTTTCCAGTAGCTATGTACAGATGTGAGAGTTAGACCACAAAGAGGGCTGAGTGCTGAAGAATTCATGCTTTCAAAATGAGAGGCTAGAGAAGACTCAAGAGTCCCTTCAACAGCAAGGAGATCAAACTAGCCAATCCAAAAGGAAATTAACCCTGAATATTCATTCAAAGGACTGATGCTGAAGCTCAAGCTCCAATACTTTGGCCACCTGATGCAAAGAGCTGATTCACTGGAAAAGACTCTGATGCTGGGAAGGATTGAAGGCAGGAGGAGAAGGGGGAGACAGAGGATGAGATGGTTGGATGGCATCACCGACTCAGTGGACATGAGTGTGACAAACTCTGCGAGATGGTGAAAGATATTCCATGGGGTTGAAAAGAGTTGGACATGACTGAGTGACTGAAAAACTCATCTCCACTTCCAGTCTTCTCTTAAGCTTTTCCTTAGAGACAAATATTTCAGTTGCTATTTCAGTAAACAAAGGATGTTGAAGCCAAAAGGCCATCATCCACTGCAGCTGCCCCCAAAACAGTATGCCCCAAGGGGAATTCAAGCAGGAGAAAACAGGATGGTGTCCTGAGGTAGTTAAGATGTGTATCATATGGATATGGGCCATATGCATATCATATGGACTTCAATAAGTCCAGACTTTTGCTAATGCATATCATATTCATATTGATATATATATCACATGGACTTCAGTAAGTTCAGGCTCCTGCCTCTTTCCATACATAAAAAAAGCATGAAAAGGAACTTCCCTGGTGTTCCAGTGGTTAAGAATCCACCTGCCAATTAACAAAGACCTAGAAGAACTAAAGACTAAACATACACAGACAAACAACATAATTACAGAAATTAAAAATACTCTAGAAAGAATAAATAGAAGAATATCTGAAGCAGAAGAATAGATCAGTGAGCTGTAAGATGAAATGGTGAAAATAACTGCTGAAGAGGAGAATAAAGTAAAAAGAATGAAAAGAACTGAGAATAGTCTCAGAGATCTCTGGGACAATATTAAATGTACCAACATTCAAATTATAGGGGTCCCAGAAGAAGAAGAGAAAAAGAAAGGGTATGAGAAAATTTTTGAAGAGATTATAGTTGAAAATTTCCCCAACATGGAAAAGGAAATAGTCAATCAAGTCCAAGAGGTGCAAAGAGTCACATACAGGATAAACCCAAGGAGAAACATGCCAAGATACATACTAATCAAACTAAAAAGATTAAACACAAAGAAAGAATATTAAAAGCAACAAAGGAAAAGCAACAAGCAACATACAAGGGAAACCCCATAAATTTAACAGCTGATTATTCAGCAGAAACTCTGCAGGCCAGAATGGAATGGCAGGACATATTTAAAGTACCGAAAGGGGAAAATCTATAACCAAGATTACTCTACTGAAAGGATCTCATTCAAAATTGATCTCATTCAAAAGGATCTCATTCAAAATAAACAGCTTTTCAGACAAGCAAAAGTTAACAGAATTCAGAACCACCAAACCAGCTTTACAACAAATGTTAAAGGGAGTTATAGTGTCAGAAAATACAAAAGAAGAAAAAGATCTACAAAAACAAAGCTCAAACAATTAAGAATAAGGCAATAGAAACAAATATGTATACATACATATATATATACACACACATATAAAATCACTTTAAATGTAAATGGAGACAGGCTGAATGGATACAAAAACAAGACACACATATATGCTGTTTATAAGAAACCCACTTCAGACCTAAAGACATACACACACTGAAAGTGAGAGGATGGAAAAATATATTCCATGCAAATGAAAAGCAAAAGAAAGCTGGAGTAGCAATCATCATATCAGAAAAAGTAGACCTTAAAATAAAGATTACAAGAGATAAGGAAGAACACTACATAATGATCAAGGGATCAATCCAAGAGGAAGACATAACAATTGTAAATATCTATGCTATGGACCTAACAGAAGCAGAAGATATTAAGAAGAGGTAGCAAGAATACACAGAAAAACTATACAAAAAAGATGTTCATGACACAGATAATCATGATGCTGTGATCAGTCACCTAGAGCCAGACATCCTGGAATGGGAAGTCAGGTGGGCCTTAGGAAGCATCACTATGAACAAAGCCAGTGGAGGTGATGGAATTCCAGTTGAGCTATTTCAAATCCTGAAAGATGATGCTGTGAAAGTTCTGAACTCAATATGTCAGCAAATTTGGAAAACTCAGCAGTGGCCACAGGACTGGAAAAGGTCAGTTTTCATTCCAGTCCCAAAGAAAGGCAATGCCAAAGAATGGTCAAACTACATCACAATTGCAGTCATCTCACACGCTAGTAAAGTAATGCTCAAAATTCTCCAAGCCAGGCTTCAGAAATATGTGAACCATGAACTTCCAGATGTTCAAGCTGGTTTTAGAAAAGGCAGAGGAACCAGAGACCAAATTGCCAACATCTGCTGGATCATCGAAAAAGCAAGAGAGTTCCAGAAAAACATCAATTTCTGCTTTATTGACTATGCCAAAACTTTTGACTGTGTGGATCGCAATAAACTGTATAAAATTCTGAAAGAGATAGGAATACCAGATCACCTGACCTGCCTCTTGAGAAATCTGTATGAAGGTCAGGAAGCAACAATTAGAACTGAACATGGAACAACAGACTGGTTCCAAATAGGAAAAGGAGTACGTCAAGGCTGTATATTGTCACCCTGCTTATTTAACTTATATGCAGAGTACATCATGAGAAACACTGGGCTGGAAGAAGCTCAAGCTGGAGTCAGGATTGCCAGGAGAAATATCAATAACCTCAGATATGCAGATGACACCACCCTTATGGCAGAAAGTGAAAAAGAACTAAAGAGCCTCTTTATGAAAGTGAAAGAGGAGAGTGAAAAAGTTGGCTTAAAGCTCAATATTCAGAAAACTAAGATCATGACATCCAGTCCCATCACTTCGTGGCAAATAGATGGGGAAACAGTGGAAACAGTGGCTGACTTTATTTTGGGGGGCTCCAAAATCACGGCAGATGGTGATTGCAGCCATGAAATTAAAAGACACTTACTCCTTGGAAGGAAAGTTATGACCAACCTAGATAGCATATTCAAAAGCAGAGACATTACTTTGCCAACAAAGGTCCATCTAGTCAAGGCTATGGTTTTTCCTGTGGTCATGTATGGATGTGAGAGAGTTGGACTGTGAAGAAGGCTGAGCACCGAAGAATTGATGCTTTTGAACTGTGGTGCTGGAGAAGACTTTTGAGAGTCCCTTGGACTGCAAGGAGATCCAACCAGTCCATTCTAAAAGAGATCAGTCATGGGTGTTCATTGGAAGGACTGACATTGAAGCTGAAACTTCAATAATTTGGCTACCTGATGCGAAGAGCTGACTCATTTGAAAAGACCCTGATGCTGGGAAAGATTGAGGGCAGGAGGAGAAGGGGACGACAGAGGATGAGATGGTTGGATGGCATCATTGACTCAATGGACATGAGTTTGGGTGAACTCCGGGAGTTGGTGATGGACAGGGAGGCCTGGCATGCTGCGGTTCATGGGGTCACAAAGAGTCAGATATGACTGAGCAACTGAACTGAACTGAACTGATGCACCCAATATAGGAGCACCTCAATACATAAGACAAACACTAACAGACATAAAAGGAGAAATTGATAGTAACACAGCAATAGTAGGAGACTTTAACACCCAACTCATATCAATGGACAGATCATCAAGACAGAAAATTAATAAGGACCCACAAGTCTTATATGATAGATTAGACAAGATGGATCTCATTGATATCTTCAGGACATTCCATCCAAATGCAGATGAATATACCTTCTCAAATGCTCATGGAACTTTCTCTAGAATAGAATACATCTTGGGTCACAAATCAAACCTCAGTAGATTTAATAAAATTGAAATCATATCAAGCATCTTTTCTGACCACAATGCTATGAAAGTAGATATCAATTACAAGGAAAAAAAACTGTAAAAATCACAAACTCATGGAGATTAAACAATACATTTCTAAATAATGAACACGTTATTGAAGAAATCCAAAAGGAAATTAAAAAATTCATAGAAAAACATGACAATGAAAACAAGACAACTCAAAACCTATGGGATGCAGCAAAAGCAGTTCTAAGAGGGAAGTTTATAGTAATACAATCCTACCTCAAGAAACAAGAAAAACATCGAATAGACAACCTAACTTTACACCTAAAACAATTGGAAAAAGAAGAACAAAAACCCAAAATTAGTAGAAGAAAAGAAATCATAAAGATATGAGCAGAAATACATGAAAAAGAAATGAAAGAAACAACAGTAAAGATTAATAAAACTAAAAGCTGGTTCTTTGAGAAGATAAATAAAATTGACAAACTTTTAGCCAGACTCATCAAGCAAAAAAGAGAGAAGAATCAAATCAACAAAATTAGAAATGAAAAAGGAGAGGTTACAACAGACAATGCAGAAATACAAAGGATTATAAGAGACTATTATGAACAACTATATGGCAATAAAATGGATAACCTGGAAGAAATGGACAGATTCTTAGAAAAGTTCAATCTTGCAAGACTAAACCAGGAAGAAATAGAAATTAGGGACAACCCAATTATAAGCACTGAAATTGAAACTGTGATCAAAAATTTCCCAAAAAACAAAAGCCCAGAACCAGATAGCTTCACAGGAGAATTCTATCAAGCATTTAGAGAAGAGCTAATGCCTATCCTTCTAAAACTCTTTCCAAAAATTACAGAGGAAGGAATACTTCCAAACTCATTCTAGGAGGCCACCATCACCCAGATACTAAAACCAGACAAAGATAACACACACAAAAAAGAAAACTACAAGCCAGTATCACTGATGAACATAGATTCAAAAATCCTCAACAAAATCTTAGCAAACAGAATTCAGCAACACATCAAAAAGCTCATACACCATGATCAAGTTGGGTTTATTCCAGGGATGCAAGGATTCTTCAACATATGCAAATCAATGTGATACACCATATTAACAAATTGAAAGATAAAAACCATATGATAATCTCAATAATGCAGAAAAAGGCTTTGACAAAATTCAGCACCCATTTATGATGAAAACTCTTCAAAAAATAGGCATAGAAGGAACCTACCTCAACATAGTAAAGGTCATATATGAAAAGCCTACAGCAAACATAATTCTCAATGGTGAAAAAATGAAACCATTCCCCCTAAGATCAGGAACAAGATAAGCATGTCCACTTTCACCACTAATATTCAACATAGTTCTGGAAGTCATAGCTAAAGCATTCAGAGAAGAAAAAGAAATAAAAGGAATCCAGATCAGAAAAGAAGAAGTAAAGCTCTCACCTGTTTGCAGGTAACATGACACTGTGCATAGAAAACCCTAATCAGAAAATTACTAGAGCTAAAGAGTGAATTTAGCAAAGTCACAGGATACAAAATCAATACACAGAAATCACTTGCATTCCTATATTCTAACAATGAAAAATCAGAAAGAGAAATTAAGAAATCAATCCCATTCACCTTGCAACAAAAAGATTAAAATATCTAGGAATAAACCTACCCAAGGAGACAAAATAACTGTATGCAGAAAATTATAAGACACTGATGAAAGAAATCAAAGATGACATAAAAGATGGAGAGATATTCCTGGTTAGGAAGAATCAGTATTGTGAAAATGAGTATACTATAGATTCAAACACAATCTATAGATTCAATGAGACCCCTATGAAATTACCAATGCCACTTTTAACAAAACTAGAAAAAAATAAGTCAAAATTTATATTGAAACACAGAAGACCCCAAATAGCCAAAGCATTCTTGAGAAAGAAGATTGGAGGTGGAGGAATCAACCTTTCTGATTTCAGATTAGTCTACAAAGCTACAATCATCAAAACAGTATGGTACTGGCACAAAAACAGAAATATAGACCAATGGAACAAGATAGAAAGCCCAGAAATAAACCCATGCACCTATGGGTACCTTATTTTTGACACAGGAGGCAAGAATATACAATAGGGCAAAGACAGCCTCTTCAATAAGTGGTTCTGGGAAAACTGTACAGTGACATGTAAAAGAATGATATTAGAATACTTCCTAACATCATACACAATCATAAACTCAAAACAGATTAAAGACCTAAATGTAAGACCAGAAGTATAAAACTCTTAGAGGAAAACATAGGCAGAAGACTCAATGACATAAATCAAAGCAAGATCCACTATGACCCACCTCCTAGAGTGATGGAAATAAAAACAAAAGTAAGCAGTTGGGACCTGATTAAACTTAAAAGCTTATGCACAGCAAAGGAAATTATAAGCAAGGTGAAAAGACAACCCACAGAATGGGAGAAAATAATAGCAAATGAAACAACTGACAAAGGATTAATTTCCAAAATACATAAACAGCTCATACAACTCAAAACCAGAAAAACAAACAATCCAATCGAAAAGTGGGGAAAAGACCTGAACAGACATTTTCCCAAAGAAGACATACATATGACTAATAAACACATGAAAAGATGCTCAACAACACCCATTATTAGAGAAATGAAAATCAAAACTACAATGAGACATCACCTCACAACAGTCAGAATGGCCATCATCAAAAAGTCTACAAACAATAAATGCTGGAGAGGTTATAGAAAAAATGAACCCTCTTGCACTGCTGGTGGGAATGTAAATTGATACAGCCACTGTGGAAGATGGTATGGAGATTCCATTAAAAAAATTAGGAATAAAACCACCATATGACCCAGCAATCCCACTCCTGGGCATATACCCTGAGGAAACCAAAATTGAAAAAGACATACGTACTCCAATGTTCACTGAAGCCCTATTTACAATAGCTAGAGCATGGAAGCAACCTAGATGTCCATCAACAGATGAAAGGATAAAGAAGTTGTGGTACATATACACAATGGAATATTACTCAGCCATAAAAAGGAACGCATTTGAATCAGTTCTAATGAGATGGATTAAACTACAGCCTATTATACTGAGTGAAGTAAGTCAGAAAGAGAAAGATAAATATTGTATACTAATGCATATATACAGAATCTAGAAAGATGGCATCAAAGAATTTATTTGCAGGGCAGCAAAGGAGAAACAGACATAGAGAACAGACTTATGGACATGAGGAGAGGGGAAGAGAGGGTAAGACGAATGGAGAGAGTAACATGTAAACTTACATTACCATATGTAAAATAGATAGCCAATAGGAATTTGCTGTATGTTTCAGGGAACTCAAACAGGGCCTCTGTATCACCCTAGAAGGCTAAAATGGGGTGGGAAATGGGAGCGAGGTTCAAAAGGGAGGAGACATGCGTATACCTATGGCTGATTCATGTTGAGGTTTGACAGAAAAGCAACAAAATTCTGTAAAGAAATTATGCTTCAATGAAAAAACAAATTAAAAAAAAATAAAAGAATCCACCTGTCAGTGCAAGGGATACAGCTTGGAACCCTGGTCTGGGAAGATTCCATATGCTGTGGAGGAACTAAACCCACGCTCCATAACTCCTGAGCACTCGACTATAGCCTGAGACCTGTGACTACTGAAGCCCACATGCCCTGGAGCCCATGCTCTGCAATGAAAGAAGCCAGCAAAATGAGAAACCAATGCATTTCAACTAGAGAGTAGCCCCTGCTTGCCAGAACAAGAGAAAGGCTGCACTCAGCAAAGAAGACCCCGTACAGCCTCCCCGCCCCCCTCAAAAAGTACATAAATAAATAACAATTTTTAAAAAGCATGAAAATCATTGAGATGTATCATTTTTATCATATGAAGTAATCTTTTGATGTTTTCCGAATGTTTTTTCAGGAAATGACTTTACATAATCTGGCTTTCCCATATAACTTTTTTCCCTCCTTATAACTTTTAGTTCCTCAGAGCAATCTGAGAAGCCACCTTTCTGGCCATAATCTTCTGTAAAGTCACCAAGTAAAACATATTTGTCACATTTTAAGTTGTGCATTTCTTGTCATTTTACATGCTCTTCCAAGACCTTTTCCCAACCCACAGTGTCCTGTCCCCACTCACCTGAGTTCCAGGCGTTAGATGAAAACTGTCGACTAAAACACCTGAAAGTCACCACCTGAAAGTAGAGAATTATTTTACTTGGTTCGGAATGTTTAGGACCCAAGCCCAGGAGACAGCATCTCAGAGGCTCTGAGAAAACTGCTCCAAGGAGGCAGGAGGGGGAGTCAGGCTATTTACAAGTTTGTAACAAAGGGAGCAGGCAGTAACATCAAAGATTATTGTGAGGTAAAAAAAAAAAAAAAAAAAGATACCAAGATAAGGAATTTAACATTGTATGTATGGCAAGATACAAGCCCCTGGGCTCACTGAATCCATTCCTTTCATATGCACCTCAGCTCTCTGGGGTCAAATCTTGTTCCCTTGTTCACGCGAAGGGTGGCAAACGTGGAAGATGGCTGCTTCTTGCATTCCCGACCAGCTCCTCGGCTACGACCCTGGGGAATGGCGACATCTGCTGGATTGGAGGTTTACATCACTGTGCAAATATTTGTACTCAAGTGGCATGTACAGGACAGCCCAATTTTTTAAAATATATTTATTATTTTGATTATTTGGCTGTGCTGGGTCTTAATCATGCATGCAGGATCTTTGCTCTCCCTTGTGCCCCTGAGGCATCTTTTAGTTGTGGCAGGCGAATATTTAGTTGCGGGATATGCGATCTATTTCCCTAACCAGGTATTGAACCCAGGGCCCCTGAATTGGGAGCATGGAGTCGTACCCAGTGGACCACCAGGGAAGTTCCACGATGTCAAGAATTATTAAAAATTCTAAAGTATACCATCTTGAACAGAAAATTGATTTCTATCTTCTACCAGCAGGTGATCATTTCTATGATCTACCAGCAGGTGGCCTAGGAGACCTAGAGCTCAGAATGTCTGTCACTGAAGATGAATCCAGTCTCTTATTTCCTCCCACCCCCATCCCCCTTTCACAAGCTACTGGATCAGCTTAAGTGAACCATCATGTATTGGTGACCACATGTAATACGTGAGTCCAATATCAGTCTCTGGGTTTTGCTTTCCTCCACGTTGTAAGCAGTAGAAGGATAAAGACTTATGCTATTCACTAGGAGGGAGAAGCTTGGGAGGAAAAAAAGCATTATGGAGTTCTTACACAATAAGGAGCTCTTGCTCAACAACTCCTGAGCCAAGTCCTCAACAAGTAATATCTCACTGGATCCTACTAAAAATCCCATAAACAGTGTGTGCATCATTATATTCATCGTGGGGAAAACAAAGCTCTGCCTATGAGCTATATCCCAGCCCTATATGCCCCTCTTCCTCAGAATAAACAATTGCAGCCTCTGAATCCTTAGCAGGGAAACTTTATTTGGTTGCATTTTGTTTAGACACCCTGTGAGGATTAAATTTATGTGTCAGCTTCATTGTGAGATGAGATGCCAAGATCTCAGATCAAACACTAATTCTGGGGGAATCTGAAAGGGAATTCTTGGAGGAGAAGAGCATGGAATCAGTAGACGGAGTCAAGAGATCAGCCCTCACCAGTGTGGGAGGGCATCGTCTTATCCTGTGGGGGCCTGAGGGAACAAGGGCTACTGCTCTCCCTCTCCCTCTCTTTAGCCATGAATACTGGAGCTTCTGATTCCTGAACCTTGAAACTCCAGGACATACACAAGTGGTGCCTTTGTTCTCAGGCCTTTAGCCTTGACTTAGTGCTACACCATCACTTCCATTGTTTTTCAAACTTAAGATAAGGTCTGAACTAAACCACACTTTGTTCTAGTTCTCTAGGCAACAGACAGCAGACAGTGGGACTATTAAGCCTCTATAACCATATAAGCCTCTCTTTACCTGTCTATATGACAGGTGAATCTTGAATAAGTTCAACATGGTTGAACTGCTCAGACTAACTTAGATGAGGATTTCTTTTTAACAGTGAATTTGGTCTACATCATATGTAGTTGGTTGAATTTGAGGATGATGAACTAGGATAGGGAGTGCCCACTCTGAGTTATTTGTAAAACATAACATATATTTATTATATATTTGAAAATTCTGATAACCAGACAAGCTGTCTTTGACTTTTCTGATAGAGAGGAACTGGAATTGTAATGGGAATTAACAGCCAATTCTGATGTGACCAACCACCCAAAATGATACAATACTGAAATGTGGTATGGAAATAAAAAATCCATGTTAAATGTTTTGTTATTTTAGCATTTTGTTAAAAGGAATTTGCATGTCTGGCCACAACTCAATTATATCAATAAGGACCACTACTTACCCATGACAGGCATGAAACAGTGAGAACCAGTCTCGACCTTTTTGGATGTAGGGAAAACATCTTGCAGAAGTGGGGACCTTTCCTTTGGCACTAAAGCACACACAGTGGCAAAAAAACTGTGATGTATACACTGACTGGTAGAAGCATGAAGAATACCCATGCCCAAAGTGAAGGCTTGAATCAGCAGTAAGAGCCCTGCTAAGAGCTCTTCATTCCAATAGTTCATTGCACACTGAGTATGTTCCCTTTTGTGTCTATTAAACCACTGAACAGACAAATAAATAATCCAGGAGGTAAGAGTTGCCTCAGGGGGCTTACATTGTGGCTCAGATGGTAAAGAATCTGCCTGCAGTGTAGGAGACCTAGGTTCGATCCCTGGGTTGGGAAGATCCCCTGGAAAAAGGAATGCCTGCCCACTCCAGTATTCTCTCCTGGCTAATCCCATGAACAGAACAGCCTGGTGGGCTACAGTCCATGGGGTCCCAAAGAGTCAGGCACGACTGATTGACTAAACACACACACACACACACACACACACACACACAAGCAATGCCCCAAGAAGAATTTCTTTATTCTGTCTTAGAGAATGAATAAATTATAGGATTGATAAGGTTTTGAATCATGGACAATGTGCCTTTTTTAATCAGTAACTGGAGATAGCTGAGGCATAAATTGAACACAGAATATATCATGGAGGATAGCAGTTGGTCTTCCATGAGTGTTTCTTTATTTATTGTTTAATAATTTTTACTGGAGATTAGCTTTACAATGTCACATTAGTTTCTTGCTTTACAACAAAAAGAATCAGTCATATCAATACATTTATCCACTCTCGTTTTAGATTTCCTTCCTGTTCAGGTCACCAGGAGGATCTCTTTATTCCTGACAATTTCTTCACAACAGTATCCCCAGGGTTAACTGAACCACATTTGGGTTTCCAGTGTGTATCCACCCAGGTTCATAACAGATTCTAGAAGAACATGTCCCTGAAAGTCCAATCCCCTCCCAGAGTCTACATTTGCCCTGCAATCCTGCACCATCCCCCACCACTATCACCTTTCCTTCTCCCATTCATATTGTGCATATTCCTGAAACCATTCTAGATTTCAGTCTCCAAGAGCACAGAAGAAAGCTTCTGATAGAGGCAACCCCCTAGGCAGGGGCAGGACAGCTGTGTACAATGGGCTCCATGTGATGGCATACCTCCTCACCACAGCGAGGACAGGGGCTGAGACTTATCCAGATGATCCTGGGATGTCCCAAGTCTCTGAGAATCTCCAACAGCTGAGCCCGAAGCCAGGCAAGTCTCGCTTCCAGGAGAACACCCCGAGGTTTGTAACTCTCCTGAGGGGCAGGATAATGCTCTTGTCTTAAACAGGGCAGCACAGCGGTGTGTCACAGCAGCTTCTCCATGACGGCCGTGGACAGGAGGTTCCCACACAGGCTGAAGGACCTGAGCTAGGAGCAGCAGCTCAGGGCAGGCAGGAAGGCCTCCAGCTGGGAGTCTGTGATCCCACACACATCTAAGTCCAGTTCCTGGAGGGTGGCTGCCACTTTCTGCAGCAGAACTTGGAGGGGCTCAGGCCGAAAGTCAGTCATGGTGACACCGCTGAGATCCAGGCTCTTGAGCTGACTGATGTCTGGGCTCTGGGACACGTGGGTCAAGTCTGATTCTGTAAGCCGGCACTTGGTTATTGACAGGCTGTCCAAGGGGGACTTCAGGCACCTGGGGAGAAACCAACCAATTAGTTCTTGGAAAATGGGTGCCAGATTACATACTCAGTTCAGTCACTCAGTCATGTCTGACTCTTTGCAACCTCATGGACTGCATCAAGCCAGACTTTCCTGTCCATCACCAACTCCTAGAGTTTGCTCAAACTCATGTCCATTGAGTCAATGATGCTATCCAAACATCTCATCCTCTGCCGTCCCCTTCTACTCCTGCCCTCAATCCTTCCCAGCATCAGGGTCTTTTCAAATGAGTCAGTTCTTTGCATCAGGTGGCCAAAGTATTGGAGTTTCAGCTTCAGCATCAGTTCTTCCAATGAATATTCAGGACTGATTTCCTTTAGGATGGACTGGTTGGATCTCCTTGTAGTCCAAGGGACTCTCAAGACCCTTCTCCAACACCACAGTTCAAAAGCATCAGTGCTTCAGCGCTCAGCTTTCCTTGTCATCCACCTCTCACATCTATACATGACTACTGGAAGAACCACAGCTTTGACTAGACAGACCTTTGTCAGCAAAGTAATGTCTCTGCTTTTTAATATGCTATCTATGTTGGTCATAGCTTTTCTTCCAAGGAGCAAGCATCTTTTAATTTCATGGCTGCAGTCACCATCTGCAGTGATTTTGGCATGCAGCCCCCCCCCTAAAAAAAAGTCTGTCACTGTTTCCCTTGTTTCCCTCTTCTATTTGCCATGAAGTGATGGGATTGGATTCCATGATCTTCATTTTTTGAATGTTGAGTTTTAAGCCAGTTTTTTCACTCTCCTCTTTAACTTTCATCAATAGGCTCTTTAGTTCCTCTTTGCTTTCTGCCTTACGGGTGGTGTCATCTGCATATCTGAGGTTATTGACGTTTCTTCCTGCAATCTTGATTCCAGCTTGTGCTTCATCCAGCCCAGCATTTCACATGATATGCCCGGCATATCAAGTGAATGATATGCCGGGCATATCATTTATCAAGTTAAATAAGCAGGGTGACAATATACAGCCTAACATACTCCTTTCCCAGTTTGAAACTAGTCCATTGTTCCATGTCTGGTTCTAACTGTTGCTTCTTGACCTGCATACAGATTTCTCAGGAAGCAGGTCAGGTGTTCTGGTATTCCCATCTCTTGAAGAATATTCCACAGTTTATTGTGATCCACACAGTCAAAGACTTTGGCGTAGTCAATAAAGCCGAAATAGATGTTTTTATGGAACTCTCTTGCTTTTTCTATGATACAACAGATTTTTGCAATTTGATCTCTGGTTCCTCTGCCTTTTCTAAATCCAACTTGAACATCTGGAAGTTCACGGTTCACATACTGTTGAAGCCTGGCTTAGAGAATCTTGAGCATTACTTTGCTCACATGTGAGATGAGTACAATTGTGTGGTAGTCTGAACATTCTTTGGCATTGCCTTTCTTTGGGATTAGAATGAAAACTGACCTTTTCCAGTCTGTGGCCACTGTGAGTTTTCCAAATTTGCTGGCATATTGAGTGCAGCACTTTCACAGCATCATCTTTCAGCATTTGAAATAGCTCAACTGGAATTCCATCACCTTCACTAGCTTTGTTCATAGTGATGTTTCCTAAGGCCCATTTGACTTCTAACTCCAGAATGTCTGGCTCTAGGTGAGTGATCATACCATTGTGGTTATCTGGGTCTTTAAGATCTTTTTTTGTATAGTTCTTCTGTGTATTCTTGACACATCTTCTTAATGTCTTCTGATTCTGTTAGGTCCATACCATTTCTGTTCTTTATTTCACCCATCTTTGCATGAAATGTTCCCTTGGTATCTCTGATTTTTTTGAAGAGATCTCTAGTCTTTCCAATTTTATTATTTTCCTCTATTTCTTTGCTTTGATCACCTAGGAAAGCTTTCTTATCTCTCCTTGCTATTCTTTGGAACTCTGCATTCAGATGGGTATGTCTTTCCTTTTCGCCTTTATCTTTAGCCTCTCTTCTTTTCTTAGCTATTTGTAAGGCCTCCTCAGACAATCATTTTGCCTTTTTTAATTTCTTTTTCTTGGGGATGGTCTTGATCACTGTCTCCTATACAATGTCACAAACCTCTGTCCATAGTTCAGGCACTCTGTCTATCAAATCTAATCCCTTGAATCTATTTGTCACTTCCACTGTAAAATTGTATGGGATTTGATTTAGGTCATACATGAATGGTTTAATGGTTTTCCCTACTTTATTCAATTTATGTCTGAATTTGGCAGTAAGGAGTTCATGATTTTGATAGCTTACAGTGAACGATGTTGGATTCATGATCTCCAAAGAAAATTTAGCTTTAGGATGAGGGACCAGGCTTGATCACTCAAGAACATTTGTGTAGCAGAGTTTTAATAAAATAAGAAAAGGAACAGAGAAATCTTCTGACACAGACATCAGAAGGGGTATGGAGAGTGCCCCCCTAGCTAGTTTTATCAAGGCCTTATATACTTTTATGAGACCCATTCCTACAAGATACATCTTAAATTAACAAGATTAAAATGAACAATAGAAAGATTTTACCAGACCCACTCCCATAATATACATTTTAAGATGACAGGATTAGTCAGAAGGTTCTTGTTAAGGAGAAACATGTCCTCGAGCAAGATACACTGTTATATTGACTAAGACAAAACAATGTAGAAAAGAACATTTGTCCTTTTCTCCTTGAGAGCCCCAGACCGATTTCTCCAACTCCTCCTCCTCTACCTTCACCTCCTCCTCCTCCTCCTCCTCAGGAACCCTGGACTTCTTACCAACCAACCTAGGTATTGACTCTCTCAATCTGAGCTACAGTCAGCTCCCAGTCTTGTTTTTGCTGACTGTATAGAGCTTCTCCTTCTTCCGCTGCAAAGAATATAATCAATCTGATTTTGGTATTGACCATCTGGTGATGTCCATGTGTAGAGTATTCTTTTGTGTTGTTGGAAGAGGGTGTTTGCTATGATCAGTGTGTTCTCTTGGCAAGACTCTGTTAACCTTTGCCCTGATTCATTTTGTACTCCAAGGCCAAACTTGCCTGCTACTCCAGGTGTCTCTTGACTTCCTCATACTTTTGCATTCCAGTCGCCTATGATGAAAAGGACATTTGTGTGTGTGTGTGTATTAGTTCTAGAAGGTCTTATAGGTCTTCATAGAACTGTTCAACTTCAGCTCCTTCAGCATTAGTGGTTGGGGCATAGACTTGGATTACTGTGATGCTGAATGGTTTCCCTTGGAAACAAACAGAGATCATTCTGTCATTTTTGAGATTGCTCCCAAGTATTGCCTTTCAGACTCTTGTTGACTATGAGGGCTATTCCATTTCTTCTAAGGGATTCTTGCCCACAGTAGTAGATATAATGATCATCTGAATTAAATTTGCCCATTCCAGTCCATTTTAGTTCATTGATTCCTAAAATGTCGATGCTCACTCTTACCATCTCCTGTTTGACCACTTCCGATTTACTTTGATTTATGGACCTAACATTCCAGGTTCCTATGCAATATTTTTCTTTACAGCATCAGACTTTTACTTCCATCACCAGTCATATCCACAACTGGGTGTTTTTTTCACTTTGGCTTGTCTCTTCATTCTTTTTGGAGTTACTTCTCCACTCTTCTCCAGTAGCTTATTGGGCACTTACCCAGGAACTGTGGTGTTGGAGAAGACTCTTTAGAATCCCTTGGACTGCAAGGAGATCCAACCAGTCTATTCTGAAGGAGATCAGCCCTGGGATTTCTTTGGAGGGAATGATGCTGAAGCTGAAACGCCAGTACTTTGGCCACCTCATGCGAAGAGTTGACTCATTGGAAAAGACTCTGATGCTGGGAGGGATTGGGTGCAGGAGGAGAAGGGGACAAAGGATGAGATGGCTGGATGGCATCACTGACTCAATGGACGTGAGTCTGGGTGAACTCTGGGAATTGGTGATGGACAGGGAGGCCTGGTGTGCTGCGATTCACAGGGTCACAAAGAGTTGGACACGACTGAGCGACTGAACTGAACTGAGAGAGGCAGACAGAAAGGAAAGAAGATGTTACACTGCCTGCTTTAGAAATTGAGGAAGAGGCCATGAGCTAATGAAGGCAGATGACTGGAAGCTGGAAAAGGCAAGGAAATAATTCACCCTTAGAGCCCCCATCCTTGTGGCAGAAAGTGAAGAGGAACTAAAAAGCCTCTTGATGAAAGTGAAAGAGGAGAGTGAAAAAG
The DNA here is from genome assembly GCF_003369695.1 of Bos indicus x Bos taurus. Lineage (NCBI taxonomy): Eukaryota > Metazoa > Chordata > Mammalia > Artiodactyla > Bovidae > Bos > Bos indicus x Bos taurus. The sequence continues at coordinate 53,957,860 of NC_040091.1, forward strand.
TTGGCTTAAAGCTCAACATTCAGGAAACGAAGATCATGGCATCTGGTCCCATCACTTCATGGGAAATAGATGGGGAAACAGTGGAAACAGTGTCAGACTTTATTTTGGGGGGCTCCAAAATCACTGCAGATGGTGACTGCAGCCATGAAATTAAAAGATGCTTACTCCTTAGAAGGAAAGTTGTGACCAACCTAGATAGCATATTCAAAAGCAGAAACATTACTTTGCCAACAAAGGTCCGTCTAGTCAAGGCTATGGTTTTTCCTGTGGTCATGTATGGATGTGAGAGTTGGACTGTGAAGAAAGCTGAGCACCGAAGAATTGATGCTTTTGAACTGTGGTGTTGGAGAAGACTCTTGAGAGTCCCTTGCACTGCAAGGAGATCCAACCAGACCATTCTGAAGGAGATCAGCCCTGGGATTTCTTTGGAAGGAATGATGCTAAAGCTGAAACTCCAGTACTTTGGCCACCTCATGTGAAGAGGTGACTCATTGGAAAAGACTCTGATGCTGGGAGGGATTGGGGGTAGGAGAAGAAGGGGACGACAGAGGATGAGATGGCTGGATGGCATTACCGACTCGATGGACATGAGTGTGAGTAAACTCCAGGAGATGGTGATGGACAGGGAGGCCTGGCGTGCTGTGATTTATGGGGCTGCAGAGAGTTGGACACGACTGAGCAACTGAACTGAACTAGAGCCTCCAGAGGGAGCACAGCCCCTAGAGCTCCCTGTGGACTTCACATTTTTCGATCGGGAAGGGAATAAACCTGTGTTTCTTTAGGACACTGAGATTTTGGTTACAGCCTCAACTGGACTTATACTGTCTTTCTGGTCCTTTTAACAAACCTGTCAAACTCCTTCCCTGGTCAGTTCCAACACATGTAATTTCTATAGTCTGAGCCACTCTGTCCTCCCTCCCAACCTGTCCCTGCATCTGTCTCGTCCCTCTCAGCATTCTAGTCTCAGCCTAAATGTCTACTCATCAAAGAAGGCCTCCTTGGCTAGATCCTCATGGCCCCATTACTGCTGTCATGCACCCCTTTACTTCAGCACACCCCCAGGGAACTCTCTATGACCCACAGGCCATCAAGGCCCCCACTTTTGTAAGCCTGTCCCCTGACATCACACTCTCACATTAGTGCTTGTTTAACATTCCTTTCCTTCTGAATTGAAGGCTCTGAGGTCAGAGGTTGGTTTGACTATGGCTCAGTGGATATTTGTGGGATGAATGAATGGTGCAGGAGTGCGAGGAGGCTAGCTGGCTCCAGCTCAGCTGTCACTTCTGTGTTCATCACAACTTTCCTCTCTTCTGTACTCTCCCATCAGTCATTCATTCAATAAAAATTATTCATTGAGAGTCTGTACCAAGTTTGCAGAACTTGGAATCATGTTATATTTCTGGGCCTAAGTTTTTTCTTGTGTGAAATGGGGGTAATTGAAGATCCCTCCAGCATCTCCTGACATTCACTTCTGTCTCCTGCAAACTAATGACATTCCATGTTTGATACTCATTTATTCGTGGACTGGTAAAGAAAACAACCTATGGGTTTGGAGGAGGTGCCTGCAAGCATGCATGCTCAGGGCTGTCCAATTCTTTGTGACCCCATGGGGTGTAGCCCAACAGGCTCCTCTGTCCATGAATTTTCCAGGTGAGAACCCTGGAGTGGGTTCCATTTCCTCCTCTAGGGGATCTTCCCAATCAAGGGATTGAACCTGAGTATCTTACATCTCCTGCACTGGCAGCAAGTTCTTTACCACCACATCAGCTGGGAAGATTTGGAGGAGAGGCAGGAGCTATACAACACAGACAGTGATTCCAAGACCTCAAAGGTGGGCCTTCTTTAAAACTAGTGGTGGCTCTGCAGCCACCTGCTCTCTGGCACATCCAACGGTGTGGTGGACCTCCATGTGATTCACATGGTGTTGTGGTGGTGTGGCAGTTTTCAGAAGTGTGCTGGGATGTGCTGGGAGCAAGGGCTGATATGGAAGCTCTAAAGGTGGCCAGACTCCAAGTGGGCCATTCGAGGATGTGGGAACATGGAGGGTATTCAGGGGACCTTCCTTGCATGGGCAATTATCAGCTGTGAAGTTGTGACAGAGAAAATCAGACAAAGGTGTCAGTGGTAAAGTCATATTTTATTCAAAACTATACAATACAGGAAAATATACCCCATCATGAAAATGGACATCATTCACAATTCAACTGGTACAAGTATGGAGTCACCACCAAGAAGCAGGGTTTTGCCGGGTTTGGAATTTCTAAGAGGAGACATCAGATCTGGGAGGGATTCTGGATGAACCAATCTAGAAGATTTCTTGCTGAAGGGAACACAACATTATCAGATAACAAGAGTGGACAGTGAGGAATTTTGATCACATTTTGGAGATGATTTGATATCAAGAGTGTGGTTTCTTGCTGAACAATTCTTATTCAAAGTGGATTTTACATGCAAACCCTCAGACATTCCTGGGAGAAAGTCAGGAACTTGAAAAAACATTGATCAAACAATGTTTTTAGTTGAGAGAATTTTGTTGGAGCACTGGGTGGACTGTGCAAATACTGATATAATGAAGTGTGTGGCCAACTTGGGAGCAGGTAAAGGTCACTGGTGATGGGCAGGGAGGACTCAGGCAGGTCACATGGGACTTGGAATAAAGAGGAGCTACTTGGTAAGATTTCCACAGTTTGAGTCACATTCTCTATATCTCTGCAATGGTTGCAGGGAGATGATTTTGTCAATGGACAAAGGAACAGGAATGGAGAGCAGGGAGAGAGCACAACCTGCATCCTGGCTTGGTTAGAGCATTTGTGTTGGACACATGTAGGTGGACAGACACAGGGGCACCACAGCCTTGGCTGTTTGCAGGCAGCTTGGGTGTAGACGTGGTGAAAACATAGAGCTGAGGATGACCACTGGAATGCTGATTTGTCCACTGGGGTCTTGTCCTCTCTTTATGGTGATGTGTTCCTATGAATTGAATGTTTGTTCCCCATCTCCTACTCCATCTCTCATACACCATCCCTCACACCCCAAAAATTCATATCTTGAAGCCTCAAACCCCAGGGTGATGGGAGTTGGAGTTTCCTTAGGAGATAACTAGGTTTGGATGAGGTCATGGAGCTGGAGATCCTTGAGCCATTTGGTGCCCTTAGAGCCAAATGAAGAGACTTGAGCTCCCCTCCCCACACCAAGTGAGGAAACTAGGAAGCTTGTTCCCTCCACAACCCAACCTCACTGCCTCTCTGATCTCAGACTTTCAACCTCCAGAATTGGAAGATGTAAATTTTGTTTGTTTAAGCCCCTCAGTCCATGGTATTGTTATAATGGCCTGAACTGATTCAGACACACCTGAAAGGGATAGAAAGAGTGTACAGGAAGGTGGAAGGTATTTATGGGCTCATGATTTTTTTTTTCTTGGAAAATCACACAGCACATTGTAAGAAGTTGGTGCTGTATATACTAGGTTAAAGTAAAATACAGGTGATATGGCTGACTTTATAATGTAATCCACTCTTAACAGAAAATTCCCTATGACTATAACATTCATTCATTATTTCAGGTTATAGGTAATTTACATGAAAATATATATTGACCACAAGTCAAGTGTTATTTCTTCTATATCCTGTATTTTTATATTATTATCAGTTGATAATATAATGTTGATTTTCCCCACGTTGACTTTATAATGAAAAATAATATTTGACTATAAATTAATGATAAATTTTCCCATGGACCATGCATTTATAGTCATTTACTGCCTTGTCAGGATCTGTGGTCAGTTATGGGACCACAGGGTGATAGAGATACTGTTCCTACCCTTTATGGGACAATGTTTGCCTAATTGGGGATATTGCTGAGAAAAAAATATTTTTAACACATACTGTTATCCTACAACCCAGCAGTTTGACGCCTTGATATCCTTCCAAAGGATTTGAAACATTCTATCCACACAAATACATGCATGTTACCTGTAGCCCCCCAGGCTCCTCTGAACATGGGATTCTCCAGGGAAGAATACTTCAGTGGGCTGCCATGCCCTCCTCCAGAGGATCCTCCTGACCCAGGGATCACACCTATCTTAGGTCTCCTGCATTGGCAGGTAGGTTCTTTACCATTAGTGCCACTGGGAAGCCCATTATTTATTCATGGCCTCATATAAATGCTAAGTCCTTTTTCTTTCCTTTCTGTTGAAGGAATAAAGGGTAATCTTGAGGAATGAAGAATCCTAGGGGTGTCTGCTAGCAGGGGAAAAGAAGGAAACAACTCATTTCTTGAACCTCCTCCTCTGTGCCAAACCTGGAGCAAAGGCCTCAGTGTGCATCATCTCATTGATCCTACAGGATCCCCATATGCCTGTGTGCATTATTACCTCCATTCTATAGAAGCTGTACCTGTTTTTCAGATCCCCCTCCATCCCCAGACCAACAATATCAGCCCCTGAATCCTCAGCAAGGAGCCTTCATTTGGGTGCCCTTGTTTACAGACACTGTACTGGTTAATTTTATGGGACATTGATTCTGGGCATTTCTGAGATGGTGATTCTGGGAAAGATTATCATTTGAATCCACCAACTGTGTGAAGGGATCTGCCCTCACCAATGTGATGGGGCTTCATCCAATGCCTGGGGGCCTGAATGGAACAAGATACTATCTTTTCTCCCTCTTTCTCTTCTTCCCCATGAACACAGCAGCTTCTGGCTCTTGAAACTTGAGACTCTGTGGCTTACATGAGTGGTCCCCTGGTCCTCAAGACTTTAGCCTCACACTTGGAATTATATCACCGGCTTCCCCCATTTTCAACCCTGAGTACTGGCCTGAGTTATAAAACTGGATTTCCTGGTTCTCTCGCTTACAGAGCAGACCATGGGACTTCTCCATCTCTATAGCCCCTTTGAACTCATCCCCACAATAATCCCTTCTAATACATACCTACATATACAGATTGCTCTTGACCAACATGCCATGAAACTGCTCCGATCCTCTTACTCGTGGACATTTTTCTATAGTAAATATAGCACTACCCCACCTACAGGTGCTTAAATCTCAGGGTGTGGACCAAAGGTAGGGAGAGTTGACTATGAGTTATAAGGTGTAAATAGAGGGAGTTTTTTTTTTTTTTTTTTTTTTTTTTTATGGGCTAATAATATGTGGATGATAAAACAGGCTTCCCTGATAGGAAGAGATAGTAGGTGTTACAGGAATAAAGTACATCTCTCAATGACATAACCTAACATATAAAAGGATGCAATTTCTTAATGTGACTTAGAAATACTAAAACCAAGTGATGCACCTGTATGATTTTAGTATTAAGACAAAAGGAAATGGATGTCTTTACTGGTCAAAACTGCACACTCATGTTAGGCATGGGTTGTAAGGACAAGGGGTCCTGGCTCATCTGCATACGGATGATGCCTTCCAGAACGGAGAGTCTTGACTTGTGAAGCGAAGCCATGTCACAGCACAGAAGGAGAAACTGAGACCTATGTGGAATCACTAGGAGAACAATGAGAACTGCTCATGTCCAGGTTCACGGCCTGAATCAGCAGTGAGGACCATGTCAAGAGTCTTCTCTCCAATGGTTCATGGTGAATGAGTACGTTTTCCTTGTTGTGTGCAGTTAACCCACTGAGCCATCACAGAAGTAAGGAGGCAAAGATGTCCCAGACAGAATAGAGAACTGGTGGGAATAATGGGGATTGAAGATCATAGACAATTCAGTTCCCTTTCTTTCAGTAACTGAAAGTAACTGAAGATTTCTGAGATGGAACAGAGAAAACAGGTCATATCAGGAAGGGCACCAGTCCATACACACCAAAGTTTTCTTTATTTCTATTTCTTTACAATCATCCACCCAGGAATGATGCCACATGTACATCCCAAGTTTGCTCTAAAAAATTAGATTCTTTTTTCTGATGCTATAAATACATGCCCCAGAAAGTCCCATCACCTCCCCGAGTCTATATTTCTCTCTGCAATCCTGAATCTCCCACCACCTTTCCTTTTCCCATTCAAATTAAACTAATGTCTGAAGCCATAGGTGTGTTTTCACGTTAAGAAATCCCCATGTCCTAGAAGCCAGTTTCCAAGTGCACAGAGAAAGTTTTGGATAGAGGCAACCATTAGGCAGGGGTTAGTACAGCTGTATATAATGGGCTCCACATGATCGCATATGTCATCACTACGGTATGGACAGGGACTTAGGAAAATCCTGATGGTCTTGGGCTGGACTAAGTTCCTCATAATCTCCATCAGTGGAGCCTGAAGCTGGGCAAGTCTGCCTTCCAGAGGAACACCCTGAGGGCTGTAACTCTCCTGAGGGGCAGGATACCATTCTTGCCTTAAACAGGGCAGCACAGCAGTGTGTTATAGTGTCTTCTCCATGACAGCCATGGATAGAAGGTCCCACTTAGGTTGAAGGACTTGAGATGTGAGCAGTGGCTCAGGGCAGGCAGGATGGCCTCAAACTGAAAGTCCCTGTTCCCACATTGATCTAAGTACAGTTCCTGGAGGGTGGCTGCAACTTTCTCCAACAGAACTTGGAGGAGCTCTGGATTAAAGTTGACCAACAAGACACCACTCAGATCCAGGTCTTTTAGCTAAGAGATGTTCGGGCACTGGGACAGGGGGGTCAAGTCTGATTCTGTTAGCTAGCAGTTAGTTATTCAGAGGTTTTCCAAGGTTGTCTTAGGGACTTGGGGAGAAACCAAACAATTAGTTCTTGGAAACTGGGTGTCAGCTATCTACAGGTGATTAGACAGATGGTTTGTTCAGGGCAAATGTTAAGTCTGACCATCTGATGAAGGTCAAAACACTGATTGCCCAGTCTCGTTCTAGGCTCAGTCCTGTCACCTTCACTATATAACTGAGTCAATTCACAGAACCTTGAAAGTTTTCTCCCTCATCTATCAAGCAGTGTACAACATGACTCCACTTCCTTCGGAGGATGAATGAATATAATGCAATGCACTAAAATGTGTTCAGAGGAGAGGCTGACACAGCCTCAGTCAAGTATGAACATCCCTAATTTTTACTGCTGTGTGATTGGATGAAAAATCATTTTGGCTAAGGCTTCCTTCAGTCCACTGTTGGCTCTATATGCCTACACATCTGGACAGGTGAGGCTCTGGGGAGATGTGTATAAAGAAGCAACTTACACGATCCCACAACATCAAGTGTGATGCCAGTCTAGAGGGGCTCACTTACATCTCTGCATCCTCTACAAATTTTCTATCACTTTCTATTACCCTTTTCTCTCAGCTTGATTAACATCATCTCCTGAATCATGCTTTTCCCTTATATTAATTACCTCATTTATAGCACAAGTCAGTCTTTTACAGAGAGATCAATTAAGACATCCTCATTGTGGTGACAAACCTTGTGATCACAAGTTTTTCCTTAGAAATGCTCTGGTCTGATGTGTTTTCCACATGTAAAAGTCCTTGTATTTTCTATATTTTAAGTCATTTGACATAGACACCTCTATTGAAGGAAAAAGTTATCAACCTTCTAGTGCCAAATCCAAACATTTCAGTCTATAATCTATACCTCCCTAGCAGCGTGTCCCTTTCAAGAGCTACTATGTCAGGTCAGCCCGCAACCTTGATTTGTGTGGTCATGGGGCACCACACTTCAGGACACAGCGCCTTTGATATTCTAATGTTATGTTCAGTGTCACCCAGCCAGTGGTCCACTCTCACCTGAGCAACTGGTCCAGGCAGCCTTCAAGGAAGGAGGGAGACTCCATATGGAGATCCTCGAGGTGGCCCAGCCTCAGGAACTGAGAGGTGATTTGGACAAAGTGATACTGCTCCTGCTTCTCACAGACAGACATGTGGATGGGGAAGAGATGGAACCTTTGTAAATTACTCACCTGGCCCAGGAAAGGAGCAAACACGGCCAGGGTGGACAGATGCCAGCTGCAGTTCACATTCACCTCCTGGATACAGTCCAGCTGCATCATATTCAGGACCTTAGTGATACTTTTCATGGCATTGCAAAGATCTTCAGCTTCTTTCAGCACAAGTGTATGGATGCTTTTCTCTGCTCCACCCACCTGAAAAGGTAAGTGAGGAAGTTGTCCAGGGTCCTTTTTTCAGGGAAAGGTCTATGAAAATCCTCAGTGGAGCCACACGCTGCTTTGCCATCGACTTGGACTCAGCCACTGGTGCCCTTCATGACTTGTGCATCTGGGAGTGCTGGCTCCACCCCACATGCTCCAGAAGTTAGGGCCAAAGTCCCTCAAATCTAGCACCCATAGTTTGTACTTCCTATTAGGGAAAAAGAAGATTGGTGGGGATGCATTAAAATCCACCCAGAAAGAAGCTACAGCATAGAATCTGGCTACACGCTGCCCTCCTCTGCTGTAACTTCAGATTCCTGACTTCACAGGCTGCCTTGTCTTTTTCCCTCTCTGACTCCCTTTCCTCCATCTCCCTTTCCCCTCTTCTCCTCTCTGATTCTCCACTTTTAGTAACTCTAAGCAGGACTGGGAAAAGGTAGGGAACATCCTTTCAGCTTCCAGAAGATATTTCTCTTAGTGATCCAAGGCCTCTAGGCTTCTTCACTGCCATCCTCAGGTTCCGGTAGTCCATCCCTTCCCATCCACATTCCCTCACCCTAGCTGTCTCCTCCAGGACACCCAGGATTCTACCAGGTTACTCACATAAGACTCACCTGGAGCGAACCTTCTGGGCAAGCAGGTCATCAAGTGCTTCCAGTACTGCCTGTAGAGGCCCCACATGTGGCATGTCCATCAGGTTCCCCAGAGGCAGGTATATAAAGGGTCAAGCTTGCACCATGACCTTCAGGGTCTCAATGCATCTCCTATCGAAGGCTTTCCTGAAGAGATGTGAGAAGAGCTCTGTGGGTGGAAACTCCAAAGCGGAAATGGCTGAGGCCTCACCCCTCAGCAGGCTTGTTCCTGCTAGGTCCAGGAGTCTGGATGGGCTCTGTGTGTTGCCAAAACTTTTCACTCTCATCTCATATTCAAAGAATTTGTTAACACAATAAACCACTCATTATATACAAATAAATAATACGGATATTTATTAGAGAATTATCTAGCTTACTTTCAATATACTAACATTAAAAGAAAAAAGAAATAGAAACAGCAGAGGATACATTACCAAATTGGGTTTTAACCAACATCCAGATTAATCAGTGCTGCAAAGTCCCCTGTCACAGCACATCTGGAGTCCCAACTGGGAAAAGGTCACAAGCAGAGCATCAGCTCCGTGGGTGAGACATCAAAATTGCAGTTCAATGTTCCTGCTTATAATCCCAGGACCGAATCATCATCAAACTGTAAGTCTGGTTTCCTGTTAATGCCGTTTGTTTTGTCTTGTAAAACTTGGAATGTTGTTAAGCCTGGGGCTTGGTTGGCCAGGCCCCCTCCAGTTCAGTTCAGTCACTCAGTCCTGTCTGACTCTTTGTGACCCATGGATTGCAGCATGCCAGTCTCCCCTGTTCATCACCAACTCCTGAAGCTTGCTCAAACTCATGTCCATTAAGTCGGTGATGCCATCCAACCATCTCATTCTCTGTCATCGCCTTCTCTTCCTGCTTTCAATCTTTCCCGGGATCAGGGTCTTTTTCAATGAATCAGTTTGCATCAGGGGGTAAAAGTATTGAAGATTCAGCTTCAGTATCAGACCTTTCGATGAATATTCAGGACTGATTTCCTTTAGGATTGACTGGGTGAGTCTCCTTGCAGTCCAAGGGACTCTGAAGAGTCTTGTCCCCAGCTCAAAAGCATAAATTCTTCAGTGCTCAGCTTTCTTTCTATAGTCCAACTCTCACATCCATACATGACTAGGAAAAACCATAGCTTTGACCACATGGGCCTTTGTTGGCATAGTAATGTCTCTGCTTTTTAACATGCTGTCTAGGTTGGTCAGAGCTTTTCTTCCAAGGGGCAAGTGTCTTTTAATTTCATGGCTGCAGTCACCATTTGCAGTGATCTTGGAGCCCCCAAAAATAAAGTCTCTCACTGTTTCCACTGTTTCTCCATTTATCATGAAGTGATGGGACCAGATGCCATGATCTTAGTTATTTGAATGTTGAGCTTTAAGCCAACTTTTTCACTCTCCTCTTTCACTTCCATCAAGAGGCTCTTTAGCTCTTCATTTTCTGCCATAAGGGTGGAGTCATCTGCATATCTGAGGTTATTGATTATTTCTCCCAGCTTTCCTGATTCCAGCTTGTGCTTTATCCAGCCTGGCATTTCACATAGTATAGTCTGCATATAAGTTAAACGAGCAGGGTGACAATATACAAGCTTGATGTACTCCTTTCTTGATTTGGAACCAGTCTGCTGTTCCATGTCCTGTTCTAACTGTTGCTTCTTGACCTGCATACAGATTTCTCAGGAGGCAGGTAAGGTGGTCTGGTATTCCCATCTCTTGAAGAATTTTCCACAGTTTGTTGTGATCCACACAAAGGCTTTGGCATAGTCAATAAAGCAGAAGTAGATGTTTTTCTGGAACTCTCTTGATTTTTCGATGATTTATAGTGTTGCAAGTCTTGCCATCACAGCAGGCAGTCACTCCCAGTCACTCCCAGTCAGGGCAGTGCCCAGGCAGGTTAGAAGCAAAGTCAGAGGCCTGCTCTGCTCTTTTGCCTCTGAAGCTTGAAGAAGACTACGTCTATTTTATTTCCCTAACACTCCACATACTCATCCTGACTATGTTCCAAAAGGAATCATGTGGAACCTACCAGGGAACAGGGCAACCATTTCCAGCCAAGAATGAGCACACCTTAGGCTATCCTAAGGAATCCACTCAGGGCCAAGGTCACTGCTCTTGCAAAGGTAGAAGTGAGGCACTTAACCTATATTACACTGTGGGCTCAGGAGGCACAAAGTGATACCTCTTTTCCTACTGGATTTGGAACAAGCATCTCACAAATACAGACGAGGAAAAAGGCAACAACTAGCTCATTCAGGTCCATCCACTGCTTTGCTTAATTTATGTCTCATCTGGAAGTGAGTACCGAGGACCCTGAAAGCTCACTCCAATTTTTACTTATTTTATTTGTATTTATTTTTATTGTTAAAAAAAAACAAAACATTTTTATAGGGCTCCATGACTTAGAGCCCTAAATCTATGGGAAGAGGAGGGTCATGTGGATCAACACAGCCTCTATCTTTAGTTACCGCCGTTAAAGTTATTGATAAAAAATGAAAAATATACACCTAACTTGAATTATATTTATGTACAAGAATCATTTTAAATGTTAATAAATAAAACACAAACAGATGGTTTTCATTTAAAATATCTAATTAGTCAGGACATTTAAAAGTGATATCAGGCAAAGCACAAATTTAAATGTTTGGGATTCAGGCAAAACTACACTGAGAAGCAAAACAATACCTGAAACATGGTCATCTGAAAGAAGTAATTTTAAAAAACTTTCCCTGCCATCCAGAGATACATGCCACTCTTCAAAATTAGCTAACCATGGTTTAAAAAAAAAAGCGGGGGGGGGGGGGGGGGGGCTGTCCTTATATGAGGTTGGAAACTTACTGCTCTGATGTGGCTGGTGGGATGCTCAGACCTCAGACCTCAGACCTCAGACCTCAGACCTCAGACCCTGTGAAAACCTAGCAGTATCTCCAGAGCCAGAAAATTCTGCACTTCTTTTCTAGTTCTGGAGATTTTTATAGGTTTTCCTAATCCCATCACCCCTCTATTCCACTACTAACTCAATCATAAAGGGATACTTGATTAGATTGTGGAGTGATCATTGAATTGATTCTGATTGAATCTTCATTTTTTCCCTGGTTGATTGAATCAGATATACATGCAGGAAGCAGAAAGATGGCAGGGGAATTAAGGACTCATTGATTCACTGTACAAATATCGTTTGAATTCTATCAATATTTATAGTTATATTCCTGAATATGATAAAAAAAAAAGAAGTTATTGGGTTTTGACATTGGACAGAAAAATTCCAAAGCTGAAAGTTTCATTGTTGGGGGGACTTTGGCCACATCAGAATTATCAAATGTTCCTGAATGAAAACAGCCTCATGTAAGCAGTGGGATGTGCCAAAAGAAACAAAATACAGGGTTCCCTGTATCGACTTGTCACTCGGTATTACGTAGGAAACACAGGAGACTGTGATATTCTTCAGGCAGCAAGGAAAGAGCTTCTGGGGCTTGGTTGGTCTTCCAGCCTTAAGCCAAGCCTTCTCTTAAGGTGGACAGGTCAAAATGTATGTAAAGAAGGAAGAGTGGGTCAGGACAGTTTGGAGCTGGGCATTTCAAAAGGGACCATGTGAATGATTGCAACAGTATAAAACAAATGTGTGTGTGTGTGTGTGTTTAATGAAGGGGGGAGATTAAAGACATTTTCTGGGTGACATTTAGAAAATAAAACATAATAGCACAGACAGTGTTTCCCTAGATGGTGTTTCTTCCCAGAAATTTGAGATCAGCACAGCACACAGCATGAAAAGACTAAGTCTAAGAATGTGAAAAAAGGTGAGGTGTGAGTCATGGGACCAGACGTTTCCAACACTTAGAAGCACCAAAGTTGGGCACTGTGAGCTCTTTGGGAACTTGAAGTCAGGAAGAAAAAAATGTGAGTCAGTCTCAAATAACCCTGTCATCCTGGGGAAGGTGCTACCAGGAGAGGTTTTCTTTAAGATTTTTTTTCTCACTAAGGACACTTTCTAGAAATAGTCCCAGCCATTTTCAAGGGGTCTTGGAAGCCAAACCATAATCCTACTGGCCCCTTACCAAGTGTATTTAGATAATAACTGTTTCCTACATCTTAGCTGAGTTCGACACAGATTCTGAACAATGTGATGCCATTAGGCATAGGAATAAATTTCTATTTTCTCTTCATAAATACCAACACCTTTCCTACACTAAATTCAGAAGCTCTATTTGGTATTTAATATTCTACCACTTTCAGGGATACTTCCAGTTTGGGCTGCATCACAAAGAAGTTCTTTTTGAAGTTTAGGATGACACATAAAGGATGACCCTGTCTTATCTTCAAGAAATTTCTATGCCTTTCTCCAACCCCTCTTACTTGATGCCCATACAATTCTTTTATACCACTAGTAACCAAGGTGAAGACTCTTTGAAAGGTCCTCTCACTTGGTCACTTTGCAGACGATCTCTTTCACCACATTCCTCCCATGGGTATAAGTGGCCTTTACATGAAGTAGGGTTAAACTTGATTTTATTTGATAGACATTTTAAATCCTAGGTCATCAATCCCTTTCATTAATGACCTGCAATCGGGTTAGATTGGCAATAATGTTAATCATAAACATCTCTGTTTTTTTGAAGACAAACTCGGTCAGCAATGGTATAGGCACTTTTTATTCTTTACTAAAATGTAAATATCACTACTATTTCTCCCATTCTTAGGCTGGTGAACCAAGGTCTTTGCCAAGTAAAGGAATCTGCCCATTTCCAAGTAGTGAAAAATTAGCTGAAGGGATGAGAAATACCCCTCCAATTGTCAGGCAACCTAAATGTTGGAAAGGGCTGATTGTGAGACTTCACCTGACATTAGTGGAAGTGTGAAAACTTCAGAATCTAAGCTGGGGATGTTCCTGTGGGATCACAGTTACCATGAGATCAAAAAGAATATTGTTTTAAAGTGGCAAGTTGAAACTAATTTTCTGAAAGAAAGAAAGAAAAAAAAAAAAAACCTCGAGGGCAAATATGGAAGCTACAAAAGTGGCCAGACTCCAAGTGAGTCCTTCTTGGATTTTTCAGAATCTGGGAGATACATGGAAGAACACTTCTCGCCTGAGCAGTAATCAGCTGAGGGTGTTTTGTCCAAGGAAAATCAGAGACAGACACAGGTATAAGAGACGACATCAAATATTAGTTAGGATGATGACAATAGAGACAAGGATACCCTAGCACTTCGTGTCATCCAAATTCAACAGATACAAGTGGTAGGAACTCAAGGAGCAGTGTATTTCCTGGCTGGTAAATTCCTAAGAGAAGACATCAGGTCTGCAAAGGATATTGGCTGAACCAACCTAATAGATGTTTTGCTGAGTGCAGCCCATCTGGACCAGATATTAATAGTGGGCAGTAAGGAATTCTGATCAGATTCTTAGAGTGATCAGATATCAAGAGTGGGATTTCTCGCTGAACTGACTTAGAATTCTTATTCAAACTGATTTTTATAAGGAAGCTCTCAGATAATTCTAGGAGAAGGTCCATGAGCCTGAAAAAATTTTAGTCAAACAAAGAATGTTTTCCCTGCTTCACTTCTGTAACCCAGTGAACAGGTTCATCTAGAGGGGATTCAATAGACATTCTCTCTCAGTTTCACTTGTGGTCATCTCCTAAGCTTTTCCTTGTGGACAAATATTTCAGTTGCCATTTCAGTAAACAAAGGCTGTTGCAGCCAAAAGGCCATTATCCACTGCAGCCACCCTCCCCCCTAGATAGTGCGCTGAGGGAAATTCAAGGAGGAGAAAAGTAGATGGTGTCCTGTGGAGGTTAAGATGCATATCATATGGATGACTTCAATAAGCCCAGACTCTTGCCTCTTTCCATACATAAAAAGGCATGAAAAGGAACTTCCTCAGTGGTCCAGTGGCTAAGAATCCACCTGCCAGTGCAAGGGACATAGGTTGAATCCCTGGTCTGGAAAGATCCCACATGCTGTGGAGGAACTAAACATATGTCCCACAACTACTGAGCACTCAGCTAGAGCCTGGGAGCCATGACTACTGAAGCCCACATGCCCTGGAGCCCATGTTCTGCAATGAGAGAAGCGATCAAAATAAGAAGCCAACGCACTTCAGCTAGAGAGAAGCACCTGCTTGCCAGAAGAAGAGAAAAGCTGTGCTCAGCAAGGAAGAAAAAATAAGTAAGTACAATATCAGTACAGACAAAATAAGTAAAAAAATAAAAGTATAAAAATGAAAAAATAATTTTAAAATGTGTGAAAATCATTAATTTAAGATATATTATTTTAATCATAGGCAGTGATCTTTCAATGTTTTCTGAATGTTTTTTCAGCAAATGATCTTAGGTACTTTGGCTCCCCCTTAAATTTCTGAACAATTCTAATCTTCTGTAAAGTAACCAAATAAAACATATTTCTCATGTCTGAGGTTGTGCGTTTTTTTGTCATATGACATGCTCTTCCAAGACCTTTTCTCAACCCACAGCATCCTGTACCCACTCATCTGAGTTCCAGGAATTAGATGGAAACTGTCAACTAAAACATTAGTCACCACCTGAAAGTAGAGAATTATTTTATTTGGCGGGAATACTTATGACCCAAGCCTGGGCTTCCATGGTGGCTCAGACGGTAAAGAATCTGCCTGCAATGAGGGAGAACTGGGTTTGATCCCTGGGTTAGGAAGATACTCTGGAGAAGGAAATGGCAACCCACTCCAATATTCTTGCCTAGAGAATTAAAAGGACAAAGGAACCTTGCGGGCTACAGTCCATGGGTAAAATAAGAAGCCTGGGTAAAATAAGAACCTTCCAGAACCCAAGCACCACACCCAGAGAGCTGGAGAATTCAGGTTTATTACGCTGGAGGGCCCAGAAGTGTTAACACTTACAGCTCTGGGCCCTGATCAAAGGGGTTACAAAGTTTTATCTGGTGGATCCCTGTATTACCAGAAGGAAAGGAGCCATTGGCCAGGAAAACACTTTGTTGTGTACAGAACAATTATGAATTGCCCTCTTTTAAGATGAACTTTAGCGCGGGCGGCTGCTACCGGCGCATTTAGCATGGCTGAGAGGAGCTACCCCACGTCCGAGGTCAGGGGCAGAAGCCTGGAGGACCCCATGCCCGAGGGGAGGTGGCCAAGAGGAGTAACCCCACGTCCGAGGTCAGGGGCAGTGGCCGAGAGTGTCAGGCTGCGACAGCACAGGAACGGCGGAGAGGAGCTACCCCACGTCCGAGGTCAGGGGCGGCGGCCAAGAGGAGCTACCCCACATCCCAGGCCAGGGGTGGAGGCCAGGAGGACCTACCCCACGCCAGAGGCCAGGGGCCGTGGCCAGGAGGAGCAACCCCACCTCCAAGAAGCAGTGGCTGCAGGGGCGCAGAAGGGCCTAGAGGAGCTACTCCACGTTCAAGGTTATAAGGGGCAGCGGTGAGGAGATACCCCTCATCCAAGGTAAGGAGCAGCGGCTGTGCTTTGCTGGAACAGCCATGAAGAGATACCCCATGTACAAGGTAAGAGAAACCCAAGTAAGACGGTAGGTGTTGCAAGAGGGCATCAGAGGGCAGACACACTGAAACCATACTCACAGAAAACTAGTCAATCTAATCACACTAGGACCACAGCCTTCTCTAACTCAATGAAATTAAGCCATGCCCGTGGGGCCACCCAAGATGGGCGGGTCAATATGGAGAGGTCTGACAGAATGTGGTCCACTGGAGAAGGGAATGGCAAACCACGTCAGTATTCTTGCCTTGAGAACCCCATGAACAGTATGAAAAGGCAAAATGATAGGACACTGAAAGAGGAACTGCCCAGGTCGGTAGGTGCCCAATATGCTACTGGAGATCAGTGGAGAAATAACTCCAGAAAGAATGAAGGGATGAGCCAAAGCAAAAACAATACCCAGTTGTGGATGTGACTGGTGATGGAGGCAAGGTCTGATGCTGTAAAGAGCAATATTGCATAGGAACCTGGAATGTCAGGTCCATGAATCAAGGCAAATTGGAAGTAGTCAAACAGGAGATGGCAAGAGTGAACGTCGACATTCTAAGAATCAGCGAACTAAAATGGACTGGAATGGGTGAATTTAACTCAGATGACCATTATATCTACTACTGTGGGCAGGAATCCCTTAGAAGAAATGGAATAGCCATCATGGTCAACAAAAGAGTTTGAAATGCAGTACTTGGATGCAATCTCAAAAACGACAGAATAATCTCTGTTCATTTCCAAGGCAAACCATTCAATATCACAGTAATCCAAGCCTATGCCCCAACCAGTAACACTGAAGAAGCTGAAGTTGAACAGTTCTATGAAGACCTACAAGATCTTTTAGAACTAACACCCAAAAAAGATGTCCTTTTCATTATAGGGGACTGGAATGCAAAGGTAGGAGGTCAAGAAACACCGGGGGTAACAGGCAAATTTGGCCTTGGAATACGGAATGAAGCAGGGCAAAGGCTAATAGAGTTTTGCCAAGAGAACGCACTGGTCATAGCAAACACCCTCTTCCAACAACACAAGAGAAGACTCTACACATGGACATCACCAGATGGTCAACACCAATATCAGATTGATTATATTCTTTGTAGTCAAAAATGGAGAAGCTCTATACAGTCAGCAAAAACAAGACTGGGAGCTCACTATGGCTCAGATCATGAACTCCTTATTGCCAAATTCAAACTTAAATTGAAGAAATTTAAGGGGAAACCACTAGACCATTCAGGTATGACCTAAATCAAATTCCTTATGATTATACAGTGGAAGTGAGAAATAGATTTAAGGGACTAGATCTGATAGACAGAGTGCTTGATGAACTATGGACTGAGGTTCATGACATTGTACAGGAGACAGGGATCAAGACCATCCCCATGGAAAAGAAATGCAAAAAAAGCAAAATGGCTGTCTGGGGAGGCCTTACAAATAGCTGTGAAAAGAGGAGAAGTGAAAAGCAAAGGAGAAAAGGAAATATATAAGCATCTGAATGCAGAGTTCCAAAGAATAGCAAGAAGAGATAAGAAAGCCTTCTTCAGCGATCAATGCAAAGAAATAGAGGAAAACAACAGAATGGGAAAGACTACAGATCTCTTCCAGAAAATCAGAGATACCAAGGGAACATTTCATGCAAAGATGGGCTCGATAAAGGACAGAAATGGTATGGACCTAACAGAAGCAGAAGATATTAAGAGGAGGTGGCAAGAATACACAGAAGAATTGTACAAAAAAAGATCTTCACGACCCAGATAACCACAATGCTGTGATCACTCACCTAGAGCCAGACATCCTGGAATGTGAAGTCAAGTGGGCCTTAGAAAGCATCACTATGAACAAAGCTAGTGGAGGTGATGGAATTCCAGTTGAGCTATTTCAAATCCTGAAAGATGATGCTGTGAAAGTGCTGCACTCAATATGCCAGCAAATTTGGGAAACTCAGCAGTGGCCACAGGACTGAAAAAGGTCAGTTTTCATTCCAATCCCAAAGAAAGGCAATGCCAAAGAATGCTCAAACTACCACACAATTGCACTCATCTCACATGCTAGTAAAGTAATGCTCAAAATTCTCCAAGCCAGGCTTCAGCAATTCGTGAACCGTGAACTTCCAGATGTTCAAGCTGGTTTTACAAAAGGCAGAGGAACCAGAGATCAAATTGCCAACATCCGCTGGATCATCAAAAAAGCAAGAGAGTTCCAAAAAAAACATCTATTTCTGCTTTATTGACTATGCCAAAGCCTTTGACTGTGTGGATCACAATAAACTGTGGAAAATTCTGAAAGAGATGGGAATACCAGACCACCTGACCTGCATCTTGAGAAATTTGTATGCAGGTCAGGAAGCAACAGTTAGAATTGGCCATGGAACAACAGACTAGTTCCAAATAGGAAAAGGAGTACGTCAAGGCTGTATATTGTCACCCTGCTTATTTAACTTATATGCAGAGTACATCATGAGAAACGCTGGGCTGGAAGAAGCACAAGCTGGAATCAAGATTGTCAGGAAAAATATCAATAACCTCAGATATGCAGATGACACCACCCTTAGGGCAGAAAGTGAAGAGGAACTAAAAAGCCTATTTATGAAGGCGAAAGAGGAGAGTGAAAAAGTTGGCTTAAAACTCAACATTCAGGAAACGAAGATCATGGCATCTGGTCCCATCACTTCATGGGAAATAGATGGGGAAACAGTGGAAACAGTGTCAGACTATTTTGGGGGGCTCCAAAATCACTGCAGATGGTGACTGCAGCCATGAAATTAAAAGATGCTTACTCCTTGGAAGGAAAGTTATGACCAACCTAGATAGCATATTCAAAAGCAGAGACATTACTTTGCCAACAAAGGTCCATCTAGTCAAGGCTATGGTTTTTCCTGTGGTCATGTATGGATGTGAGAGTTGGACTGCGAAGAAAGCTGAGCGCTGAAGAATTGATGCTTTTGAACTGTGGTGTTGGAGAAGACTCTTGAGAGTCCCTTGGTAAGCAAGGAGATCCAACCAGTGCATTCTGAAGATCAGCCCTGGGATTTCTTTGCAAGGAATGATGCTGAAGCCGAAACGCCGGTACTTTGGCCACCTCATGCGAAGAGTTGACTCATTGGAAAAGACTCTGATGCTGGGAGGGATTGGGGGCAGGAGGAGAAGGGGACAACAGAGGATGAGATGGCTGGATGGCATCACTGACTCGATGGACGTGAGTCTGAATGAACTCCGGGAGTTGGTGATGGACAGGGAGGCCTGGCGTGCTGCAATTCATGGAGTCGCAGAGTCTGACATGACTGAGCGACTGAACTGACTGACTGCATGACATCAGACTTTAGCGGACAGTTGCTGCTGCTGCTAAGTCACTTCAGTCGTGTCCAACTCTGTTCGACCCCATTAGACGTCAGCCAACAGACAGCAGCCAACCAGGCTTCCCCGTCCCTGTGATTCTCCAGGCAAGAACACTGGAGTGGGTTGCCATTTCCTTCTCCAATGCATGAAAGTGAAAATGAAGTCATTCGGTCGTTTCTGACACTTAGTGGGCAGTGCTGACTGTTAATAGGCTCAACTAGGGGTTTCCCACTGGCACCCCACGCCAGTACTCTTGCCTGGAAAATCCCATGGACAGAGGAGCCTGGTAGGCTGCAGTCCATGAGGTCACTGAGTCAGACACGACTGAATTCACTTTCATGCATTGGAGAAGAAAATGGCAACCCACTCCAGTATTCTTGCCTGGAGAATCCCAGAGACAGGAGAGCCTGGTGGGCTGCCGTCTATGGGGTCGCACAGAGTCAGATACAACTGAAGCCACTTAACAGCAGCAGCAGCAGGGGTTTCCCACCAGCCGGGAACAGCTGTTAGGACACAGAAGGGGTGTGGGGGGTCCCTGACCTTTACACAAACAAACATTGTTTCAGTAGCTCTGAGAAACCTCTTGGGGGAGGGTGAGGCATGGGCAGGGATCCGGGGGCGGGGGCGGGCTGGGAGGCTATATACAAGTTTGTAACAGAGAGAGCAGGCAGTCTGAACATCAAAGATTATTATGAGGTTAAAAAAAACAAAACAAAAATCAGGTATCAAGTTGTTGCAGAAGCAGGACCTTCCAGAACCCAAGCACCACACCCAGAGAGCTGGAGAACTCGGGTTTATTACGCTGGAGTGCCCAGAGGAGTTAACACTTTCAGCTCTGAGCCCTGAACAAAGGGGTTACCAAGTTTTTATAGGCAGTGCGTGCCATCAGACTTTAGTGGGCACTTCTGACTGTTAATAGGCTAAACTAGGAGAAGGCAATGGCACCCCACTCCAGTACTCTTGCCTGGAAAATCCCATGGACGGAGGAGCCTGGTGGGCTGCAGTCCATGGGGTCACTAAGAGTCGGACACGACCGAGCGACTTCTCTTTCGCTTTTCACTTTCATGCACTGGAGAAGGAAATGGCAACCTACTCCAGTGTTTTTGCCTGGAGAATCCCAGGGACAGGGGGAGCCTGGTGGGCTGCTGTCTATGGGGTCGCAGAGTTGGACAAGACTTAAGAGACTTAGCAGCAGCAGCAGCAGGGGTTTCCCACAAGCCGGAACAGCCATTAGGACACAGCGGGTGGAGGGGGGAGGTTGGGGGGGTGCCTGACGTTTACACAAACAAGGGTTAGGCAGGATTATAGGGGCTGGGTAATTGCAAAAGTAGAACAAAAGGGAGTGCGGTAAATTTCAGCTCCTAGCGTTGTTGTAAATTTCTATTCCC
Source organism: Bos indicus x Bos taurus (assembly GCF_003369695.1). Classification (NCBI taxonomy): domain Eukaryota; kingdom Metazoa; phylum Chordata; class Mammalia; order Artiodactyla; family Bovidae; genus Bos; species Bos indicus x Bos taurus. The sequence continues at coordinate 53,978,737 of NC_040091.1, forward strand.
CTGCAGCGTGGGTGGGCGGGCCAGAAACTATGTAACTTAAGTGTCTTTTCAAGGCACAAGCTGAGTTACAGAAGCAGAATAGGCATGAGGTTATTTCTAGCTGGGTGTTAAGTTTTAAATTTTCCTCTTCAAAGTTAAGGAATTTAGCACTGTGGGAAGATGGAAGCCTCTGGGCTCACCATAAGCACCTCAGCTCTCTGGGGCCAAATCCTGTTTCCTGCTTCACCTTCAGTTCAGTTCAGTTCAGTCGCTCAGTCCTGTCGGACTCTTTGCGACCCCATGAATGGCAGCATGCCAGGCCTCCCTGTCAGTCACCAACTCCCGGAGTTCCTTCACCTTAAGGGGTGGCAAAAAAGGCAGATAGCTGCTTCTTCCATTCCTCTAGCTCCTCAGCAATCACCCTGAGGAGTGGCGACATCTGCTGGATTGGAGGTTTGGGAGCCCTCATTCAAATTAGGGCCAGAAATCATTGGTGGCTGCAACATTTCTTCTTTATTGAAATGGCAGGAGATCTTTTCATTTCACAAAACTTTCTGTACATTCTATTCAATATTATTGTAAACCTAAAACTGCTCTAAAATATAGTAATATATTTAAAAAATATACTTGGAAGACTTGTGGCTCAAAATTTTATTGGTATACATATTTTTTAAAGAAGGAAATCTTGTTCATTTATGATCAAAATCAGTTTTAAAGTCTCATTTGTCTTTTTCTGGCTTCAAAGCAGTAAAACATTTTTAAATTACCCACATGCATTCTTAAAAATACTACATTACCTCAATAACCTTTAAAGAAATTATGTATATAAATCTCTGTGCAAGTATTTATACACAAATGGCATTTACAGAATTTTTTTAATATGTATTTATTTAATTATTTGGCTGTGCCTAGTCTTAGGTGCTCTCTTGGGATCTTGTGACCCTGTGTATGTGTGCGTCTGTGCTCAGTCATGTCCGACTCTTTGCACCCCATGAACTGTAGCCTACCAGGCTCCTTTGTCCATGGCATTTTCCAGGTAAGAATACTGGAATGGGTTGCCATTTCCTTCTCCAAGGTCTTAACCAACCCAGGAATCAAACTCACATCTGGGTCTCCTGCACTGGCAGGCGGATTCTTGGCCACTGTGCCACCTGAGAAGTGTGAAGATCTTTTAGTTGTGGCTTACACTTAGTTGCAGGACTTGGGATCTAGTCAGTGCCCCCTGCTTTGGCAGCATGGAGTCATACCCCCTGGACCACAAGAAAAGTTCTAGGATAGCAAGACAGAATGAAAGTTCTAAAGTATACTGTCCTGATTACAAAATTGAATTCTATCCTCTGGGTCTGATCTACCAGCAGGAGGCCTAGGAGACCTGAGGCTCAGAATGTTTATCACTGAAGATGAATCCAGTCTCTCCTATGCTCTCCCACCCCCAGCCCCCCTGCACTGGCTGCTGGAACAACTTGGGTGAATCCTGATTCATTGGTGATGGCATGAAATATGTGAGGCCAGTTTCAGTCCCTGGGGTTTGGTTTCCTCACTGTTGTCAGCAATAGAGGGTAAGTTCAAGGGATGAAGAGTAATGCTGTTCACTGTAAGGAAGAAGATTAAAAAAAAATACCTTATGAAGTTCTTACATAATAAGGGGCTGTTGCTCAACAACTTCAGGGTCAAGCCCTCAACAAGCAATATATCACTGGATCTTACTAAAAGTCCCATAAACAATGTGTGCATCATTATATTCATTGTAGGGGGAAATCAAAGCTCTGCCTAAAGCTATAATCCCAGCCCCATATCCCGTTCCGCCCCAGAATAAGCAATCGTAGCCTCTGAATCCTTAGCAGGGAAACATTATTTGGTTGCATTTTGTTTAGACACACTGTGAGGATTAAATTTACGTATCAACTTCACTGTAAGATGACATGCCCAGTTCTCGGGTCAATCATTCATTCTGGGGGAATCTGCAAGGGAATTCCTGGAGGAGATTAGCATTGGAATCAGCAGAGTAAGTCAAGAGATCAGCCCTCACCAGTGTGGGAGGGCATCGTCTTATCCTGTGGGGGCCTGATGGAACAAGGGCTACTGCTCTCCCTCTCTCCTTGGCCATGAATACTGGAGCTTCTGGCTCTTGAACCTTGAAACTCTAGGACATACACAAGTGGGTCCTTTGTTCTCAGGCCTTTTGCCTTGACCATCACTTCCACTGCTTTTCAAACTTAAGATAAGGTCTGAATTAAACCGTAGTTTTTTCCTAGTTCTCTAGGCAACAGACAGCAGACAGTGGTACTGTTAAGCCTCTGTAAATCATATCAGCCTTTCTGCACCTGTCTATATAACAGGTGAATCTTGAACAACATGTGGTTGAACTGCTCAGACTCACTTCAATGAGGATTTTTTTTTTAACAGTGATTGAATTTGGTCTATATGTAGTTGGTTGAATCTGAGGATGATTAACTGAGGATAGGGAGAGCCGACTCTGAGTGACATGAAATACGTAACATGTATTTGTTATACTTTTGAACATTCTGATAACCAGAAAAGCTGTCCTTGACTTTTTCTGATAGGGAGGGACTGGAATTGTAATGGGAATTATCAGCCAATTCTTATGTGACCAACCACCCCAAATGATATAATTCTGGAATGCAGTATGGAAATAATAAATCCATGTTAAATGTTTTTGCTTTTCTAGCATTTTACTAAAAGAAATTTGGAAGTCTGGCCACCATTCGATTATATCTATAAGGAATACTATCCACCCATGGGAGGCATGAAATGGTGAAACCAGTTTCAACCTTGTTGGCAGTGGGGAATACATCTTGCAGAAATGAGGGCCTTGCCTTTGAAGTGAAGCACACACAAGGGCAAGAAACTGTGACTTATGCTCTGACTGGTAGAAGCATAAAGGAAACCCACACCCAAGGTCATGGCCTGTGCCAGCAGTGAGAGCCCTCCAAGACCTCATCACTCCAATAGTTCACTGGATACTGAGTTTGTTCCCCTTTGTGTGTATTGACCCCACTGAACAGTCACAGAAGTACTAAAGGAGGTAAGAGCTGCCCCGGAGGTCGGGGGGCGGGATCCTACATGGTGGTTCAGACAGTAAAGAATCAGCCTGCAATGCAGGAGACCAAGGTTTGATCCTTAGGTCAGAAAGATCCCCTGGAGAAGGAAATGGCAACCCACTCCAGTGTTCTTGCCGGGAGAATTCCATGGACAGAGGAGCTTGGCTGTCTACAGTCCATGGGGTTGCATAGAGTCAGACATGACTGACTGACTAAGAAAACACACACACACACACACACACACACACAGGAGATGCCCCCAGAAAGAATAAAGAAGTTACAGGAATGGTAAGGTTTTGAATCATGGACATCACTGTGCCTTTGTTTTTTTAATCAGTAACTGGAGAAAGTTGAGGCAATAAATGAACACAGAATAATATATCATGGAGGATAGCAGTTGGTTTTCTATGAGTGTCTATTAATTCTTTTAATTAATTTTTATTGGAGTAGATTTGCTTTATAATGTCCTAGTATTTTCTTGCTATACAACAAAATAAATAAGTCATATCTATACATTTACCCATTCTCATTTTAGATGTCCTTCCTATTTATGTCAGCTGGAGGATCTCTTTATTCCTAATAATTTCTCATTTAAAAAATTTTTTTAAATTTTATTCTTATTTTTTTAACACCAAAAACATTTTTATTGGAGTACAGCCAATTAACAGTGTTGTGATAGTTTAGGTGAACAGTGAAGGGACTCAGCCACACATATACATGTATCCCTTCTCCCCTGCTAGCTCAGACAGTAAAGAGTCTACCTGCAGTGCAGGAGACCCAGGTTTGATCCCTGGGTTGGAAAGATCCCCTGGAGAAGGAAATGGCAACCCACTCCAGTATTCTTGCCTGGAGAATCCCATGAATGGAAGAACCTGGGAGCTACAGTCCATGGGGTTTCAAAGAGTCAAACTCGACTGAGCAACTCCACTCACTTATTCTCCCCTAAATCCCCCTCCCATCCAGTCTGGCACATAACATTGAGCAGAGTTCCATGTGCTATACAATAGGTTCCCGTTGGTTATCCACTCTAAATATAGCTCTGTGTACATGACTTTCCTAAAATCCCCAACCACCCCGTCCCTGCAGCAACCGTGAGTTCATGTTCTAAGTCTGTGAGTCTCTTTCTGTTTTGCCAGTAAGCTCATTTGTATCATTTCTTTTTAGATTTCACATATAAGGGATGTCATATGATATTTCCCGACAATTTCTTCACAACTGTCTTCCCAGGGATAACTCTAACACATGGGTCTCCAACGTGTATCCACTCAGGTTCATATCAGATTCTGGAAGCACATGTCCATGAAAGTCCCATCCTCTCCCAGAGTCTACAAATCCCCCTGCAATCCTGCACCACCCCCACTATCACCTTTCCTTTTCCCGTTCACACTGAGCAGATATCTGGAACCCTAGGTCTGTGTTCCCTTCATGATATCCCCAAGTTCTAGATTTCCATTTCAAGGTGCACAGAAGCAAGCAACGCCCTCGGCAGGGGCAGGACAGCTGTATACAATGGGCTCCATGTGATGGCATACATCCTCACCACAGCGAGGATAGGGGCTGGGGCTAATCCAGACGATACTGGGACGTCCCAAGTCTCTGAGAATCTCCAACAGCTGAGCCCGAAGCTGGGCAAGTCTCGCTTCCAGGAGAACACCCCGAGGTCTGTAACTCTCCTGAGGGGCGGGATAACGCTCTGGCCTTAAACAGGACAGCACAGCCGTGTGTCGCAGCAGCTTCTCCATGACGTCCATGGACAGGAGGTTCCCACACAGGCTGACGGCCCTGAGCTGGGAGCAGCGGCTCAGGGCAGGCAGGAAGGCCTCCAGCTGGGAGTCTGTGATCCCACACGCGTCCAAGTCCACTTCCTGGAGGGTGGCTGTGACTTTCTCCAGCAGAACTTGGTGTAGCTCAGGCCTAAAGTCAGTCATGGTGACACCACTCAGATCCAGGCCCTTTAGCTGACTTGATGTTTAGGCTCTGGGACAGGGAAGTCAAGTGTGATTCTATAAGCCAGCAACTGGTTCTTGACAGGCTGTCTAAGGGGAACTTCAGGCACCTGAGGAGAAACCAAACAATTAGTTCTTGGGAACCAGGTGCCAGATCGTGTACAGGTGATAGACAAATGGTTTCTACAGGGCCATGTGTCGTCTGACCATCTATTGAGGGTCAATATGCTGATTGGCCCAGTCTCCTTCTAGTCTGAGGGCTATCAACCTCACTGCGGTACTGAGTCACTTCACAGCCCCTCCTGTATCAAACGGAGTACAACATACTTCACTTCCTTCTGAGGATGAATGAAGTTCATGGAATCTCAAGAACATGCTATGAGGAGATCCAGAGAGAGTCTCCATCAAGTGTGGACATCATTGAATATTAGTGTTGGGAGTGTTGGGAGACGAGATTTAAAAATGGTTTCACGTATGGCTTCATTAAGTCCAATCTTGAGCTACAGATCCTGTATCTCTGGCCAGGTGAGGCTCTAGGGAAGCATGCAGAAGGAACAACTTACACAAGATCCCAGAACATGAAATGTGATGCCAGTCTAAAAGGGCTCACATTTCTGCATCGTTTGCAATCTTTCTATCACTTTTTATAGTTCTTTTCTCTCAGATTGATTAACGTCATCTGCAGAACCATGCTTCTCCCATATATCAGTTAACTTACCTAGGGCAAAAAACACCCTTCTACACGCAGCGAATTTAGAACAGGTTCATTGCGGGCACCAACCTTGGGAGCATAGAGCTTCCCTTCAGGAATGCTCTGATCTGATCTGATGTAGTTTCCCCGCTTCAATGTCCTTTTTACTTACCTATTTTTATCATTTCATTATAGACACCTCCAAAGAAGGAGGAAATTACCAACTCTGGGGTGCAAACATCCCAGTCACTAATCTGTATGTCTCTAGCAGGGTGTCTCACAAGAGCCACTAGACCAGTGTAACCCGCTACCTTGATTTGTGTGGTTGTGGAACACCACATTCTAGGAGACAGCAACAAAGGAGACAGTGCTTTTGACATTCTAATGCTCAGTGTTACCCAGTCAGTGGTGCACACTCACCTGAGCATCTGGTCCAGGCAGCCTTCAAGGAAGGAGGGAGACTCCAGATGGAGATCCTGGAGGTGGCCCAGCCTCAGGAACTGGGAGGTAATTTGCACTGGGAGGTAATCCTGCTCCTGCTTCTTAAAGGCAGACACATGGATGGGGAAGAAACGGATTCTCTGCAAATTACTCATCTCACCCAGGAAAGGAGCAAACAAATGTGGCCAGGGTGGACAGATTCCAGGTGCAATTCACTTGCACCTCCTGGATACAGTCCAGCTGCACCATGCTCAGGACCTTCACAATATTGTCCACTGGTGTTGAAACAACCATCAGCTTCTTAACAACACAGGTGGATGGAAGACTTTCTCTGCTCCACCCACCAAAGGAAGAAGGTGAGGAAGTTGTCCAGGGTCTTTTTCTTCAGGCAAAGGTCCATAAAAATCTTTAGTGGAGCCAAGTGCTGCTTTGTCATTGACCTGGGCTCAGTCATTAGTGCCATTCCTGAGCTTGAGCACCCATAACTGCTGGCTCCAGACCACATGCTCCAGAAGTTCTGGCCAGTATATTTCGTAAATCTAGCACCCGCAGTTTGCACCTCCTGGCGGGGAGAAAGAGATTGATTAGGATGTATTAAAACGTACACAGAGTGAAAAAAAAAAAAGCCTCACAATGCGACAACAGACTGCCCACCTGTGCTGTAACTTAACATTCCTGATGTCACCAGCTGCCTTGCCTTCTTCCCTCTCTAACTCACTTTCCTCTTTGCCCTCTTATCCTTTTTGATTCTCTACTTCTAGTAACTCTAAGCATGACTGAGAGGGGTTGGGGAATCTTCTTTCAGGCTACCCTTCATTAAAGGCACTATTATACTTCCAAAAGGTAGTTCCCACAGCAAGCTAAGGCTTCATCATTGTCATCTTAGAACTCTCTGATCCACCCCTTTTCATCCACATTCCCTCAACCCAGCTGTTTCCCTGGGACTCCCAGGAGTTTACCAAGTTACCTGAGTCAGACTCACCTGTATCGGACCTTCTGGGCAAGCAGGACATCGAGTGCTTCCAGCTTGTAGGGGCCCCACATGAGCCAGGTCAATCAGGGCCCCCAGAGGCAGGCAGCCAAAGGGCCAGGTTTACACCATTGATTCCACGGTCTCAACACATCTTCCATGGAAGGCTTCCAGGCAAAGGGTGGGAAGAGCTCTGTGGGCAGACTCTCCAGAGTAGAAAAGGCCAAGTCATCATGCCTCAGCAGGTGCATTCCCACCAGGTCAAGGAGTCTGGGTGGGGTCTGGATACTCATGCTGACTTTGCTCCAAAATGACTCCTGTAGAAACTGCCAGGGAACAAGTGGTCCATTTTAGGCAATTCAGTAGCATACCTTAGGCAGTCTCCCTACCCTTCCAAGGAATCCACTCAGGGCCAAGGTCACTGCTCTAGCTGGGATGCAAATGAGGCACTTAGCCATAATACACTAGGCAGGGGTCGGGGGACAAGGTGTTAACTCTTTCTTTACTCTGAATATGAACTAGCGAGATTGCTAGTACTAAGGAGGCAAAAGGCAACCACTAGCCCATTCAGGTCCATCTACTGCTTTGCTTTTTTCATGTTCCACCTAGAAATGCATACTGAAGTGCATGAAAGATGACTCTATCTTTATTTGGGGAAAATATTCTGACCATCACTTAGAGCTCTAACTCTATGGGAAGAGGAGAGTCATGTGGATCCATACAGCCTCCATTGTCAGTTATTCCTAAGATGAATGCCATTTGTGAACTAAATATGTATCTTAAACTTCAAGAAATAAAATTCCAAACTTAGGTGCTTCATTAAAAATATCTGCTTGGTAAAGACATTTAAAATGATACCAGTTAAATCACAAATCAAAATGTTTGAGATTCAGACAAAACTACACTGGGAGGAAAAATAAAAACCTGAAATGTGTTCTTGGGAGAGAAATTGTTTTTTCTGAAAACTCTGCTTGCCATCCACAGATACACACTACCCTTCAACATTAGCTAACCATAGTAAGAAAAGGACGTCCTTATCTGAGGGTGATAACTTACTGCTCTGCTATGACTGGCAGGGCACTCAGACCTCAGACTTAAGAACCCAGCTGGTTGGTGTTTCCAGAGCCAGAAAACTCTGCACCTCTTCTCCAGTGCTTGAGGCTTTTATAGTTCTTTCTATTCCCATCTCTGTCCCACTTCTAACCCAATAAAAAAGGGATACCTGATTTGATTACAGAGTGCCCATTGGATAAATCCTGATTGGATCTTCATTTTTCTCTAGGTTAGTTAATTGAATCTTATATATATTCAGGAAGGAGAGAATGGTCAGGTAGCTGAGTAATCAAGGGCCTATTCCCTGATTCACTTCCCAAACTTTGACTGAATTCAACTGATATGGACAGTTATACTGTTGAGGGTCAGACAGGAAAGGATTACTGGTTCGTAACATTGAGTTAAAAAAAAAGAAAGTTGAAAGTATCATTATTGGGGGAATTTTAATGAAGTCAAAATTAGGAAAATGACCCTGAATTAAAATAGCTTCATGAAAGCAGTGATGCTGTTCCCAAAGAAAACAAAATACACTCATCCTTGTATCAGCTTGTCACTCAGGTGTTATGTAGGAAACACAGAAGGTTGTGCACCTACTCAGGCAGCAAGGGAAGAGCTGTCCAAGATGTGATCACGTCTTAAGCCACGTCTTCTCTGAAGGTGGACAAGTCAGAACACTTCTCAGTGAGAAGTAAGAATGGGTCTGGACAAGTTGGAGCTGGGCATTCCTAAAGGGACAATGGGAATGGCACCAACAATGTAAAATAAAGGTTTCTTTTCATTTTTACATTTTTGGAAACAAGGAAATTTAAAGACGTTATTTGAGGTGCTATTGAGGTAGTAAAGAAGGCTTCCCTAGTGACTCAGAGGTAAAGAATCCCCCTGCAGATGCAGGAGACACTGGCTTGATCTTTGATCCAGGAGGATGCCACATGCTCCAGGGCGACTAAGCCCAGGAGTCACAACTACTGAGCCTGTGCTCTACAAGAGAAGCCACAGTGAGAAGCCTGGGCACCACAAGGAAGAGAAGCTCCCTCTTACCACAGCTAGAGAAAGGCCTGCACAGCAGTGAAGAGTCAGGCAAACAAAAATCAGGAAAACAACGTTTAAAAAAAAAAAAACATAGCGAAGGAGAGTGGCTCAGAGGAGTCACTTTCAACTTAGATGGCTTTTTTCCTCCAGGAAGTTGTGATCAAGATAACAAATGGCATGAAAAGACTAAATCTAAGAATGTGAGAAGAGGAGAGATCTGACATTTCCTTGGATCAGACATTTTCAAGACTGAGAGGCAATGAGGGTGGGCACTGCAGGCTCCTTGGGACTTGGAACCAGGGAAGAAAAAATTCTGGTTAAGTCCCAAATATCCCTGCCATCCAGAGGCAGTTGCTACCAGAAGAGGTTTCCTTTAAGTTTTTTTTTTTTCTCACCAAGGACACTTTCCAGATGGCAAATTTCCCCAGTCATTTTTCAGGAGTCAAATCAGCGTGTGACTGCATGCTCAGTCATGTGCAGCTCTTTGTGACCCCATGGACTGTAGTCCACCAGGATCCTCTGTCCATGGAACTTTCTAGGCAAGAATGCTGGAATGGGTGGCCATTTCCTTCTTCAGAGGATCATCCCTACCCAGTGGTCAAAAGCAAGTCTCCTGTATTTCTTATTTAGAGGTGGATTCCTTACTAGTGTGCCACCTGGGAAGCCCTCAGGCATCTTAGAAGCCAAATCAAAATTTCATTATCCCTTTCCACGTGTATTTAGATCATTACTGTTTCCTCAAACTTAGCTTCCTTCAACAGATTTTGACCAAGGTGGTACCATTAGGCACAGAAATAAAATTCTTTATTTCTTTTCATAAATACTGACAAGTTTCCTCCACTAAATACAGAAGTTCTTATTGCTGTTTAACATTTTACTGTATTCAAGGATTACTCCCACATTGGGCTGCATCACACAAAAAATCATTTGAAGTTTAAGGTCACAAATAAAGGGAGAATCTTTCTCCACCTTCAAGAGTTATCCATGCCGCTGAACAACAATAATAATATCCACTAAATCAGTGATGCTGCCTAACCACCACACCCTTTGCTATCCCCTTCCCCTTTTCCCTTCAACCTTTACCAACATCAGAGTCTTTTCCAATGAGTTGGCTCTTTGCATCAGGTGGCGCTTCAGCTTCAGCATCCATACTTCCAGTTAATATTCAGAGTTGATTTCTTTTAGGATTGACAGTATGACAATATATGCCAGTAAATTTGGAAAACTCAGCAGTGCCAACAGGACTGGAAATGGTCAGTTTTCATTCCAATCCCAAAGAAGGGCAATGCCAAAGAATGTTCAAACTACCGCACAATTGCACTCACTCATTTCACATGCTAGCAAAGTAATGCTCAAAACTAGAACTTCTAATGTACAAACTGGATTTTTAAAAGGCAGAGGAAACAGAGATCAAATTGCCAACACCCACTGGATCATCAAAAAAGCAAGAGAATTCCAGAAATCAACTACTGCTGCATCATTGACTATGCTAAAGCCTTAGACTGTGTGGATCACAACAAACTGTGGGAAATTCTTAAAGAGATGGGATACCAGACCACCATACCTGCCTCCTGCAAAATCTGTATGTGGATCAAGAAGCAACAGTTAAAACCGAATGTGGAAAACAGACTGGTTCAAAACTGGGAAAGGAGTACATCAAAGCTGTATATTGTCATCCTGCTTATTTAACTTCTATGCAGAGTACCTCATGTAAAATGCCAGGCTGGATGAAGCACAAGCTGGAATCAGGATTGCCAGGAGAAATATCAATACCCTCAGATATGCAAATGACACTACCCTTATGGCAGAAAGCAAAGAGGAACTAAAGAGCCTCTTGATGAAAGTGAAAGAGGAGAGTTAAAAAGCTAGCTTAAAACTCAACATTCAAAAAACTAAGATCATGGCATCCAGTCCCATCACTTCATGGCAAATAGATGGGGAAACAATGGAAACAGTGACAGAATTTATCTTTTTGGGCTTCAAAATCACCGTGGACCATAACTTCCATTGTGAAATTAAAAGACACTTGCTTCTTGAAAGAAAAGCAATGACAAACCTAGGCAGCGTATTAAAAAACAGACACATTACTTTGCTGACAAAGGTCCATATAATCAAAGCTATGGTTTTTCCAGTAGTCATGTATGGATGTGAGAACTGGACAATAAAAAAGACTGAGTGCTGAAGAATTGATGCCTTCAAACTGTGTTGCTGGAGAAGACTCTTGAAAGTCCCTTGGACTGCAAAGAGATCAAACCAGTCAATCCTAAAGGAAATCAACTCTGAATATTCATTGGAAGGACTGATGCTAAACCTGAAGCTCCAGTACTTTGGCCACCTGAGGACTGGAAGACCTGACTTGTTGGAAAAGACCCTGATGCTGGGAAAGACTGAAGGCAGGAGAAGGGATTAACAGAGGATGAGATGGTTGGATGGCATCACCGAATCAATGGACGTGAGTTTGAGCAAACTCCAGGAGATGGTGAAGGACAGAGAAGCCTGGCATGCTGCAGTCCATGGATTCTCAAAGAGTCAGGCATGACTTGAGAGACTGAACAACAATAATTCTGCATAGAAGGTAAATAAGCAGGGTGAAAATATACAGTCTTGTCTTAATTCTTTCCCAATTTGGAACCAGTCGGTTTTTCCATTTCTAGTTCTAATAGTGCTTCTTGACCCCTATACAGGTTTCTCAGGAGACAGATAGGGTGTCTGGTACTTCCACCCCTTTAAGCCTTTTCTACAGTTTGTTGTGATCTACACAAAGGCATTAGTGTAGTCAAGAAGCAGAAGTAGATGTTTTTGGGGAACTCCCTTGACTTTCTCCATGATCCAAGGAATGCTGGCAATTTGATTTCTGGTTCTCCTGTCTCTTTGAAACCCAATTTCTACATCTGGAAGTTCTCGGTTCATGTACTGCTGAAGGCTAGATTGAAAGATTTTGAGAATAATGGTGCTAACCTATGAAATGAGTGCAGTTGTGTGGTAGATTGAACATTCTTTGGCTTTGCTCTTCTTTAGGATAGGAACGAAAACTGATCTTTTCCAGCCCTATGGTCACTGCTGAGTTTTTTCAAATTTGCTGACATGAGTGAAGCACTTCAGCAGCATCATATTTTAGGACTTTAAATAGCTCAGTTGGAGCTATTTAAAATCTGCTCACCACACTCCCACTAGCTTTGTCCATACAAATGCTTTCCAAGGCCCACTTGACTTCATACTCCAGGATGTCTGGCTCTAGGTGAGTTACCATTGTCTTTATCCAGGTCATTAAGATCTTTTTTGTATACTTCTTCCATGTATTCTCGCCTTCTTACCATTTCTGTCATTTATTGTGGCCATCTTTGAATGAAATGTTTTCTTTATATCTCCAATTTTCTTAAAGGGATGTCTAGTCTCTCCCATTCTATTGTTTTCCTCAATTTATTTGCATTTCCCTTTAAGAAAGTCTTATCTGTCCTTGCTCTTCTCTGTAACTCTGTATTCAGTTGAGTGTATCTTTCCCTTTCTCCCTTGCATTTCACTTCTCATCTTTCCTCAGCTATTTGTAAAGCCTCCACAGACAATCACTTTGCCTTGCATTTCTTTTTCTTGAGGATGGTTTTAGTCGCTGGCTCCTGTACAGTGTCATAAAACTCTGTCCATAGTTCTTCAAGCACTCTGTCTACCAGATCTAATCCCTTGAATGTATTTGTCACCTCCACTGTAGTGATTTGATTTAGGTCATACCTGAATGGTCTAGTGGCTTTTCCTACTTTCTTCAATTTAAGCCTGAATTTTGCAATAAGGAGCTCATGATCAGAGCCAGTCAGCTCCAGGTCTTGTTTTTTACTGTCTATATAGAGCTACTCCATCTTTGACTGCAAATAACATAATCAATCTGATTTTGTTATTGATCATCTGGTGATGTCCATGTGTAGAGTCCTCTCTTGGGATGCTGGAAAAAAGTGTTTGCTTTGACCAGCTTTTTCTCTTAAGAAAGCTCTGTTAGCCTTTGTCTTGTTTCATTTTGTACTCCAAGGTCAAACTTGCCTGTTGTTTCAGGTATCTCTTGGCTTCCTACTTTTGCATTGCCATCCCCTGTGATGAAAAGGACAACTTTCTTGGTGTTAGTTCTAGAAGATGTTGTACATATTCATAGAACTGGTCAACATCAGCTTCTTCAGCATCCATGGTTAGGGCACAGACTTGGATTACTGTGTTACTGAATGGTTTGCCTTGGAATCAAACCAAAGATTATTCTGTTATTTTTGAGATTATATCCAAGTACTGCGTTTCAGACTTTTTAGTTGACTATGATGGCATCACCAACTCAATGGACATGAGTTTGAGCAAGTTCCAGGAGTTGGTGATGGACAGGGAAGCCTGGCGTGCTGCAGTCCATGGGGTAGCAAAGAGTTGGACAAGACTGAGCAACTGAACTGGATGAGGGCTACTCCATTTCTTTTAAATGATTCTTGCCCACAGTAGTAGATACAATGCTCATCTGAATTAAATTCACCCATTCCCATACATTTCAGTTCACTGATTCCTAAAATATCCATGTTCATTCTTGCCATCTCCTGCTTGACCACATCCAATTCACCTTGATTTATGGACCTAAGATTCAAGGATCCTATGCAATATATATATATTTTTTTTTTAGCATCAGACTTTACTTTCACACCCAAACTTATCTACAGCTGAGCGTCATTTCCACTTTGGCCTTGCCACTTCATTCTTTCTGGACTTATAAGTAAGTAGTGGTCGCCCACTCTTAACCAGCAGCATATTGGACACCTTCTGACCTAGGGGGGCTCATCGTACAGTGTCATGTCTTTTTGCTTTTTCATACTGTCCATGGTATTCTCTAGGCAGGAATACTGGAGTGGTTTACCATTTCCTTCTCCAGTGGACCGTATTTTGTCAGAACTCTTCATTATAACCTGTCTGTCTTAGGTGGTCCTACAAGGAATGGTTCCTGTCTTCACTGAGTTACCTAAGCCCCTTTGCCTTGACTGGGCTATGATCTGTAAAGGATTAGGGAAGTAAGGTCCCACAGACCCTGCATGGCCCCCAAAAAAGACTTTTATTACTTATAGCACAGTAAACAGAATGAATCTCATTTTAGCAATGATTCTCCCAAGGAAACTACAGAAACCCCCCAGGTAATGGTGTGCTTTCGCCAGGTTTGTATCATAGTTTAGGAACCCCTGACCTTAGGGAACTCAAATCTTTTATAAGGAAGCACACTTGCCTGGCCTTTTCCCATTTTTTTTTTATTAGTAAGCTTTATTTTCTAGAAGAACTTTGACTTTAAAATGTTATCAACTAAGAAACAAATCAAAATGTTGCAGTCAGGCAAAACTACACTAAGAGGCAAAACCAAAATCTGAAATATATTCATTGGAAAGAAACAATCATTTGAAAACCCTCCCTACTATCCAGAGATACATGCTTCCCTTCAAGATAACTAACCATAAGAAAGAAAAAGAGTGTCCTTATCTGAGGGTGGTCACTTACTGCTCAGATGTAGCTGGCAGGATGCTCAGATCTCAGACTCTGTGGAGACGCCATCTGGTGTTTCCAGAGATGGAAAACTGCACTTCTTCTCCAGTGCTTGAGACTATTATAGGCCTTTCTATTCCCCTCATCCCTCTGTCCTACTGGCAAGCCAATCAGAAATGGGCACCTGTTAGACTGTAGAGCTCGCATTGGATTGATCTTGATTGGATCTCCATTTTCTCTAGGTTAGTTGATTGGATCAGATATACATTCAGGCAGCAGAGAATGAGGGGGTGGCCAGGTAATCAAGGATCTATTCACGGATTCACTTCACAAATACTGACTGAATTCTACCAATATAGACAGTTATTTTTTCTTTTAAGGCACTGAGTTGTCTATAATCCAAATCCTTACCATTCCCACCAGGTCTTTATTCTCTCTGGAGCATCTCTGACCTCCTTGCTTACTTCTGGGGTGGTTCAGTGGGTTAATACACACAGAGATGAACATACTTAGTGTGCAATGAGCCACCTGAGTGAAAAGCCTGTCAGGACTCTCACTGCTGAGTCAAGCCATGACCCTGGACATAAGCATTCCTTGTGGTTGTCCTGGTTCCTCCTTAAGTTTCAGTTCTTGACCTTTCTCTGTGGGAGGAAAAGGTTTAACTTCAAAAGGCATGGCTCCCAATTCTAGAAAGGGTCTTCCATGCTGCAGATAAGCTGAACTTCTGGGCCTTGCCAACTCATTACCCAGGTGGATAATGGTCCTTCTTAATTAATCTACTGGGCTAGGGAAGTTATAAAAATATCTTTTAGAAAAATACTAAAATCATAGAGGCATATAACATGGTTTTAGTGTTTCTATACCTCATTAAAATTATATTCTATCAAGGGCTACATTATATTAATGAGAAATTGTCTTTATTCCCTTAAAATCTCCTGTCTTTCTCCATTACAGAAGGCTAAAATGGCATGTTTTGACATCAAATGTCAGGTTGTATAACAAAAAACCTGAGGGTGTATGTGACCTCCTTGCCTGTGGTAAGATACTGCATTTGTCAGGGTTCTCCTGAGTAACCACTAGGCTGATTGTTGAGCAATGTGTCAGTTAGGGGCACTGCCCTTTGTTCAGTTGAAAATCCCCGTACCACTTAGAGTCTACCCTCCTTTTCTCCTTTTCCACATCCTTGGATTGCGCCAACTAGATCCCGTAGAGCTATATTTGCTCTTGAAAAACATCTGTAAGTGAATCTGGGCATTTCAAACCAGTATTTTCCAGGGTAATCTATATATATATTAGGGGAGATTTACTATGGTAAAGGGCTTGCCTGCTCATAGAGGCTGAGAACCAGGTAAGCTGACGGAGTTACTTTAAGTCTGGGGCCAACGACCTGCGAGTCAAGGGTCCACTGCATAGTATGAAGGTTGAGCTCCAGAAACTTTGATGTTCCTGGGTAAGAAGTTACTGTTGTTCAGTTTCTCAGTTGTGTCCAAATCTTTGCAACCCCATGGACTGAAGTATGCCAGGCTTCCTTGTCTCTCACCATATCCCAGTGCTTGCCTTAAAAGAAAAAAAAAAAAATTAATGTCTGGAGATTCCTGTGGTATGAACTGAAAAATTAGGAAAAATACATCATGGACGATAACAGTATGTTTACAATGAGGGTCTCTATTTCTGACTATTTCTTTACAACCATCTACCCAGGGATAAAAGCTGAGCACTGAAGAATTTATGCTTTTGAACTGTGGTGTTGCAGAAGACTCTTGAGAGTCCCTTGGACTGCAAGGAGATCCAACCAGTCAATCCTAAAGGAAATCAGTCCTGAATATTCATTGGAAGGACTGATGCTGAAGCTGAAATTCCATTACTTTGGCCACCTGATGTGAAGAACCAACTCTTTGGAAAATACCCTGATGCTGGGAAAGATTGAAGGTGGGAGGAGAAGGGTACAACAGAGCATGAGAGGGTTGGATGGCATCACGGACTCAGTGGACATAAGTTTGCATAAGCTCTGGGAGTTGGTGATGGACAGGGAAGCCTGGCATGCTACAGTCCATGGGGTTGCAAAGAGTCGGACATGACTGAGCAACTGAACTGAACTGAACCCCGGGATGACTCCAACCTGTGAGTCTCAAGCTCCAATCCACCTAGAGGAATGTAGGTTCCTAGTTCTGACTCAACAGGACATGTGTCCACAAGCACTCTATTACCACAGAGACTACATTTCCTCCTGCAGTCCTGGCTCCTCTGCAGGATCACCTTTCCTTTTCACATTCACATTGAGCAGATGTCCAAAACCATGGGTCTATTACATCTTCATGATGTATCTTGTCCTAGATTTCAGTTTCCAAGTGTTCTGAAGAAAGCTTTTCACTGATGCACCCAACTAGGCAGTGGTGTTACCACCATGTATGATGGGCTCAGGATGATAGAATTAGTCAGCTAAAGGCCCTGGATCTGAGTGAGGTCACCATGACCTACTCCAGTCCCGAGCTCTTCCCAGCTCTGCTGGAGAGAGTGCAGCCACCCTCCAGGGGTTGTACTTAGAGCAATGTGGAATCAGGGACTCCCACCTCAAAGCCATTCTGCCTGCCCTGAGCCGCTGCTTCCAGTTCACGTCCTTCAGTCTGTGTGGTAACCTTCTCTCCATGGCCGTCATGGAGAAGCTGCTGCGACACACCTTCAGGTTGCCCAGTTTAAGTGAGAGTTTCTCAAGGAATACTCCACCAGGGGAGACTTGCCCAGTGTCGGGCTGAGCTGCTTGAGATTCTGAAGGACTTGGGACGTCCCAGGACCTTCTGGAATAGCTTCAACTGCTGTCCACATTGTGGAGATAATTAATCATGGGTAAGAAAAGGGTGTCCTTACCTGAGGGTGGTAACTCACGACTCTATGTGTCTGGTGGGGTGCTCAGACCCCAGACGCTGTGGAGAACCCAACTGGTGTCTCCAGAGCAGGAAGATCCTGCATCTCTTCTCCAGTGCTCCAGACTGCTATAAGCCTTTCTATTTCCATCATCCTTCTGTCCCACTACTAACCCAGTCAGAAAGGGACACCTGATTAAAGAGCTCGTTGGATTGATCCTGATTGGATCTTCATTTTTCTCTAGATTAACTGATTGAATCAGATATACATTCAGGAAGCAGAGAATGATGGGGTGGCTGGGTAATCAAGGATCCATTCACTGATTCACAAATATGCTATTCTGAGTGATATTGAGGTAGTAAAAGAGGGATGCACTGTGGCTCAGTGGTACAGAATCTGCCTGTCAGTGCAGGGACACGGGTTTGATCCCTGCTCAGCGAAGATGCCCTCTAGAGTCCATACCGACAGTAGAGAGGCGCCCCCCAGTGGCCTCAACTAGAGAAAAGCATGCTGCTGCTACTAAGTCGCTTCAGTCGTGTCCGACTCTGTGCGTAGACGGCAGCCCACCAGGCTCCCCCGTCCCTGGGATTCTCCAGGCAAGAACACTGGAGTGGCTTGGCTTGTCGTTTCCTTCTCTAATGCATGAAAGTGAAAAGTGAAAGTGAAGTCTCTCATTCGTATCCGACTCTTCGCGGCCCCGTGGACTGCAGCCCACCAGGCTCCTCCGCCCATGGGATTTTCCAGGCAAGAGTACTGGAGTGGGGTGCCATTGCCTTCTCCGAGAGAAAAGCATGCTCAGCAATAAAGACCCAGCTCGACCAAAAATAAAATAATTTCTTAAAAAAAACAAAACAAAAAAAAACAGTAAAAAGAGAGTGGCTCAGAGGAGACAGTGTCTCCTTAGTTTTTTTCTCAGAAAGTTGGGATCAGCACAGCAAACTTCATGAAAAGCTGAAAACTAAGATGTGAGAAGAGGAAAAACTGTGAATCCTATGATCAAGACTTTTTCCCCAAGACTGTGAGGCACTGAAGGTGGGCACTGTGGGCTCTTGGGAGCTTGGAGTCAGAGAAGAAATAAACCCGGGTCATTCCCAAATAACCCTGCCATCCAGAGACAGCTGCTACCAAGAGAGGGTTTTTTAATTTATTTATGTATTATTCTCACTGAGGACATTTTCCAGATGGAAAATTTCTCCAGTCATTTCTCAGGGGTCTTATAAGACAAACCATAATTTTATTGTCCCCTTTCCAATTATAATCAGCTCATTACTGTTTCCTCAGACTTATCTAAGTTCAACACAGACTCTGATCAAGGTGAAGCCATTAGGCACAGAAATAAATAATATTGTTTTTATCTTCTTAAATAGCAACACCTTTTCTGTGCTAAATACAGAAGCTCTTATTTGTGTTTAACATTCTACCACACTCAGGGATGACTCTCACCTTGGGATGCATCACACAAAGATTCCTTTATGTATTGTTGTACATAAAAGGAGTTTAACATTCTACCACACTCAGGGATGACTCTCACCTTGGGATGCATCACACAAAGATTCCTTTATGTATTGTTGTACATAAAAGGAGATCCTTTCTCCATCTTCAAGAATTGTCCATGCCTCTCTTCCATCCCATTTATTTGATGATCATACTATTCTTGTATACCTCTGGCCACCAAGATGAAGACTCTCTGGAGGGTGTTCTCCTTCTTGGTAACTTTGTGGAAGACTCCTTTCACCATATTCTCCCATGGATATAAATAAGCTTTGCATGTATGTGTGCTCGGTCATGTCCGACTCTTTGCAGCCCCATGTACAGCAGCCCACCAGGCTTCTCTGTTCATGGGGTTGGAATGGGTTGCCATTTTCTCCTGCAGGGGATCTTCCCAACCCAGGGATTGAACCCTTGTCTCTTGACTCTTTTGCATTCGCAGGCAGATGCTTTACCACTGTGCCACCTGGAAGCAATGCATTTGTGTAAAGAGGGTTAAATTGGATTCTACTCAAAAGACACTTTAAACCCCATATCATCAACCCTTTTATAATTACCTGTAATACGTTCATACATTTGGAAACCTCAGAGTGGCCACTGGAAAATATCACTTTTCATTCCAATCCCAAAGAAGGGCAATCCCAAAGAATGTTCAAACTACTATATAATTGTACTCATTTTACATGCTTTTGAACTGTGATGTTGGAGAAGACTCTTGAGAGTCCCTTGGACTGGAAGGAGATCCAACTAGTCAATCCTAAAGGAAATCAGACCTGAATATTCATTGGAGGGACTGATGCTGAAGCTGAAGCTCCCATACTTTGGCCACCTGATGTGAAGAACTGATTCATTAGAAAAGACCCTAATGCTGGGAAAGATTGAAGGTAGGAGGAGAAGGGGACAACAGAGCATGAGATGGTTGGATGGCATCACCAACTCAATGGACATGAGTTTGAGCAAGCTCCAGGAGATGGTGAGGGACAGGGAAGTCTGGCATGCTGCAGTTCTTGGGGTTGCAGAGAGTCTGACTTGACAGAGTGACTGAACAACAACAATACATGCCAGTCCACAGAGGTGGACTGACACAGGAAGCACCACATTCTTAGCTGTTTGCAAGAGGCTTGAGTGTGGGTGTGGAGGAAACAAAGAGGAGGGTGGCCATTAGTTGGTTGGTCCACCAGGGCCTTGTCTTCTCTTTATTGTGATGGATTGTTATGAACTGAATGCTTGTTCCCAATCCATTACTTCACCTGCCATACACACACCCCAACACACACCCCACAAATACATATGTGAAAGCTTTAATCTGTAGTAGAATGAGATTTGAGTTACCATAGGAGGTAACTAGACTTGGATGAGGTAATAGAAGTAGAGTCCCATTTTAGCTTTAGTGCCCTTAGAAGGGAATGAAGAGTCCTGCGTTCCTCCACCCCCCAAAATGTGAAGAAAGTAGGAAACTGGCTCCCTCCACAACCAGACCACGGTGCCTCCCTGATCTCAGGCTTCCAGCCTTCAGAATCATAATATATAATCTTTTCTGTCTAAGTCATTTGGTCCTTGGTATTCTGTTATAATAGCCTGATTCGACTAAAACATGTGTGATTGGGATTGAAGGAACGTATGGGAAGGTGTAAGGTCTTCGTGGCCACATGATTTTTTCCTTTGGCCAAATCACCCAAAACACAGTAAGTAGGTGGTACTCTCTGGAGTAGGCTAAAGGAAAATTCAGTTCAAGTGATTGTCTTTATAATATAATCTATTCTTGTATAACACTCTCTATGAATACAACAATTATTCTTTCATTCATTATTTCGGGTCATTTCTTACAAAGATTTATTATATTCCTGGGATTCCACTAGGCCTAAATGAGTTTTGGAAGTGAAAGTTACATGGATCCAATATTTATTGAAATGAAACCCACCACATAGGTTTAACAGAAGCTTATAAGTAACAGAAATTCTCGAGTGTGTGTCACAGAACAGCAGATAAGGGAACAACTTGTTTAAAACCATCTTCTTGTAAGCTGCCTTCACCTGTTCAGCTGGCCTTCATTGTTCTGAAAAATTGCATACCCTAAGAACTTCCCATAGCTTCAGTTCAGTTCCGTTGCTCAGTCATTTCAGACTCTTTGCAATCCCATGGACTGCAGCATACCAGGCTTCCCTGTCCATCACCAACTCCCAGAACTTTCTCAAACTCATGTCCATTGAGTCGGTGATGCCATCCAACCATCTCATCCTCTGTCATCCCCTGCTCCTCCCACCTTCAATCTTTCCCAGCATCAGGATCTTTCCCAGTGAGTCAGTTCTTTACATCAGGTAGCCAAAGTAATGTAGTTTCAGCTTCAGCATCAGTCCTTCAAATGAATATTCAGGACTGATTTCCTTCAGGATGAACTGGTCGGATCTCCTTGCTGTCCAAGTGACTCTCAAGAATCTTCTCCAACACTACAGTTCAAAAGTATCAATCCTTCGGTGCTCAGCTTTCTTTATAGTCTAACTCTCACACCCTTACTTGACTACTGGAAAAACCATAGCTTTGACTAGACGGACCTTTGTTGGCAAAGTAATGTCTCTGCTGAACGCTCAACCCCAGGATCCCCGCCGGCTTGCCTACCTGCCATGGCCGACAAGGAAGCAGCCTTTGATGACGCAGTAGAGGAACGTGTGATCAATGAAGAATACAAAATATGGAAAAAGAACACCCCTTTTCTTTACGATTTGGTGATGACCCATGCTCTGGAGTGACCTAGCCTAACTGCACAGTGGCTTCCAGATGTAACCAGACCAGAAGGGAAAGATTTCAGTACTCATCGACTTGTCCTGGGGACACACACATCAGATGAGCAAAACCACCTTGTGATAGCCAGCGTGTAGCTCCCTAATGATGACGCTCAGTTTGATGCTTCACACTACGACAGTGAAAAAGGAGAATTTGGAGGTTTTGGCTCGGTTAGTGGAAAAATTGAAATAGAAATCAATATCAACCATGAAGGAGAGGTAAACAGGGCACGCTATATGCCCCAGAACCCTTGCATCATTGCAACAAAGACTCCATCCAGTGATGTTCTTGTTTTTGACTATACAAAACATCCTTCTAAACCAGACCCTTCTGGAGAGTGCAACCCAGACTTGCGTCTCCGTGGACATCAGAAGGAAGGCTATGGGCTTTCTTGGAACCCAAATCTCAGTGGGAACTTACTGAGTGCTTCAGATGACCACACCATCTGCCTGTGGGACATAAGTGCTGTTCCAAAGGAAGGGAAAGTTGTGGATGCGAAGACCATCTTCACAGGGCACACGGCAGTAGTGGAGGATGTCTCCTGGCATCTGCTCCATGAGTCCCTCTTTGGGTCGGTTGCTGATGATCAGAAACTCATGATCTGGGATACTCGTTCAAACAATACTTCCAAACCAAGCCACTCAGTTGATGCTCACACTGCTGAAGTGAACTGCCTTTCTTTCAATCCTTATAGTGAGTTCATTCTTGCCACAGGATCAGCTGACAAGACTGTTGCCCTGTGGGATCTGAGAAATCTGAAACTTAAGTTGCATTCCTTTGAATCACATAAGGATGAAATATTCCAGGTTCAGTGGTCGCTTCACAATGAGACTATTTTGGCTTCCAGTGGTACTGATCGTAGACTGAATGTCTGGGATTTAAGTAAAATTGGAGAGGAACAATCCCCAGAAGATGCAGAAGATGGGCCACCAGAGTTGTTGTTTATTCATGGTGGTCACACTGCCAAGATATCTGATTTCTCCTGGAATCCCAACGAACCTTGGGTGATTTGTTCTGTATCAGAAGACAATATCATGCAAGTGTGGCAAATGGCTGAGAACATTTATAATGATGAAGACCCTGAAGGAAGCGTGGATCCAGAAGGACAAGGATCTTAGATCATGTCTGCACTTGTGATTTTTAAACTCCCGTTTTCTTTCTCTCAACTCTGAGATTGATTTAACACTGGTTTTGAGACACAGACTTTGTTTGGTTATCCCTCTATAATAAGTTCTATCAACAATGTTATTAGTCCGAACAGAAGGTGTTTTCTAAATATTAACTGGGGGCTTCTTGATTCAGCAAAGCCACAGACTTATATTTAAATTTTCTTTAGGAATTTTCTAGTAACAGAGGTCTAAAAGTAGCCACAAAAAGGGGAATATTGTGTGTGGTTATTTTTCTTCTTATGTTATATCCCCAAGTTTTTCAGACTCATTTAAGTAAAGGCTAGAGTGAGTAAGAAATAGAGATAAGTGAGGTAGGTGTCTGAGCCATGAAGTATAAATACTACAAGATGTTGTTTTTATTCAGGAAATAGGGGAGATTCAAGTCATACAAATTCCTACACGCTGAACTTTCCAGGATGCACATTTCCTTACATAGACCAGTCTCCTCTCAGTTTCTTCAGTTAAGTCAAAACAATGTGTTCCTCCTTCCCCATATATTTTTGCTTGTTAGTGTATTTCTTGAGCTGTTTTCATATTATTTCTTTCCTTTCTGTGAAATGGTTTTTTAAAAAAAACTTGGGACCACCAAGTTGTAAAGATGTATGTTTTTACCTGACAGTTATACCACAGGTAGACTGTCCAGTTAAGTTGAGAAGAGTGAACCAATAGCTTGTATTTGTTTTTAAAATTAAATTAATCCTGGATAAGAGTTGCTTTTTTTTTTTTTAAGGAGTTAGTCCTTGACCACTAGTTTGATACCATCTCTATTTTGGGTGACCTGTTTCACCAGCAGGCCTGTTACTCTCCTTGACTAACTGTGTTAAGTGCTTATAATGGAATAAATTGCTTTTCTACATAAAAAAAAAAAAAAAGTAATGTCTCTGCTTTTTAATATGCTGTCTAGGTGGGCTATAACTTTTCTTCCAAGGAGCAACTGTCTTTTAATTTCATGACTGCAGTCACCATCTGCAGTGATTTTGGAGCCCCCCAAAATTAAGTCTCTCACTGTTTCCCCATCCTTTTGCCATGAAGTGATGGGACCTGATGCCATGATCTTAGTTTTCTGAATATTGAGTTTTAAGCCAACTTTTTCACTATAAAAATCTTGCCTGCCAATACAGGAGACATAAGAGACGAGGGTTCGATTCCTGGGTCACAAAGATCTCTTGGTGGAGGGCATGGTAACCTACTCCAGGATCCTTGACTGGAGAACCCCATGGACAGAGGAGCCTGGTGGGCTACATCCATAGGGTCGAAAAGAGTCAGACATGACTGAAGTGACAGCACAGCACAGAGAAACCCTGACCCTGAAGCCATACTGTTACTGCTACTGCTAAGTCACTTCAGTCGTGTCCGACTCTGTGCGACCCCATAGACAGCAGCCCCCCAGGCTCCCCCGTCCCTGGGATTCTCTAGGCAAGAATACTGGAGTAGGTTGCCATTTCCTTCTCCAATGCATGAAAGTGAAAAGTCAAAGTGAAGTCGCTCAGTTGTGTTCGACTCTCAGTGACCTCTTGGATGGCAGCCTACCAGGATCCTCCGTCTGTGGGATTTTCCAGGCAAGGGTACTGGAGTAGGGTGCCATTGCCTTCTCCACCCTGAAGCCATAACCAACTGTAAGTAATTGTCAAGTTCGCCGCCAGAGGGCAGGCTTGTCCCAGCCAGTAGGCTAAACTGTAGAAAGTGGGTCGTGGGGTGCACCCAGGGTTTTCTTTTAAGATGCTGGCTTCCACAGTCAAAGCATCGCATCTTGGCAGAGGAATTGGCTAGCACGTGGGTCTCTGCCTCAGATTCTGGTTGTCGCAGTGGCCTTGGTTGTTGCAAAGGCCTGTGGTCTTCCAGTGTCAAACAATAGCCCTGATGTTTATGGAGGGTTTATTCTGCATCAAGCTCTGGGCCCAGTGGTTTTATCTGAGTTAGAGATCATATGGTACCCATTCAGTACAGGAGAGATAGATTCAGAGAAGGGTAGTGACTTCCTCCAAGGCACACAGCCTGCAAGTGGTGGAAATGGAAGTTCTGCTTGTCAGTGCTCTGTCCCAGTGCCCAACAGTGTGGTGCCCCTTCTGAGCTTTCTAATAAAATACTGGAGTCATAGGCTCCTGTCTTATTCGAGGAAACATGGAAGAGCATGAGGTTCAGATGTTTTCCTTGCTGTTTTCTCTGAAGAAACTGTTATTCCAGAAACTGCCCAGATAAAATAAAAATGGAGTAGTTCCATCTTCTACAGTAGTTCCCAATGTCTGGTCCCCCAACCAGCAGCATCAGTATCGCTTGAGAACTTGTTCTAAAAGTGATTTCTTTCCCCTCTGCAGACCTGTTGATCCAGAAACTCAGAGGGCGGGACCAACAATGGCATTTTAGGAAGTAGCTCCTCCAACCTCCACCACATCTGCCAGAGATGTTGAGGCTTCTTTTTTTGAGAGTCCAGGTAAAGCAAGGATGTAGGAAAAAGATCTTCTCTGGCTCAATTCCGCCCTTCTTTACACTCCATCAGAGAAGGTCAGGAAATCCTTCACCAAACAGACCACTGCTATAGGTGGGTGAGCCTAACTGTTAATCTGATAGCACTGTTTTAGTCTGACTCTTGAATGCTCAGTAATCCAGCTCAAGTACTTCTGGTCACTGCAGTGTTAACAGCCATTTTTCAGAGTGTGCGTGTGTGTGTGTGTGTGTGTGTGTAAGGTCATGGAACGCTGATCACATGTGGGCAGCCATAGACTCTGGAATACACTCAGTCCCACCTCCATCCCCAACCATTTTCCCTCCACTTTCTCAAATGCCTGGAAAGGACTAGCTACATGAATTGTGGTCTAAGGAATGAAACATGTACTGAGCCCAGAGAACTCCTGCCTGGTGTCCAGGCTGCAGATGAAAAAATGCCCACCCCTAGAATGACCACATCCTCATCCCTGGACTATGTGAATAAAACTGTTTATATTCAAGAGGAACTTGGCAGTTGTGATGAAGGATTTTGAGATGTGGGGATGAAGCTGATTATCCAATGGGCCTGATGTGTTCACAGGGTCCTTAGTGAGGGAGACAGACAGGAATGAAGATGCTACGCCGCAGTCTCTGGATGTGGAGGAAGAGGCCAGGAGTCAAAGAATGCAGGTGCCCCCTGGAAGCTGGAAAAGGCAAGGAAATAACTCACCCCTAAAGCCCCCGGAGTCTCCTGTGGACTTTTCATTTTTAGAGCTGTAGTTAAAGCTCTGTTTTTTTCCAGTAGTCATGTATGGATGTGAGAATTGGGCCATAAAGAAAGCTGAGCACCGAAGAATGGATGCTTTTGAAGTGTGGTGTTGGAGTGGACTCTTGAGAGTCCCTTGGATAGTAAGGAGATCAAACCAGTCAATCCTAAAGGAAATCAGTCCTGATTATTCACTGGAAGGACTGATGCTGAAGCTGAAACTCCATTACTTTGGCCACCTGATGCAAAGAACTGACTCTTTGATGCTGGGAAAGATTGAAGGCAGGAGGAGAAGGGGACAATAGAGGATGAGATGGTTGGATGACATCACCAACTCAATGGACATGAGTTTGAGAAAGCTCTGGGAGTTGGTGATGGACAGGGAAGCCTGGTATGCTGCAGTCCATGCGGTTGCAAAGAGTTGGACATGACTGAGCACCTGAACTGAACTAAACTGAAGGGACTAAATCTGTGTTGCTCTAAGACACTGAGTTAACGGTATTTGTTTCAGCAGCAATAAGAACTTTCTGGGCCTTTACCTAACCTGCAAGGCTCCTTCCCAACTTGGAGCCTCACACAAGCCATCCTGCAGCCTGAGCCACCATTGCTGCCCTTTCTACCTGTCCCTGCACCTGGTTGGTCCCTCTCAGCATTCTAGTCTTAGCCTAAATGTCTCCTCTGCAGGGAAGCCCTCCCTGACCAGGTCATGTCCTCATGGCCCCCAGGACTGCTGTCATGCACCCCTTTACTTCAACACACCTCAGGGAGCTCTCTTAGGACCCCACTGGCCCACTGATTCCCCACCTCTGTGAGCCTACCCCCCTGACATCACCCTTTCACATCAGTATTTGTGTAACATCCCTTTCCTGCTGGATTGATGGCTCTGAGGCCAGAGGCTGGCTTGACCATGGTCCGGGGGAGGTTTGTGGGATGAATGGAAGGTGCAGGAGGCGTTAGGAGGCCACCTGGCTCCAGCTCAGCTGTCCCTTGCGTCTTCACCACAATCTTCCTCTATTCCCTATTCTCCCATCAGTCATTCATTCAACAAAATTTACTCCTGGAGAGTAAGTAGCAAGTTGTGAGAATTCGGTATCATGTTACTTCTCTGGGCCTCAGTTTTCCCTTGTGTGAAATGAGGGAACTTAAGGGTCCTTCCATTTCTCCTGACATACAAGTGTCTCTTCTGCACACATGTGATACCTTGTGGCAAAGGATTTATTTGTGGGATGAAAAAGAAAGGAACCTGTAGGTTTAGAGGAAGGACTGGAACCATAAAACACAGACCATGATTTCAAAGGCCCCTCAGGTGAGCTTGATTTAAAACTCTGGGTGTATCTGCAGCTGCCTGCTGTCTGGCAGGTGGTCTCCAGGTGGGTCTCCAGGTGGCCCCACCTGTGCTGTGATGGGGTGACAGATCTCAGAAGTGTGGGACACGCTGCAGGCGAGGGGGAGGCACCGGAATCGCATGCTCCCTCCGGGACATGGCACCTGCTGGTGGTCTGGGGTAGGAGGAAGTGTAAATGCTCTCTCTGAGGGTGGCCTCTGGTGGTGGGAGCCATTTCTGCTTCAGCTGTTCGTAGAGTCCGTAGTTTGTAGGGGGACCTGCAAGACAAACCAGAATCCAGGTGAATGAGGCTTAGAGGAGGAGGCCAGCATCCTCGGGACAGGAGATTGAATGGTTGGACTCTGGAGGTTCCCCAGGCCACTGGACCAGGCACCTGGATTGTCAGTGTGCCCGAGAGGAGAGAGTAGTAGTAGGTGCGTTCTCAGTTGTGTCCAACTCTTTGCAACCCCATGGACTGTAGCCCACCAGGCTCCTCTGTTCATGGAATTTCCCAGGCAAGAATACTATAGGGGGTTGCCATTTCCTTCTCCCAGGGATCGTCCCAACCCAAGGATCGAACTCAGGTCAGAAGTTTACAAGAAAGTGCTGGTCCTGCCAACCCCTGAAATTCTCAGTGTGTGGCCTGCCTCCTGTTACTCAGGAGGGACCAGACATTGCTGGAGACCTTGGACAATTCAGCTCAATGACTTGATTGAGCATGACCCCATCACCTCCTGGGTACTCACTGACCTGGCCCAGTTGGGAAGAGCATGCGCTTGGGAGAGGGATCTGCAGGAGAAACTCTTACAGAGAAATGCACTGTAACAAGCAGCTCGCCCTCTACCCTATATCCCTTCATATCCAAGGGTAGAACTGCAGAAAGATAAGAGTGAAGTGTGGTGGGAGCTTGCAATGGATGTCAGATCAAGTCACTCTCCCAGCAAATCTGAGCAAAGTCTTGTTTCTGCAGGAAGGACACAATCCACACTCTGGTGAGCCCCTACCTGGACCTCCTCTACCCCTGATGTGAAGCTTTTTCACTTGCTATGCCCTCCCGCCCCAGGAACACTCTTCCTCCCAGTTCCTGCATAGCTCCCTCCTTCTCAACTCAGATCTCCTCCACAAAGACCATCCCGTGTCATCCCACCCAAATGAGAATCAACATACCTGCCTCACTTTCTCCCCATTACCCGCTGGTTTCTTATATCCTAGTCCAATATGATAGTGTTTACTAGATCTTAGGTTGTCTTATTCATCGATAATATCTTCTCTTTTTTCTAAATTAATTAATTTTTTTTAATTGGAGGCTAATTACAATGTTGTAGTGGTTTTTGCCATACATTCACAAGAATCAGCCATGTGTACATGTGTCCCCCTCGATAAAATCTTCTATGTCTCTTCACTGGGGTATAAATTCCCTGAGGGCAGGAATTCCTCCCTACTTGTCACTGCTGTGTCCCCAGGTGCTTCAATAGGACAGGCACCTGGGGAATACTCAGTCGGTGTTGATGAAGTAGATGATGGATCTGAGTGTGCAGCGATGCTGCTCTCTATCACCTGTGCTCCAGGTAAACATGCTGCTGCAGGTGAGGGCTTCATCACACAGCAACATCATCTAGCATCACAGGGAGAGGGTGGGTGACCTGGGGGGTAAATAGGACTCTTCCCTTCCCTTCTCATTCTAATGCTCTGCTGGAGTCAGGGTCACCTGCTTGGGTCCTCCCACTAAGATGGGCACACCTCAGCCCTATGTGCTTATGAACCCCTTAGAGCCCAGTAAAGGGGATGATCCGGAAAGATAAAAATACCGAGTAGAGGGAAGTCGGCTTTCTCTGGGAGCCACAGCAGCTTATGTCTGTTCCACGTGCGGAGCTCCGGCAAGCCTGGGTGATAGTTATGCCGGTTGTAATGGTCGTCGTAGGTGCTGATCAGATAGCGCTGTGAGGGCTCCTGGTGGTGGGTGATCAGGTGTTTGTATGGGAGCCCCTGGAAAGACAGACACAGTGCATGTGTTACCAGTCGGAGCAAGGCATCCACCTGGCTGTGGCTGGAGGCAGAAGCTGCCCAGTATGCAGTCTGTGGTGTTGATGGAGAGGGTCCCCACTATGGAGATGTGTCCGCCTGAGCCCTGGGGAGCACCAGTGGGAGACACACTTGTCTGCCCCACCACGACACAGCTCACCTTCAAAGACACACCCCAGTTTGGCAGCAGTCAGGTCTCTGTATGAGGGGCCCCCAGCGAAGTCAACTCACCCTGAAAATGACTAAGGGGACACATTGAAATAAAAATCAAGACACCCAGCTGAACAGGAAGAGCCTGTGCTATCTCATTGCATGCCCCTGTGATCTGAAATTACCCCCTTTGACTTGTCTTGAGTCTCATCCATCCAAGTGTCTATTTCCAAGGCAAGTGAAGGATGCTATACGGTGAGCCTGACATCTGTACCTTCTATTTCCATCAGTTACTATGGGAAGAGTCAGAGAATGCTCCATAAATTGCCTTCTCCTGCAAAGGATTTAAGTCTCCCTCAGCTGGAAACTCAGCGAGTGATTTCTTTGGTGGAGAGAAATTACAGGGAGAAGAAAGCCGTGTTCTCCTGACACTGGGACATTTGCCTAAATCACTGCTTTTCCTAAGAAAATCCTCTTAATCCTAAAAGGGAATCCTAGAGGCCTGGTCTGATTTACAGGGGAGGATAACGTGGATTCCCAGGCTCCTCCTCTTGTCTGGAACAGACGGGGAGGTCCACGTCTGCTATGGCCTAAATACACTGGCTGCACCCAGTATTTCAAATGGTGGCTCCATAAACCAGTCAGATCACAATGCCAGAGGAAGTCAAGGGGGATGGGCACAGACATTAAGCCGGAGTTCCTAAGATCCACATCATCAGATCTGGATGTCTGGAGTATATTTCTGAGGTCAGGGAAAGCAAGTTCCCATCACCCAGGGGTTCCCATCAACCAAGGGAAGTTCTGAAGAGGCAACACAGCGCGGGAAGAAGAGAAGCTAGGAGGGATTTTCTTACTGTTTCTCTTGGTTTGGGGCACAGTCCTGCCTTCTTGATCATGTAGACAAGATTTTTGTTTCAGTCAGAAAAAGTTGGCTTAAAAATCAACGTTCAGAAAATGAAGATTATGGCATCCAGTCCCATCACTTCAAGGCAAATAGATGAAAGAAAAGTGGAAGCAGTGACAGATTTTATTTTCTTGGGCTCCAAAATCACTGTGGATAATGACAGCAACCATGAAATTTAAAGATACTTGCTCACTGGAAGGAAAGCTATGACAAACCTAGACAGAGTATTAGAAAGCAGAGACATCACTTTGCTGACAAAGGTCCATATAGTCAAAGCTGTGGTTTTTCCAGTAGTCATGTATGGATGTGAAACTTGAACCATACAGAAGGCTGAGTGCTGAAGAATTGATGCTTTCGAATTGTGCTGGAGAAGACTCTTGAGAGCAAGGATATCAAACCAGTCAATCCTTAAGGAAATCAACCCAGAACACACATTGGAAGGACTGATGCTGAAGCTGAAGCTCCAATTCTTTGGCCACCTGATGTGAAGAGCCCACTCATTGGAAAAGACCCTGATTCTGGGAAAGACTGAAGGCAAAAGGAGAAGAGGGTGGCAGAGGCTGAGATGGTTAGATAGCATCACTGACTCAATGGACGTGAATCTAAGCAAACTCCTGGAGATAGTGAAGGACAAGGAAGCCTGGCATGCTGTAGTCTATGGGGTCACAAAGAGCTGGACACATTTTAGCAACTGAGCAACAATAACGACTGTAAGCTGACATAGAGAGGACTGCCTTTGTTTTTTTTTTGTTTGTTTGTTTGCTTGTTTCTTATTGCTGTAGGTCATTGCTGTGCATAGGCTTTCTCTGCCTGCAGCGAGAAAGGACTACTCTTCGTTGCAGTGCACAGGCTTCTCTTTGCAGTGGCTTCCCTTGTTGCAGAACATGGGCTCTAGAGCACATTGGCTTCAATAGTGACAGCATGAGGGCTCAGGAGTTGCAACACACAGGCTTAAGAGCCCCATGGCATGTGGAACTTCTCTAATTCCAAGGATCTAATCTGTGTTCCCTGCATTGGCAGGCGGATTCTTATCCATTGTACCACCACGGAAGTCTGAGACAACTGCCTTTGAAAGAAGAGATTATCACTTACAATTCCTAAGAGAAGGGGCATGTCACATCTCACAGGGCCACATGGGAAGCACCAGGATGAGTCAGGAGACGGAAGGAGTGAAGAGAGCATGGTCCAGAGTCTTTGTTCTGGTTTCTGTGAAATGAAAATATCTCCTGCCATATTGATTAACAGGAGATATCACAGCCATCAATAATTCCTGCCTTCCAAATGTAAATGAGGGCTCTCAAAATGCTCTCAAAACTGATCCAGTAGATATTGCCACTACCACTACCTCCCCTCCCCACAACGGTGATTCCTGAGGAGTTCAGGGGAATGCAAGAAACAAGGGAAACAAGAAAACAGGATTGGCCCCAGATAGCTGAGGTGCATATGAAAGGAATGGATTCAGTGAGCCAAGGGGTTTACACCTTCCCATACACAGAATGCTAAATTCCTTAACTTGATACTTGATTTCTGTTGTTCAGACTGCCTGCTCCCTTTGTTGCAAATTTGAATATAGCCTTACTTGCTTCCTGCTTGCTTGGAGCATTTTTCCTAGAGCTACTGAGATGCTGTCTCCCGGGCTCAGAGTCCTAAACATTTCCACCAAATAAAATAACTCTTTACATTCAGGTTGTGACTATATTTTTAAGTCGGCACTTCCAACAGAGTATGGGCAAGGCAGGGTGGGCAAGTTTGAGAGGTGTAGGATTGCAAAGTTCCAATAATTCCAGGGTATCTCTGGTTGTCAGTGCTTGACTCTGGAGTGGGAGATATTGGCCTAGCATGTGAGCCTTAGATAAAGGAGGTGGTTGGAGGGATGGGCTGTGAATTGGTTAGTTTGCATCTGAAAAGCAGATGGCAGGCAAGTTCTGTATTATCCCTAGGAATTAGCCCTGGGAGGGAGAGCCTCGCCTGGATTAGCAAGGTCCCTAAAATATCAAAGTATCATTAAATACAGAAAATTTTAAAACATGATTAATACATCTGCCAAGGGTATAAAATAAACAGGGTGACAATATACATCCTTGACATACTCCTTTCTCGATTGGGAACCAGTCTGTAGTTTCATATCCAATTCTAACTGTTGCTTCCTGACCTGCATACAGATTTCTCAAGAGGCAGATCAGGTGGTCTGGTATTCCCATCTCTTTCAGAATTTTCCACAGTTTATTGTGATCCACGCAGTCAAAGGCTTTGGCATACTCAATAAAGCAGAAATAGATGTTTTTCTGGAACTCTCTTGCTTTTTTGATGATCCAGCGGATGTTGGCAATTTGATATCTGGTTCCTCTGCCTTTTCTAAAACCAGCTTGAACATCTGGAAGTTCACGATTCACATGCTGTTGAAGCATGGCTTGGAGAATTTTGAGCATTACTTTACTAGCGTGTGAGATGACTGCAACTGTGCAGTAGTTTGAGCATTCTTTGGCATTGCCTTTCTTTGGGATTGGAATGAAAACTGATCTTTTCCAGTCCTGTGGCCACTGCTGAGTTTTCCAAATTTGGCGGCAAGTTGAGTGGAGCATTTTCACAGCATCATCTTTTAGGATTTGAAATTGCTCAACTGGAATTCCATCACCTCCACTTGCTTTGTTCGTAGTGATGCTTCCTAAGGCCCACTTGACTTCACATTCCAGGATGTCTGGCTCTAGGCCAGTGATCACACTATCGTGATTATCTTGATCGTGAAGATCTTTTTTGTACAGTTCTTCTATGTATTCTTGCCACCTCTTCTTAATATCTTCTACTTCTGTTAAGTCCATATTGTTTCTATCCTTAATTGAGCCCATCTTTGCATGAAATATTCCCTTGGTATCTCTAACTTTCTTGAAGAGATCTCTAGTCTTTCCCACTCTATTGTTTTCCTCTGTTTCTTTGCACTGATCCGTGAAGAAGGCTTTCTTATCTCTCCTTGCTATTCTTTGGAACTCTGTATTCAAATGGGTATATCTTTCCTTTTCTCCTTTGCTTTTCACTTCTCTTCTTTTCACAGGTATTTGTAAGGCCTCTTCAGAGAGCATTTTGCTTTTTTGTATTTCTTTTTCTTGGGGATGGTCTTGATCCCTACCTTCTGTACAATGTCATGAACCTCTGTCCATAGTTCATCAGGCACGCTATCAAATCTAATCCCTTGAATCTATTTCTCACTTCCACTGTATAATTGTAAGGGATTTTATTTAGGTCATACTTGAATGGTCTAGTCGTTTTCCCTATCTTCAATTTAAGTCTGAATTTGGCAATAAGAAGTTCACGATCTGAGCCACAGTTAGCTCCTGGTCTTATTTTTGCTGACTGTATAGAGATTCTCCAATTTGGCTGCAAAGAACTGGGCATGGAACAACAGACTGGTTCCAAATAGCAAAAGGAGTATGTCAAGGCTGTATATTGTCACCCTGCTTATTTAACTTATATGCAGAGTACATCATGAGAAACACTGGGCTGGAAGAAGCACAAGCTGGAATCAAGATTGTCAGGAAAAATATCAATAACCTCAGATATGCAGATGACGCCACCCTGATGCCAGAAAGCAATGAAGAACTAAAGAGCCTCTTGATGAAAGTGAAAGAAGAGAGTTAAAAAGTTGGCTTAAAGCTCAACATTCAGAAAACTAAGATCATGGCAACCAGTCCCATCACTTCATGGCAAATAGATGGGGAAAAGGTGGCTGACTTTATTTTTCTGGGCTCCAAAATCACTGCAGATGGTGATTGCAGCCATGAAATTAAAAGACGCTTACTCCTTGGAAGGAAAGTTATGACCAACCTAGACAGCATATTAAAAAGTAGAGACATTACTTTACCAACCATGGTCCATCTAGTCAAGGCTATGGTTTTTCCTGTGGTCATGTATGGATGTGAGAGTTGGAGTATAAAGAAAGCTGAGCACCAAAGAATTGATGCTTTTAAACTGTGGTATTGGAGAAGACTCTTGAGAGTCCCTTGGACTGCAAGGAGATCAAACCAGTCAGTCCTAAAGGAAATCAGTCCTGAATATTCATTGGAAGGACTGATGCTGAAGCTGAAACTCCAATACTTTGGCCACCTGATGTGAAGAGTTGACTCATTGGAAAAGATTCTGATGCTGGGAAAGATTTAAGGTGGGAGGAGAAGGGGACGACAGAGGATGAGATGGTTGGATGGCATCACCGACTCAATGGACATGAGTTTGAGTAAACTCTGGGAGTTGATGATGGACAGGGAGGGTTGGCATGCTGCCATCCATGGGGTCACAAAGAGTTGGAAAGACTGAGAGGCTGGACTGACTGACTGAAGGGGATAAAAATCCCATCAATTCATGGTCATTTTGAAGAGCTGAAGGGAGAAGAGTTAAGTTGGGTGGGAGATGGAAAAGGAGGCTGTGGCAGTGGGGGAGCATAGGATGAAGGACCCAGAAGACCTGATAGAACTGAAGCAGCCATGTGAAAATGATGCTGTGTCCAGGCACACAAGCAGACTATTTGAACAGAGTCCCTAGGAATGAATGTCCCATTGCTTGGTTCTATTTTGTGTGTGTGTTGGAGGAGATATCTTAATTTTAACGAGATTATATGTGTGGATTGATTATCCCTTTCATCAGGGTTTGTGATGGGGAAGCAAAGTTCTTTAAAAAAGGGCACCCAATGTGCATTGAGATCTAGGCCACATACCTCATGTACATTGATGGTTAGGAGCAGGGAGCCTCAGATTGTGTGTTCTAATTTTGACTTCTTTGTATTAAAATGCAACTAGGAATAAATCTACCATATGACCCAGCAATCCCACTACTGGGCATAAACCCTGAGAAAACTACAATTCTAAAAGATACATGTACCCTCAATGTTCATTGCAACACTATTTGCAGTAGCCAAGACATGGAAGCAGCCTAGTTGTCCATCAAGAGATGGATGGATAAAGAAGATGCGGTACATATACAATGGAATATTGCACTGCCATGAAAAAAGAATGAATTTGAGTTAGTTCCAGTGAGGTGGATAAAACTAGAGCCTGCTTTATGGAGTAAAGTCAGAAAGAGAAAAACAAATATAGCATATTAACATGTATATACAGAATCTAGAATATATATAACACACACTCATATATATAAAACACATATATAGCTAGCATATGGGAATATATATATAAAACATATATAGCATATTAACACATATTTATGGGAGGAAGGTTCCCGAGGGAGTTGCCAACAACGGTTCGTCTAGTCAAGGCTATGGTTTTTCCTGTGGTCATGTATGGATGTGAGAGTTGGACTGTGAAGAAGGCTGAGTGCTGAAGAATTGATGCTTTTGAACTATGGTGTTGGAGAAGACTCTTGGGAGTCCCTTGGACTGTAAGGAGATCCAACCAGTCCATTCTGAAGGACATCAGCCCTGGGATTTCTTTGGAAGGACTGATGCTAAAGCTGAAACTCCAGTACTTTGGCCACCTCATGCGAAGAGTTGACTCATTAGAAAAGACTCTGATGCTGGGAGGGATTGGGGGCAGGAGGAGAAGGGGACGACAGAGGATGAGATGGCTGGATGGCATCGCTGACTCGATGGATGTGAGTCTGAGTGAACTCCGGGAGTTGGTGATGGACAGGGAGGCCTGGTGTGCTGCGATTCATGGGGTCACAAAGAGTCAGACACGACTGAGCGACTGATCTGATCTGATCTGATCTGATGGCTGATTCATGTTGAGGTTTGACAGAAAACAACAAAATTCTGTAAAGCAGTTCTCTTTCAATTAACAAATGAATAAATTTGTAAAAAATAAAGCAGAAAGCAAATATAACATATTAACACATATATATGGAATCTAGAAAAATAGTATTAATGAGCCTATTTGCAGAGAATGAATGAAGACACAGATGTAGAGAATGGACTTCTGGACACAGTGAGGGAAGGAGAGGGTGGGACAAATAGAGAAAGTAGCATTGACATATATACACTATCATGTGTTTTAAAATAGGCAGCTGGTGGGAAGTTGCTATGTAACACAGGGAGCCCAGTCTGGCACTCTGTGATAACCTAGAGATAAGGGGATGGGAGGGAGGCTCAAGAGGGAAGGGATATATGTATGATTATGGCTGATTCATGTTGTATGGCATAAACCAACACAACACTGTAAAAAAGTAAATAAATAAAAGAACTACGAAAATAAAATAAAATTGTATTTGTGTCTTTGGTGCAAACTAATGCTAGTGGTTGGCAGCCCCATGCAGGATGGTCCCCATGCAGCACCAGTATGGTCCAGGAATGCCAGTGGACCAGGGATGCTAACACAGAACTGAAAATCTGACACTGTTTATCCTAACATGAATTTCCAGATGCAGAAGTTGTCATTGCTGTTGTTCAGTCACCAAGTTGTGTCCAACTCTTTGCTACCCCATGCACTGCAGCACACCAGGATTTCCTGTCCTTCACTATATCCTGGAATTTGCTCAAACTCATGTCCATTGAGTCAATGATTCTATCCAGCCATCTCATCCTCTGCCACTCTCTTGTCCTTTTTCCTTCAATTTTTCCCAGCATCAGGGTCTTTTCCAGTGAGTTGGCTCTTCTCATCAGGTGGCCAAAGTATTAGAGATTCAGCATCAGTCCTTACTGTGAATACTCAGGGTGATTACCTGATTTGATTACCTCATTTGATCTCCTTGCAGTATAAGGTAGATGAACAGTCAACTCTAGCAGATGATAAAACAAGATCTGAGGAACCTCCTTGCTTGACTGTTTGATTTGCTGATCAGCCCCTGCTCAGTGCCTTACCGACAAGCTACAGATTTTAGATGAGACACTCACCACTCTTGGGCACATTTTATCTGAAAATGAGAGTGTTGAGCTGGACAATCCCTTGGGACCCTTCCAGTTCTAAAATGCCCCATCCTGGTAAATATCCATCCCTCACCCAGAATTTAAGCAGAGGTAGGGTTACGCGACTGACCGTGCAGCAGAAGTGCACCGGCTGTGACGGACCGTGCAGAAGCATGGCCAAGAGGAGCTACCCTTGCCTGAGGTCAGGGTTGGCGGCCGGGAGGAGCTACCCTACATCCAAGGAGCAGTGGCTGCGCGGCCGCAGGAGGGCCAAGAGGAGCTACTCCACGTTCAAGGTCAGGAGGGGCGGCAGTGAGGAGATACCTCTCATGCAAGGTAAGGAGCAGCGGCTGCACTTTGCTGGAGCAGCTGTGAAGAGATACCCCACGTCCAAGGTAAGAGAAACCCAAGTAAGGTGTTGTGAGAGGCATCAGAAGGCAGACACACAAACCATAATCACAGAAAATTAGTCAATCTAATCACATGGACCACAGCCTTGTCTAACTCAATGAAACTAAGCCATGCCCTGTGGGGCCACCCAAGATGGGCGGGTCATGGTTGAGAGGTCTGACAGAATGTGGTCCACTGGAGAAGGGAATGGCAAACCACTTCAGTATTCCTGCCTTGAGAACCCCATGAACAGTATGAAAAGGCAAAATGATAGGATACTGAAAGAGGAACTCCCCAGGTCAGTAGGTGCCCAATATGCTACTGGAGATCAGTGGAGAAATAACTCCAGAAAGAATGAAGGGATGGAGCCAAAGCAAAAACAATACCCAGTTGTGGATGTGACTGGTGATGGAGGCAAGGTCCAATGCTGTAAAGAGCAATATTGCATAGGAACCTGGAATGTTAGGTCCATGAATCAAGGCAAGTTGGAAGTTGTCAAACAGAAGATGGCAAGAGTGAACGTCGACATTCTAAGAATCAGCGAACTAAAATGGACTGGAATGGGTGAATTTAACTCAGATGACCATTATATCTACTACTGTGGGCAGGAATCCCTTAGAAGAAATGGAGTAGCCATCATGGTCAACAAAAGAGTCAGAAGCACAGTACTTGGATGCAATCTCAAAAACAACAGAATGATCTCTGTTCGTTTCCAAGGTAAACCATTCAATATCACAGTAATCCAAGCCTATGCCCCAACCAGTAACACTGAAGAAGCTGAAGTTGAACAGTTCTATGAAGACCTACAAGACCTTTTAGAACTAACAAATACCCAAAAAAGATGTCCTTTTCATTATAGGGGACTGGAATGCAAAAGTAGGAAGTCAAGAAACACTGGGGGTAACAGGCAAATTTGGCCTTGGAATACGGAATGAAGCAGGGCAAAGACTAATAGAGTTTTGCCAAGAGAACGCACTGGTCATAGCAAACACCCTCTTCCAACAACACAAGAGAAGACTCTACACATGGACATCACCAGATGGTCAACACCAAAATCAGATTGATTATATTCTTTGCAGCCAAAGATGGAGAAGCTCTATACAGTCAGCAAAAACAAGACTGGAAGCTGACTATGGCTCAGATCATGAACTCCTTATTGCCAAATTCAGACTGATATTGAAGAAGTAGGGGAAACCACTAGACCATTCAGGTATGACCTAAATCAAATTCCTTATGATTATACAGTGGAAGTGAGAAATAGATTTAAGGGACTAGATCTGATAGAGAGAGTGCCTGATGAACTATGGATGGAGGTTCATGAAATTGTACAGGAGACAGGGATCAAGACCATCCCCATGGAAAAGAAATGCAAAAAAGCAAAATGGCTGTCTGGGGAGGCCTTACAAATAGTTGTGAAAAGAAGAGAAGCTAAAAGCAAAGGAGAAAAGGAAAGATATAAGCATCTGAATGCAGAGTTCCAAAGAATAGCAAGGAGAGAAAAGAAAGCCTTCCTCAGCAATCAATGCAAAGAAATAGAGGAAAACAATGGAATGGGAAACTAGAGATCTCGTCCAGAAAATTAGAGATACCAAGGGAACACTTCATGCAAAGATGGGCTCAATAAAGGAGAGCAATGCTACGGACCTAACAGAAGCAGAAGATATTAAGAAGAGGTGAAAAGAATACACAGGAAAACTGTACAAAAAAGATCTTCACGAACAAGATAATCACGATGGTGTGATCACTCACCTAGAGCCAGACATCCTGGAATGTGAAGTCAAATGGGCCTTAGGAAGCATCACTACAAACAAAGCTAGTGGAAGTGATGGAATTCCAGTTAAGCTATTTCAAATCCTGAAAGATGATGCTGTGAAAGTGCTGCACTCAATATGCCAGCAAATTTGGAAAACTCAGCAGTGGCCACAGGACTGGAAAAGATCAGTTTTCATTCCAATCCCAAAGAAAGGCAATGCCAAAGAATGCTCAAACTACCGCACAATTGCACTCATCTCACACGCTAGTAAAGTAATGCTCAAAATTCTCCAAAACAGGCTTCAGCAATACGTGAACTGTGAACTTCCAGATGTTCAAGCTGGTTTTAGAAAAGGCAGAGGAACCAGAGGTCAAATTGCCAACATCTGCTGGATCATCAAGAAAGCAAGAGAGTTCCAAAAAAAACATTTATTTCTGTTTTATTGACTATGCCAAAGCCTTTGACTGTGTGGATCACAATAAACTGTGGAAAATTCTGAAAGAGATGGGAATACCTGACCACCTGACCTGCCTCTTGAGAAACCTGTATGCAAGTCAGGAGGCAACAGTTAGAACTGAACATGGAACAACAGACTGGTTCCAAATAGGAAAAGGAGTACGTCAAGGCTGTATATTGTCACCCTGCTTATTTAACTTATATGCAGAGTACATCATGAGAAACGCTGGGCTGGATGAAGCACAAGCTGGAATCAAGATTGCCGGGACAAACCTGAATAACCTAAGATATGCAGATGACACCACCCTTACGGCAGAAAGTGAAGAGGAACTAAAAAGCCTCTTGATGAAAGTGAAAGAGGAGAGTGAAAAAGTTGGTTTAAAGCTCAACATTCAGAAAAC
This sequence comes from Bos indicus x Bos taurus, assembly GCF_003369695.1. Lineage (NCBI taxonomy): Eukaryota > Metazoa > Chordata > Mammalia > Artiodactyla > Bovidae > Bos > Bos indicus x Bos taurus. The sequence goes on from NC_040091.1 coordinate 54,019,123, forward strand.
TAAAATCATGACATCTGGTCCCATCACTTCATGGGAAATAGATGGGGAAACAGTGGAAACAGTGTCAGACTTTATTTTTTGGGGCTCCAAAATCACTGCAGATGGTGACTGCAGCCATGAAATTAAAAGACGCTTACTCCTTGGAAGAAAAGTTATGACCAACCTAGAGAGCATATTGAAAAGCAGCGACATTACTTTACCAACAAAGTCCATCTAATCAAGGCTATGGTTTTTCCAGTGGTCATGTATGGATGTGAGAGTTGGACTGTGAAGAAAGTTGAGTGCCGAAGAATTGATGCTTTTGAACTGTGGTGTTGGAGAAGACTCTTGAGAATCCCTTGGACTGCAAAAATATCCAACCAGTCCATTCTAAAGGAGATCAGTCCTGGGTGTTCTTTGGAAGGACTGATGCTAAAGCTGAAACTCCAATACTTAGGCCACCTCGTGTGGAGAGTTGACTCACTGGAAAAGACTCTGATGCTAGGACGGATTGGGGACAGGAGGAGAAGGGGATGACAGAGGATGAGATGGCTGGAGGCATCACCGACTCGATGGACACGAGTTTGGGTGAACTCTGGGAATTGATGATGGACAGGGAGGCCTGGTGTGCTGCAGTTCATGGGGTTGCAAAGAGTCGGACACGACTGAATGACTGAACTTAACTGAACTGAGGGTTATGTAGGAGCCTGGCAGGGTACAGATCATGGAGTTGCATAAGAATCGGACACGACTTAGTGACTAAACAACAGCAACAACAATAGGGTTATGTGGGGTAGAAGTGAGGGGACAGACATCACCTCTATAAGCAGCAGACTGGCAGAAGAAGAGCTTGGGGTAGCACCCAGATTGTAGTGAGAAAAGGGCATACTTGTGCACCCAGTGGGTGAACACTCACCGGCTTATTCTCCCCAGGCTGAGCCTAGTGGGTGGCACCCTCAAGGCTTGATATAAGAGGAGGCTCTCTCCTGTTTCTGTAAGGGCCAGGATTTCTGAGCTTCAACACTCTCTCACCTAATTTAATAAATGTCTCAAATGTGTGGTCTCACACCTGGGAGACAGGTTCTGAGGCTGCAGTGCTCTGCTCCCTGCTCTGGCAGCCTGGAACTCAACCATACTCACAAGTAGACACTCAACGAGTGACAGCAAACTGAATGGCCCTTGACTTTTCATACAAAAGAACAGGATGCTTGGCCATCGGTAATATTATACAAACACTGTCTATGCAAACATCAAACTACTCACTTTTGGAGTGCCTTGTGTTGTTCCTGACTACACTTACCCTAACTCAACATCAACCTTTGTTTGTTTCACACATCCGTTGCCTACCTCCTGTTGGAAGGGTATGGAAGGATGGGGAAAATGGCCCAGAAAAAGTGCTGGGATACCCAGAGAGGGAAATGCCACCTGCATGAGATCAGGTGGACATCTGCCCACCCAGTGAATAAGGGTAAATGATATCAGCAGCCTCCCTGCACCGTGCTTGGCTGGGGAGGGTATTAATGAGACCACTCCTGTGTCCCCAAGAGAGAATTGAACCTAGAAAGAATCTGGTTGTTTAGTGTCTCCTGAGCACTGGGAGGGGGCCAGGCAGAGTGTGGGACCCTGAGCCCTCTTACCTCAACTGTCCTCTTGCTGTACCACCTGGAGATCTGGTCAGGTCTGTGGCCTGGGAAAGGGACGTACTCTTTTCTGTAAATGGTCTGGGGGGTTTTCTCAGTGGCTTTTATGAACTGAAAAAAAAAAAAATGTTTTTTTTTTAAGGATAGTTTCTGTGATGCCCCTTCTCAAACTTCTGCTGCATCCCCTCAGTTCCCAACCATTAGAAGCTGGGCAGGGAAAGGGTAAATAGGCGTCCTGCACAATGTGGACTTGATTGTACCCCCTCCCTTCAGTACTTGAAAAGGAGTGCGTTCAGGGACTTGGCACTCCAGTCCAAGACCCCTTGGGAAAGCTGTTTGGTGTCACCTGGTCGCTCACGGTCTACACCTGTTTCCTTTCTCTCTTCTCACTCCCTGCCCCTCCTCCCTCCTGCTTGACTCTTCCCTTTCTTTTTCTTCTTTGTTTCTCACTCTTCCAAGTTCTATGCTTTCTTTCCCCTGAAAATGAATGTTAGAAGCTCAGTTGTGTCCAACTCCTTGCAACCCCATGGACTGTAGCCCACCGGGCTCCTCTCTCCATGGAATTCTCCATGCAAGAATACTGGAGTGGCCAGGGCCACCATGCCTTCCATTGGCATTGGCCCATCTCAGTAGGGTGAGAACAGCCTCTGCACTGGTTTTGTGTCTACAAGAGACACTGGGCACCCTCAAGCTTTTCCTTGGACTCACAGAAGAGGTGGCCCAAGTCCTCTGGAGCCCCACCATTGCAGTTGAAATAGAAGCCCAGAGAGAGAATTTCTGTTGATCAGCAGGCTCGGGAGCTGACTGCAAGTAACACCAGAGAGGCACTCACGAGCCTTTTGAATTTCAACCACCAGTAGCACCTGTGCAGGATGCCTCATCTAAACAACAAACAAAACAAAATACAAACCCAATCATCAGTAGACAGGATTACCACCTCACTCAGCCTTGCCCATCAGAGGAAAAACAAAGAAACAAAAATTCAGCACAAATCTCACCCTATACGAAGCTTACACAAACCACTGGACCAATCTTAGGAGGGCAGAAACCAAAAGAAAGGTAGAATTCAACCTTGAAGCCTGGGAAAAGGAGAACTCAAACACAATAAGTTAAAAAGACAAATAATGAAAATGCAGAGAAATACTACCCAAATGAAGGAACAAATTAGAAACACAGTAGTCCAAATAAATGAAGAGGGAATAGGCAAACAACTGGAAAAGAATTCAGAATAATGACAGTAAAAATGATCCAAAACCTTGAAAACAAAATGAAGAAAATGCAAGAATCAATTAACAAAGATCTAGAAGAATTAAAGAATAAACACACAGAGACAAAAAACACAATTACTGAAATTAAAGCTAATCTGGAAGGAATCAATAGCAGAATATCTGAAGCAGAAGAACGAATTGGTAAGCTGAAAGATAAAATGGTGGAAATAACTTCTGAAGAGCAGAATAAAGTAAAAAGAATAAAAAGAACTGAGGATAGTCTCAGAGACCTCTGGGACAATATCAAACACACCAACATTCAAATTATAGGGGCCCCAGAAGAAGAAGAGAAAAAGAAAGGGTATGAGACAATTTTTTAAGAGATTATAGTTAAAAATTTCCCCAACATGGAAAAGGAAATAGTCAATCAAGTCCAACAGGCTCAAGTCCAAGTCCAAGGAGTCCCATACAGGATAAACCCAAAGACAAACACGCCAAGACACATACTAATCAAAGTAACAAGGACTAAACACAAAGAAAGAATATTAAAAGCTGCAAAGGAAACACAACAAGTAACACACAAGGGAAACCCCATACATTTTATGGCTGATAATTTAGCAGAAATTCTGCAGGCCAGAAGGGAATTTCTGGATATATTTAAAGTACTGAAAGGGAAAAATCTACCACCAAGATTACTGTACCCAGCAAGAGTATCATTCAAAATTGATGGAGAAATAAAAAGCTTTTCAGACAAGCAAAAGTTAAGAGAATTCAGTACTACCAGACCAGCTTTACAACAAATATTAAAGGGATTTATATAGTAAAGAAATACAAGAGAAGGAAAAATACCTACAAAATCACTCCTAAAACAATTAAGAAAGTGGCAATAGGAACATATATATCAATAATTACTTTATATGTAAATGGATTAAATGTTCCAAGAAAAAGACGCAGACTGGCTGAATGAATATAAAACAAGACCCATATTTATGCTGTCTACAAGAAACCCACTTCGGACCTAAAGACACATATAGAATGAAAGTGAGAGGATGGAAAAATATATTCCAGGCAAATGGAAAGCAAAAGAAAGGTGGAGTAGAAAAGTGGAGTAGCAATCCTCACATCAGACAAAATAGACCTTAAAATACAGAAGATTACAAGAGGGACACTTGTAATTAAGATTAAGGAGGGACACTACATAATGATCAAGGGATCAATCCAAGAAGAAGATATAACAATTGTAAATATCTATGCACCCAACATAGGAGCACCTCAATACATAAGACAGACACTAGCAGAAATAAAAGGAGAAATTCACAGTAGCACATTAATAGTAGAAGACTTTAACACCCCACTTGCACCAATGGACAGATTGTCAAAACAGAAAATTAATAAGCAAATGCAAGTCTTAAATGATACATTAGATGAGGTGTATCTCATTGATATCATCAGGACATTCCAACCAAATGCAGAAGAATACACCTTCTTCTCAAGTGCACATGGAACATTCTCCAGGTTAGACCACATCTCAGGTCACAAGTCAAACCTCAGTAAATTTAAGAAAATTGAAATCATAACAAGCATCTTCTCTGACCACAATGCTATGAGACTAGATATTAATTACAAGAAAAACTGTAAAATGGAGATTAAACAATACATTTCTAAATAACCAACAGGTTACTGAAGAAATCAAAAGGGAAATTAAAAATTTTCTAGAAACAAATGACGGTGAAAATATGACAACTCGAAACCTGTGGGCTGCAGCAAAAGCAGTTCTAAGAGGGAAGTTTATAGTAATACAATCCTACCTCAAGAAGCAAGAAAAACATCAAATAGACAACTAACTTTACACCTAAAGCAACTGGAAAAAGAACAACAACAAAAAAAACACAACAAAATTAGTAGAAGAAAAGAAATCATAAAGATATGAGCAGAAATACATGAAAAAGAAATGAAAGAAACAACAGTAAAGATTAATAAAACTAAAAGCTGGTTCTTTGAGAAGATAAATAAAATTGACAAACTTTTAGCCAGACTCATCAAGCAAAAAAGGAGAAGAATCAAATTAACAAAATTAGAAATGAAAAAGAAGAAGTTACAACAGACAATGCAGAAATACAAAGGATTATAAGAGACTATTATGAACAACTATATGGCAATAAAATGGATAACTTGGAAGAAATGGACAGATTCTTAGAAAAGTTCAATCTTGCAAGACTGAACCAGGAAGAAATAGAAATTAGGGACAACCCAATTACAAGCACTGAAATTGAAACTGTGATCAAAAATCTCTCAAAAAACAAAAGCCCAGGACCAGATGGCTTCACAGGAGAATTCTATCAAGCATTTAGAGAAGAGCTAATGCCTATCCTTCTAAAATGCTTTAAAAAATTGCAGAGGGAGGAACACTTCCAAACTCACTCTGGGAGGCCACCATCACCCTGATACCAAAACCAGACAAAGATAACACATAAAAGAGAAAACTACAGGCCAATATCACTGATGAATATAGATGCAAAATTTCTCAACAAAATTTTAACAAACAGATTTCAGCAATGCATCATAAAGCTCAAACACCATGATCAATTTGGGTTTATTCCAGGGATTCTTCAACATATGCAAATCAATCAATGTGATACACCATATTAACAAACTTAAAGATAAAAACCATATGATAATCTCAATAATGCAGAAAAAGGCTTTGACAAAATTAAGCACCCATTTATGATGAAAACTCTTCAAAAAATGGGCATAGAAGGAACCTACCTCAACATAGTAAAGGCCATATATGATAAGCCTAGAGCAAACATTAGTCACAATGGTGAAAAACTGAAAGCATTCCCCTTAAGATCAGGAACAAGATGAGCATGTCCACTTTCACCACTATTATTCAACACAGTAGTCAACATAGGAAGTCCTAGCTACAGCAATAAGAGAAGAAAAAGAAATAAAAGGAATCCAGATCAGAAAAGAAGTAAAGCTCTCACTGTTTCCAGGTGACATGATACTGTACATAGAAAACTATAAAGAAATTATCAGAAAATTACTAGAGCTAACCAGTGAATTCAGCAAAGTCACAGGATACAAAACCAATACACAGAAATCACTTGCATTTCTATATACTAACAATGAAACATCAGAAAGAGAAATTAAGGAATCAATCCCATTCACCATTGCAACAAAAAGAATTAAATATCTAGGAATAAACTTACCTAAGGAGACAAAAGAACTGTACACAGAAAATTATGACACTAATAAAAGAAATCAAAGTCGACATAAATGGAGAGATATTCCATGTTCCTGGGTAGGAAGAATCAATATTGTGAAAATGACTATACTACCAAATGCAATCTACAGATTCAATGCAATCCCTAGCAAATTACCAATAACATTTTTCACAGAACTAGAACAAAAAATTTCACAATTCAAATGGAAACACAAAAGACCCTGAATAGCCAAAGCAGTCTTGAGAAAGAAGAATGGAGCTGGAGGAATCAACCTTCCTGACTTCAGATTATACTACCAAGCTACAGTCATGAAGACAGTATGGTACTGTCATAAAAACAGAAATATAGACCAATGGAACAAGATAAAAAAAAAAAAAAAAAAAAACCAGAAATAAACACATGCACCTATGGATACCTTATTTATTTATTTTTTTTTTTACAAAGAAGGCAAGAATACACAATGGAGCAAAGAGAGCCTCTTCAATAAGTGGTACTGGGAAAACAGGACAGTGACATGCAGAAGAATGAAATTAGACACTTTCTAACACCATATACAAAGATAAACTCAAAATGGATTAAAGACCTAAACGTAAGACCAGAAACTATAAAACTCTTAGAGGAAACTATAGGCAGAACACTCAATGACATAATTCAAAACAAGATCCTCTATGACCCACCCCCTAGAGTAATGGAAATAAAAACAAAAGTAAACAAGTGGGACCTGATTAAACTTAAAAGCTTTTGCACAAAAAAGAAAACTATAAGCAAGGTGAAAAGACAACCTGCAGAATGGGAGAAAATAATAACAAATGAAACAACTGACAAAGGATTAATTTGCAAAATACACAAGCAGCTCCTACAGCTCAATACCAGAAAAACAAACAACCCAAAAAACTGGAAATAGAACTGCCATATGACCCAGCAATCCCACTGCTCGGCATACACACCAAGGAAACCAGAATTGAAAGAGACACGTGTACCCAAATGTTCATCACAGCACTGTTTTTAATAGCCCGGACATGGAAGCAACCTCGATGCCCATCAGCAGATGAATGGATAAGAAAGCTGTGGTACATATACACAATGGAATATTACTCAGCCATTAAAAAGAATACATTTGAATCAGTTCTAATGAGGTGGATGAAACTGGAGCCTATTATACAGAGTGAAGTAAGCCAGAAAGAAAAACACCAATACAGTATACTAACATACATATATGGAATTTAGAAAGATGGTAACAATGACCCTATATGTGAGACAGCAAAACAGACACAGATATATAGAACAGTCTTTTGGACTCTGTGGCAGAGGGCGAGGGTGGGATGAGTTGGGAGAATGGCATTGAAACATGTATAGTATCATACATGTGAAACAAATTGCCAGTCCAGGTTTGACACATGATACAGGGTTCTCGGGGCTGGTGCACTGGGATGACCCAGAGGGATGGGATGGGGAGGGAGGTGGGAGAGGGGTTCAGGATGGGGAACACATGTACACCCATGGCAGATTCATGTCAATGGATGGCAAAACCAATACAATATTATAAAGTAAAAATAAATAAGTAAATAAAACCATACGTCTGCTTAAAAAAAAAAAAAAATCAAAAAGTGGGAATAAGACCTAAATAGACATTTCTCTGTTTAGACATACACATGGCTAACAAACACTTGAAAAGATGTTAAACATTGCTCATTATTCAGTTCAGTTCAGTTCAGTTGCTCAGTCATGTCCGACTCTTTGCGACCCCATGAATCGCAGCACACCAGGCCTCCCTGTCCATCACCAACTCCCAGAGTTCACTCAAACTCATGTCCATCGAGTCAGTGATGCCATCCAGCTATCTCATCCTCTGTCGTCCCCTTCTCTTCCTGCCCCCAATCCCTCCCAGCATCAGAGTTTTTCCCGATGAGTCAACTCTTTGCATGAAGTAGCCAAAGTATTGGAGTTTCAGCTTTAGCATCAGTCCTTCCAAAGAACACCCAGGACTGATCTCCTTTAGGATGGCCTGGTTGGATCTCCTTGCAGTCCAAGGGACTCTCAAGAGTCTTCTCCAACACCACAGTTCAAAAGCATCAATTCTTCGGCACTCAACTTTCTTCACAGTCCAACTCTCACATCCATACATGACCACAGGAAAAACCATAGCCTTGCTCATTATTAGAAAAATGCAAATCAAAACTACAATGAGCTATCACCTCACACCAGTCAGAATGGCCATCATCAGAAAGTCTACAAACAGTAAATGCTGGAGAGGGTGTGGAGAAAAGGGAATGCTCTTGCACTGTTTTGGGAATGCAAATTGATACAGTCACTATGGAAGATGGTATGAAAGTGAAGTGAAAGTGAAGGTCCCTCAATTGTGTCCAGTTGTATCCATGGACTATATAGTCCATGAAATTCTCCAGGCCAGAATACTGGAGTGGGTAGCCTTTCCCTTCTCTGGGGGATCTTCACCACCCAGGGATAGAACCAGGTCCCCCGCATTGCAGGCAGATTCTTTAGCAGCTGAGCCACAAAGGAAGACAATATGGAGACTCCTTAAAAAACTAGGAATAAAACCACCATATGACCCAGCAATCCCACTCCTAGGCATGTACCCTGAGGAAATCAAAATTTAAAAAGACACACCTATCCCATTATTCATTGCAGCACTATTTACAATAGCTAAAATATGGAAGCAACCTAGATATCCTTCTAGAGATGAATGGATAAAGAAGTTGTACATATACACAACGGAATATTACTCAGCCATAAAAAGGAATGCTTTTGAGTCAGTTCTAATGAGGTGGATGAATCTAGAATCTATTGTACAGAGTGAAGTAAGTCAGAAAGAGAAAGAGAAATATCATATTCTAACACACATATATATGGAATCTAGAAAAATCGTACTGAAGAATTTACTTACAGGGCAGCAGTGGAGAAACAGACATAGAGAATAGACTTGTGGACATGGGGAGAGAGGAGGAGAGGGTGAGATGCATGGAAAGAGTAGCATGGAAACTTACACTACCATATGTAAAATAGATTGCCAACTGGAATTTGCTGTATAGCTAAGGAAACTCAAATAGGGGCTCTGTCTCAACTTAGAGGGGTGGGATAGGGAGGGAGATGGGAGAGAAGTTCAAAAGGGAGGGGATATATGTATACCTATGGCTGATTCATGTTGAGGTTTGACAGAAAACAACAAAATTCTATAAAGCAGTTATCCTTCAATAAAAATAAATAAATAAATTTTAAAAGAAAAGAATACTAGAGTGGGTAGCTATTCACTTATCCAGGGGATCTTCCCCATCCAGGTATTGAACCCAGGTCTCCTGCATTTATTTACCATCTGAGCCACCACCAGAAAAGCCCTATTATATCACAATTTTTCATTGTTTTTTGAAATTCATTGTAGTAAAAGATGCATAATAAAATTTACCATTTTGACTATTTTTATTTTTATTTGGCTGCAGTGCATATTAGTTGCAGCACAAAGGATTTTTAGTCTTGGCATGCAGAATCGTTTTAGTTGTAGCATGTGGACTCTAGTTCCGTGTGTGCGTGTGTGTGTGTGTGTGTGCGTGCACGCACGCACTCAGTCGCTAAGTCATGTCCAACTCTTTTGTGACCTGTAGGCTGCCAGGCTCCTCTGTCCATGGAATTTCCCAGGCAAGAATACTGAAGCGGGTTGCCATTTCCTTCTTCAGGGGATCTTCTGGACCCAGGGATCAAACCCTCATCTTTTGGTTCTCCTGCTTTGGCAGGCAGGTTCTTTACTACTGATCCACTTAATTAGGTGCATCCCTAATTAGGGATCAAAACCCAGGTCCCCTGGGAGTTTGCAGTGTTAGCCATTGGACCACCAGGGAAGTCCCATTTTTAACTACTTTTAAGTGTGCAGCTCAGTGGCATTAACTACATTCACATTGATGAGCAACCACCACCTCCATCCACTTGCAGGACTTTTTCATCGTCTCAAACTGAAACTCTGTCCCCTTTAAGCAACAGCTCTCCATTCTCCCTTGCTCAGCACCTGGCAACCACCATTCTGCTTTCTATTTCTATGAATTTGACTACTCTGCTGTACCTCAGATCTTCCCAGGTGGCGCTAGTGGTAATTCTGCCTGCCAGTGCAGGAGATATAAGAGACGTGGATTCCATCCCTGGGTCAGGAAGATCCCTTGGATGAGGGTATGGCAACCCACACCAGTGTTCTTGCCTGGAGAATCCCATGGACAGAGGAACCTGGGGGAGGTCCATGGGGTTGAAAAGAGTTGGACACGACTAAAGTGACTGAGCACACACGCACACACTGTATAAGTGGGAGTACACAGTATTTGTCTTTTGGTGACTAACACTGCACTATGGACGGAGGTTCATGACATTGTACAGAAGACAGGGATCAAGACCATCCCCAAGAAAAAGAAACGCAAAAAAGCAAAACAGCTGTCTGAAGAGGCCTTACAAATAGCTGTGAAATGAAGAGAAGTGAAAAGCAAAGGAGAAAAGGAAAGATATACCCATATGAATACAGAGTTCCAAAGAATAGCAAGGAGAGATAAAAAGCCTTCCTCAATGATCAATGCAAAGTAATACAGGAAAACAATAGAATGGGAAAGACCAGAGATCTCTTCAAGAAAATTAGAGATACCAAGGGAATGTTTCATGCAAAGATGGGCTCAATAAAGGACAAAAATGGTATGGACCTAACAGAAGCATAATATATTAAGAGGAGGTGGCAAGAATACACAAAAGAACTGTACAAAAAAGATCTTCACAACCCAGATAATCACTATGGTGTGACCACTCACCTAGAGCCAGACATCCTGGAATGTGAAGTCAAGTGGGCCTTAGGAAGCATCACTACAAACAAGCTAATGGAGGTGATGGAATTCCAGTTGAGCTATTTCAAATCCTGAAAGATGATGCTGTGAAAGTGCTGCACTCAATATGCCAGCAAATTTGGAAAACTCAGCAGTGGCCACAGGACTAGAAAAGGTCAGTTTTCATTTAAATCCCAAAGAAAGGCAATGCCAAAGAATGTTCAAACTACCACACAATTGCACTCATCTCACACACTAGTAAAGTAATGCTCAAAATTCTCCAAGCTGTGTTTCAACAGTATGTGAATTGTGAACTTCCAGATGTTCAAGCTGGTTTTAGAAAAGGCAGAGGAACCAGAGGTCAAATTGCTAACATCCACTGGATCATCAAAAAAGCAAGAGTTCCAGAAAAACATCTATTTCTGCTTTTTGACTCTGCCAAAGCCTTTGACTGGGTGGATCACAACAAACCGTGGAAAATTCTGAAAGAGATGGAAATACCAGACCACCTGACCTGCCTCTTGAGAAACCCGTATGCAGGTCAGGAAGCAACAGTTAGAACTGAACACGGAACAACAGACTGGTTCCAAATAGGAAAAGGAGTACATCAAGGCTGTATATTGTCACCCTGCTTATTTAACTTATATGCAGAGTAAATCATGAAAAACACTGGGCTGGATGAAGCACAAGCTGGAATCAAGATTGCTGGAGGAAATATCAATAACCTCAGATATGCAGATGACACCACTCTTATGGCAGAAAGTGAAAAAGAGCTAAAGAGTCTCTTGATGAAAGTGAAAGTGGAGAGTGAAAAAGTTGGCTTAAACCTCAACATTCAGAAAACTAAGATCATGGCATCCAGTCTCATCACTTGATGGCAAATAGATGGGGAAACAGTCAAAACAGTAAGAGATTTTATTTTGGGGGGCTCTAAAATTGCTGAAGATGGTGACTGCAGCCATGAAATTAAAAGACACTTGCTCCTTGGAAGAAAAGTTATGACCAACCTAGACAGCATATTAAAAAGCAGAGACATTGCTTTGCCAACAAAGGTCCATCTAGTCAAGGCTATGGTTTATCCAGTGATCATGAATAGATGTGAGAGTTGGACTGTGAAGAAAGCTGAGCACTGAAGAATTGATGCTTTTGAACTGTGGTGTTGGAAGACTCTTGAGAGTCCCTTGGACTGCAAGGAGATCCAACAAGGCCATCCTATGGGAAATCAGTCCTGAATATTCATTGGAAGGACTGATGTTGAAGCTGAAACTCCAATACTTTGGCCACCTGATGAAAGAGCTGACTCATTTGAAAAGACCCTGATGCTGGGAAAGATTGAAGGTAGAAGGAGAAAGGGACAACGGAGGATGACATCTTTGGATGGCATCAGTGACTCAACAGACATGAGTTTGAGTAAATTCCAGGAGTTGGTGATGGACAGGGAGGCCTGGTGTGCTGCAGTCCATGGGGTTGCAAAGAGTCAGACATGACTAAGCAACTGAACTGAACTGAACATTGCTCTTAACTTAGTGTCTTCAAGGTTTATCTACACGGTAGCATGTTTCATAATTTCCTTTCTCTTAAAGATTGAGTAATATTCCATTGTATGTATATGCTCTATTTTGCTTATCCATTCCTCACTGAATTACTTCTACCTTCCAGTTCCTGTGAATAATGCTGTTAATAATATAAACATGCAAATATCTCTCTGCAAGAGCCTGCTTTCACTCTTGATAATAAATTCTTTCATACATAAAGTTTAATTTTGGTGAAGTCCAGTTTATCTATTTTTTCTCTTGTTGTCTATGTTTAGGGTGTCATATCCAAGAAGTCAGTGCCAAATTCAATGTCATGTAGCTTTTCTCCTGTTTTCTTCTAAGAGTTTTATAATTTTAGGTCTTACATATAGACCTAAAGACCTTACATATAGGTCTTTGATTCATTTTGAATTAATTTTTGAATATGGTGTGAGGTAGGTGTCCAACTTCATTCCTTTGCATGGGTATGATTGTAGCTGGGCTTTTCATATATGGTCTTTATTATGTTAAGGTGAAGTGAAAGTCACTCAGTTGTGTCCAACTCTTTGTGACCCCATGGACTATACAGTCCATGGAGTTCTCCAGGCCAGAATACTGGAGTGGGTGGGTGTTTCCTTCTCCAGAGGATCTTCCCAACCCAGAGATCAAGCCCAGGTCTCCCGCATTGCAGATGGATTCTTTACCAGCTGAGCCACCAAGAATACTGGAGTGGGTAGCCTGTCCCTTCTCCAGCATATCTTTCTGACCCAGAAATGGAACCGGGGTCTTCTGTACTGCAGGCAGATCTTGGCTACCAGGGAAGCCCTGTGTTAAAGTAGTTAAAAGCTAAGTAGAATTCACCAGTGAAGCCATCTAGTCCTGGGCTTTTATTTTGGGGAGCTCTTTGATTACTGATTCAATTTTCTTACTAGTTATATGTCTATTCATACTTTCTATTTCTTCATGATCCTTTCTTCAATATACCCTCCTCTTCTTTGGCTCTTGTAACATTTTTTTACTTAGACTTCATTTTCTATGAAATTAATACAGTGCCACCTCATTCTCTTTGAGCTGATATTTGCAGGGAATATCTTTTTCTAGTCTTTTATTTTCAACTTTTGCATGTCCTTAGATCTAAAAACAGTCTCATAGATGGTGGATGAAAAAAAATCATGTTTTTTCCCCCCATTCTGCAAATCTCTTTTGATGAGCATTTAATCTATTTACATTTAAAGTAATTACTGAAAAAAAAGAAAAAATAAAGTAATTACTGTTATTTACTTTTACCGTTTTGTTATTTGTTTTCTTTTTTGTCTTATAGGGCTTTTTGCCCCTCATTTTCACCATTACTACTTTTCTTTGTGTTTATTTAATTTTTAGTAGTGGTCTATTTTTCTTTCTCATTTCCTCTTGTGTATATTTTAGAGAGATTTTCTTTGTAGTTATCATGGGAATTATACATAACATCTTAAATTTATAGTGATCTATCTTATTTTTTAATTAATTTTTCATCTTTTTATTTTATACTGGAGTATAGCTGATTAATAATGTGATAGTTTCAGGTGGACAGCAAAGGGACTCAACCATCCATACACATGTATCCATTCTCCCCCAAACTCTCCTCCAGTCCAGGCTGCCACATAACCTGGAGCAGAGTTCCCTGGGCTATATAGTAGGTCCTTGTTGGTTATTCATTTTAAATATAGCAGTGTGTACATGTTTATCCCACACTCCCTAATTATCCATTCTCCCCTCCCTTCCCGCACTGGGAACCATAAATTCATTCTCTAAGTCTGTGAGTCTGTTTCTGCTTTGTAAATAAGTTCATTTGTATCATTTCTTTTTAGATTCTGTATAAGGGATGTCATATATTATTTCTCTATGTGACTTACTTCACTCAGTATGATAATCTCTATGTCCATCCAAATTGCATAACAATCTATTTAAAATTCATACTATCTTGCGTTAACTCATTAATAAAAACCCACTCTGATATAGCTTTGCCCTCCCTCATTTTATGTTATTGATGTCACAAATTACATGTTGATATACTGTGTACCCATTAACATTAATTTATAATATTTTATGGTTTTGTGTTTTTTAATTGTGTAGAAAATAATGGAATTACAAACCAAAAGTACAATAATGATGGCGTCTATATTTGTGCATTTATCTTTACCAGGGGTCTTTATATTTTCATATAACTTCAAGTTACAATTTACCATTTCTCCATACTAACTTCAAGGACTCCCATTAGCACTTCCTGTAGGGAAGATGTAGCAGTACTCCCTCAGCTTCTGTTTATCTGGGAATGTTTTTATTTCTCCATTTTTGAAGGAAAGTTTTGTTGGCTAAGCTATTCTCAGTCAATAGTGGGATGGGGTTTTTTGGGGTGTGGGGCTTGGTTTTGTTTAGGTTTTGGTTTGTGGGGACTAAGCCCTTTAAACATATCACCCCACTGTTTTCTGACCACCAAAGTTTCTGCTGAAAAATCTAATGATAATCTTATTAGGGCTCCCTTGTATGCGATGAGTCATTTTTCTCTTGCTGTTTTGAAGATTCTCTCCTTTTCTTTGACTTTCAACAGATTGATTATAATTGTCTCTGTGTGAGTATCTAGGGATTTAACTTATTTGGTCTCCACTGAGCTTCTGGGATTTGTAGATCCATATCTAGTGTGGGAAGTTTTCAGTCATTATTTATTCAAATAATCTCTCTGCCCCTTTCTCTTTTAATTTATCCCATAGTCAGTATATGTCAGCTTGAGGGTGTCCCACAAGTCTTTGGTCTCTGCTCATGTTTCTTTATTCATTTCTCTTTTTGCTACCTAGGCTCAATAATTTCAAACAGTCTATCTTCAAGTTTTCTGATTCTTACTTCTGTCTGTTCAAACCCACTTTTGAATGTCTCTAGTGAATTTTTTTTCATAAACGTTACTGTATATTTCAATTCCTTTATTTTTATTTGGTCTTCCCAGGTGACTCAGGGATAAAGAATCTGCCTGCGAATGCAGGAGACGTGGCTTTGATCCCTGGGTCAGGAATATCCCCTGGAAGAGGAAATGGCAACCCACTCCAGTATTCTTGCCTGGAGAATTCCATGGACAGGGGAGCCTGGTGGGCTACGGTCTATGGGGTCACAGTCAGACACAACTGAGTACACACACACACACACATTTTTGTTTGATTCCTTTTTAGAACTTCTATCTTTCACTAATATTCTCATTTTGCTTATATATTATTTTCCTGATTTCCTTCAATTCTTTGTCCACACTTCCTTTTAGCTTTTTAAGTATATTTAAGACAGGTTTCTTTTTGTTGTTGTTTTGTTTTTTAGTTTTTCTCTGGTACTACTGCTGCCTGTGTTTCTTCAGGGACTGTTTCTGCCACTTAATTTTTTTCCTTTGAGTGGACCATCTTTTCTTGTTTCTTTTTAAGTCTTATTTTTTTTTTTTTTTTAACACTGAGCACTTGAGAGAAAAATAGCCATCTCTCCTGGTCTCTGCAGACTGGCTCCACACAAGGAAAGATCTCTACTAAGTAGTGGGCATGTTCTGAGCCTTGGAGTCAGTCAGGTATGAAGGTTTTAATTCTTCTTTGGACTTTTCTGAACATGAGCATGCATCCTGCCTACGACTCTGTGTCTGTGTGTATCTGTGCTTTTTATTTCTCCTTGTAAACATAGCTGCTTTAAAATTCCTTTATTTTTCCAAGAAGCCTCTCTCTGGTTTCTTTTCAGAGTCTTAGATGTTCTGTTGCATTCCTCTACCTATAATTTCTTACCCCCAGACCTTTGCAAACTTGTAGTCCCCTGGCAGCTTTCACTAGCTGTTGACCACTACTGCTTTCCAAGCTCTTCCTGGCCTGAAATATGAACCATCCACTTTTTCCTGTTTGAGCTCTGAGTTAGCAAAACAGAGACCAATCCCTCCGGCAGTTTCCAGACAAGTTACAGTGTTGCTCCACTCCCTCTGTGTTCCAGGGAGGGAACTGGGAGCTGGGCCACTGCTTCCCCCACACTGCACTGTGCTGTGCTGGGGCAGGAATGGGGGAGGGCAGGTAAAAACACCATGGAGTTTCCTACTATTTTGAATGTGGCTTTCTCTAAAATGGGCATTTGATTTTTTTGCTGTAGACCTTTGTTTTCCAGAGCTCCCATATATTTGTTTCAATTAGGCTAATAGTTGCTTTTTAAATCCAACCAGTCCATTCTGAAGGAGATCAGCCCTGGGATTTCTTTGGAGGGAATGATGCTGAAGCTGAAACTCCAGTACTTTGGCTACCTCATGCAAAGAGTTGACTCATTGGAAAAGACTCTGATGCTGGGAGGGATTGGGGGCAGGAGGAGAAGGGGACGACAGAGAATGAGATGGCTGGATGGCATCACTGACTCGATGGACGTGAGTCTGAGTGAACTCCGGGAGTTGGTGATGGACAGGGAGGCCTGGTGTGCTGCGATTCATGGGGTCGCAAAGAGTCGGACACGACTGAGTGGCTGAACTGAACTGAACTGGTGTTTCCGTGGGAAAAGAAGGGACCTGGAACTTCTTAGTCTGCCATCTTTCTGAAATTGCTCCAACTCTGCTCTCTTTTTTTTTTTTTAAATTTTATTTTATTTTTAAACTTTACATAATTGTATTAGTTTTGCCAAATATCAAAATGAATCCGCCACAGGTATACATGTGTTCCCCATCCTGAACCCTCCTCCCTCCTCCCTCCCCATACCATCCCTCTGGGTCGTCCCAGTGCACTAGCCCCAAGCATCCAGTATCGTGCATCGAACCTGGACTGGCAACTCGTTTCTTACATGATATTTTACATGTTTCAATGTCATTCTCCCAAATCTTCCCACCCTCTCCCTCTCCCACAGAGTCCATAAGACTGTTCTATACATCAGTGTCTCTTTTGCTGTCTCGTACACCGGGTTATTGTTACCATCTTTCTAAATTCCATATATATGCGTTAGTATACTGTATTGATGTTTTTCCTTCTGGCTTACTTCACTCTGTATAATAGGCTCCAGTTTCATCCACCTCATTAGAACTGATTCAAATGTATTCTTTTTAATATACTCCATTGGGTAAATGTACCATAGCTTTCTTACTCTGCTCTCTTTATGCAATCTCCTCTCAGTCAGTGTAGGATCAGCCCATAATCTCCCCGGGTACTGCTTTGCCTACCCGAAAGAATGCTTAACCATTCTTTCTTGCTCTTGGATTACACACACACACCTATTCCACAAACAAAAACAAGTGCAGTCAGAGCTAAAAAATGGCCCAAAGCTATGTCTGACCAGAAGGGTGACAAATGCTAAGGTTCCCACATGAAAGGAGCCTTTTCTAGCTCTCAGAAGTCACTATTAACCTTCCCCACACTTACACCAAAGCTACCAATTCTGTCTCACCCTCTTTCCTTTGACTATTTTCCAAGAAGATATGAAGATGTCTAGATGTCTCTGCAGAAACTTATGTGGGTCAGTCTTGATTGCCACAAACGAAGATACTCAATTTTATGCAGGTCAATTTAGGAAAAGTATTTTGAGATGGTCTTTAAGATACATGGGAACAACAAGAACACGCCTGTTCTGTTTTGAAAGTGAAAGGTGAAATGCGCAGGCAGGGCAAAGTTGTGGAACAGGCGCCAGAGAGCACCTGGACATGAAGACAAGGAGTGTCAAGCCTGCCTTGACAGGTAATACATCTGGAAGGACCAGCCCAGGGAGAGCAGATGTTCTTCAAATCAAGATGCAGCTAAATTAGGAACAGAGAATATCAGATGCGTAGAGACACTCCACTGACTATAGAACTTCAAGGCACAACCTTATTGACACCTGTACTATGATGTTTTCAAGATATAAATGGGGACTTTGATAACTGCTTGAATATAACTCCTCTGTGTTAGGGAGTCTCTCTGCACAGAGTTCCTAATGCCACCTTCTTAAGATCCAAGTATTTGTGGTCCTTGATTTAGAAATAATAATAATACCCTCGGGTGGTACAGTGGTAAAGAATCTGCCTGCTAATGCAGGAGACAAGGGATGGATCTCTGAGTCGGGAAGATCCCTTGGAGTAGGAAATGGCAACCCACTCTTTTCTTACCTGGAAAATTCCATGGACAGAGGAACCTGGCGAGCTACAATTCACGGGGTCGCAGAGAGTTGGACAGGACTGAGTGACTGAGCACACACGCACACAGTGCTCTCACTCATCCTCCCTGCCAGGTCTCCTTCTGAGCCCTCTGTCCACCTTCTTTTTACTTACCTTCCTCCTCTCCTCTGTCCAGTTTCCAGTGAGCACTCTGGTTGAATACTTGGTCTCAATCTTCCAGCTCGGCGTGGAGGATGACTGTGGACTTACGGCAGTAAGAAACTGCATTTGTCCCAAGCTTCTTTGACTTGACACAGTTTAAGGTTTCAGGGTGGGAGATGTTATGAAGCTGCTGAGTTTGGGGTGCCTTTTTTTCTTTTCAGCAGTCAGAATGGAGATGACACCCAGCTAAATTTGCAGGATTAAAGGGCCCTGAGAGTCCACTTTCAGCCTCCAGAAAGAGGTGATGTGGTCTTGGATTCCGTACTGTTGACAATCTCCATGGTGATAGACTGTGAGTATAAATACTCTCCTTAAGGGGGCAGCTGATTCCTCAGAAGCAAAATTGATGTTAAAAAAGTAAATCAAACCAACAGCAGTCACCACAAAAGCAGGAGCCAGAAGGACCTGGTTTCCATGTCATGTAACTTCCTGGTTACCAAGAGGTATCATGCATGCTAGATTTTAATACCTAGATGAGCTGAGATAATTACATTCTACCGTTTAATGAATGCTGACGTGCTAGGCCCATGCTGAGACCTTTACATGTACTCACTTGTTTAACCCTCAAAGAGTCCTATGAAGCAGGTGCCATAACTGTACCCATTTTATGGATGAGGACACTGAAGTAAAGAGGGATTAAGTAGCTACCTCAAGTCACACATCTGGAGACCTGAGATTTAAATCCATTCTGATTCAGTCGTTTTACCACTGGGCTCTGTTCATTGCTCCTCTGCCCCTTTGCCTAAGGGGCTTCCAGGAAGAATGCTAATAAATATGATTCATTCAGATCATCTTCATTCATTCATTCCACAGCCATTCTATCAAGCGTATGCTACATTCAGAGCACTGACCTGGAATTATTAGTACAATGCATCAGTGGCTAGACCAGGGCTCCATCCCAATAGAGCTCAGTCCACTGGAATAAAAACCATGACTTTGCTTATTCATTAAGCCAAAAAATCAAGAACCAACCATCTAGATATATACCAATGGAGGGCTGGCTCAACAAACTGTGGCATATCATATGATGAAATACCCTGTAGCTGTTAAATGCTGACATAGGAAGATGCCTTGCAATATATGGTTAAGAAAGAAATCAGTAGGCTCCCCTGGTGGCTCAGATGGTAAAGTGTCTGTCTGCAATGTAGGAGACCCGGGTTCAATTCCTGGGTTGGGAAGATCCCCTGGAGAAGGAAATGGCAGCCCACTTCAGCACTCTTGCCTGGAAAATCCCATGGATGGAGGAGCCTGGTAGGCTATAGTCCATGGGGTCACAAAGAATCGGACACAACTAAGTGGCTTCACTTTAAAGAAGCAGCACACTGTAGTCTTATTTTCAGTTTAGTTCAGTCTCTCAGTCATGTCCAACTCCTTGCAACCCCATGGACTACAGTACACCAGGCTTCCCTGTCCATCACCAACTCCCGGAGCTTGCTCAAACTCATGTCCATTGAGTCAGTGATGACATCCAACTATCTCATCCTCTGTCATCCTCTTCTCTTCCTGCCTTCAATCTTTCCCAGCATCAGAGTCTTTTCCAATGAGTCAGTTCTTCACATCAGGTGACCAAAGTATTGGAGTTTCAGCTTCAGCATCAGTCCTTCCAATGAATATTCAGGACTGGTTTCCTTGAGGATTGACTGGTTTGGATCTCCTTGTAGTCCAAGGGACTCTCAAGAGTCTTCTCCAATACCACAGTTCAAAAGCATCAATTCTTTGGCATTCAGCTTTCTTTATAGTCCAACTCTCACATCCATAGATGACTACTGGCAAAACCATAGCTTTGACTAGATGGACCTTTAAAAGGTAATGTCTCTGCTTTTTAATATATGGTCTAGGTTGGTCACAGCTTTTCTTCCAAGGAGCAAGTGTCTTTTAATTTCATGGCTGCAGTCACCATCTGTGGTGATTTTGGAGCCCCCCCAAAAAATAAAGTCTGTCACTGTTTCCATTATTTCCCCATCAATTTGCCATGAAGTGATGGGACCGGATGCCATGATCTTAGTTATTTGAGTGTTGAGTTTTAAGCCAACTTTTTCATTCTCCTCTTTCACTTTCATCAAGAGGCTCTTTAGTTCTTCTTTTTTAGTAGTCTTGCTTGCCATAAGTAAAGACATTCGATTTCAAGCAGGCAATTCAGAGAAAGTGTTTTCCAATGACCTTGAAACTAAAGTAGAGGAATTCCAGGCAACTATTTGTTCCATATTGAAACAAAGTATGTGGCAAGGAAAGGGCATGGTAGATAGAACAGAGCAAACTTCTATTTGGCAGGACTATAGTTTGAGTAGGGCTTAAGCCAGTAAGACGGGATGTCCTTCCAATCAAAACACAGGAGAGCTATGTGTTCTGTATGATTCCATTATAAAAAACTTCTTATTATAAAGTGTAACACAAACATGAAAAATTACATTTAAAATAAATGAAATGGTTTATAGTCAATTTAGTTATAATAAATTCCATGCTTTCCATAAATGGAATCCTATAGCATGTATTCATCTGAGTCTGATTTCTTTTCCTCAATACAGTTAATGTTTTTAAGAATCATCTGTGTTGCATGAAGCTGTGCTGTGCCTAGGTGCTCAGTCATGACTAACTCTGTGTGATCCTATGGACTGTAGCCCACCAGGCTCCTCTGTCCATGGGAATTCTCCAGGAAAAAATACTGGAGTGGGTTGCCATGCCCTTCTCCAGGGGATTGTCCCAACCCAGGGATTGAAGCCAGGTCTCTCACATTGCAGGCAGATTCTTTACCACCTGAGTCACCAGGGAAGCCCTTGTAGCTGTGGTTCCTATAAGTTTGCGGGGCACAGAACAAGTATCCTGATGGCCAGATATTGCCATTTTTCTAAAGCAGTGTTCTTTCAAATTTTTAGTCTCATGAAACCTATAGAAGACTCACAAGACTTCTTAAAGTGTGGATTATATTAGTGGTCTGGAGCCAGATTGTACCAGTTTGTGAGAGCTAACACTACATTCTAGTCATGTTGGCTACTTGAAATTGGTCATGGTAGGAATATTTACACCACAGAATTGGCCAATCCAATGAATTATATTATATATTAATATTTATTAATTTATAAGTAACAGCAAACTTTTGATCTATTGGAGTATGCTGTTTAGTTTAAAGGAGAAAATCAGTCTTACAGAGATATGTGGTTAGAAGAGAGAGAATAATTTAACTAGCCTTTGAAATTGTTTGGTTTGCTTTTTTTTTTTCTTGGCCATGTCTTGCAGTGTGTGGGATCCCACTTTGAGACCAGGGATGGAACCCATGTCTCCTGCAAGGGACATGCACAGTCTTAACCACTGGATTGCTAGGGGAGTCCCCAAGTGGCAGTTTTCAAAGGTTAATTGCACTGTGGAGTCTGAATGAAGTCTACTACTCAATGAACTCTTTGAGCTGTACTATATTAAAATCCACTGGTTGATCTTGTGCTTTGGATAGATCTTTAACCTACTTTTAATTTTGTAACATCATGGTGGTCTTTTGGAAAATATTATTTTATAGAGCTGTGTAGATAGATCTTCCAAATGTTAACATGTTTCATTATACAATATTC
Organism: Bos indicus x Bos taurus; assembly: GCF_003369695.1. Taxonomy (NCBI): domain Eukaryota; kingdom Metazoa; phylum Chordata; class Mammalia; order Artiodactyla; family Bovidae; genus Bos; species Bos indicus x Bos taurus. The sequence continues at coordinate 54,041,363 of NC_040091.1, forward strand.
CCCAAAGTCACATTTGCTAATATCCCTACTGATATCATCAGAAAAGCACATAGTAGGAAGTTGACAAAGTCATATTGCTAGATACAGGTTTTCCCAAAATTCTAGGTTTAGCTTGAAAGCTCAAAGTTTTATTATTGGCAATAACTACTGACTATCGCTTTCTTTGAAGTGAGAGCCTTTCGTCATTCATTTTTTAAAACATATTTGGCAAATGTTCCAACTCTAATAACCATGGTTTTGTCTGCCAATTTTTCTTCCAACTAAAAGTTTCATTTAAAAAAAAAAAAAAAAAAAAAGCCCTGGGAATTCCCTGGCTGCCCAACGGTTAGGACTCTGTGCTTCCACTGAAAGGGGCTCAGGTTGATCACTGGTCAAGGAACTAAAATCCCACAAGGTACAAAAAAAAGCCCAACTCACTTCGCTCACACCCCAAACAATTGCACACACAGCGTTCTTTCTCAAGAGAACCATTGAATGTGGACATGCCACAGCAGTGCTTTCTCACACGTGTCCTTCCCATATCCTCACACAGCATGTAAAAAAGATGTCTGCTCAAATGTTGAGATTTAATAAAATTAATAATTTCTACTTCTTCATCAAGGACACTCTATGTGAAACTAGTGGTTTTTTTTTTAAACTGCAAGTGTGTGATGGTGAAAAATATAACTGATAATGGCACTGCTCTGATTTATGCACAGGCTCTTGCAGTTTTACCCACCATCACTTTTGTACTGTCAATGCAAATGCCAAGAATATGGGAAAAGGCGAATAGTACCTTAATATTATTAAGAAGGCATACTCAGTCGCTCAGTCGTATCTGACTCTTTGAGACCCCATGGACTATAGCTCCCCAGGCCTCTCTGTCCATGGAATTTCCCAGGCGAGAATACTGAAGTAGGTTACCATTTCCTTCTCCAGGGGATCTTCCCAACCCAGGGATTGAACTCGAGTCTCTTGAGTCTCCTGCATTGGCAGGCACATTCTTTAACACTATGCCACCTGGAATAGTATTGACATTGAAGATCTCCTGAAAGGAGCCTGGGGATCTCCAGGGGTTCATGGACCAAGCTGTGAAAACCTCTGCTCTTGGATATATACCTAGGAGCAGGTTTTCTGGGTCATAGGGTATGCATGCCTTAACTTTGCTAGACAATGCCAAACTAATATTTTCCAAAGCATTACATCAATTTATTATGCATCCTGTCAACAGTGTATAAGTCTTTGTTTCCATTACTCCACGTTTTCTAGAATTTTTAATCATCCCAAACAGAAATTATGTACCTATTAAGCAATAATGGTTAATTATTGCTCCCCATTCCATCATCCCTCAAGTGACCTCTTTTCTACTTTCTCATCTCCGTGAATTTGACTGCTCCACATACCTCATAACTTATTTCGCTTAACTTAATGTTTTCTAGATCCATCCATGTTGTAGCATGTGTCAGAATTTCATTCCTTTTTTTTGGATGCAAAACTCTATGAGTTTATTTAGTTAAAAATGACACACGAAGAGACAGAAATTAAGTAGTCAAACTGCATGAAATAACCTATCTTTGAAACAAGGTCTCTCTTGCTGCAGAGTCCTCAGTGCTGGATTTTTATGGCTGAATAATAATATTCTATTTTGCGTGTATGTGTGTGTGTATACATCACACTTTCTTGATCTGTTGATGGACATTTGGACTGTTTTCACCTTTCAGCTATGTGAATAATACAGCTGTGAAAATTGGTTTACAAATAGCTGTTTGACCTACACTCTACTGAGTTTTCACCTAAGAATGGAATTAGCCCCAAAAAACTATTTTACACAGCAACCACACCATTTTTACTTTCCCACCAGCAATGCACAGGGTTCTTGTTTCTCCATTTCTTTGCCAACACTTGTTATTTTTTCTTTTTGCTATGTTTCTTTTTTCTTTCTTTTTTTTTTTGTGTGTGTGTGTGTGTGTGTGATAACGTATCCTAATAGGTGTAAGGTAGTACCTCATTGTAGTTTCAATTTGTATTTTCCCAATATCTGCCTCAGTGCAGGAGATGTACGTGGGTTCAATCCCTGGGTTGGGAAGATCCCCTGGAGAAAAAAATGGATGGTATTTTTGCCTGGAGAATTCTATGGACAGAGGAACCTGATGGGCTATAGTCCGTGGGGTCTCAGAGAGTTGGACATGACTGAGTGACTAACACACACAAAGGGTATTGATCATCTTTTCTGTGCTTATTGCCCATTTGTATATCTTCTTTGGAGAAATGTCTTTTGCCCATTTTTAAATTGTGTGTGTGGGGGGGGATGTTTGTGGATGTGTGTGGGAGTGAGTTGTAGAAGTTCTTTAAATTCTGAGTATTAATCCCTTGTCAGATATAAGTTTTACAAATATTTTCTCTCATTCTGTGAGTTCTTTTTACTGTCTTGCTATCTCCTGTTTCTATGTATTTTATATTTTATGCTACTTAAACGAATTATTTTTATTTCATTTTCTGATTATTGTCTATATATTAAAATAGTTAATTTTTTAAAACAATAACTTTATAGCCATCAACTTTGTTAATTATCTTATTAATTCTAGTACTTTCCCTGTAGATTCTTTGAGATTCCTTATTAATTCTAGTACTTTCCCAGTAGATTCTCTCAAAGAATGCAGGAATATAGCATCTGCCTGCAAGATGCATGCAGGAATATAACATCTGCAAGTAACAACTATTCTATTTCTTCTTTTCCAATTCTAATTGGTTTTATACTTGTTTTTTACATTGGCTGGAAATAGCAACCCACTCCAGTATTCTCGCCTGGAGAATCCCATGGACAGAGGAGCCTGGTAGGCTACAGTCCACGGGGTCGCAAAGAGTTGGACACGACTGAGCAACTTCACTTTCACTTTCACCAGTACAGTGTTGATTAAAAATGACATGAGCAACTCTTGTCCTATTCCTAGTAAGGAAAAAAGTTTAATGTTTTCTATTAAGGATGATGTTTTTGTAAATGCCATTTATTGAGTTCAAGAAGTTTCCTTCTATTCTAAATTTGCTGAGACAGCTTTCATAAATAATATTTAATTATTTGCATCTATTAAGATAATCACAGTTTCCTTCATTGAATCCATTAATGTGATAAATTATATTGATTAATTCTGCAACGTTAATTTCTAGTATAAACTGTCGTATATATGATCACGATATAGTATCTTTTTCTAATATTTCTGGATTCTGCTTGCCAAATGTTTTTTAGAAATGTTTTGTTTCTATATCCATGAGTAAGACTTTTGTAGCCTGAATGTTTCATTTGCGCAATTTTTTTGAGATTTTATTATTATGATTAAGTTAACCTCGCAGAAAGAATATGCCTACTTTTTATATTCTCCAGGACAGTTTACATAAGATTAATGTGTTTAATCCCTAAATATTAAGTAAGTCAAGGCATCTGGGCCAGGAGATTTTTGTTTTGTTTATCTTTGTTTAAAGGCTTTTCATTGTAGACTTAATATTTGTTATTAGTTACAAAACTAATCTCATTTTTCTCTTTCCTTTTGTGTCCATTTGGCGAGTTGTGTTTTTCTAGGAATTTACACATTGCATCTAAATTTTCAAATTTGGGGTTGTACGTTGTTCATAATGTCCCCTTGTTTTTTTAAGTATTTCTAGGATCTCTGATGGAGTCCCTTTTTTATTTCTAGAATTTACTCTTGCACGTTTTTTTCTGTATTGGTCTCAGTAGATAATGATAAATTTTATTAGTCTTTTCAGACAGCCAAAATGTGGCATTGTTGATCAGCCCTTTTGCATCAGTATTTTAGAGACTTTGCCAAAAATATGCACATAAAGATAAGCATATTGGAAAGTATAAAATACTTTTTATAGTCTTTTTAATTGGAATATAATTGCTTTTCAATATTGTGTTAGTTTCTGCTGTACAACAACATGAATCAGCCATATGCATACATATATTGCCTCTCTCTTGAGACTCCCTCCCAACCCTTATCCCACGCATCTAGGTCATCAAACAGCACCGAGCTGAGCTCCCTGTGCTATATACCAGCTTCCCACTAGCTATCTAGTTTATCCATGGTAGTGAATATATGTCAGTGTTGCTCTTTCATTCACCCCACCCTCTCCTTCCCACCCTGCCCGTGTCCGCAAGTCCGTTCTCAGTGTCTGCATCTCGATTCCTGCCCTGCAAATAGGTTCATCAGTACCTTTTTTCTAGATTCCATATAGATGCCTTAATATATGATATTTACTCATTCAACTATTTTAGGAAATTCTCAGCTATTACATGTTCAAATATTGCTTCTGCTTCCTTTCTTTCTGGAACACCAGCTGCATATTTGCCACAACTTTCTCACTGAATCCTCAAAGTCTCTGGCCCCCTTCTGTATTTTCTATCCTTTTGCTTCTTTGTACTTCTGAATAGTATCTTCTGATCTATATCCCAGCCCACACATCCTCTCTCAAGTGTGCCTAATGTGAAATGAAACCTGTCCATTGATTTGTTGCATTTTTCAGTTCTAAATTTTACTTGATTAATAATCTATGTATATATGCTACTTTTTATAATTCCAGGTTTTTTTTTAACTTCTGAATTACAGACTATTCCTTGTTGCCACAAATGTTCAAATCTGTAGGTTTAAAAATCTACAGATTTATATATTTCAGACTTATAGATTGTAGTTATGTATTGTGTTAGTCACTAAGTCATGTATGACTCTTTGTGACACAATGGACTATATAGCCTGCCCGGCTCCTCTGTTCTAGGGACTTCTCCAGGCAAGAGTACTGGATTGGGTTGCCATTATATAAAGATTTATATATTCTATTTATATAGATTATATTTATAAATATATATATATATATAGACTTTACTTGGACATAATAAGCAGAGCTGTTTTATAGTCTGTGGCTTCCTGTTGGGGGCCAGAGTGAGGTACTCCGCCCATGACAAAGGTCATGAGGAAGGAGGCTCGACAAACGCAAAGGCGGGATCGAACCTCAGGAGTCCCCCTGGAACTCCTTGAGCATCTACCCCCATAACCAGAGCCTGCCTACTTTACTACTTTGTGCTCTCACCTACACCTCTGACTTTACGGGGGGCTGTCCCCCACCACCTCTTTCGGAGAAGGAGTTAACCTAGAGCTCCAGTCAATAAAAACTCTTGGGTGTGACAAGAGTGTTTTAACCTACAAACTCCTCTGAAGGTTCTCTAGCCTGCCTGACAGGCTCGTCCAGCCACATGTGATTGCTCACAGCCTCCCAACTGTGAGAGGCACAAAATGCTTTAAACCCTCTAAAAACAGGTTCTTTAGAGAAGTTAGAAAACTATTAGTATAAGTATAATGGGCTGATTAGAAATTGTGTTGGTGAAGGGTTTTTCATTTGTTGAGCCAATGTTTGTTGCTAAGTCTCCACATCCCCTGCCCTTACACACATTAATGAATATATAGAATTAACCTTTGATATTAATCACGTTAGACCTTAGGCTAAGTAAATTCTTTCCTTAACTAAAACCCACTACACCCTCACCCTGTAGGAATGTAACTTTACTTGGGTGGCGTCTGTTTTGAGAATAATCAGCCCTGGAGAAATAAGTGTCCTGATTGACTGACCGCTGTCACAAGGAGAGGGTCGTAAATTGTCAGCAGGCCCCCCTGGCCAGAAGATGATGTAACACCCCTAAGACCTCTGTATATATTTGTGTGAAGCACCTGACTTTAATAAAAGTCAGGACTGCTGTCCCCACGTGACTTTTGTATAACATCTTAGTGTATAAAAACAGACTCTGGAAAATAAAGAATTGGGATCAGTTTCTCAAAATACTGGTCTCCCCATGTCTCTCTCTCCTTCTGGCTGAGTCTCCATCTGGAGCGCGGAACCCACCAAGCTTACTAATTTTGCCTGGGCTTCTAAGATCCGACCGGGGAGGCCTCAGTGTCTCCTCTCCTTCGGGAGAACGGAAGGACGCCTGCGGCCTACGTAAGTGGTGCAAGCTTCTTGTCTTGAAGTTTTATTGGTCCCCCGCGTAAACCAAGCTACTCAGCCTCTTTTCTCCACTGAATTTTCCTACTGAGCTATCCTTATTCTATTACTCTTTATATCTCTAATTAATATCTAATTGAAACTATCGTATCCTGACCCTCGCCGACGCCGTCTCTCCTTCGAGTACCCTGGATCAGCCGGGGCTGGTCCCCGGCAGCTTCCTTTCTTTTTACCTGTTGTTTCTGTAGGTTTCTATTGCTAGTTTCTCTCTTCTCATAGGTCTGGTATCTGAAAAACTAAATGTGAAAATGGTATGAGGTCTAGGATGATACTATCTTCCTCCAGAGATGATTGCCATTTGCTTTTCCAATCACCTATACCTATTAGAAATGGGATTACTTTATTCCAGCATAGGTTCAGACACTTTTGGTGTCTGCTCAGCACCACACAGGAGGAGCTACAGCAGACTCGGCAAGCCACAGGAGAAGGGTCTAATTTCAGAGAAGGTGGCACCCTTCTATGGTGGGACCTCACAGGTGGATAATGAACTGACTTCTCCCAGTCCAGTACATACTAGAAACACTTCTTAAAGATGGGCAATCAGCTTCGGGTTATTGCACAAGGAATGGGATTGGGGATGGGGGGAAGGGGTTGCTGAGTACTCAGACAAATTTGGCTTCCACTTCAAGTCCCACCTCTAATCAGCTGTTTCCTTTTGACCAAGTTCCTGGGTCAAGCCAGCTTTGGTGTCCTAATCTGTAAACTGGGAGTAATTTCATGGCTGCAGTCACCATCCACACTGATTTTGGAGCCCAAGAAAATAAAGTCTGTCACTGTTTCCACCTTTTCCCCATCTATTTGCCATGAAGTGATGGGACCAGATGCCATCATCTTATTTTTTTTAATGTTGAGTCTTAAGCCAACTTTTTCACTCTCCTCTTTTGCCCTCATTAAAAGGCTCTTTAGTTCCTCCTCGGAGAAGGGGGTGACAAAGGATGAGATGGTTAGATGGCATCACTGAGTCAATGGACATTAGTTTGGGCAAAGTCTGGGAGACAGTGAAGGACAGGGAAGCCTGGAGTGCTGCAGTCCATGGGGTCACAAAGAGTCAGACACGACTTAGCAACTGAACAGCAAAAACAAAATTGGGAGTCAATATCCTATACTTCATGAAATAAGATTATGAGAATACAATGAAATGTCACCTACAAAACACTTCATAAAATACCTGTCACGTATAAGAGGTCAATAAATGCTCAATCCTCTCTTTCCTTTGTGCCTAAACCAAGCCTGCTTTAGCAACAAAGTCCATTCCTTTCCCTGTATTAGAGGAGTGAATTTGGGAAATTGGGGCAAAAATATCCCAAAGGGAACAATTGTATATTCTTTTTGAATAGAGAATTCCTGAGCACAAAAACAGCTTGTTACCCCACCAGGGGATAAGCTATGAGTCTGCTAACCAGCGCATCTGTAACTGTCCACTGAACAGCAGATACCTAACCACAACTTACATTGATTCAGCCTGCTTTACACAAACACCCAGATGTGCTCAACATGATTATCCCCATTTCAAGGCAAGAAAACTGAGGGCTTAGAAGGTTAAATAAATGTCGGGCCTCCAACTGGTTATAGATTACGTGTCTGCCATCACTCTGCCTCTTTGCAGAAGCTGCTGTAACAAACCCAGAATGCAATATGTCTCTTCAACTTAAAATTAAAACTGCTCTATCCTTTGGTGATGACAAAGCAGGGAGTTGTTTCACAATAAGGAGGGCAGACCCACACTTGTGGGTTTTTCCCTGCAATAAGAAGTGCTTTGAAACTAAGCCCCAGGCACTGCCTTATCAGAGTCAACCTTGTACAGCCATTTGCAAGAAACCAGCTGCAATGTTGGAGCAGGGGTGATCTAGCCAATAGCGAGTCTTGGCAACCTGGGAAAGAGGAGCCAATCTGTTGACTCTGGTGTCCTTTACTTTGCTAGATGAAGATAAGGATGTTAGAGTTAACACACCAGTAACATTGCAGCCTGCCCCAACTCCTCAGATGATTCTTGGAGAGGTTCATTTGAGTTAAGGACATTTCCCTTTAAAATATAGACCTACCAGCCTGATAGGTCGCACGCAACCAGGTGTCAAGCACTTTTCAATTTTCTTTCAAAATCAATTTTCTTTCTGTTTTTGGGATTGGTGGTTACAATCCAACTACTTCCCTCCCAGCTGAGATCTGCTGGGGCAAAGGGGGGAATGGGACAGACATCTTTATTATTATTATTATTATTATTATTAATTTTTGGCTGTGCTGGGTCTTTGATGCTATGTTTGGGCTTTCTCTAGTTGTGGTGAGTAGGGGCCACTCTTTGTTGCAGTGCCCAGGCTTAGTTGCCCCATGGCACGTGGGATCTTCCCAGACCAGGGATTGAACCCATGTCCCCTGCATTAATAGGCAAACTTCCAACCACTGGACCACCAGGGAAGCCCTAACAGGCATCTTTACAGTATCTATTAATGTGGAAAATTGTGTCAGGCCAGGGATAGATTCAGTCCTTCTTGAATCTATCACAGAGAATCACACATATAGAAGCAGGCACATGCAGATACGTTCACTAAAAATTTGTAGGGAATGACTAAGAACTGTAATAGAGCCATCCCATGGATTACCATCCAGTTGCTACATAGAGCAAGAGCAATCTATATGGTTTGCTAGGCTAGATTTCTAAGATACATTGTTGAGTGAAAAAAAGTGGTACAACAGGTTCAGAATAATCTCTGTTATATACAATATACAGCAAAGCCATCCCACAAAATAATACTCTGTATTTCGTAGGTACCTATCTGTACATGTGAAAGCCTAGCAACAGGTTTTAAAGGGTTGGGAAACCAACCCTGCACACCTCAAAGAAGGTAACAGCTGATACATCCAGATCAAAAGGACTAGAGTTGAGGGAGGGTGGTCAAAGAGACTTTAGCTTTATCTCTAAAAGGAGATATTTTTATAAAAGGGAATTCCCTGGTAGTCCAGTGGTTGGGATTCTGTGCTTTTACTGTGGAGGAGGCAGGTTCCATCCCTGGTCTGGGAAGTAAGGTTCTGCAAGTAACATAGTGCAGCCAAAATAAATAAATAAAAGGAGACTATATTTGCATATCACTTGCTGCTGCTGTTCAGTCATGTCTAACTTTTTGCAACCCCATGGACTGCAGCATGCCAGGCCTCCCTATCCCTTACCATCTCCCAGAGTTTGCCCAAGTTCATGTCCATCACATGTGTGATACCATCCAACCATCTCATCCTCTGACACCCTCTTCTTATTCTGCCCTCAATCTTTCCCAGCATCAGGGAATTTTCCAATGAGTCAGTTGTTCACATTAGGTGACCAAAATATGGGTGCTTCAGCTTCAGAATTATCCTTTCAGTGAGTATTCAGGGTTGATTTCCTTTATGATTGACTGGTTTGATCTTCTTGCAGTCCAAGGGACTCTCAAGAGTCTTCTTTAGCACCACATCACTTACATAAAGAGCCTCTTGATGAAAGTGAAAGAGGAGAGTGAAAAAAACAGGCTTAAAACTCAACATTCAAAAAACTAAGATCATGGCATCCGGTCCCATCACTTCATGACAAATAGATGGGGATACAATGGAAACAGTGACAGACTTTATTTTCTTGGACTCCAAAGTCACTGCAGATGGTAACTGCAGCCTTGAAATTAAAATATGCTTGCTCCTTGAAAGAAAAACTATGATAAACCTAGAGAGTGTATTAAAAAGCAGCGACATTACTTTGCCAGCAAAGATCTATATAGTCAAAGCTATGGTTTTTCCATAGCTTTGGGCTTCCCTGGTGGGTCAGATGGTAAAGAGTCTGCCTACAGTGCAGGAGACATAGGTTTGATCCCTGGGCCAGGAAGATCCCCTGGAGAAGGAAATGGCAACCCACTCCAGTATTCTTGCCTGGAAAATCCCATGGACGGAGGAGCCTGGCAGGCTACAGTCCATGGACTCCTAAAGAGTCGGACATGACTGAGCAACTTCACTTTCTTTCTTTCTGTGGTTTTTCCAGTAGTCATGTATGGATGTGAGAGTTGGACCATAAAGAAGGCTGAATGCTGAAGAATTGATGCTTTTGAACTGCGGTGTTGAAGAAGACTTTTTTTTTTTTAATTTTTTTTTTTATACATGACGCAGAGGGATGGTACGGGGAGGGAGGTGGGAGGGGGTTCAGGATGGGGAATATGTGTATACCCGTGGCGGATTCATGTTGATGTATGGAGAAGACTCTTGAGAGTCCCTTGGACTGCAAGGAGATCAAACCAGTCAATACTAAAGGAAAGCAACCCTGAATATTCATTTGAAGAACTGATGCTGAAGTTGAAGCTCCAGTACTTTGGCCACCTAATGCAAAGAACTAACTCATCAGAAAAGACCCTGATGCTGGGAAAGATTGAAGGCAGGAGGAGAAAGGGACAACAGAGGATGAGATAGTTGGATGGCATCACCAACTCGATGGACATGAGTTTGAGTAACCTCTGAGAGATGGTGAAGGACAGGGAAGCCTGGCATGCTGCAGTGCATGAGGTCACAAAGAGTCAAACACAACTCAGCAACTGAACAAGAATGGAAATGAAAATATGATTGAAAGTGTGGTTAGCTGTAATACTGACCACAAGTATCTGCCACTCTTCTTATTCTCCTCTGTCCTGTCAACATCAAGCTTAGTTGATAGGACATAGGTTTTGTTTGCTCTGACCAGTGGAAGGTGAGCAGAAACAGTGAGCATCACTTCTAAACAGAAGCTTGGGGAGCCAATGTGAGTCAACATGCTCTTTTCCCCTCTGCCATGAGACTGGAGATATCTCAAATAGAGGCTGCTCCATCAGCCTGGATCTGGGGGTAGATGAATGTGGAGCCATGCTGCCACTGACCTTTGCTAAGGTGCTTCAGTCGTGTCCAACTCTTTGCAACCCTACGGACTGTAGCCAACCAGGCTCCTCTGTCCATGGGATTCTCTAGGCAAGAATACTGGAGTGGGTTGCCTTCCTCCAGGGGATCCTCTCGACCCAGGGATGAACCCATATCTCTTACATCTCCTGCACTGGCAGGTGGGTTCTTTACCACAGAGCCACCTGGGAAGTCGCTGACATTTGAGGGTTGTAATATGTAATTCAGCAAGAAATAGACCTTTGCTTCATAAGATACTGAGACTGTGGTGCCATTTGTCACTTCAGTGGAGCCTGACCTGTACTAGCCTGTATATCACTAGCGAGCCCAGAGTTAGGAGGAGACAGCAGGCAGGTACTCCAGTGCAGAGGATACAGGGGTAGAGGGAGACAGGGTTTAGAGCCAGACAGGTAGGGAGGTCCTGGCTGGAGGTGAGAAGTACCCTGAGAAAGACACCATTTTTTTTTTTTTTTTTTTTTACTTTGCCCTAAGATCTTGTCCTCAATTGCCTTCTGACAAAACAATTTTGGTTACAATGCGTTATCTTTTATCTGATGGCACTTGCCATGGGCAAACTGGCAGATCTTTGCAGGGAAATCCTGGGAACTTAGTGAGAAAACACTCCCGGAGTGTCTGGGCTTAAAGGTGGCTCCATCTTCCCTGAGCCGAGTTAGCAGGGCATGCCAGCTGTCCATTCCCAAATGGGGCTATGGTTACCTATTTCAAAGCCATTGTGACTTAGAGAAAGCTAAAGTAAAGCTGGAATCAAGATTGCCAGGAGAAATATCAATAACCTCAGATATGCAGATGACACCACCCTTATGGCAGAAAGTGAAGAGGAACTAAAAAGCCTCTTGATGAAGGTGAAAGTGGAGAGTGAAAAAGTTGGCTTAAAGCTCAACATTCAGAAAACGAAGATCATGGCATCTGGTTCCATCACTTCATGAGAAATAGATGGGGAAACAGTGTCAGACTTTATTTTTCTGGGCTCCAAAATCACTGCAGATGGTGACTGCAGCCATGAAATTAAAAGATTCTTATTCTTTGGAAGGAAAGTTATGACCAACCTAGACAGCATATTGAAAAGCAGAGACATTACTTTGCCAACAAAGGTCCGTCTAGTCAAGGCTATGGTTTTTCCAGTGGTCATGTATGGATGTGAGAGTTGGACTGTGAAGAAAGCTGAGCACTGAAGAATTGATGCTTTTGAACTGTGGTGTTGGAGAAGACTCTTGAGAGTCCCTTGGACTGCAAGGAGATCCAACCAGTCCATCCTAAAGGAGATCAGCCCTGGGATTTCTTTGGAAGGAATGATGCTAAAGCTGAAACTCCAGTACTTTGGCCACCTCATGCGAAGAATTGACTCATTGGAAAAGACTCTGATGCTGGGAGGGATTGGGGGCAGGAGGAGAAGGGGACGACAGAGGATGAGATAGATGGCTGGATGGCATCACTGACTCGATGGACGTGAGTCTGAGTAAACTCCGGGAGTTGGTGATGGACAGGGAGGCCTGGCGTGCTGTGATTCATGAGGTCACAAAGAGTCGGACATGACTAAGCGACTGAACTGAACTGAACTGAAAAGAAAAGTCAAGAAAGCAAAAAAATAAATAAATAAAAGCTGCTGGCAAAAAGACTTGACACTATCAATCTGCCTCAGATCAGAGGGTAGCTAATACCTCGCTGCATGGGAAATGACTCACATAAGGTCATGTAACTCAGTCATGTCTTTCACTTTAATTCTGAATGATAGGAAAGAAATGAGCTAATGGGCTACAGGGCTTGGCAGAAAGGGTTTACTGTCTGACCAGAGCTGCTATGCTCAGTGTCCCACCAACTACAAGGCCTTGGGTAAACTACTGAATCAGCTCACCTTGAGCCTTACTAGAAAGTGTCAGGAAATGAGTGTTGTTAACATCTCTGGGCTCAGTTTCCTTACGTGTAAAATGGGCTTAAGAGTACACATTTTGTAGATTTCACGTGTACACATAGTGAAGGGTGGGGTGGGGCAGGACAGCATAGCTGGTGTATTAAGACTGAAGATGATGGCTTGCTGAATGAGAGGGCACCAGCCCCTCACACAGGGTCAACAGGAAGCTCCCCCCACATCCAAACTCTCTCTTTGAGGAAGTGAACACGTAGGGGTCATTTCAACTGAAAGTACAACTTCAATAGACTCACACGAAGGAGGTAAAGTCACAGTATTTATTATTTACAGATCCCAGAAATGGGGGTGGGGTGGGGGTGTGCAATGAGCAGGGGCAGGGAGCGCAGTCCTCTGTTCCAGGTCATGAGTGAGCAGGAGATGAAGAACAGGACAGCAAGCAAGCACCTATTCCTTCTAAGGTGTTGGGGTGGAGGTCACTGACTTTTCACAGGATCAACTCTAAAATGGTTATTTTAAAAGATGACCAGGGAAAAAGCAGAAACTTGTGCTGGAAATCCTAAGCACGGGTCTTTATCATAATGTCCAGACTCTGGATGTGAGCAGAGCTGTCATACCATGAAATGCCTAGGCAGCAACCCAGCATAGCTGTTTTTCATCACAGTGAGGTGGCAGATTTAAACAGCCCTGTATGGAGCCTAGCATGCAGCGGACTCTCAGTGAATATTCATTCCTACCCCTTTTCCACTCCCTGAGCCTCTTCAGGAAGGACAGCCATGAAGCATAAAGGAGAAGAGAGGAGTATCATGTCCCCAGATCAAACCAACCATTGTGAGTGAAAGGGCTTCATCTCCCCCACTGCCTGCAGAAGAAAGCAGCCTCAGAAATAAGCCCACCCAGCACTCTTCCATACCTAGTGGAAGTGGGTGAAAGGGTAACCCACTGTCTCCACTGGGCACCATCTTCCTGTGGCTCAGCCACTCCTCACCATCCCACCATTGAAGAGCTGACCACCCAAATTTCCAGAAGGTCAGCTCACTTCCTTCCACCTATCTCCAGAGCTGGGGGTGAACCAAGGCCACAGTACAGGCCCAAGGCCACCAATCAGCTCAGAGACCTGTCTCAGAGGGGACAATTCAGTAAAAGCTATGTGCTTTTAGTGAGTGATTCCTAATTCTCCAACAAAGCTGGTCTTCCTGTTGTGAATGGACCAAGAAGCCATCCAGTGGGATTCCTCTCTGCCCCACATGTCAGCTTGAACATTCACCTGAATGCAACTTAAGGGCAAACATGGGGCCCTTTGTGCAGTAGACTTTGTGCAGGTCCTTTGGTTCTTGGCCTATAAAAGCCACTGGCCAGTCAGGAGCAGAGCCTCCTGAGGACCAGGTGGGGCCAGCCTGAGAGCTTGGGCTATCCCTTTCAAAGAAATTTTTATTCCTAAGTGGCAAGTGGTCAAGTTGCCCAGTGGTCCTTGACATCTCTTGCCACTTCCAAGGACCTTGTCTCAGGCTTCAGTTGGGCTTCTACAGTAGAGTAAGTGTTGATGTGAGGGAGAACTCATGCATCCCCCATGCCCATCCAAGCACAGATGGAGTTGACCCCACCCTCCACTCCAAGGAGGGCACAGGACTTGGGGCTGGTCAGTCATAAACTTCCATGTTCTTGGTTTTAGCAACTGGATACACCACTCAGAAAACCAACAGAGCCATCAAATTGCAGTGTGATTTTTGCTGGGACTGCTGAGAATTAAGTAAATCCATTATAATGAACTTGATTATGGGAAAAGACAAGCCAAATCTAGAGAGGGGAAGGTGAAGTTCATAAGCATAGAGTATAGTAAAGAGAACGTAGCTGGTGATACTGTTTGAGTTCCTGGATCAAACCATGACTGATTTATCCTTGCAGTTTGTAGTTACATTAGCCAATATATTCTCTTTGATTTAGGCCAGTTTGAGCTGGTTCTGTTTTCTTAAAGTAGTGATAGTTCTCACTAACATATCTTCAGTTCTTTGGGCCCTCCTTTGATTTCCACTGTGGACATGGTTGAGTTTGATCAGATTTCATTGTCATAGATCTCCAGCTTGGGACTTAGCTTCCCTCTGGACTCTGCTGCTTGAGCACATATAATATTGCTTACGAGCCTTTGGCTACAAGCCTGACTTTGACTCCAAGAGCTCCAGTCTGTCTTTATCCACGACCAAGTGTCAACCACTATGGAAAACCTACTCAATCCATCTTCACTCCTCCAGTCCAGGCAGTTGAGACTCTGAGCTCAGAGAAAGGGCAGGAAAAATGTTACCATGTACCCAGAGGAGGAAAATGAAACCAGTTTCTGCACCACCACCCAGCACTAGGACATCAGGACCCCTGCCCTCTGAACCAGATTGGAAGAGGCCCACAAGATTGCACATGATGCTCCCAGCTTATTCCAAGGTCCAGACAAGTAGACACTCCTGTTGCCCAAAGCCTGGATCAGCCTGGGCAGCCTGAACTCTCCCTCAAGGAGGCCATGAATGGTCTTTACTTGCTCATTCTCTCTTGCAAATGGTCACTTAAGAATGTCAGCTGAATTTTTCCCTGACAGTGATCATGGACAGAGAGCCCACCTTTTCCCTAAACTTGTCTCTTCTGCTGTTCTCCTTTAAGACATCAGAGACATGCATTCTAGGATTCCAGGACCTGAAGTAAGATGACATGGTAACCTCCACACTCTCCGCAGTCCTACCCAGCATCACCTACGTGAACAACAGGGACCCTCGATGAGAACTAGATGATGGCAGAATCCACACTTTTGCAACTGCAGCAGGAAGGAAAGATGGTCACAGCCCCTTTATGAAATGAGCCACAGCATCCAGAATCCTCGAGGAGCAGGGGAAGTAAAAGAAGCTCATGTCAGCGGTGGTCAACACTCCATGAAAACCATCCTCCATGTGGTGCCAAGTTACTCTAACCCCTAGGTCCTCCAACCTCTTCTTGTACAACAGCGAATCGTCCCGAAGTATATCGTACTCACAGCTCACGATGCAAGCTTCAGGGAGCCGAGACACTACTTCATCGTCTGCAATCAAGGGTGAGTTTACCACATCTAGAGTGATTTTTGTCTCCAGATAGGCAGCCTCATTCAGGGGCTCACGGGACATAGGCAGGTAACCTCTCTTCTTAAACTTGTCTGGGATGTTTTCTGCACTCAACCACTTCCTGTACTTTTCCCAGACTTCGGCAGGCAAGTGGGCGCCTTTCAATACAGTGCTTATCCAGGAGGGGCTGATGTCCAGGTAACCACACCAACAATAGAAGGCCAAATTGTGGTTAAGCAGTGGTATGTTTTTGTTTTGCTGATGGGAAGGGGACTGGAAATTCAGGCCCTGGAGAGCGGAATAGATGAGGATCTGAGCACGAATCTTGGGGAGATCAGAACGGTCCACAAACTTTTGACAAAGAACCGTTGCCACGCTCCCGCCCACACTGTCACCACAGACTATGACCCGGGCTGGATCCACCCCATATGTATCCAAGGACTTCAAGAAGTGCATTGTACCCACCATGCAGTCTGTTAGTATCACTGGAAACCTATGCTTAGGCAACATGCGGTATCTGAAAAGGAATCAAGGAATATGGTTTACACTTACCACTCCTACAGGGCCCAAAACACCTGTGTCTAACATCCTTCTACCCATATTTCTTCTATAAAGTTCTTTTTCTGAGGCTTGAGAACGTGAACTCAAAGTAGAAGGCTTAAATGAGATGATAGACAAAGCCTTCAATGCCCAGGCACATAGGCTCAGAAATGCCTGAGGACTGACTTCTGTCAATTTTACTTACTTCACTGGTTATATCCCCACCAAGATGTTGGCAGTGGATATCTCTTCCTGGCATGTGCATTTAAATGAAACTGCAGGAACAGCTTCACATCAGAAGGAACCACCCAGGCCCTGGGTGATGATGTGTCAGGCAGCAGGCAGGACACCCAGGGAAGGTCTCTGTGCCCTGTTGAGGTTCCAGGTCGTGTGGTGACTCGCCCAGATCAGTTAGGAGAGACAGTGGCATTTTCATTTTTCCTGCTTCCTTCAGTGGGTCTCACCAGGGTGGATCCCCCTCTCTGGAGCATGGAAATGATGTGGCAGTGTTTGAGGCTGTCCTGGTTACAGTGCAGGGCATTGTGTGCATTTGGTGGAGGGAGGTACTCAGTGTGTAGAAGGTGCAGGGCTGTTCTGCTTCACATACAGTATTCCACCCAGACATGCACTGGTAGTGAAGTTCTGCCCCGGATGTACTTTGCAAAGACCACCCAGATGTACTTTGCAAATACCACCCCCTATCCAGTTTCCAGATGATGCAATGCTCTAAAGGCATCCTCCCTTGTGGCTCAGCTGGTAAAGAATCTGCCTGCAATGCAGGAGACCTGGGTTTGATCCCTGGGTTGGGAAGATCCCCTGGAGAAGGGAAAGGCTACCCACTCCAGTATTCTGGCCTGGAGAATTCCATGGACTGTATAGTCCATGGAGTCGCACAGAGTTGGATACGACTGAGCGACTTTCACTTTCACTTTCAAGGGCCACCCGCAGGAGGAATGCCCCATCTCTGCCTCTCCCTGCTTCTCCCTTCCTCTCTTTCTTCCCTGCCCTCCTGCTCACCATCATCTCACAGCCCATCCTGTGCTCCTGGCATCCCTCAACACCTGCCTGCCACAGACTCCTGGCTCCCTCCCCTTTATTGCCCCTGGGGCTCCTGGAATCCCAGCATCTCTCCACCCTTGCCTTACTCACCCAACTGCTAGAACCACTGCATCACTCTTCTTGCACAAGTTACAGCATATGCCATGGTATGTTTCTAAAAAATAAAAGGTTTGAAACGTTCAAGCAAGGGAGGTTAAGTGGGCTCCTTTTGCCAGCCATCCTCACCTGCCCCTTCTTAAGGATAACCTCAGAGGTCAAAGGGCTGGGTTGATTCTAACAAGGGTTTGCAGATTCTCCTCCAGCTGTAGTCAGCCTTCCTCTCTACTTTCTCACTCTCGTCTGTCGAGCTGTCTCAACAGCTTTCTCTAAGATTCACCCCCACCCCACACTTGCAACCCTATCGATTCTACAGTGCATTCACAGCATCTGAGAAGATGTCTGACCATGGAGTACAGTAGTTCAGTGGGTGAGCTATGGATTCAGACCTGAGTTCAGATCCCAAGTTTTCCTCCTTTTAGCTTGACCTAAAGTTGTACCGGGTGGGTCCCTTCACCTCCCTGAGGCTTCATTTCCTCTTCTGTAAAATGGATATAATGACAGTGACAGGGTTGCTGGGAACTTAGATGAGATGCTTTCCAATATATATTCGGTGCAGACAAATACTGTTTGATTCCACTTACACGAGGTATGTAGAATATAGAATAGTCAAATTCATATTCAGAGAGTACACTGGTAGATGCCAGGGTCCACTGGCGTGTTGGGAAGAGAAATGAGGACTAAGTGTTTAATGGGGACAGAGACTCAGTTTAGGAAGGTAAAAAATTCAGGAAATAGATGATGGTGAGAGTTGTACAACAATGTGGATGTATTTAGTGCCACTGAACTGTACCAATAAATATGTTTTATATTATGTGGATTTTACTACGATTTAAAAAAATTTACAAAAAAGATTATGCATCTACACAGATTCCATAGTATCTGCCATGTAAATATTAATAATGTCAACAAATAAATATTGGCTCACTATCATTGATTATGCAAACCATAACAAAACCACGGTTGTATTAAATCCCTTATTCTCAAAGTCTACAGCAAAGAGACTCTGGCATTCCACAGATCAAGAAGTACTATGTAAAGGTGTTTTTTCTCCCTAATTTCTCCACAATAGAAAAAATTAAGACATATTAACACTGACCCAATTTTGTACTCATCCCCCCCCCCTCACTAATTTTCCTCTACTCTTTGGTCCTCCTGTCTGTCTGTACCAGAAATTTGTCTCAAGCAATACCTATTGTGAAACACACTTGTGTTTTCATTGTTTTTAATCCTTATTTACAACTAAATAGAGGTGGTGGTCACACATTTGAATGTACTAAATACCACCGAATTGTACACTTTAAAATGGTGAATTTTATGTTGTGTGAATTGTGTGTGTGTGTGTGTGTGTATAGAGAGAGCGACAGAGAAAGTGAAGTCACTCAGTCATGTCTGACTTTTTGTGATCCCATGGACTGTAGCCTACCAGGCTCCTCTGTCCACGGAATTTTCCAGGCAACAGTACTGGAGTGCATTGCCATTTCCTTCTCCAGGGGATGTTCCCAACCCAGGGATCAAACCCGGGTTTCCCACATTGCAGGCAGACGCTTTACCATCTGAGCCACCAGAGAAATCCTTAATATATATGTATGGTATATATCGGAGAAGGCACTGGCACCCCACTCCAGTACTTTTGCCTAGAAAATCCCATAGACGGAGGAGCCTGCTAGGCTGCAGTCCATGGGGTCGATAGAGTCGGACACGACTGAGCGATTTCACTTTCACTTTTCACTCTCATGCATTGGAGAAGGAAATGGCAACCCACTCCAGTGTTCTTGCCTGGAGAATCCCAGGGACGGGGGAGCCTGGTGGGCTGCCATCTATGGGGTCGCACAGAGTCGGACACGACTGAAGCGACTTAGCAGCAGCATGGTATATATACATATGTATATGATCTGGGCCCCGGTAACTGTCCTGGTGTCCCCTGGCCATAATAGCAGCTTTGAGACCCCAGGAAGATGATAGGAGTGCCACCTCCTGCTGAAAGGTGTGTCCACCTGGCTGTGCTCTGGGACATCTGTGCAAGGGATCTAAGGAAAGGACTCTTACTCAAGCTCCCTAGGATGCCCCCACCACCATGGTAGAACACAATGCCAGGCCTGAGACCGCTCGCGGGTGCCTTGGGCTGATACAGCTTCACCGGGATCGTCCCAAACTGGAGGTCCTTGACCACCACATCTGGATGCTTCTTTAGTGGCAGCAGATCGTGAACGAAACGGACAAATTGGGGCATAGAGCAGATTCTCAGTTTCTCAAAAATCAGCCCCTGTTGGTGAGAGAAAAGGAAATGGGATGAGAAGGGTTTCAGAGTGTGCTGTGCCAGGGCTCTACCACCACAGTACCCTCTGCAGAGTGGCTGCAGACTGGACCACAAGCCTGCAAGTCCCCCACTATGCCTCCATCACTTGCAGAAAATCCATCCTCACTGAGACCCTCACTGCTCCAGTACCAGCACCTCTCAATCCTCTCTCTTCAGACACCCAGCCCCACAAACCAGGCTCTGGTCACCCTTCAAGGGACCCTAGAAAGGCTCCCACCTCAGCCTGCACATGTGGTCTTTTCCCAGGGAGGCCTTTCTGGACCATTCTGGTCATCATAGCCATCCTAAGCATCTGCTGCTATTTTAAAGAGTGGTAATTGCATAGTGGTTATGTTTTTTTAAAGGGATGGTGGGGCAGAGGGAGGTCTTATTTTTTAGAAATACCTAGAGAAATATTTTTAGATAAAAATAATATGATATCTGGGATCTACTTATAAGGAAATGGGAATGAAGGAAAACGTAATGGCACAGATGAAGTAAGATTGGTTGGGAATCAATAATCATGAATAATATGAGTTGAATGTCTGAGGCTTCTTTATACTATTCTGTCTCCCATCTTTATTCTGTCTCCTGTCTTTATACTATTTTCTCTGGGTTATATCTGTAAGTTTGCATGATAAAAAATATAAACAAGTAATGTGGGCTCTCCCCCAGGCACTCTCTTTCTAGTGGTTCCTCATCCTTTCTGTACCAAGGGCATTTGGGCTTCTAGCAAAGTTTGTGGCCTTTTCACAGAATACATTTGAATATATAAAATAAATACATAGGATTATTACATTTTACTGAAATATAGTTATCAAAATACTAGAGTAAATGTATGCTGTAATAATATACCTTCAGTACTTCCTTATTAGCATACTAAATAGAAGATCTAGTGGCTGGTCTAATACTATCATAATTTCAAAAGAACAAGGTACACATGCGATTGTTTGCAATCTGCTATGCCTGTAATAGGCTCTGAGAATATCCATGATTCCTCTTGCTGACAAAGTTGAGGGTTCTGCTGTCCCAATGGTGATTTGTTCCCTTCATGCATGATGGAAGGAAATACCACATTTGCATTAGATGTTAAGTGAAAATGGGGCAATTTTCACCCCATCCAAACTCATGGACTCTGCATTCTGTTACCCTTGGCGGTTCTAGGAACTCCAGGTTAAGAAACCCTACTATACTCTACTGTAGCCCTACTGTTTTACTCTCCTCACAGCACCTCCCACTTTGTCATTTGGTTTATTTGTAGCAAGTTTGCTTATTTATTGCTGACTCCCCACCTGGCACTGCCCTGAGTGTTCAGACTGCCTGCAAGTCACCTCTGTCTGGGGCTTTATTTCTCTCACTCATCACTAATCCTCAGAGCTGGAAAGGGAGAATGATACATAGCAGTTACACAACTTTGTAGGAAAAAAAATCAAAAAATAGCAATAAGGCTAATATTTATGGATGGTTTACTCTGTGCTGGGCACATAAAGTCCACTCTGAGTAGATTAACTCATTACGTACCCACCAAGTGCTATGAAGCTGGGTCTCTTACTTTCCCTGATCCTGCAGATGAGGAAATTGAGTCACTGTATTTGGAAACCCAAAGTGTAGACTATGAGAGTCAAGGCCAGGAAAACCACAGGACTGAACCATCCCATCTCATACAAGCTGACCCTACAGGTAAGAAAATTGGCCCCTGAGTTCTCCTGCATCAAGGTTACATTGAGAACAAGTGCTTGCCATCACTTTTCATGAAGTAAGAGACTAAAATGTATCTTCTGTATTCAATCTCCATCAGCCCTCTGGAAATCACAGCAAATACTAATTGGCAATATTTACACAATCCTTGCCATGATATACTTACAAGTATTTGATTAAATTATACAAACCAGCAACAATGAGCAGAATCTGACTATATTACAGAAAGAGTTTTCCATCTCTCAAAAGCAATAAAGTATTTTTCTAAAAAGTCACATTCTGGAGTTGCACTCATCTCTACTCATTTACTCATCTGCTGCATCTCTTTATTTTGTGGTTGGCGGGTTCTAGGTAGCAGGTAGCCAACACAGGCCCCAAATTCAGAACAATTATCCCTGTCTTCACCACTCCACAGAATGGTGGATGTCATGGAGAAAATAAGACAGGAGGTGGGGTGGAATTTCTCTGTTATCTGAGGAAGTGAATCATTTTTGGAATGTTGTGGCTCTTAGCCCAGGCCAGCTTGAAAAACATCAGGAAGAGGTTAAGAACCATGTTATCCAATAGAAAATCTTCAGGTTTGGTAATACACCGTCAGCCTCCATAGCCATGATGTGACTGTTAGTTTAACTGAAAGCTACTGGTATGTTCTTTTTCTAGTTAATGTTGGTTGCTCAGTCATGTCTGACTCTTTGCGACCCTGTGAACTGTAGCCCGCCAGGCTTTTCTGTCCATGGGATTCTTCAGGCAAGAATGTTGGAATGGGTAGCCATTCCCTTCTCCAGGGGAGCTTCCTGACCCAAGGATTAAACCTGCAAGGGCAGGCAGATTCTTTACTGTCTAAATCACCAGGGCAGCCCTTTGTTTTCTTAATCTGCTCTTAATCATCTGGAAAGAAAGTGAAGTTGCTCAGTCATGCCCGACTCTTTGCAAACCCATGGACTGCAAAGGCCTGCCAGGCTCCTCCCATGGGATTTTCCAGGCGAGAGCACTGAAGTGAGTTGCCATTTCCTTCTCCAGGGGATCTTCCTGACCCAGGGATATTATTCTCTGGAGGAGGGGACAAACAAAACACAAAACTCACCCATGTTATCAAAAGCTGGAGGATGCAGTTGAGGACCCGCAGTCTCATTGGATGGCTGATGGCAGCAGGGATATCTGTGGTGAGGAAGTGGTTGCTGAAGACCCATAGTCCGACACCCACGGAGGCCACACAAGCTATAGCAAGGAGCAGGAGGAAGAACGAGATCAACATCCTGCTGTTTCTACCATGGGAGAGGCCAAGAGGAGACTGTGCTCAGGACAGGACCATTTGATACAGCTGGGAGACGGCAGATGTGCTCCACTTATAAACCACCACCTGCACTCTCCACCTTCCCATATCTTGCAAGCATTGGTCCAGCCAGGTGAGTCACAAACTCAGGTGAGGGCCTGGTTTTAGGACAGGGCCCATACAGAGGACAAAGTGGCTTGTGCAACCTGACCCAGCTGGAAAGGAGAACTCCAAAGTCCAAGTTTGCGTCTAGCACTGCTACTAGAAATGGCCTTAGCTAAATGACTGCAAGGAGATCAAACCAGTCAGTTCTAAAGGAAATCAGCTCTGAAGATTCATTGGAAGAACTGATGCTGAAGCTGAAGATCCAATACTTTGGCCACCTGATAGGAAGAGCCAACTCATTGGAAAAGACCCTGATGCTTGGAAAGACTGAAGGCAAAAAGAGAAGAGGGCAGCAGAGGAGGAGACAGTTGGATGGCATCACTGACTCAATGGACATGAGTTCAAGCAAACTCTGAGAGATAGTGAAGAACAGCGGAGCCTAACATGCTGCAGTCCATGAGGCTGCAAAGAGTCAGATGCAACTTAGAGGCGGAACAATAACAAAGTGAATGTGGACATCATACACAGTGTTCCTTCCACTAACACTCTGACCTCTTCACCACCTCCTAATTCCACTCTGGTTGCGCTGACTAATCCTCAACCTCCCAGAGGCCCCAGGGCCTTGGAACTTACTATTCCGTGTGCAACATTCTTCCCTGAGACTTCAGCTGGCCTCAATCACTCCCCTACTGTGAGTCTCTGCTCAAATGTCACTTTCTGAGTGAGGCCAAACCTGGCCACCTTATTTAACATTGTAAGTCCCCACCAGTATTCCTATACCCACCCTGGCCCACCTGCATACTCTATTGCTATGGCCTTTATCATTGTCTGGGATACCACATGCTTCACTTGTTCACATATTACCTTGAATGTAACCTCTGTGAGGACAGGAATTTTTGTTTTGTTCCTCGCTTTCTCCTCAAAAGCTAGATCAGGGTTTGGTACTTAGTGGGTGCTCAGCAATGTCTACTGAACGAAAGAATGAATGAACAGGCTTTGTCCTTTTCATCATAAAGCAGAGAAGAAAAAACTGAACTCACCTCTTTCCAGATTGGGTCAGAGATTGATATCAGCATTCAGAATCTTCCCTAACCACACAGTCCCTCGTCCTCTGTAATAATGATGATGTCTGCCATTTCTCCTACCACCCCCACCCTCATGTCAGGGCAGTGGTTTTTAAACAAGGGGATTTTACCCCGCCCCCCTGGGCACATCTGGTCATGTCTAGAGGCATTTTTGGTTTTCGCCACTCTGTGGGGTGGGGACTGGCACTGGCATCTTGCAGGTGGACCCCAGAGATGTTGGGAAGCATTGTACAGTGCACAGAATGGTCCCCAGAACAAGGAATTTTCTGGTCCAATGTATCAATAGTATTGAGGTTGAAAAACCCTGAGTTAGTAAGACTTGGATTTGTATCCTGCTGAATGCCAGCATTCTGATCATGAGCAAGTTATACTCTCTGATCCCTCATTTTCAAATCTGTAAAATGGGAAGGATAATAATAGTACCCCCATGGAGTTGTTGGGTGAAACAAAGGCACTGTGTCTGTAAGCACCTAGCCTGAGCCTGGGTGTTTTGTTGTTCAGTGGCTAAGTCATGTCCCACTCTTTGTGACCCCAAGAACTGCAGCACTCCAGGCTTCCCTGTCCTTCACTATTTCCCAGGGTTTGCTCAAATCCATGTCCATTGAGTCAGGGATGCCATCCAACCATCTCATTCTCTGTCATCCCCTTCTCCTGGATGTGGGAACACTCAATACATTTCAGAGAGCAAGGCTGAGACAAGGTTTATAACAAAAGACAAAATAGGGCATTATATAATGATAAAGGGATCAATATAAAAAGAATATCATTCATTAACATATATGCACCTAATATAGCAAATAATTAAGCAAATATTTATAGACATAAAGGAAGAAACTGATAATAATATTATAAGATTAGGGGACTTTAACAGCCAACTTACATCAATGGACAGATCACCCAGACAGAAGATCAATAAGGAAGCAGTGAGACATAAATTGAAGCTGAAAGGAATGTCTACAGGACATTCCAACCAAAAACAGAACACACATTCTTTTCAAGTGCATATAGAGCATTTTCTAGAACAGATCACATACTAGGGGGAAAAAACCAAGACTCAACAAATTTAAGATGATAGAAATTACGTTAAGTATTTTTCTGAACACAATAGTATAAAACTGGAAATCAAATACAGGAAGAAAATGGGAAAATTGCAAACATGTGGAGACTAAACCATATGCTACTAAACAAATGTGATCTTAGAGAAAATGCTTTAAATTTTCACTGTTGAGCATGATGTTAGCTTTGTTATAAATAGCCTTTATTATGTTAAGGTATGTTCCAATTACACCAACTTTGTAGAGAGTTTTTATCATTAATGGATGATGAATTTTGTCAAATTTTTTTTCTGTATCTATTGACATGATCATGTGATTTTTATTAATGTTATGTGGTGTGTCACACTGACTGATTTGCAAATCAGTCAAATTTGCAAATCAATTTGCAAATCAAATCCTACTTGATCCTAATGCATAATTCTTTCAGTGCATTATTAAATTTGATTTGCTAACATTTTGTTGAGCAGTTTGCATCTATGCTTGTCAGGGATATTGGCCTATAAATTTTTGTGTGTGTATCTTTGGTTTTGGTATCTGGGTAATGCTGGCCTCATAGAATGAGTTTGGAAGCATTCACTCCCTTGATGTTAGCTCTTTATATATTGGTAAAGTTCACCCGTGAAGCTTTCTGGTCTTTGACTTTAGCTTATTGATAGTTTTTAAATTACTCATTCAGTTTTATTATTATTAACTGGTCTACTCAGATTTTTCTGTTTTTCCTGATTCAGTCTTGGAAGATGATATGTTTCTTCAAAATGGCCCAATTTGTAATCATATAATTGTTCTCAGTATTTTTTATGATTGTTTGCATTTCTGTGATATTGGTTGTAACTTCTCCTCTCACTTCTAATTTCATTCATTTCGGTCCTCTCTCTTTTGTTCTGGTACATCACCATTTCTTTTCTCTTGTTTCTATCTTTCTCCAAGCAATTCTCAACATCTGACATACTGCGTATTTCTACATATTCTCTTGCTATGTCTCATCCATGAAATTAAAAGACACTTGCTCCTTGGAAGAAAAGTTATGACCAACCTAGATAGCATATTAAAAAGCAGAGACATTACTTTGCCAACAAACGTCTGTCTAGTCAAGGCTATGGTTTTTCCAGTAGTCGTGTATGGATGTGAGAGCTGGATTATAAAGAAAGCTGAGCACCGAAGAACTGATGCTTTTGAACTGTAGTGTTGGAGAAGACTCTTAAGAGTCCCTTGGACAGCAAGGAGATCCAACCAGTCCATTCTAAAGGAGATCAGTCCTAAATAGTCATAGAAGGACTGACGCTGAAGCTGAAACTCCAATACTTTGGCCACCTGATGCAAAGAGCTGACTCATTTGAAAAGACCCTGATGCTGGGAAAGATTGAAGGCAGGAGGAGAAGGGGATGACAGAGGATGAGATTTTTGGATGGCATCACCGACTCAATGGACATGAGTTTGAATAAACTCTGGGAGTTGGAGATGGACAGGGAGGCCTGGCGTGCTGCAGTCCATGGGGTCACAAAGAGTCGGACAAGACTGAGCGACTGAACTGAACTGATGTCTCATCAGAATTATCCAGTGACTTCCCTCCTCACCCTTAAGAAAAGCCAAACTAATCACAGTGGCTGAGAAAACTACCAGGAATGGTTTCTGTTACCCCACTGACCTCTTTTCATCCTATTTGTCTCCTCAGTCACTCTGCCAGTCACCCTGGGCTCCCTGTTGCTCCTTGAAGGCATCAGGCTGCTTCCTGCCATAGAGCCTTAGTACTTTCTCTTCCCTCTGTTCATTAGGTTCATCTCACAGATATCTGCATGGCTAACACTCTCATTTCTTTCAGAATTTATGATCATACAGGTCTTCCTTAACTATCCTATTTGTAATTCCATCAATTCCCCTCTGCACCAGAACTCCTCATTCTCTTTTTACTGCCTAGCAAATATCACCTTTTATCATACCATGCATTTATTTATCTCATTTACTCCATGAATACTGTAAGTTTCATGAAAACAGGGGTTTTTGACTCACTTAAAATCATTTAAAGTGTCTCAATAAACAGTGGTTGAATGAATGAACAGAAGGCTGAAAAATAGGAAATGCAAAGGCAAAGATGTAAGGGATTTTAAGAAAATATTAAAATTCTAATTTGGCCTGGTTCCTTCTGAGATGCCTGATTGCATTGCTGCAGTATTGTGGATACAGTGGTGTGGCATTTCCTGCCTTAGATGCTAACTCAATGCTGACTTTGCTAAAGGGAAGGAACCATTACATTTTGCATGGAGGTAGTGACTAACTTTCCCTCTCTCTACCAGATAATGTTGTTTTGAGCCTTCACTGCCACCAAAGGATCACTTCCAGATTTCTCAGCTGGGCAACCCATGGATTCTTTGACAACCCTTGGGATTCTACTCCTACAGAGTTATGCATTTCCTAACTGCTGTTCATTGTCACATAACAGGCATTTGGAGGCAGAGGAAAGGGAAGTCAAAGTTTCAGTTAATGACCTCTGTTGCTTTGGTGTGTAGGAGGCAAAATCATCTGTTGAGAGAGGGTTGAGCTAGGATAGAGATGATGAAATATGAACCATCACTGATGAGTCTGGGAAAGATGGCTGATAACAGAAAAGAGAGTGGTTGAGCAGGATAAATGTGTTTGGGAAAAACACAGTATTTAAGATGTTTGAAGTAGGTTTTAGAAAAATGCATCATTTGTGGTTTAAAATTTAAATGATTAACAAAATACATTTTAAAATTTCAGCCTCACCAATATCTTTAAAAATGTATATGTAGTACATATATAGGACTTCCCTGGTGGCTCAGATGGTAAAGCGTCTGTCTACAATGTGGGAGACCCAGGTTCGATCCCTGGGTCAGGAAGATCCCCTGGAGAAGGAAATGGCAATCCACTCCAGTACTATTGCCTGGAAAATCCCATGGAATATTACTCAGTCATAAAAAAGAATGAATTTGAGTCAATTCTAGTGAGGTGGATGAACCTAGAGCCTACTATACAGAGTGAAGTAAGTCAGAATAAGAAAAACAAATGCATTTATATGGAATCTAGAAAAATTATATTGATGAACCTATTTGCAAGGAAGGAATGGAGACACAGTTGTAGAGAATGGACTAGTGGACGGAGAGAGGGAGGGAGAGAGTGGGATGAATGGAGAAAGTAGCATCAGCACACATACACTATCGTGTGTAAAATGGATAGCTGGTAAGAAGTTGCTGTATAACAAAGGGAGCCCAATCTGGTGCTCTGTGATGGCCAAGAGTGGTAGGATCGGGGGGAGGGGACAGAGGCTCAAGAGGGAGGTGACATATGTATAATTATGGCTGATGCATGTTGTTGGATGGCAGAAACCAACAGAACATTGTAAAAATTAAAAAACAAAAAACGCATGTTAAATATTGATATATATTTTTTTCATACCAAAATACTTTAATGGGAATATCCAATCCTCGCAAAGGTAAGGAAGCAAGAATACGTACATAAAGCTGTTAACCTTTCAGAACACAATTCAGCTATATGTATCACAAGACTTAAAAATGCTTTATACCTTGAATATTAGTAGTAACTATTAGGTTGATGCAAAAGTACTTGTGATTTTGCAGTGTTGAAATTTGCCATTTGCTATTGGAATATATTCTTAAATAAATGTGGTTATGTTATACATCTTTTTAATGCACACTTCTCATTTTATGTTCTTTTGTTAATGACTTATTACTCGCTATTTATTTTAAATTTATTTGAGACTATAGAAAAAATGTTAGATAAAAAGCAAATTCCACTGATTTTTTTTTTTAATTCGAGTTCAAAATGGGTTATAAAGTAGCAGAGACAACTCACAATATCAACAATGCATTTGGCCCACGAACTGCTAATGAACACACAATGTAGCGGTGGTTCAAAAAGTTTTGCAAAGGAGACAAGGGCCTTGAAGAAGAGGAGCATATTGACCGGTCATTGGAAGCTGAAAACAACCAATTGAAAGGATCACTGAAGCTGATCCTCTTAGAACTACAGGAGAAGCTGCTGAAAAACTCAGTGTCAACCATTCCGTGGTCATTCAGCATTTGAAGCAAACTGAAAAGGTGATAGAGCTCGATAACTGGGTGCCTCACGATCTGACCGAAAGTCAAAAAAACTGTCATTTTGAAGTGTCATCTTATCTTATTCTACGCAATAACAGCAAACCATTTCTTGATTGAATTGTGATGTGTGATGAAAATTGAATTTTATACGACAACTGATGATGACCAAGATCAGTGGTTGAACCAAGAAGAAGCTCCAAGGCATTTGCCAAAACCAAACTTACATCAAAAAAAGATCATGGTCACTGCTTGGTGGTCTGCTGCCCATCTGATCCACTACAGCTTTCGGAATCCAAGTGAAACCATTGCAACTGAGAAGTATGCTCAGCAAATCAATGAGATGAACTGAAAACTGCAACGCGTGCAGCTGGCATTGGTCAACAGAAAGGGCCAAATTCTCCATGGTAACACCCCACTGCACATTGCACAACAAATGCTTCAAAAGTTAAACAAATTGAGCTACGAAGTTTTGCCTCATCTGTCATATTCACTCAACCTATTGCCAACTGACTACCACTTCTTCAAGCATCTTGACAACTTCTTGCAGTGAAAATACTTTACAACCAGCAGGATGCAGAAAATGTTTTTCAGGAGTCTGTTGAATCTTGAAACATGGATTTTCATACTACAGGAATATATAAACTTATTTCTTTTTGGCAAAAATCTGTTGATTGTAATGGTTCCTATTTTGATTAATAAAGATGTGTGTGAGTCTAGTTATAATGATTTAAAATTCATGGTTCAAAGCTGTAATTACTTTTTCATCAACCTAATAAATATGCTCTGGGTCCTTTGGCCCAGTAATTTCACATATTAAAAATATACATTAAGGAAATATTGCAAAGTACTAAAGAAAATTGCCTTATATATCAAGACAATCACTGTAGCACTTTTATAGCATTAAAATATCGGAAAACAACATAAGTATACAGCAACAGATATATAATTAAAAGGATAGGAACTATGATGCACACTTTTAAAATTATATCTAAAAGAACCACAAAAATGATTATATTATAATATGAAAGAATAAAAGTAGAGTGAGAACAAACTATTCTAAAACACAATCATAACTTACAAAAAGGAAACAATACAGCATTAAACACAGTTATATATTAGAGAAGAGGTGAGAAAATTCTCTCTTATTCATATGACAACTAGAGAACAAACTTCAGGGCTATAACAAATTTAATGTAATCTGGGCAATTTGTTCAGTTCAATAAGCAAATATTGAGACCTAATAAATGCCAGGCAGTACCCTAGGTTCTATTGTGTATAAATGGCAGTTTGTGGCACTACAGAAGAATTTCAAAAGGAAAACATGTGTTTCAAACATGAGACATTTGAGTCTTGACAAGAAAGGAAGGAAAAAAGGAGAGAGAGAGGCAGAGAGGGAAGGAAAAGGGAAAAGTAGAAAGTAGAAGTATTTTATTGAGCTATCCCAGAGTTACAATATAGTTCTGCACTTCCTCAAAAATGCCATCATCCAAAGAAACAAAGAATATACAGTGGAGGAAAGACAGTCTCTTCAATAAGTAGTTTTAAGAAAACTGGACAGCCACAGGCAAAAAAGAAAGAAAGAAACTAGATCACTACCTCACACCATACACAGAAATCAACTCAAAATGGATTAAAGGCTTGAATGTAAGAACCAAAACTACAAAACTCCTAGAAGAACACATAGGCTGCATGCTCTTTGACGTCAGTCTTAGCAATATCTTTCTAAATACATCTCCTCAAGCAAGGGAAACAAAAGCAAAATTAAACAAATGGGGCTACACTAAACTAAAAAGCTTCTGCACAACAAAATGAAAAGACAACCTACCAAACATAAAAAGATATTCACAAACTATATATCTAATAAGGGATTAATATCCAAAATACATAAAGAACTCATACAACTCAGCAACTAAAGAGCAAACATTATCCAAAGGGTTGAGGACCTGAATAGGCATTTTTCCAAAGAAGACATACAGTTGACCAACAAGCACATGAAAAGGCATTTAACATCACTAGCTATCAGAGAAATACAAATCAAAACCGCAGTGAGATACCAACTCACCCATATTAGAATGGCTGTTATCAAAAAGACAAGCTATAACAAGTGTTGGTGATGATGTGAAGATAAGGGAACCCTTGTACACTGTTGATAGGAATGTAAATTTATGCAGCCACTATGGGAAAGTGTGGAGGTTCCTCAAAAAATTAAGAATAGAACTACTGTATGATCCAGTTACACCCCAAACAAGGTATTTATTCAAGAATATGAAAACACCAGGTGGCACTAATGCCTGCCAATGCAAGAGACATAATAGACACAGGTTCGGTTTCTGGGTTGGGAAGATTCCCCTGAAAGAAGGCATGGCAACCCACTTCAGTATTCTTACCTGGAGAATCTCATGGACCGAAGGGTCTGGTGGGCTGTGCTCCATAGGATGGCAAAGAGTCAGACACAACTGCAGCAACTTAGCACACAGGATGAAAACACCACTTTGAAAAGATACATGCATGCACCCTTATGTTCATCACATTATGTATGATTGTTGAGATATGAAAATAACTGGACTTCCCATCAGTGAATGAACAGATGAAGAAATATATGTGTATCTACTCAATCATTTAGTTGTATCCTACACTTTGTGACCCAATGGACTATAGCCCACCAGTCCTCTGTTCATGGAATTTTCCAGGTGAGAATACTGGAGTGGGTTACCATTTCCTACTCCTGGGGATCTTTCCAACCCAGGAATCGAACCCATGTCTCCTGCATTGCAGGCACTGGCATACGGATTCTTTTTCACTAGCGTCACCAGAGAAAAACTGCAAGATATCATTGTTTTTATGGCTGAGTAGTAGTTCATTGTGTGTATGTGTATATATATATATAAGCATGTATGAAGTCATATATATAAACACACACACAATGGAATACTACTCAGCCATAAAAACAATGAAAGCTTACCACTTGCAACAACATGAATGGACCTTGAGAGAATTATGCTAAGTGAAATAAATCTGATGCACAAAGACATATAATGTCACTCATATGTATAATATGATATAAAAATGAATAAAAATAATAAAAATAAATGGACAAACCAAACCAAACAAAAAGAAATGCATAAATATAGAGATTAGAGTAGTGGTTACCAGAGGTAAAGGGAGGATGTGGAGGGTGAAATGGGTAAGGAGGTCAACTATATGGTGATAGACGGAAATTATACTGTATCGTTCAGTTCAGTTCAGTCGCTCAGTCATGTCCGACTCTTTGCGATCCCATGAATCGCAGCACGCCAGGCCTCCCTGTCCATCACCAACTCCCGGAGTTCACTCAAACTCACGTCCATCGAGTCGGTGATGCCATCCAGCTATCTCATCCTCTGTCGTCCCCTTCTCCTCCTGCCCTCAATCCCTCCCAGCATCAGGGTCTTTTCCAATGAGTCAACTCTTCGCATGAGGTGGCCAAAGTACTGGAGTTTCAGCTTTAGCATCAGTCCTTCCAAAGAACACCCAGGGCTGATCTCCTTCAGAATGGACTGGTTGGATCTCCTTGCAGTCCAAGGGACTCTCAAGAGTCTTCTCCAACACCACAGTTCAAAAGCATCAATACTGTATACAGAAGTAGAAATATAATAGTGCTATACTGTATACAGAGGTAGAAACATTAATGTTCAATATATGAAACATATAATGTTACATAAATCAGTATTACCTGAATAAAAAATAAATTTTAAAAATAATTCTTAAAATGCCATCATCACCTGCAGTCCTGAAATCATTCCCCAAATAAATGTCATCAGTGATATACTAGTTCTAGACACCATTTCTCCAATGATATTTGTTTCAAATCTACAGATAGGTTTCCATTCACATGATTGTTTAAGGATAGGGAAGTAACACTAGCACTCAAAAAAAAAAATCGGAAAAATAAAAACATAAAAAATAAATTGACCCAATTTGGAGAAAAATATGGAAATCCTCAAAAATCAACCCACCTTATTGATCAAAAATGTTCATAATTATTCAAAACTAACACAATATACTCAAAAATAATGATTAACACATTTAAATTGATATTTATGGTCACATAATTTTCATTTTATGTCACTTATTATTAATACTAAATAATTGCTGTTGTTGTTGTTCAGTCTCCAAGTCATGTCCAACCCTTTACGACCCCATGGACTGCAGCACACCAGGCTTGCCCATCCTTTACTATCTCCTGGAGTTTGCTCAAACTCATGTCCATTAAATCGGTGATGCCATCCAACCATCTCATTCTCTGTTCATTCTCTGTTGCCCCCTTCTCCTCCTGCCCTCAATCTTTCTCAGCATCAGGGTCTTTTCCAATGGGTTAGCAATTCACCTCAGGTGACCAGACTATTGGAGCTTCAGCTTCAGCATCAGTCCTTCCAATGGACATTCAGGGTTGATTTTCTTTTAGTATTGCTAGTTTGACCTCCCTGCTGTCCAAGGGACTCTCAAGAGTCTTCTTCTGCACTACAATTCAAAAGGATCAATTCTTCAGCACTCAGCCTTCTTTATGGTCCAACTCACACATCTGTACATGACTACTGGACAAACCATAGCTTTGACTATACAAACCTTTGCTGGCAAAGTGATGTCTTTTTATTTTAAATACGTTGTCTAGGTTTGTCATAGCTTTTCTTTCAAAAAGCAAGCGTCTTTTAATTTCATGGCTGCAGTCACCATCTGAAATGATTTTGGAGCCCATAAAATCTGTCATTGTTTCTACTTTTCCCCCTTCTATTTGCAAGAAATGATGGGACTGGATGCCATGATCTTAAGTTTTTGAATGCTGGATGTTAAACCAGATTTTCCCCTCTCCTCTTTCATCCTCATTAAGAGGTTCTTTAGTTCCTCTTCACTTTCTGTCATTAGAGTGGTATCATCTGTGTATCTGAGGTTGTTGATATTTCTCCCAGCAATCTTGATTCCAGCTTGTGATTCATCCAGACTGGCATTTCCTATGATGTACTCTGCATATAAGGTAAATAAACAGGGTGACAATATATGTCACCAGATGTACTCTTTCCCCAATTTTGAACCAGTTCATTGTTCCATTTTTTGACCTGCATACAAGTTTGCAGATGTTGGCAATTTGATCTCTGGTTCCTCTACCTTTTCTAAATCTAGCTTGTATGTGTAGAAGTTCTCATTTCATATACTGTTGAAGCCTAGGTTGAAGGATTTTGAGCATTACCTTACTAGCATAAGAAATGAGCACAACTGTCCAAGAGTTTGAACATTCTTTGGCATTGCCCTTCTTTGGGAATGAAAATGGACCTTTTCCAGTCCTATGGCCACTGCTGAGCTTTTCAAACTTGCTGGCATATTGAGTGCAGCACTTTAACAGCATCCTCTTTTAGGATTTGAAATAGCGCAGCTGGAATTCCATCACCTCCACTAGCTTTGTTTGTAGTGATGCTTCCTAAGTCCCACTTGACCTTGCACTCCAGGATGTCTGGCTCTAGGTGAGTGATCACACCATCATGGTTATCTGGGTCATTAAGACCTTTTTTGTATAGTTCTTCTGGGTATTCTTGCCACCTCTTCTTAATCTCTTCTGCTTCTGTTAGGTCCTTGCCATTTCTATCCTTTATTGTGCTCATCATTCCATGGAATGTTCCCTTGGTATCTCCATTTTTTTGAAGAGATCTCTATTCTTTCCCATTCTATTGTTCTCCTCTGTTTCTCTGCACTGTTCACTTAAGAAGGATCTCTTGTTTCTCCCTGCTGTTCTTTGAATTCTGCATAACACTTGGGCATATCTTTCCCTTTCTCCTTTGATTTTCACTTCTCTCATCTTCTCAGCTATTTGAAAGGCCTCCTCAGACAATCACTTTGCCTTCTTACATTTCTTTCTTTGGGATGGTTTAGGTCATCACCTCCTGTACAGTATTATGAACCTCTGTCCATAGTTCTTCAGGCACTCTTGTCTATCAGATCTAATCCCTTGAATCTATTTGTCACTTCCACTGTAAAACTGTAAGGGATTTGATTTAGATCATACCTGAATAGTCTAATGGTTTTCCCTACTTTCTTCAACTTAATTCTGAATTTTACAATAAGGAGCTCACGATCTGAGCCACAGTCAGCCCCAGGTCTTATTTTTGCTGACTGTATAGAGCATCTCCATCTTCGGCTGCAAAGAACATAATCAATCTGATTTCAGGGTTGACTATCTGGGGATATCCATAGGTAAAGTTTCTCTTGTGTTGTTGGAAGATGGTATTTGCTATGACCAGTGTGTTCTCTTGGCAAAACTCTGTCAGCCTTTGCCCTGCTTCATTTTGCACTCCAAAGCCAAACTTGCCTGTTTCTCCAGGTATCTCTTGACTTCCTATTTTTGCATTCCAGTCTCCTATGATGAAAAGGACATCATTTTTTGGTGTTAGTTCTAGAAGGTCTTGTAAGTCTTCATACAACCATTCAACTTCAGCAAAATTAATAAGTAATAATATATTATTAATATATTACATACTAATTTAATCTTAAACTTTCATATTATTTTTTATTTTGTCTTCACAACATAAGGTTGATATTATTACTGCATTTTAGAATTGAGGAAGCTGAAGTTCAAAGAGGCTACATAATTTAAATAAGGCCAAATGTCCAGAAAATTTTAAAACATTTTAAACGTATAGAAAAGGGAGATCTTGGCAACTCTCTAGCCATGCTCTGTGCTTCAGCACAGTGCCTTCCCAGACTGAAGCTCCTAGAACAGCTTCAGTAGCAGCACAAAGTAGGCCCTCATTTAATATTACTGATTATTATTAATCAGGCTTCCCTAGTGGCTCAGTGGTAAAGAATCCACCTGCCAGTATAGGAAACACAAGTTAGATCCTTGGGTTGGGGAGATCCCCTGCAGAAGGAAATGGCAAACTGGTCCAGTATTCTTGCCTGGGAAATCCCATGGAAGAGAGCCTGGCAGGCTACAGTCCATGGGGTCACAAAAGAGTTAGACACGACTTAGCAACTAAACAACAGCAAACATTAATTGCCATGTAATTCAAAAATGATGAACTTAAAGTCTGATACCTAAGCAAAGCTGAATTACATTTCAAAGGCAAAGCAATACATCCTTAAAAAATTAATGTATTTTAATTTAATTAAAATCTCAAGTTTATTTTAACCCTACTTAGCCAACTTTAGTTCCTTATCTTTAGACACCAATTTAAAAGCAACACAGGACCTTTCTCTTTTCAAAAAACAGAAAATAAGATTATTATCTGTAGTCTCAGAAAGTTTGTGCTTTTCAGATACATATTTCAGTACTTCTGGTTTTCTGATCTAGGCTCAGTAACAATTACTACAAACTTCTGTTTTTGAAGACAGTATTGTATTTTGGTTTTCTTGGAAAACACCACTGGTTACACACTGTTATCACAATGAGGCAGCCCCAAGAGGAAGTGGACAAGTTTTATTAGGACCCTTCTCTTCATCATAAAAGGTTTGAAAGGTTTGGAAACCCTAGTGGTCAAAAATAAAACTAGCCACTTAAGAAACCTAAACTTCGCTTTCAAAGCAGTGAAATAAAAGGTCATCAAAATAAAATGAAGAATCAAATTCTGAAAATAGCAAAATGGTTAAATAGTATTCTTCTGTCGAAACTTTCATTTAATGAGGATTTTATTCCTCAACTCAGAACTGACATCTCCACTAGGGTGGGGTCAAGTAACTATCTTTTTAAATCAATCATCCTGAAGGAGCTTTCTTACCCTGACCTCAGAAATGTACAAAAGAAAGAGTTCTAAGTTTAAAGTCAGCTGTAAGTTCTATTTATTTTCCTGACACTTGACCAGCTGTGTAAAAAAGAGAAAAGAACAGGTTCCTTCCTGATTCTCAGAGATATAGTGACTCTCAGATGTGGTAACATAGATGGAACTGCTTTATAAAGAACAAAGCCCAGAATAAGAGGGTCTTAAACGCTTTTCTTCCCAGGGTACATTTGCCAATGTCTAGAGACACTTTTGATTGTCACAACTGGGGGCACAGGTGCTACTTGGTATCTAGCAGGTCAAGACCAAATATACTGTTAAACATCTGACAGTGTACAGGACAGTAACTTATACAGGCTTCCCTTTATATACATGGGTGGATTCAGCTGGTAAAGAATCTGCCTGCAATGTGGGAGACCTGCGTTCAATCCCTGGGTTGGGAAGATCTCCTGGAGAAGGGAAAGGCTACCCACTCCAGTATTCTGGCCTAGAGAATTCCATGGGGCTGCAAAGAGTTGGACATGACTGAGTGAGATAGTTGGATGGCATCACCGATGTGATGGAGTTAAGAGTAGGCTCTGGGAGTTGGTGATGGACAGGGAAGCCTGGTGTGCTGCAGTCCATGGGGTCGCAAAGAGTCGGACATGACTGAGCAAATGAAATGCCTGACTGTACATATATACAAAGGAATACTACTCAGCCATAAAAAGGAAAAAAAAACTGGGTCACTTGTAGAGATGTGTATGGACCTAGAAACTGTCACACAGAGTCAAGTCAGTCAGAAAAAGAAAAACAAATATATGTTAACGCATACATGTGGAATCTAGAAAAAATGGTATAGATGATCTTATTTGCAAAACAGAAATAGAGACACAGATATAGAGAACAAACATGAGTACCAAGAGGGGGAAAGGTGGAAGGATGACTTGGAAGATTGGGACTGACCTACTTACACTTTTGATACTATGTATAAAATAGATCAGTAATGAGAACATAACTGCATAGTTCAGGGAACTCAGTGCTCTCTGGTGACCTAAACGGGAAAGAAATCCAAAAAGAGAATATATGTATGTGTATAACTGACTCACCTTGCTGTACAGTAGAAACTAACCCAACATTGTAAAAATTAATTAAAAAAAAAAAAAAGACAAATGTCAGCTATCCAGAGCTTCCCCAACCAATGCCTCAGACCCAGGAAATCTTCTAGGTGTGCCGTATGACTGTGACCCTGAAACAAAGCTTCTCATATCCAGATTTTCTCACTCAGCAAGAGGGAAGAAGCAAAGCAGGCTTCCCTTTCTGTCCTAGGGCACAGCCCCAGGGTGAGGACGTGCAGAGGGCTGAGGGAAGGTCTGAGAAACCTTTTTTAGTCTCAAGGTTCCCAATATTCACATTTCCTAGCCGCTTTCATGGAAAGGCAAGTGGTCATGCTCTCCAACTGGATGGAACACACAGTTCTAAACAGTAAACACCCACCTGCTTGCCATTAAGAACAATACAGTTATCTAATAGATTTATATGTCTCTTACTTAATGAATAAAAATCTATGCTGTCACCATCTAGAAGTGTTGAATCTAGTGGATGAGATGACACAAATAACCAATGAAGCATCCGAGGCAATTTTGTCCTTTCAAATTTACATGTGGTATCCTGGGGTTAGTAGGATATAGACATGGATCAGAAGGAACAGAAAGGTTTTCAGGGTGGCAAGAGTAGCTGTGACACATAATTTTATGTGTCAACTTGATTGGGCCACAGGATGCCCAAGACAGCTGCGCAAACATTTTTTGGATGTTTCTATGAGGGTATGATTTGAATGAGATTAACTTGTGAAATGGTTGACTAAGTAAAGCAGACTGCCCTCCACAATGTAGGTTGGCCCCATTCAATCAGTTGAAGACCTGAATAAAACAAAAAGGTTACCCTTCCATCAATAGAGGGAATTCCCTCTGCTTGATCACCATTTACAGTGATCGTGACCTTTCAAAAACAGGTTAGATGATTTAATGAGGGAGGAGGTTTGTTTTCAGAAGTCTATAGCCCTCAGTGGAATTCCCTGGTAACTCAGCTGATAAAGAATCTGCCTGCAATGCAGGAGGTCCCATTAGATTCCTGGGGTGGGAAGATCTGCTGGAGAAGGGATAGGCTACCCACTCCCATATTCTTGGGCTTCCCCAATGGCTCAGCTGGTAAAGAATCTGCCTACAATGTGGGAGACCTGGGTTTGATCCCTGGGTTGGAAAGGTCCCCTGAAGAAGGGAAAGGCTACCCACTCCAGTTATTCTGGCCTGGAGAATTCCATGGACTATACAATCCACTGAGTCTCAAAGAGTCGGACATGACTGAGCAACTTTCACATAGCCCTCAGCATATCCCCAGAGCATGGGGGAAATATAGAGTTCAAGAAATCTATATTTTTCAGATAAAAAAATGAGCAAGCAGACACAGGAGAAAGCTTTTGTTTCTCTGGATGTCTCTTTCCCCAGTCTAGCCTGAGAATGGCAAAGGCAGCTATGAGAGGGGAAGGGAGAAAGAGACAAAATAGATGGATTGACCTTCTTTCTCTTCCCTCTCCCTTTGTATCCATCCCCCATCTTTGCTAGCAGAGAGCTATCATGTCTATTAGGGCTGCAGGGCCTGGAAAACAGGAGAAACACCCTTCCTTCTTAGCCATATGTGGCAAATAGGGCCCACAGCACTGGAAGATTAACCATGGGCCAATGCCTATGAAAGAAGACACAAGGAGACTCTGGGAAGTAGAATCCAGAAACTGAAAAACAATCAGTAGAGCTTTATATCTATCCATTAGAAGACATTTAACACGTTTGTATACACAGGCCCTTTGCCAGACTATGACAAAAATCTTGTCACCCAGTGGCCTGGCTGCTACAATTTCCTGCCCAAGTGGGATGAGCTACTGAGAGCTCTGGATGTCAAGTCAGGAGACTGAGGGTTAATCTCAACATGGCCACTTATTAGTGTGTATACCTGAACAACTTATTTTGCTTTTCTAGGCCTCAGTTTTGCCATTTGCAGAATCAAAGCATTATGGTACTTTTACAGAACTGTTATGAGATATAAATATGTGTCAGTGCCATGGAACAAGTACTAGACAAATCTCAGGTATATAGTATCCTATAAATGTTATTTTACTTCCTTCTCTTTTGGTATGGGCTCCAGTTGGTCCTCCATGGCATCAATTGAATATGAAATTGAATATGCAATTGAATATGAAATTTTTTTCATATTCCATTATAGATGTGTTCTAACCATTTCCTGTCCCTGAATTCCTGTCCTGAATCCCAGGTCCTGGATCTCGTAGATGTCTCCTCACCTCTTCTGGAAGTCTTAATGGCTCTAGGCTTACCTCTAAAATTCCTGCTCCTCCCCTTTTCTGATTACTTGTACCCCTATTCTGCTTATATAGAGTATAATCATATCACACCCATGGACATTCTTCTAATCCAACTTTCTGTTCTGAAAAGTAACTCTCATTGCTGATGTTATGGGAGTCTAATGAAGGTAGGAACTAGGACATTTGATCTCCAGCAGTCTCTCCTGATTCCAGAGGGAAGGGACCTGAGTGATGCTCTGACTGTGGATGTTCTTCCCGAGGCTTTGCCTGGTAACAGGCACAGCTCACACAAGGAATCCTTGGTAAATCACAATCTCAGTGTTAATCTCTCTAGGACTAGAAAATAACCCCAAGACCTGCCTTTTGGAAGTCCCAGGGTCCCTATGCTCCTTCTTTATATACTTATCAGATGTTTGGTCATTTCATAAATGCTCCTATAATTTGAGAACAACAAGGATTCCTATAGGTAAATCACAATACGTTATTATTTCTTGTTTGTCAGTTTCTAACAGTAGGAATTGGGGTTCAATTCATTCATTCATCTTCCTAACAAAACAATAGCACAAATAATGCATAGTGCAAAAACCAACATCAAATACCTGACATACTACGTATTTCCCAAACACTTCGTTCTGCTCAACCACTCGGTTTTCTCTCCTCAGCCATGTTTCCCAATCTCTTCAATGACAGTTTATATTTCATAATCTCTACCCTACTTTCATCCTTTCACAGCAGATGGTTTTGCCTCCTACACACCAAGAGGCCATTAATTGAAAACTCCAACTTCCCTTTCCTCTACATCCTTATGTAATGTGACAATGAACAGCAGTCAGGAAATTCATAGTTCTGCAGAAGTCGAGTCCCATAGGTTGGTCATATGGAAAAGCCCTGGTGGTGGTGAAGGTTCAAAACAACATTATCTGGGAGAGAGAGAAAGTTAGTCATTACCACCCCTTAAAGTGAAATATTTCCTTCCCTTTAGTAAAGTCAGCACTGAGCTAGTGTCTAAGGAAGGAGATGCCTCATTGCTGTATCCACAATACCGTAGCAATGCAAACAGGGATCTCAGAAGTCACCAAGCCAAATTAGTTTTAGCATTTTCTTAAAATCCCGTACATCTTTGCATTTCCAGACTTTCATTCATTCATTTGACCACTATTTGTTGAGACTTTCTACATGATTTTAAGAGAATAAAAAATCCCTGTTCTCATGAAGCTTACAGTTTTCATGGAATAAAAGAGTTAAATAAATAAACGCATGGTATGATAAAAGGTGATATTTGCTAGACAGTAAAAGGGGAATAGGGAGGGGGTGCAAAAGGGTGGGGAGGGGAGTTGATGGGATTACAATAGATAGTTAAGGAAGAGCTGTGTGATCATGAGAATAAGTCCTGAAGGAAATGAGGGTGTTAGCCATGCATATATCTATGAAAACA
The DNA here is from genome assembly GCF_003369695.1 of Bos indicus x Bos taurus. NCBI lineage: Eukaryota > Metazoa > Chordata > Mammalia > Artiodactyla > Bovidae > Bos > Bos indicus x Bos taurus. The sequence goes on from NC_040091.1 coordinate 54,083,036, forward strand.
ATATGAACAGAGGGAAAAGCAAGTGCAAAGGCCCTATGGCAGAAAGCAGTCTGATGACTTCAAGGAACAAGGAGCCCAGTGTGATTGAGGCAGAGTGACTGAGGAGATTCATAGGAAAAAAACAGGTCAGCAGGGTAACAGAAGCCATTCATGATAGTTTTTTCAGCCACTGTGATTAGGTTCCACTTTTCTTAAGGGTGAGGAGGGAAGTCACTGGATAATTCTGATAAAAGACATGGTAGGTGAATATGTAGAAATATGCAATATGCCAGATGTAAAGAACTGCTATGGAGAAAAACAGAAACAAGGGAAAAGAAATGGTGCAGTGCACCAGAAAAAAAAGAGAGAGAGAGTGGACCTAAATAAATAAAATTAGAAATAAGAGAAGTTACAACCAATATCATAGAAATACAAACAATCATAACAGAATATTAAGAATAATAATACAACAACAAATTGGATCACCTAGAGGAAATGGATAAATTCCAAGAAACATACCACCTTTCAAGGCTAAATCAGGAAGAAACAGGAAATCCAAACGGACCAGTAATGAAATTGAATCAGTAATTTAAAAAAAACTACCAATAAACAAAAGTCCAAGAACAGACAGCTTCACAGGGAATTCTACCAAACATTTAAAGACGGGTTAATTCGTGTGCTTTTCAAACAATTCTGAAGTATTAAAGACTGTAGGGAATGCTTCCAAACTCATTCCACGAGGCCAGCATTATCCTGATACCAAAACAAGACAAAGACACTACAATAAAAATTACAGGCCAACATCCCTGATAAACTAGATGCAAAAACCCTCAGCAAAATATTAGAAAAGCAAATTCAACAATACATTAAAAGGTTCATACATCACAATCAAGTCGGACTCACTCCAGGAACATTTGCAAATCAATCAACATGATATACTACAAAACAGTAATAAAAATAATAGGATCAGCTCATTGGATAGAGAAAAGGTATTTAACAAAATTCAACATCCGTTCATGATAAGAACTCTTAACAGAGTGGGTACAGAAGGAACACACCTTAAATAATAAAAGTCATCTATGGCAAACCCATCTCTCTTAAAATATCAATGGCATTTTTCACAGAACTAGAACAAATAATCATAAAATGTGTACGGAATTACAAAAGACCCTGAATAAAGAAAGCAATCTTGAGGAAGAAGAAGCAGGAGGTATCACACTCCCCAGCTTCAAATTATACTACAAAAATGTAATAATCAAATTAGTATTGTACTAGCACAAAATAGACACATGGATCAATTAACAAAATAGAAAACCCAGAAATAAACCCACCACATATATTTAACTAACACATGACAAAAGAGACAAGAATGGGAAAAAGAAAATTGGACAGTGCTAGGAAAATTGGACAGTTATTACACAAAAGAATGAAAATAGAACATTTTATCACTCCATATACAAAAATAAACAAAGTAGATTAAAGACTTAAATGCAAGGACTGAAACCATAATAGTTCTAGAAGAAAACTGGTTTTGTCTCCTCAGACAAGAGAAACAAAAGCAAAATTAAACAAAAAGGAGTATATCAAACTAAAAAGCACCTATACAATGAAGAGAACAATCAACAAAACAAAAAGGTAACCACTGAATGGGAGAAGATATTTTAAAATTATATATAAGGAGTTAATATCCAAAATTAAAAAAGAACTCATACAACTCAATATCAAAACAACTTGATTTTAAAATAGGCAGAGTACCTGAATAGGCATTTCTCCAAAGAAGACCTACAGATGACCAACAAGAACATGAAAAGATTTTCAACATCACTAACCATTAGAGAAATGCAAATGAAAACCATAATAATATCACCTCATATCTGTCAGAATGCCTATCATAAAAAAGACAAGAAATAACAAGTGTTGGCAAGGTTGTGAAGAAAAGGGAATCCTTGTGTACTGATGGGAATGTAGATTGGTGCAGCTAACTCTGGAAAACAATATGAAGATTCCTCAAAAAATTAACAATAGAACTATCATACAATCCAACAATTCCACTCCTGGGTGTTTATTAGAGAAAATGAAAACACTAATTTGTATGCACCTCACTGTTCGTTGTAGCACTATTTACAACAGCCAAGATATGGAAGCAATCTGTGTCCACTGACAGATGAATGGATAAAGAAGATGTTGTGTATATATAAAATGAAATATTAATCAGCCATAAAAAGAACAAAATCTTGCCACTTGTGATAACATTGATGGACCTAGATGGTATTACGTTAAATGAAATAAGTCAGACAAAGAAAGACAGTGTATTTTTCTTTCATTAAATAGAATCTAAAAAGCAAAACAAATAAATATAACAAAACAAAATCAGGCTCACAGATACAGAGAACAAATTATTGGTTGCCAAAGGGGAGGCTAGAAGGGTGATGAACAAAACAGATGACGGGGATTAAGAGGTACAAACTATCAATTATAAATAAGTCACAGGGATGTAATGTACAGCATAGGGACTATAGTCAGTAATATTATAACTTTGTATTGTTCCTAACCTATAAAACATAGAATTACTATCTTGTACACCTAAAACTGGGGCTTCCCCAGTGGCTCAGTGGTAAAGAATCTGCCAGCAAGGCAGAGACGTGGTTGACATGGGTTCAAACCCTGGGTCAGGAAGATTCCTTGGAGGAGGGCATGGCAACCCCCTCCAGTATTCTTGCCTGGAGAAACCCATGGACAAAGAAACCTGGCTGGCTATAGTCCACAGGGTCACAAAGAGTTGGACACAACTGAAGTGACTGAGCATGCATGTACAAACACCTACAACTAACATGATATTGCAAGCAAACTATACATCAATTCTTAATTGAAAAAAATAATAAATGGTTATACAACAGGGGAGGAACAAGGAACACTGTTGTTATTTTGCCCTTTTTCATCTTCTTTGCCTTTCTAACTCAACTGATTCTTTGAATATCAACTCAAATAACATCTCCTCCAAGAAGCTGTCACTTAATCTCCCTCCCAAATTAGGTAAAAATTATCCTTTTCTGTGATCACATAGCACCATAAATAATCTTTTCTTACAGCACTTATCACACTGTATTTTGATACTCTGCTTACTGTGTTTTGAACAAACACTATCAAAATGTTTGCTGGAGAAATGAAATGATGGATGGATAAATAGAATAAAAGACAGAGTGAACTGAAGTACAGAAAACAGTTCCTGAGGAGATATGGAATAGAAGTAGTGACAATGAAAATAAAAAGAGTCAGGTGTTATAGACATTTAAAACATAAAATGACATTTCTGGGACTTCCCTGGTGGCATAGTACCTAAGAATCCACTTGCCAATGCAGGGGACACCAGATCAATCCCTGCTCTGGGAGGATTTCACATGCCATGGAGCAATTAAGCCCATGCACTGCAACTTCTGAGCCCCTGCTCTAGAGACCACGAGCCACAACTCTTGAGCCCATGAGCCACAACTACTGAAGCCCACACACTCTAGGGCATGTAAATGGCAACTACTGAGCCTGTGTGCTGCAACTACTGAAGCCCCCACACCCTGGAGCCACACACTGCAACTATTGAGCCCTCATGCTACAACTACTGAAGCCTACGTGCCTAGAGCCTGTAGTCCATAAGAGAAGCCACATCATGAGAAGCCCATGTACTGCAAAGACGAGTAGCCCCCACTCATCACAACTAGATAAAACCAGCACACAGCAACAAAGACTCAGTGCAATCAAAAATAAATAAATAAATATTAAAAAAATTTTTAAATGACATATCTGATAAATTTATGAATATTAAAGTAGCCAAAGAGAAAAAGTCCCTTGAATGATCTCATGGGTTCTAGTAAATGGAAAGCTTAAGAAAAATAGGAATTCTTATTTTTGTATCCATTCAGCCAGGCTTCGTCTTTTGGTTGGGGCATTCAACCCATTTACATTTAAGGTAATTATTGATAAGTATGATCCCGTTGCCATTTACTTTGTTGTTTTGGGTTTGAGTTTATAAACCTTTTCTGTGTTTCCTGTCTAGAGAAGATCCTTTAGCATTTGCTGAAGAGCTGGTTTGGTGGTGCTGAATTCTCTCAGCTTTTGCTCGTCTGTAAAGCTTTTGATTTATTCTTCATATTTGAAAGAGATCCTTGCTGGGTATAGTAATCTGGGTTGTAGATTTTTCTCTTTCATCACTTTAAGTATGTCCTGCCATTCCCTCCTGGTCTGAAGAGAATCTATTGAAAGATCAGCTATTATCCTTATTGGAATCTCCTTGTGTGTTACTTGTTGCTTTTTCCTTGCTGCTTTTAATATTTGCTCTTTGTGTTTGATATTCATTAATTTTATTAATATGTGTCTTGGGGTGTTTTGCCTTGGGTTTATCCTGTTTGGGACTCTGGGTTTCTTGGACTTGGGTGGCTATTTCCTTTCCCATTTTAGGGAAGTTTTCAACTATTATCTCCTCAAGTATTTTCTCATGACCTTTTTTGTCTTCTTCTTCTGAGACTCCTATGATTCAATGTTGGGGCATTTAACGTTGTCCGAGAGGTCTCTGAGGTTGTCCTCATTTCTTTTCATTCTTTTTCCTTTTTTCCTCTCTGCTTCATTTATTTCCACCATTCTATCTTCCACCTCACTTATCCTATCTTCTGCCTCAGTTATTTTACTGTTGGTTCCCTCCAGAGTGCTTTTAAATTCAGTTATTGCATTATTCATTATTGATTGTTTTTTATTTCTTCTAGGTCCTTGTTAAACATTTCTTGCATCTTCTTAATCCTTCTCTCTATTCTATTTATCTGTAACTCCATTTTGTTTTCAAGATTTTGGATCTTTACTGTCATTATTCTGAATTCATTTTCAGGTAGACTCCCTATCTCTTCCTCTTTTGTTTGGTTTGGTGGGCATTTATCATGTTCCTTTACCTGCTGAATATTTCTCTGCCTTTTCATTTTGTTTAGATTGCTAAGACCCCTATATATGCCGTCTACAAGAGATCCACCTCAAAACAAGGGACACATACAGACTGAAATTGAAGGGCTGGAAAAGATATCTCATGCAATGGAGACCAAAAGAAAGCAGAAGTAGCAATACTCATATCAGATAAAATAGACTTCGAAATAAAGGCAGTGAAAAGAGACAAAGAAGGATACTACATAATGATCAAAGGATAAATACAAGAAGAAGATATAACAATTATAAATATACATGCACCCAACATAGGAGCACCGCAATATGTAAGGCAAATGCTAACAAGTATGAAAGGGGAAATTAACAGTAACATGATAATAGTGGGAGACTTTAATACCCCACTCACAGCTATGGATAGATCAACTAAACAGAAAATTAGCAAGGAAACACAAACTTTAAATGATGCAATGGACCAGTTAGACCTAATTGATATCTATAGGACATTTCACCCCTAAAACAATGAATATCACCTTTTTCTCAAGTGCACATGAAACATTCTCCATGATAGATCACATCCTGGGCCATAAATCTAGTCTTGGTAAATTCAAAAAAATTGAAGTCATTTTAAGCATCTTTTCTGATGACAGTGCAGTAAGATTAGATGTCAACTACAGGAAAAGAACTATTAAAAATACAAACATATGGAGGCGAAACAACACGCTTCTGAATAACCAACAAATCACAGAAGAAATTAAAAAAGAAATCAAAATATGCATAGAAACGAATGAAAGTGAAAACACAACAACCCAAAACCTACAGGATTCAGTAAAAGCAGTGCTAAGGGGAATATTCATAGCAGTACAAGCTTACCTCAAGAAACAAGAGAAAAATCATATAAATAACCTAACTTTACACCTAAAACTACTAGGAAAAGAAGAAATGAAGAACCCCAGGGTTAGTAGAAAGAAAGAAATCATAAAAATTAGGGCAGAAATAAATGAAAGGGAAACAAAGAAGATTATAGCAAAAATCAAAAAAACTAAAAGCTGGTTCTTTGAGAAGATACATAAAATAGACAAATCATTAGCCAGACTCATCAAGAAACACAGGGAGATGAATCAAATCAACAGAATTAGAAATGAAAATGGAGAAGTCACAATAGATAACACAGAAATACAAAGGATCATAAGGGACTACTATCAGCAATTATATGCCAATAAAATGGACAACTTGGAAGAAATGGACAAATTCTTAGAAAAGTATAACCTTCCAAAACTGAATCAGGAATAGAAAATCTCCACAGACCCATCACAAGCATGGAAATCAAAACCGTAGTCAAAAAATTTCCAACAAACAAAAGCCCAGGACCAGATGGCTTTGCAGGTGAATTCTACCAAAAATTTAGAGAAGAGCTAAAAGCTATCCTACTCAAACTCTTCCAGAAGATTGCAGAGGAAGGTAAACTGCCAAACTCATTCTATGAGGCCACCATCACCCTAATACCAAAATGAGACAAAGATGCCACAAAAAAAGAAAACTACAGGCCAATATCACTGATGAACATAGATACAAAAATTCTCAACAAAATTCTAGCAAACAGACTCCAACAACATATTAAAAAGATCATATATCATGACCAAGTGGGCTTTATCCCAGGGAAACAAGGGTTCTTCAATATTTATAAGTCAATCAATGTGATATACCACATTAACAAATTGAAAGATAAAAAGCATATGATTAACTCAATAGATGCAGAGAAAGCCTTTGACAAAATTCAACATCCATTTATGATTAAAAAAAAAAAAACTCTAGAAAGCAGGCATAGAAGGAACATACCTCAACACAATATAAGCCATATATGATAAACCCACAGCAAACATTATCCTCAATGGTGAAAAATTGAAAGCGTTTCCCCTAAAGTCAGGAACAAGAGAAGGGTGCCCACTCTCACCACTACTATTCAACATAGTTTTGGAAGTTTGGGCCACAGCAATCAGAGAAGAAAAAGGAATAAAAGGAATCCAGATTGCAAAAGAAGAAGTAAAACTCTCACTGTTTGCAGATGACATGATCCTCTACATAGAAAACCCTAAAGACTCCACCAGAAAATTACTAGAGCTAATTAATGAATATAGTAAAGTTGCAGGATATAAAATTAACACACAGAAATCCCTTGCATTCCTATACACTAACAATGAGAAAACAGAAAGAGAAATTAAGGAAACAATTCCATTCATCATTGCAATGAAAAGAATAAAATATTTAGGAATAAACCTACCTAAATAAACAAAAGACCTATATATAGAAAACTATAAAACACTGATGAAAGAAATCAAAGATGACACAAATAGATGGAGAAATATACCATGTTCATGGATCAGAAGGATCAATACAGTGAAAATCAGTATACTACCCAAAGCAATCTATAGATTCAATGCAATCCCTATCAAGCTACCAACAGTATTCTTCACAGAGCTAGAACAAATGATTTCACAATTTGTATGGAAATACAAAAAACCTCGAATGGCCAAAGCAATCTTGAGAAAGAAGAATGGAACTGGAGGAATCAACCTACCTAACTTCAGACTTTACTACAAAGCTACAGTCATCAAGACAGTATGGTACTGGCACAAAGACAGAGATATAGACCAATGGAACAAAATAGAAAGCCCAGAGATAAATCCACACATCTATGGACACCTTATCTTTGACAATGGAGGCAAGAATATACAATGGAGAAAAGACAATCTCTTTAACAAATGGTGCTAGGAAAACTGGTCAAACACTTGCAAAAGAATGAAACTAGAACACTTTCTAACACCACACACAAAAATAAACTCAAAGTAGATTAAAGATCTAAACGTAAGGCCAGAAACTATAAAACTCCTAGAGAAAACCATAGGCAAAATACTCTGACATAAATCACAGCAGGATCCTCTATGACCCAGCTCCCAGAATATTGGAAATAAAAGGAAAAATAAACAAATGGGACCTGATTAAACTTAAAAGCTTTTGCACAACGAATGAAACTATAAGCAAGGTGAAAAGACAGCCTTCAGAATGGGAGAATATAATAGCAAATGAAGCAACTGACAAAGAATTAATCTCCAAAATATACAAGCAGCTCATGCAACTCAGTTCCAGAAACATAAATGACCCAATCAAAAAATAGGCCAAAGAACTAAACAGACATTTCTCCAAAGAAGACATACATATGGCTAACAAACACATGAAAAGATGCTTAACAAGAGAAATGCAAATCAAAACCACAATGAGGTACCATCTCACACCAGTTAGAATGGCTGCTATCAAAAAGTCTACAAACAATAAATGCTGGAGAAGGTGAGGAGAAAAGGGAACCCTCTTACACTGTTGGTGGGAATGCAAACTAGTACAGCCACTATGGAGAACAATGTGGAGATTCCTTAAAAAACTGGAAATAGAACTAACATATGACCCAGCAATCCCACTGCTGGGGATACACACCAAGAAAACCAGAATTGAAAGAGACACGTGTACCCCATTGTTCATCACAGCACTGTTTACAATAGCTAGGACATGGAAGCAACCTAGATGTCCATCGACAGATGAATGGATAAGAAATCTGTGGTACACATACACAATGGACTATTACTCAGCTACAGAAAAGAATGCATTTGAATCAGTTCTAATGAGTTGGATGAAACTGGAGCCTATTAAACAGAGTGAAGTAAGTCAGAAAGAAAAACACCAATACTGTATAATAATGCATATATATGGAATTTATAAAGATGGTAACAATGACCCTATATGCAAGACAGATAAAGAGACACAGATGTAAAGAACAGACTTTTGGACTCTTGTGGGAGAAGGCGAGGATGGGATGATTTGAGAGAATATCACTGAAACATGTATATGACCATATGTGATATAGATTGCCAGTCCAGGTTCAATGCATGAGACAGGGCACTCAGGGCTGGTGCACTGGTACAAGCCTGAGGGATGGGATGGGGAGGCAGGTAGGAGAGGGGTTCAGGATGGGGGACACATGTACACCCACGGCTGATTCATGTGAATGTATGCCAAAAACCACTACAATATTGTAAAGTAATTAGCCTCCAATTAAAATATTTTACACAAATGAATTATTTTACACAAAAAAAGAAAAGAAAAATAGGAATTCTTAAATGAGGAGCTTCTTTGGAAAAGTTATTATAATCACCAAGTCTAATTCATTCATCCATTTTAGCAGCCTTTTATTGAACTTTTTCTAAATTTCACTCCCTGTGATAGTGATTGCCAATGATTCAGTGGAAACGTGTCAGTGATTGTGATGAAGTCCTAAGTGAACATTGAGAGTTTTTATAAAACTTTCCAAATTTATTTTAGTTTTTGTGAGTTAGCTAAATATGAAAAGTAATTTGGTACCTACTCTCTTCCCTCCGATTTCCTCATAACACATTTGGTTTCTAAATGTTAAGCCCATGAGCCACAACTACTGAAGCCCATATACTCTAGGGCACATAAGCTCCAACTACTGAACCTGTATGCTGGAGCTACTGAAGCCCCCACACCCTGGAGCTGCACAACACAACTACTGAGCCCACATGCTACAACTACTGAAGTCCATGTGCCTGGAGCCTGTACTCTATAACTGTGATAAGAACTGATAAGAAAAAGACTAGATAATCAAGATCTCTGCCCTCTAAGATATATAGGTATAAGACTATACAAAGACTATAAGATGTATAGGTATCAGTTCAGTTCAGTTCAGTTCAGTCGCTCAGTAGTGTCCGACTCTTTGTGACCCCATGAATCGCAGCACACCAGGCCTCCCTGTCCATCACCAACTCCTGAAGTTTATTTACCCAAACTCATGTCCATCGAGTCGGTGATGCCATCCAACCATCTCATCCTCTGTCGTCCCCTTCTCCTCCTGCTCCCAATCCCTCCCAGCATCAGCGTCTTTTCCAATGAGTCAACTCTTTGCATGAGGTGGCCAAAGTATTGGACTTTCAGCTTCAGCATTAGTCCGTCCAATGAACACCCAGAACTGATCTCCTTTAGGATGGACTGGTTGGATCTCTTTGCAGTCCAAGGGACTCTCAAGAGTCTTCTCCAACACCACAGTTCAAAAGCATCAATTCTTCAGCCTTCAGCTTTCTTCACAGTCCAACTCTCACATCCATACATGACCACTGGAAAAACCATAGCCTCGACTAGACAGACCTTTCTTGGCAAAGTAATGTCTCTGCTTTTGAATATGCTATCTAGGTTGATGATAACTTTCCTTCCAAGGAGTAAGCCTCTTTTAATTTCATGGCTGCAATCACCATCTGCAGTGATTTTGGAGCCCAAACAAATAAAGTCATATATAGGTATGCTGCTGCTGCTGCTAAGTCACTTCAGTCGTGTCCGACTCTGTGCAACCCCACAGACGGCAGCCCACAAGGCTCTGCTGTCCCTGGGATTCTCCAGGCAAGAACACTGGAGTGGGTTGCCATTTCCTTCTCCAATGCATGCAAGTGAAAAGTCAAAGTGAAGTTGCTCAGTCATGTCCGACTCAGCGACCCCATGGACTGCAGCCCACCAGGCTCCTCCGTCCATGGGATTTTCCAGGCGAGAGTACTGAAGTGGGGTGCCATTGCCTTCTCCATATATAGGTATAAGACTATACAAAGACTATACAAAGCAAGGCTATAGTACTACTGTACTGAAGTAATATTTGATGGTACTATTGTATAGCTGAACATGCAGGACTTTTTCATTGTTACTATCTAGTTTATTTAAACCAAACTGTGATAATACAGAGAGACTGAGGGGGCAGCTGCTCAGATCTTTGTGGATTACAGATGCAAACTGGCTGGAGAGAAGTCAATAACAGACTAATCAGTTGCATAAATACACAGAATGTAAGACACAAGACATTTCACAGCTTTTTGCTTCCAATGTAAACTGTATGTTACAACTTTACATTTTAAATTACTGCTCCACATATTCTGTAACAATAGCTAAGAATGTAATAGTTCTATCCCCCTGACATAAGCAGACATTGGAGAAAAGTGCAAGAGCTTCTAAGTCAAAGGGTCCTGTATTCCAGCTTTGCATCTAGATATCTGGGACCCTGAGAAAACTATCTCAATTCTGTAAACCTGGCTTTCTTTATTTGTAAAGAGAGAAACACGGAGAGAGAGAGAGAGAGAGAGAGAGAGAGAGAGAGACAGAGACAGAGACAGAGACAGAGAATAAAACCTACTTTTTAAGGTTAAAAAATATAATGAGATAATATAAGGGAAAACATCTACAATGATAACTTAGAATATTAGGTGCTTCAACAATATCATTTGGCTTCCTTCTCTTTTAGTCCAAAGTTCATGTCTGGCAGAGATTTAAAATTTCTATCAGCCTCACTTTTATACTTGTGTGTTTTTCATGTTGTAATGCACACTGTTAGTTTTATTTCCCAGAGAAAATTATTTCTAACTTCAACATCTAGAGATCAAATGTATTATTAGAAAATGGCAGGGAAGAGAGTATGTACTTTTAAATTAGTAATTTAAAATTACTTTTTAAATTTAGCTAACTCACAAAACTAAAATAAATTTTGAAAGCTTTAATACAAACTGTCAATGTTCACTTAGGACTTCATCAGGATCACTGCCACTGAATTATTGACAAAGCCACATATAGAAATAGAGATAGCTCTTCAAAGAGTTGGTTCAGTCTCTCTCCTTGGAACATTTCTGCTTTTTATGGCTGCAAGTACTTTTTTCAATGTACTTTTAAAGAGAGAGAAACTAATCTGGAGCCCTTTGATTCAAAAAGTCATATAGAGGCAGTCTCAGTTAATCCAGTGACTCTTTCTAATGATCATTAAATGAGAACAAAGAAAAATGTGCCTACAGCAAAACAAAACCAGGGTTTTTTTTTTTTTTTTTTTTTTGTCAGCCTCTTGACAAATCTGTATGCAGGTCAGGAAGCAACAGTTAGAACTGGACATGGAACAACAGACTGGTTCCAAATAGAAAAAGGAGTATGTCAAGGCTGTATCTTGTCACCCTGCTTATTTAACTTATATGCAGAGTACATCATGAGAAACGCTGGGCTAGATGAAGCACAAACTGGAATCAATATTGTCAGGAGAAATATCAATAACCTCAGATATGCAGATGACACCACCCTTAGGGCAGAAAGTGAAAAAGAACTAAAGAGCCTCTTGATGAAAGTGAAAGAGGAGAGTGAAAAAGTTGGCTTAAAGCTCAACATTCAGAAAACTAAGATCATGGCATCTGGTCCCATTCAGTCCAGTTCAGTTCACTTCAGTCGCTCAGTCGTGTCCGACTCTTTGCGACCCCATGAATCACAGCACGCCAGGCCTCCCTGTCCATCACCCACTCCCGGAGTTCACTCAAACTCACACCCATCGAGTCAGTGATGCCATCCAGCCATCTCATCTTCTGTCGTCCCCTTCTCCTCCTGCCCCCAGTCCCTCCCAGCATCAGTATTTTCCAATGAGTCAACTCTTCGCATGAGGTGGCCAAAGTACTGGAGTTTCAGCTTTAGCATCATTCCTTCCAAAGAAATCCCAGGGCTGATCTCCTTCAGAATGGACTGGTTGGATCTCCTTGCAGTCCAAGGGACTCTCAAGAGTTTTCTCCAACACCACAGTTCAAAAGCATCAATTCTTCGGTGCTCAGCCTTCTTCATTACTTCATGGCAAATAGATGGGGAAACAGTAGCAGACTTTATTTTGGGGGGCTCCAAAATCACTGCAGATGGTAACTGCAGCCATGAAATTAAAAGACGCTTACTCCTTGGAAGGAAAGTTATGACCAACCTAGATAGCATTTTCAAAAGCAGAGACATTACTTTGCCAGCAAAGGTCTGTCTAGTCGAGGCTATGGTTTTTCCAGTGGTCATGCATGGATATGAGAGTTGGACTATAAAGAAAGCTGAGCACCGAAGAATTGATGCTTTTGAACTGTGGTGTTGGAGAAGACTCGTGAGAGTCCCTTGGACTGCAAGGAGATCCAACCAGGCCATCTTAAAGGAAATCAGTCCTGAATATTCACTGGAAGGACTGATGTTGAAGCTGAAACTCCAATACTTTGGCCACCTGATGCGAAGAGCTGACTCATTTGAAAAGACCCTGATGCTGGGAAAGATTGAAGGAGGGAGGAGAAGGGGATGACAGAGGATGAGATGGTTGGATGGCATCACTGACTCAATGATCATGAGTTTGAGTAAACTCCAGGAGTTGGTGATGGACAGAGAAGCCTGGCATGCTGCAGTCCATGGGGTTGCAAAAAGTCAGACATGACTGAGTGATTGAACTGAGTATGCAATCTGAACTGAACTGAGAGTCAAAAGCGAAAGTGAAATTAAAAGTGAAAGGTGCTCAGTCGTGTCCCCTTCTCCAGGGGATCTTCCTAATCCAGGTCTCCCACGTTGCAGGCAGATTCTTTACTGGCTGAGCCACCAGGGAAGCTGAAGAATACTGGAGTGGGTAGCCAAACCCTTCTCTTTGTGACCCCATGGACAATACAGTCAATGGAATTCTCCAGGCCAGAATATTTGAGTGGGTAGCCTTTCCCTTCTCCAGGGAATCTTCCCAACCCAGGGATTGAACCCTGGTCTCCCACATTGCAGGCAGATTCTTTACCAGCTGAGCCACCAAGGAAGCCCAATACAGGAGTGTGTAGCCTAATCCTTCTCCAGTGGATCTTCCCCACCCAGGAATTGAACTAGGGTCTCCTACATTCCAGACAGATTCTTTACCAGCTGAGCTACTAGAGATTTGTCCAGAAAAAAACACAATCACACTGTATTTGAATACTGCTGCATTAGTGCAATGTGAAAGCTTCGCTCCCCTTGCCCCCGACTTTCTGCTTCCTATAGATAAGTGGTTTTGTGTCTGGAAAGGAAAAGATATACATCTTACAAGGTTGAATCTATATTAATCCGTCAACTTAAGTGACACAGGAAAAATATTTTAAGGCACAATGCTTAGCTTTGAAGAAGAAATGATGCGACGACAGCAGGAAGGATTCAAGGGAACCTTCCCTGATGCGAGAAAGCAAGAGATACGGATGGGTCAGATGGCGATGGGAGGTGCTATGGGCATAAACAACAGAGGCGCTATGTCCCCTGTTCCTGTGCCAGCTGGTACCCCAGGTCCTCCAGGACCAGCCACTATGATGCCAGATGGGACCTTGGGATTGACCCCACCAACAACTGAATGCTTTGGCCAAGCTGCTACAATGGAAAGAATTGGGGCAATTGGTGGAACCCCTCCTGCATTCAACCGTGCAGCTCCTGGAGCTGAATTTGCTCCAAACAAATGTCGCCAATACTAATAAAATTGCAGTGTCTAGTTTCCCAAAGCCCTTAAAAGAAGGACCCTTTTTGGACTTAATCGAATTCTACTCTGGAAAAGTGTTAGGGATTCCTCCCAATAGTTTAGGTCTTCCCTGCCTGTAGTACTCTAGGGACTATGTTGGAGGCAGAGGGTAAGGGAGGGGTGATATTTAACAAATCAGTTCTATGTGGTATATCCTTTCACTAATCAATTCTGTGTGGTGCATTCCTAAAATCTCATGTGATTGTTGAGAGCCTGCGAGGGCCAGGGAGCCATGACCAAATGGATCCAGTTAGAGCCCCCATTAATCATTCCACTCTTTGTCCACCCTGTTCTATTTGCTTTCTTGTTCTTACACCCCCCTCGCCAACCCCAATCGGTAAAGAATCTGCCTGCAATGCTGGAGACCTGGGTTCGATTCCTGGGTCAGAAGATCCCCTGGAGAAGAAAATGGCAACCCACTCCAGTATTCTTGCCTGGAGAATCCCATAGACAGAGGAGCCTGGCAGGCTACAGTCCATGGGGTCGCAAGAGTCGGACACGACTTAGTGCACTGCCTCTCTTAGCTTTGAGGAGATAAGTTATGCAGGTATATAGCTTCTAGGAGCTATCAGGGAAGCCCATTATCACCAAAACTAGGATCTAATAGAAAAACCTGTAATCACTTTTTAAAATCCAGATGCATATCAGAATTATCTTGAAATTTTTTGAAAAATACAAATGCTCAGGTATTGCTTTTCTCCCCAGTGCTCCAGATATGTTTCTAATGAGCTGTTATGTTTAAAAACTAGACTATATGATGACCTTTTACTTTTATCTAGTTTGTTTCACTTTATTTCATATGCAGTGCTTAATTTTTTATGTTCTCCAATTTTTCCATCTCTTCTCTTTTTTTGATGTTCTTTTAAGCCTTTATCAAGTGTAGTAGAAAAGCTTTTGTATACATATATAAAAATATGTATAATATATATATATCTTTTACAAAACTTATAAGTTTTTGCCTAATTAAAAAAATTATGACATTTTGATTCCACTTGTTTGATCTAGTATGAATAGAATGCTAGATTTCTAATTAAAAAATAGATATGCAACAAGGTTTACTGCATAGCATAGGGAATATCTTATAAGGGATATCTATAGTCAATATCTTATAAGAACTTATGATGGAAAATAACTTCAAAAATAATATATGTGTATTTTTATAACAATCATCTTGCTGTGTACCTGAAACATTTCAATTGTACTTCAATAAATTATATATATTTATTTTAAAAATTGAAAAAAAAATGTAGGGAAATGGGAATACTGCATCACTAATCATATCACTAGTTTTTCCAGGAGATCCACATTCTATACCAAACAGGCAAGGCTGGAATCAGGTTACGTGGGGCCCAAAGCTTATACAGGAGAGGTCTCATTTAAGAAAAAGAATTTTTAAAATATGACTATAAAATCAGGTAAAAAGTGAATATTTATTAAGAAAAATAAGAGCAATTACTTTAAAAAAAGTAAAAGAAGGCCAAAAAATACAATGACATAATCCAGAAAATAACTTTTTATTAATTATATGTTTCTATAATACTATTTTCCTACATTTTCCTGTTTTCTAGCCAGCTACTCTTTTTTTCTTTTTTAGAATTTGCTTTCTTATTTTTTATTAATATGTAATTGACATATAATAAGTTTCAAGGGCACAACATAAATGATTCAATATTTGTATATATTGTGAAGTGATCACCACAATAAGTCTAGTTAACATCTATCACCAAGAATATTTACACATTTTTTCTTGTGATGAGAACTTTTAAGATATATTCTCTAGGAATTTTCAAATATACAATACAGTATTTATTAACTATAGTCACCATCATGTACTTTACATCTCCAAAACTTATTTATTTAATAAACAGAAGTTTGTACCTTTTACCACCTTCATCCATTTCACCTACCACCACCCTACATCTGGAAACCACCAATCTATATTCTCTGTATCTATGAGTCTGAGCGTTGCGCCGGGGGCAGGTGTAGGTGGGTGTGGGAGGTTTATTCTACAAATAAGTGAGACCATACAAATGGCAAAATCTCCTTCCTTTTTTGGCTGAGTAATATTCCATTTTATATATGTATAGTCATACATATATATGAGACTATCATTTCCCCATTGTATTCTTTGCTCCTTTGTCATAAATTAATTGATATATATATCTGAATTTCTATCTGTCTGACATGTATATCTGCCTGGGATTTCTAACAATGGTCTTTGTGTTTGTTTTTATGCCAATACAATGCTGTTTGGATTACCAGTTTTGTAATACAGTTTGAAATTAGGAATCCTGTTGTCCCCTGTTTTGTTCTTCTTTCACACGCTTTCTTTGGCTATTTGGGGTTTTCTGTGGTTCTATACAAATTTTAGGATTGTTAATTCTATTTTTGTGAAAAATATTATTGGGTATTTTATAGGGATTGAATTTAATCTATAGTACTTCAGATATTTTAACACTATTACTTTTCTAACCCATAAGCATGAAATATCTTTCATTTGTATTTTCTTTGATTCCTTTCATCAATATCTTATACTTTTCTCTATACAGATCTTTCAATCTATTCCTAAATTTTTTAATTTTTGGCTGTATTTGTAAATGAAATTGATTTCTTAATTTCTCTGATAGTTCATTTTACTGAATAGAAATGCAGCAGACTTTTGTAAATTGATTTTATATTCTGCAATTTTAGTGAATTTGTTATTAGTTCTGATAATTTTTTGGTGAAGTCCTTAGTGTTTTCTATCTATAATATGTCATTTGCAAATATTTACTGTTTTATTTCTTCTTTTCTGATTGATGCCTTCTGTTTATTTATTTTTGCCTAATTGCCCTTCCTAGGACTACCAATACTATGTTGAATAAAAGCAGTAAGAGTCAATATCCTTGTCTTGTTCCCAAGCTTAAAGGAACTATGGACTTTTCATATATGGCTTTATTATGTTGAGATATGTTCCCTCTATACCCACACTTAAAAGTTTTATCATAACTGGATGCTGGTTTTGTCAAATATTTTTTCTACATCTTGAGATGATCATATTTTATCCTTTATTTTGTTAATGTGGTTTATCATATTGATTGATTCACAGTTGGTGAGTTATCCTTGTATACCTGGAATAAATTCCATTTGATCATGCTATATGATCCTTTTAATGTATTACTGAATTTTATTTGCTAAATATTTTGTTGAGTATTTAGCATTTATGTTCATCAGAGATACTGAGCTACAATTTTGTCTTCTCGTGGTGTTTTTGGCTGGTTTTGGTAACCAGGTAATCCTTGTCTTGTAAAATGTTTGAAAGTATTCTATGCTCTTCAATTTTTCAGAAGAGTTTGAGAATTGATATTAATTCTTTAAATGTTTGGTAGAATTCACCACTGAAGTCATTTGTTGTTGTTGTTCAGTGGCTAAGTCATTTACAATTATTTTAATCCCATGGACCATAGCATTCCAGGCTCCTCTGTCCTCCACTAACTCCTGGAGTTTGCTCAGGTTCATGTCCATTGAGTCAGTGATGCTATCTAACATTTTATCCTTCACTACCCCTTTTATCCTTTTGCCTTCAATCTTTCCCATCACCTGGGTCTTTTTCAATGAGTTGGCTCTTCACATCAGGTGGCCAAATTATTGGAGCTTCAGCTTTAGCAACCGTTCTTTCAATGAATATTCAGGGTTGATTTCCTTTAGGATTGACTGGTTTGATCTTCTTGCAGTCCAAAGGATCCTAGACCTGGAGCTGACTGTGGATCAGATCATGAGTTCCTTATTGCAAAATTCAGGCTTAAGTTGAAGAAAGTAGGAAAAACCACTAGGCCATTCAGGTATGACCTAAATTAAACTCTTTATGATTCTACAGTGGAGGTAATCAAGAGATTTAAAGGATTAGCTCTGGTAGACAGAGTGCCTGAAGAACTATATGCGAACTTCATTACATTGTATAGGAGACAGTAGCCAAAACCATCCCAAAGAAAAAGAAATGCAAGAAGACAAAGTGGTTGTCTGAGGAGGCTTTACAAATAGCTGAGGAAAGAAGAGAGAAAAAACGCAAGGGAGAATGGGAAAGATATATTCAACTGAATGCAGAGTTTCAGCGAATAGCAAGGATAGATAAAAAGGCCTTCTTAAATGAACAATGCAAAGAAATAGAGGAAAACAATAGAATAGGAAAGACTAGAGATATCTTCAAGAAAACTGGAGATATCAAGGGAACATTCATGCAAGGATGGGCATGATAAAGGACAGAAACAATAAGGACCTAACATAAGCAGAAGAGATGGCAAGAATACACAGAAGAACTATACAAAAAAGGTCTCAATGACACAGATAACAACAATGGTGTGGTCACTCACCTTGAGCTGGGCATCCTCGAGTGTGAAGGCATCTAGTCTTTTCTTTGTCAGGAGGCTCATGATTACTGAGTCCATTTCCTTATTCATTATTAGTCTGTTCAAATTTTCTATTTCTTCATGATTCAGTCTTGGAAAATTGTATGTTACTAGGAATTTATCTATTTCTTCTAGGTTGTCCAATTTATTGGCACACAATTGGTCATCAGTTTAGTTCAGTTCAGTCGCTCAGTCGTGTCTGACTCTTTGCAACCCCATGAATCGCAGCACGCCAGGCTTCCCTGTCCATCACCAACTCCCGGAGTTCACTCAGACTCATATCCATCAAGTCAGTGATGCCATCCAGCCATCTCATCCTCTGTCGTCCCCTTCTCCTCCTGCCCCCAATCCCTCCCAGCATCAGAGTCTTTTCCAATGAGTCAACTCTTCACATGAGGTGGCCAAAGTACTGGAGTTTCAGCTTTAGCATCATTCTTTCCAAAGAAATCCCAGGGCTGATCTCCTTCAGAATGGACTGGTTGGATCTCCTTGCAGT
This sequence comes from Bos indicus x Bos taurus, assembly GCF_003369695.1. NCBI lineage: Eukaryota > Metazoa > Chordata > Mammalia > Artiodactyla > Bovidae > Bos > Bos indicus x Bos taurus. Next base: position 54,102,192 of record NC_040091.1, read on the forward strand.
CCAAGGGACTCTCAAGAGTCTTCTCCAACACCACAGTTCAAAAGCATCAATTCTTCAGCGCTCAGCCTTCTTCACAGTCCAACTCTCACATCCATACATGACCACAGGAAAAACCATAGCCTTGACTAGATGAACCTTTGTTGGCAAAGTAATGTTTCTGCTTTTGAAAATGCTATCTAGGTTGGACATAACTTTCCTTCCAAGGAGTAAGCGACTTTTAATTTCATGGCTGCAATCACCATCTGCAGTGATTTTGGAGCCCAGAAAAATAAAGTCTGACACTGTTTCCACTGTTTCCCCATCTATTTCCCATGAAGTGATGGGACTGGATGCCATGATCTTCTTTTTCTGAATGTTGAGCTTTAAGCCAACTTTTTCACTCTCCACTTTCACTTTCATCAAGAGGCTTTTGAGTTCCTCTTCACTTTCTGCCATAAGGGTGGTGTCATCTACATATCTGAGATTATTGATATTTCTCCCGGCAATCTTGATTCCAGCTTGTGCTTCTTCCAGCCCAGCGTTTCTCATGATGTACTCTGCATATAAGTTAAATAAGCAGGGTGACAATATACAGCCTTGATGTACTCCTTTTCCTATTTGGAACCAGTCTATGTAGTCTCATAATTTTTTGTATTTCTATAGTACCTATTGGAACATCTCCTCTTTCAATTCTGATTTTATTTGAGTCCTCTCTTATTTTGGTGACAGTTTATATACTTTGTTTTCTTAGCTAAAGGTTTGTATATTGGGGGTGTTTTTTTTTTAATTGTTCTTCATTTCATTGCTCTTTTCTAGTCCCTATTTCATTTATTAGGGATTCCCAGGTGGCTCAGAAGGTAAAGCATCTGCCTGTGATGCAGGACACCCAGGTTCAGTCCCTGGGTCAAGAGGATCCCCTGGAGAAGGAAATGGAAACCCATTCCAGTACTCTTGCCTAGAAAATTCCATGGATGGAGGACCCTGGGGGGCTACAGTCCATGGGGTCACAAAGAGTTAGACATGACTGAGCGACTTCACTTTGATCTTTACAATTTCCTTCCTTCTACCAACTTTAGGGTTCATTTCTTCTTTCTATAGTTCCTTGAGGTGTAAAACTTGTTTATTTGAGATCATTCAAATTTCTTAATAAAAAATTTATCACTCTGAATTTCCCTTTAGAATTGCTTTTGCTGCATTCCATAATTTTTGGTATGTTGTGTTTCCATTTTTTCAAGGTACTTTTTAATTTCCCTTTTGATTTCTCCTTTGACTCATTAGTTGTTCAGTAGTATGTTGTTTAATCTCTACATATCTGTGAATTTTCCATTTTTCTTCTTGTAATTATTTTCTGGTTTCATACCATTGTGGTTGGAAAAGATAATTATATGAGTCAATCACCTTAAATCTAGTACAGCTTGTTTTATAGCTTAACATATGATCTACCCTGAAATACATTCCATGTGTGCTTAAGAATGTGTATTCTGTTGCTTTTGAACAGAATGTTCTGCATAGGTCTGTTAAGTCTATATTTTCTAATATAGAAAATATTAGAAATTTTTCTATATGTTGTTTAAGGTCCATATTCCCTTGCTGGTTTTCTGTTGACAGTAATCAAAACAGCATGGTACTGGCATAAAAGCAGACACACTGAAATGATGGAACTGAATAGAGACCCCAGATATAAACTCACCCATATATAGCCAACTAATACAACAATGGAACCAAGAATATACAATGGGGAAAGGATAATCTCTTCAATAAATGTATTGCTCAAATAAACAAAAACTCTTTGGTAACTTTAGTAATTTCAAAATATTAAAGGAGTCCCAAACTAAAAAGTTTGGGGATCACTAATATACACATACAAATAAGTCTCTTCCCCTTACCTATTTATTCCTCCAGTCACCAGTTTCCCTGACCAGAGGCAACCCCTCTTGATAGTTTCCTATGTGTTACATGTGTATGTAAGTAAATGTATCATGTATTTTTTTCTTTTTATAAACAGCAGTTTATTATGCACACTGACCGAGAATTCTGAAATGAGGAAAAGTAGTTACCATCATTTCATCACACTTTTCAACTCTTCCTTCTCCATGTCCTTGGAAACACATTGTGTGTCTACTCTTCCAGAAATTACTGAGTCTTTCAAAGCCACACACACTTTTCTTTGGATGCCCATCTGCCAATGACAGGGTGAGAAAAATGTATATCATATCTATGATTATAAGAAAATTTCCATTTTTAATATTTTTAATATCACCTTATCTTTGAGCTGGTAAGACAGTTCTACACTTGATCTTAGCCAAAAGGCCGAGAAGCGATGAGACAGTTCTAAATAATTAGAACACTAAGTCACTTTCTTCTCTTCAGGGGTGTAGTAACAATGCCAACATAACCAGAATGTAACCCAAAGACGTGTATGAAATCTAGCCAAAGAAAATATCCTTCTTTAACTGTCTCTGGTACATTCTTAATTATTTCTAACTTAAAGTTTCTATTTTTTCCTTAATCTGCATATAATCTGAAATTTAACCCTTCCATTGAGATTTTTTATTATAGTTGATTTACAATATTGTGTTAATTTCTGCTGCCCAGCAAAGTGATTCAGTTATATAAATACATACATCCATTTTTACATTTTTTTCCATTATGGTTTATCACAGGATATTGAATATAGCTCCTTGTGCTATTATAAGAGAACTCCCATAAGTCTATCAGCTGATTTCTCTCCAATGAGTTTACTATCAATTACTCTATATTGTTCAGAAAACTCTATTTGATTTTTTTTCAAATGGCTAATCTCTTCTGTTTGTAAGGCCCTGTTTCTCTTTTATATTTTTATTCTCTCATTGGTTTATTTACTCAATTGCACATGTTTACTTTAGAAATTTGAATAATTCTGGTATCTGAAGTTCCTGGGAATTAACTCCTGTGATTTGTCTTGCAGGACATGGATTGAGGGTATGTCCTTCCAGACAAATTTAGCAATTTGCTTCTACCAGGTATCAAAGGATTCACTTTTATGGTAATTTATTGGTTTGATTTTTACTAAAGTATGTGGGAAACATAAATTTGAACCCCTAAACCATGTAAGAATAATCCTGTATGTACCATTCATCATGAAACACTTTTTTTCAGTTGGTACTGGACGAAAAAAGTTATTTTCTAGTCCACCTGTTCACTGTTGCTGCCACTGCAGGTATCTGCTTTGTGCACAAAGATCTCAATGTCATCTCTAGGAGACATAAGGCCATGTCTCCTGATCTTGTAAGGCCATCAAAAACTAAGCACATGGGTTACTGAGACCTACAAACCCTTTCTAGTTTACATTTTACCCTTGAGTTTTGGCCCTGGGAATTGCCCCTCTTTTCTTGCAAATTCTTGTAAGTATGCATTGAAAAGAATGCCTGTTGTAGTTTGTCCAGCATTTCTAGATTTTTTTTTTGCATTGGAAAAGGTACCAGATACTCTAGTCCACCATACTGCTAGAAACAGAAGTCTTCATCACACTTTACTGATCAAGGTTAAGTCACCTAAAGACAAAACCAAATTTATCCTCCAAATTATTTCTCTTCTCATATACAAATCACCATATTTCTCCAACTCTGTAAGACAATGGAAAGGCAGGCTCCCTTGTCAAAGTTATTATTATCAACCTAATTTACACATTCCTCTCTTATGAAAAACTGTAAATTGTAGAATTAGTCATGTTTTCCTCTTCCCTTGACTACTAAAGAGTACATAATCACAGCCAATGTCAAAAATCTATATCCAACATTTCTCTTCTCAGCCTTCCAGGCAGTCTGGCCATCAGAGGCTTCTTCCTCTAGCCTTCCCTTGCACAGCACCTGGTTTTACAGGCCACTTTTTCTCCCTCCTTGTTTACATATCCCCAGCCTCAGCTTTTTCTCCCTCCCTCATTTTCTCTCTCTCTTTCTCCTGTGCCTCCTCCCTCCCTCCCTCCCTCCAGTCCACTCCAGATTACGTCTCTGTCTGGTTCCTTTTCTAAATGAACATATAAAAATTCATCTAGATGTTCAACATATCTAAGGCTTTCCCATTTTTCCATCTTCCTTAGAAAGCAAAAAAAAAAAAAATCTCCTATACCATCTCAGATCTATATCCTGAGAATTACTTCTCATAAATCTACTATGACCTTGTTCATTCTTGAACTTGAACTGGTAGTTCATCTTTTCCCTTCCCACCACACTAGAAAGCCAAGTTTTATCTCCCTCTCCCTACAATTCTGACAGCTTCTCCTCCTTGTTCTACCTCAGTCTAACCCATTCCATCCTAGTGACCCAGCTGGAATGTCTAAACCAACCCCTAAATAAAGTGAGGATGATTATCAATTACCATATGGCAGAAAGTGAAGAGGAACTCAAAAGCCTCTTGATGAAAGTGAAAGTGCAGAGTGAAAAAGTTGGCTTAAAGCTCAACATTCAGAAAACGAAGATCATGGCATCCAGTCCCACCACTTCATGGGAAATAGATGGGGAAACAGTGGAAACAGTGTCAGACTTTATTTTTCTGGGCTCCAAAATCACTGCAGATGGTGACTGCAGCCATGAAATTAAAAGACGCTTACTCCTTGGAAGGAAAATTATGACCAACCTAGATAGCATATTCAAAAGCAGAGACATTACTTTGCCAACAAAGGTCCGTCTAGTCAAGGCTATGGTTTTTCCTGTGGTCATGTATGGATGTGAGAGTTGGACTGTGAAGAAGGCTGAGCGCCGAAGAATTGATGCTTTTGAACTGTGGTGTTGGAGAAGACTCTTGAGAGTCCCTTGGACTGCAAGGAGATCCAACCAGACCATTCTGAAGGAGATCAGCCCTGGGATTTCTTTGGAAGGAATGATGCTAAAGCTGAAACTCCAGTACTTTGGCCACCTCATGCGAAGAGTTGACTCATTGGAAAAGACTCTGATGCTGGGAGGGATTGGGGCAAGAGGAGAAGGGGACGACAGAGGACGAGATGGCTGGATGGCATCACTGACTCGATGGACGTGAGTCTGAGTGAACTCCGGGAGTTGGTGATGGACAGGGAGGCCTGGCGTGCTGTGATTCGTGGGGTTGCAAAGAGTCGGACACGACTGAGCGGCTGATCTGATCTGATATAGTAATCAGTGGCCTGATGCTCAGAGATGCCTAACTCTGACATATAGACCATGGGGTTTCCAAGGATAAAATTTAGAGTTTTGAGTGACTCTTATTACAAAGACAGAAAAATATGAATTTTACAAACAAATACTTTATATAAGCCAGAATACTCTAGTATCAAAACCTTTCAATTTCATGACTTTGCTCAAGTGGGCTGCAAGCCATTTACCTGAAAAATACCCCCAAATCTTTGGGGAATGTTGGCCACACATGCTGAGCTAACATTAATTCCTTATAACCAATAACACCACTCTACAGTATACCAGTCTGAGCAGGTGCTTATGCGAGTCAGGTGATAAGGAATTCTAACCCAATGTCAACTCACAGTACCAGAACTTTCAAAGTTTACATAGAGGTTTAATGGGGTTCAGCCACATACACAATTCAGACAGATGGTCTTAAAAAACCTTACATTTTTAAGGCTTCATCTTTGAAATGGCCTTAACTATGGGATGGTGTGGGTAGAACATATTGGGGTGGCCAAAAAGTTTGTTCAGATTTTTCTGTAAAATGTTACAAAAACCTAAACAAGCTTTTTGGTCAACCCAAAATATTCCAAGTACAGGGCAGGAAGTAAGGCGCTTTCAATTGTCGAGGTCTAGCTCTTGGGTCAACCAGCAGCGATGTCCTCCACTTATACAAAGATCTTTATTTTGTTCACTGATGTATCCCAAATACCTAGAACATAAAGAGGCAAACTCTTTTTTTTTTTCTTTTATAACTGAGATTTTATTGGTTGTTTTGAGGATCACTACACAGACATTTCAATTTGTACACAATTCTTCACATATGTACCAGAAATCTAAAATATCATGTAGTTGTGATTCTTAACAGTTATTCCAGTGACTTTCCAGCTTAAAATTTGGAGCAAACTTTCCTTAACAGGATATCAAGTACCAATATCTTCAAATATTGATACGTTGTTACATCATAAGTCCCACTGATTCACAATTTAATATCATATACACTACATACCCAAACTGTCAATCGTTCACAGCACATTAACCAAGTTACTAGGAAAACTGGACTACCACGACCAAAGATGTTATAGTATAGTGCACAAAATTCTGACCAGGAGAGCCAAGATCAAAAAGTGGTTTGCTGTAGGAAATAATTCTACCAAAACGATATGGGAAGAGAAGTAATTTAAAGTGTTCAAGACCTTAAATGCACAACTGACTCCAAACTGCCATTTAGTATGCTTTTGTGTTACAGGATATAAAAGCTACCCCCCATCTATGGAATGTTAAGCTGACACCCAAGACAATCAAAGCCTCCCGTATCCAATATCCCACTATTTTCTGGTTGTACCAAAAAATAAACAACCAGCAAATGATTTCACCTCTTAAAAAAAAGCATTTACACTTAAAAAATGGGATGAGGTGGGATTCCCTTCTGTAAAGTTTCAGATGGCAGACATCTTGTGGACTATACAACTATTCAACTTGGCCTTCATAATTAGAAACCAGCTACAGATAATACGCAAGCAAACAGGTGTGGCTGGGTCCAATAAAACTTTATTTATGGATATTAAAACCTGAATTGAATATAGTCTTCACCTATCACAGAATATCCTTCATTTTATTTTTTCAACCACTTGAATATGTACAACAACAAAAAATTATTGGTTCACAGGCTGTACAAAAACAGGCAGCAGGCAGGATTTGGCCATGGGTCAGTTTGAAAACCACTGACCTAGAACATTGTAAGAGTGCTAATGGAAGCTTTTATGCCAAAGTACTCAAGGGTACTTGAAAGTGCTACATTATTTTAAGTATATTAGGCATTACTTATACAATCATGTTTATGTTTTTACTGTGTTTTCCAAGTGCAGAGGAAAATTTAACTTACTTTATACACTGTGAACTATGATATATATATTTTTTGATATATTTAAATTAGTGAGACTAGAATAAGGATGTCCTCAATAAAACAGTAGATGGTAAACTCTCTGAACCCTTCCAGGGTCAAACTAGCCCAAATTTATCCAGCCTACTGCCTGTTTTTATATGTCCTGTGAACTGAGTGCTTTTTACATATTTAAGTAGTTGAAAAAATAAAAAGAAGAATATTCTGTGGTATGTGAAGACTACATTAAATTCAAGTTTCAATAGTACATGGTAAACAATTCTGGGTCCAAACATCTCATCTGTCTCAAATTATACCTAACCAAGAAGACCAAGTTCCCAGCCTGAGCCTTGGATTTGATTTTATTACTGCTTAAAAAGCAGGTACTATCTGGAAGTCAAGTGGTTAAGAGTCAGTACTTTCACTGCCTATGGGCCCAGAGTTCAATCCCTGGTTGGGGAACTAAGAGCCCACAAGCCACAGAGCATGGTCAAAGAAAAAATAAAGTTAAAAATAGCAACTAACAGGATTAGGAACTAAGCCAGTTATGATGACATGTGCATTTCTTATCGACTCATACTGAAAAAAAGAGTTAGTTAATCTCAGTGGCATAGAAAAGGCTGCATGGAGCAAAGATATGCACTATTGGACCTGGAGGATTATGTTAACATATTTTTAACCTGTGGGCCCCATTAAATAGAGAGCTCTGCAAAGGAAGTGGGGCCAGTTCCATTCCCACACTGGCTGGTTAGTTCAGGGATTATAGGCACATTCTGCTTTCCTAAGACTAAAGCAAACATTTCTCAGTCCCAGCCCGGCACACATAAAAGAAACAGGACCTTGGTATATAGTAGGTACTCAGGAAATATTTAAATGAATGGATGAATATATGGATAACTTTGAACTATTAGAGTAAAAAAAAAGCATTCTAGTAAAGAGGCCATTAACGAATATTATTTACTCTGTTCTTGTCTTTTCTGTTACGGGAAACATAAGAAATATAAGCTCCACTGATTGGCCACTTACTCATTCACTAATTTCACAACCATATTACTAAATACATATGTTACAGAAACTCTTCAAGGAGCTGGGCCTACAAAGCTAAGACACCGGAGGGGCGCACACTAACTCTTATGGGTTCTAGGCACTTTTGTCTTCATGGGTCCCTTCCTCCAATAAAACAATATTAAAAGTTTTACCTTGTGTTAATATAAACACAAACGTACTTGGACTGGATTCATTATTATACTCATGTGTGCAATGTGTGCTAAGTCACTTCAGTCCTGTCCAACTCTGTGACCCTATGGACTGTAGCCTATCAGGCTCCTCTGTCACTGGGATTCTCTAGGCAAGAATACTGGAGTGGGTTGCCATGCCCTTCTCCAGAGCATCTTCCTGACCCAGGGACTGAACCCACATCTCTTATGACTCCTGTACTGGCAGGTGGGTTCTTTAAGACTAGACCCACCTGGGAAGCCCATTATACTCATGGTTATTATTATTTTCATTACTTCTTCTGAATTTAAATGAAATTAAGACTACAACAATGTGGTAGGCCCCCAAAAGTATCGTGGGCCCTGGGTATCTATCCACTGTGCCTTATAAATGGGTCAGCCCCACAACAGTCTCTGTCTTCCTGCCATCTCTCCTGAATAATTCAGTCTAAACATTAATTGAAGGTGCTGAGCAAGATAGGTAGGTGGGATTCCAGAGTGTGGGAGTCCTGCAGGGTAATTTTGGAGAGCTTCCAAGGTGGGGGCGGGGGGCACCTGTGGTGAGGGGGTAAGGAAGGCAGCTGTGTGGAGGGACAGTGACAGCAGTGGGAGGTATTAGGATCTGAGCAGAGTGAGGAGGAAATCTAGTTGTGAGTCAGGGTCACTATAGGGATGGCAGGATAGCTGAGAAGGAGAGCAGGAGGAGAGGGACCTCACTGCTCAGTGCAGATTGCTGAAGCCTGAGTGGAGTAGGGCAGATGTCTACGCAAGGGTGCTAGGTGGTGGCAGTGGCCCATTAAGAAGCCACTGGGGATCAGGAGGCACTCTTGGAAGGCTAGGAGAGCAGAAGAAATCGCCTGGAGTGGGGCCAAGCAGAATGATGAGGACATTAGCACAGTCTGGTGTGGGATGTCATAGCCTAGGCAGGGTGGATCAAAGGAAATACTGTCAAACTGGGGACAATGTGATAACAGATTTGATAAATACTGATGACAACAGATTCAGTTCAGTTCAGTTGCTTAGTCGTGTCTGACTCTTTGTGACCCCATGAATTGCAGCACGCCAGGCCTCCCTGTCCATCACCATCTCCTGGAGTTCATTCAAACTCACGTCCATCAAGTAGGTGATGCCATCCAGCCATCTCATCCTCTGTCGTCCCCTTCTCCTCCTGCCTCCAATCCCTCCCAGCATCAGGGTATTTTCCAATGAGTCAACTCTTTGCATGAGGTGGCCAAAGTATTGGAGTTTCAGCTTTAGCATCATTCCTTCCAAAGAACACCCAGGACTGATCTCCTTTAGAATGGACTGGTTGGATCTCCTTGCAGTCCAAGGGACTTTCAAGAGTCTTCTCCAACACCACAGTTCAAAAGCATCAATTCTTCGGCACTCAGCTTTCTTCACAGTCCAACTCTCACATCCATACATGACTACTGGAAAAACCATAGCCTTGACTAGACGAACCTTTGCTGGCAAAGTAATGTCTCTGCTTTTGAATATGCTATCTAGGTTAGTCATAACTTTCCTTCCAAGGAGTAAGCGTCTTTTAATTTCATGGCTGCAATCACCATCTGCAGTGATTTTGGAGCCCCAAAAAATAAAGTCTGACACTGTTTCCACTGTTTCCCCATCTATTTCCCATGAAGTGATGGGACCGGATGCCATGATCTTCGTTTTCTGAATGTTGAGCTTTAAGCCAACTTTTTCACTCTCCTCTTTCACTTTCATCAAGAGGCTTTTGAGTTCCTCTTCACTTTCTGCCATAAGGGTGGTGACATCTGCATATCTGAGGTTATTGATATTTTTCCTGGCAATCTTGATTCCAGATTGTGCTTCTTCCAGTCCAGCGCTTCTCATGATGTACTCAATAGATTAGAACTCAATAAATAAAATAGGAATCCATGAGGTCACACCAATATAAATGAATGAATCTGTTAACTGATTGATTTATAAGGAAAAGAGAAAGCTTTTCCTCATAGCAGAATACCAACTGATAAATGTAGAATGTAGAATGAATAAGCTAAATAAGAAAATCACTATCTGACAATCAACTTAATAATATTGATTCAGACAAGAATAATCAATGGATGCTAAAACTGATGGGTGAACATTTGATGCAGGATGGAATATTCAAATAGTCTCAAAATACCTCCCACAAAATACTAACTATAAAGGGGGAAAGAATACTTCAACAATAAGGAAGGCTGATCAAAGCAAATGTCACCGTTAATAAAACAAACTGGAATTGTGCACCACCTATTGGAGGCAGTGAAAAGACCATCACTACTGTGATATTCCTGCCCCCAAAAAAATTTTTTTTAAAGCCTGACTGAGAAGGCGGTCCTAAGATGGCAGAAGAATAGGATGGGGAGACCACTTTCTCCCCTACAAATTCATCGAAAGAACATTTAAACGCTGAGCAAATTCCACAAAACAACTTCTGAATGCTGGCAGAGGATATCAGGCACCCAGAAAGGCAGCCCATTGTCTTTGAAAGGAGAACAAAGGACTGAGCAGAGCTAGCCGGCTGCAGACCGGCCCATCCCCCGCTGGAGACAGGCAGGTGAGGGCAGCCAGAGCCAGAAGAGGGCACTGACGGCCCCAGAGAGGCATCATCTACCTAACTGCAAGCAGCCTTCATTGTTAACCAAGACTCCGTGTGATTGCGGACAGTCAACATCCACCGGGAGGGTCGCAGCCAGAGATCAGCTCCCCAGAGACACATGGCACACCTGAGAAGGTGCACCCGTTGTACACCCAGAAAACCGAGTGGCTGGGATGGGGGAGGCGATAAGTCACAGCTCCCCAAGCACCTGGTCACCTGAGCTGCTCAGACTGGGGAAGGGCACAAAACGCAGGCTCAATCAAGTCTGCGGCTTTGTGGAGTACCCGAGAACCTGAACAGCTTTGACCTGGGAAGTGCACTCAACCCAGGACTGGCCTCAGACAGTTCCCAGCAGAGCAACCTAGAGCCTGAGCAATATATACTGGGAAAGCACACACTCCGTGAACGGGGGCAAACCCATTGTGGCCGAGACACTGGGAGCACAGCCCACAGACGCCAGTGATATTTGTTTGCAGTGTTCCTCCCTCCCCACAGCACAGCTGAACAAGTGAGCCTAAAAAAAGTGACCACCACTGCCCTCTTGTGTCAGGGTGGAGATTAGACACTGAAGAGGCCTGCAAACAGAAACTAAACAGAGGGAACTGCTTTGGAAGTGACAGTTGCAATAGATTAAAACCCTGCAGTTAGCATCGACTACATAGGAATGGGCCTATAGATCTTGAGAAGTGTAAGCCAGATCAACAAACTATCTGAAAATGAACTGACCCCACACTGTCCACAACACCACCAGAGAAAGTCCTAGATATATTTTTACTATTACCATTTTTTTAATTTTTAAAAAAAATTTTAAGTCCTCTATTACTCCTTTAATTTTCATTTTTATAACTTACTATTACTTTGCAAAAAAAAACACCCTATTTTTAAAGTAAACTTCATATATATATATATATATTTTATAATTTTTGTGACTTTGTTTTTTTCTTTAATATTGTATTTTTGAGAATCTAATCTCTACTCTAGATTTTTAATCTTTGCTTTTGGGTATTTGTTATCAATTTTGTACCTTTAAGAATCCAATCTTTAGTACCCATTTTTACTTGGGAGCAAGATTACTGGCTGGATTGCTCTCTCCCCCTTTGGACTCACCTTTTTGCCACCAGGTTGCCTCTATCTCCTCCCTCCCTTCTCTTCTCTACCCAACCCTGTGAATCTCTTTGTGTGTTCTGGGCTGTGGAGAACACTTAGGGAACTGATTACTGGCTGGAGCTGTCTCGCTTCTTTTGATTCCCCCTTTTATCCTCCTGGCCACCTCTCTCTCCTTCCTCCCTCTCTCTTCTCTGTATAACTCCGTGAACATCTCTGAGGGGTACAGACTGTGGAGAGCACATAGGAAAGTGATTACTGGCTACATTGCTCTCTTCTTTCAATTCCCCCCTTCTCCTCCTGGTCACCTCTATCTCCCTCCTCCCTCTTCTCTTCTCCTTGTAACTCTGTGTACCTCTCCAGGTGTCCCTCACTGTGGAGAAACTTTACATCATTAACCTAGATGTTTTATCATCTATACATCAGTACTGTATAGATGGAGAAGTCTTGAGGCTACTGTAAGAATATGACTGAAAACCAGAGGCAGGAGGCTTAAGTCCAAATCCTGAGAACACCAGAGAACTCCTGACTTCAGGGAACATTAATCGATAGGAACTCATCAAATGCCTCCATACCTACACTGAAACCAAGCACCACCCAAGGGCCAACAAGCTCCAGAGAAAGACATACCACACAAATTCTCCAGCAACACAAGAACATAACCCTGAACTTCAATATACAGGCTGCCCAAAGTCACAACAAACCCACTGACATCTCAAAACTCATTACTGGACACATCAGTGCACTCCAGAGAGAAGAAATCCAGCTCCACCCACCAGAACACTGACACAAGCTTCCCTAACCAGGAAACCTTGACAAGCTACACGTCCAACCCCACCCACAGTGAGGAACCTCCATAATAAAGAGGAACCACAAACTGCCAGAATATGGAAAGGTCACCCAAAACACAGCAATATAAACAAGATGAAAAGGCAGAGAAATACCCAGTAGGTAAAGGAACAGGATAAATGCCCACCAAACCAAACCAAAGAGGAAGAAATAGGGAATCTACCTGATAAAGAATTCTGAAAAATGATAGTTAAAATGACCCAAAATCTTGAAAACAAAATGGAGTTACAGACAAATAGCCTGGAGACAAAGATCGAGAAGATGCAAGAAAGGTTTAACAAGGACCTAGAAGAAATAAAAAAGAGTCAATATATAATGAATAATGCAATAAATGAGATCAAAAACACTCTGGAGGGAATCAACAGTAGACTAACAGGCAGAAGATAGGATTAGTGAGGTAGAAGACAGAATAGTAGAAATAAATGAAACAGAGGGGAAAAAAGAAAAAAGAATTAAAAGAAATGAGGACACCCTCAGAGACCTCTTGGACAATGTTAAACCCCCCAACATTAGAATCATAGGAATCCCAGAAGAAGAAGACAAAAAGAAAGACCATGAGAAAATACTTGAGGAGATAATAGTTGAAAACTTCCCTAAAATGGGGAAGGAAATAGTCACCCAAGTCCAAGAAACCCAGAGAGTCCCAAACAGGGTAAACACAAGATGAAACACCCTAAGACACATATTAATAAAATTAACAAAGATCAAATACAAAGAAAAAAATATTAAAAGCATCAAGGGAAAAATAACAAATAACACACAAGGGTATTCCCATAAGGATAACAGCTGATCTTTCAATAGATTCTCTTCAGGCCAGAACGGAATAGCAAGACATAGTTAAAGTGATGAAAGAAAATAATCTATAGCCCAAACTACTGTACCCAGCAAGTATCTCATTCAAATATGAAGGAGAAATCAAAAGCTTTACAGACAAGCAAAAGCTGAGAGAATTCAGCACCACCAAACCAGCTCTCCAACAAATGCTAAAGGATCTTCTCTAGACAGGAAACACAGAAAGGGTGTATAAACTCAAACCCAAAACAATAAAGTAAATGGCAACGGGATCATACTTATCAATAGTTACCTTAAATGTAAATGGTAAATGCCCAACCAAAAGACAAAGACTGGCTGAATAGATACAAAAACAAGACTCCTATATATGTTGTCTACAAGAGACCCACCTCAAAACAAGGGACACATGCAGACTGAAAGTGAAGGGCTGGAAAAAGATATTCCATGCAAATAGAAACCAAAAGAAAGCAGGAGTAGCAATACTCATATCAGATAAAATAGACTTTAAAACAAAGGCTGTGAAAAGAGACATTACATAATGGAAAAGGATCAATCCAAGAAGAAGATATAACAATTATAAATATATATGCACCCAACATAGCATCGCAATACATAAGACAAATGCCAGCAAGTATGAAAGGGGAAATTAATAATAACACAATAATAGTGGGAGACTTTAATACCCCACTCACACCTATGGATAGATCAACTAAACAGAAAATTAACAAGGAAACACAAACTTTAAATGATACAATAGACCAGTTAGACCTAATTGATATCTTTAGGACATTTCACCCCAAAACAATGAATTTCACCTTTTTCTCAAGTGCATATGGAACCTTCTCCAGGATAGATCACATCCTAGGCCATAAATCTAGCCTTGGTAAATTCAAAAAAATTGAAATCATTCCAAGCATCTTTTCTGACCACAATGCAGTAAGATTAGATGTCAATTACAGGAGAAAAACTATTAAAAATTCCAACATATGGAGGCTGAACAACACACTTCTGAATAACCAACAAATCACAGAAGAAATCAAAAAGGAGATCAAAATATGCATAGAAATGAATGAAAATGAAAACACAACAACCCAAAACCTATGGGACACTGTAAAAGCAGTGCTAATAGAGAAGGTTCATAGCAATACAGGCTTACCTCAAGAAACAAGAAAAATGTCAAATAAATAACCTAACTCTACACCTAAGTTTACTAGAAAAGGAAGAAATGAAGAATCCCAGGGTTAGTAGAAGGAAAGAAATCTTAAAAATTGGGGCAGAAATAAATGCAAAAGAAACAAAAGAGACCATAGCAAAAATCAACAAAGCCAAAAGCTGGTTCTTTGAGAAGTTAAATAAAATTGAAAAACCATTAGCCAGACTCATCAAGAAACAAAGGGAGAACAATCAAATCAACAAAGTTAGAAATGAAAATGGAGAGATCACAACAGACAACACAGAAATACAAAGGATCATAAGAGACTACTATCAGCAACTATATGCCAATAAAATGGACAACTTGGAAGAAACAGACAAATTCTTAGAAAAGTACAACTTTCCAAAACTGAACCAGGAAGAAATGGAAAATCTTAACAGACCCATCACAAGCACGAAAATTGAAACTGTAATCAGAAATCTTCCAGCAAACAAAAGCCCAGGATGAGATGGCTTCACAGCTGAATTCTACCAAAAATTGAGAGAAGAGCTAACAGCTATCCTACTCAAACTCTTCCAGAAAATTGCAGAGGAAGGTAAACTTCCAAACTCCACCATCACCCTAATACCAAAACCTGACAAAGATGCCACAAAAAAAGAAAACTACAGGCCAACATCACTGATGAACATAGATGCAAAAATCCCTAAAAAAAAAAATTCTAGCAAAGAGACTCCAACAACATATTAAAAAGATCATATATCATGACCAAGTGGGCTTTATCCCAGGGGTGCAGGGATTCTTCAATATCCACGTATCAATCAATGTAATACACCACATTAACAAATTGAAGAATAAAAACCATATGATTATCTCAATAGATGCACAGAAAGCCTTTGACAAAATTCAACATTCATTTATGATAAAACCCCTCCAGAAAGCAGGAATAGAAGGAACATACCTCAACATAATAAAAGCTATATATAACAAACCCACAGCAAACATTATCCTCAATGGTGAAAAATTGAAAGCATTTCCCCTAAAGTCAGGAACAAGACAAGGGTACCCACTCTCACCACTACTAGTCAACATAGCTTTGGAAGTTTTGGCCACAGCAACCAGAGAAGAAAAAGAAATAAAAGGAATTCAGATTGCAAAAGAAGAAGTAAAACTCTCACTGTTTGCAGATGACATGATTCTCTACATAGAAAACCCTAAAGACTCCACCAGAAAATTACTGGAGCTGATTAATGAATATAGTAAAATTGCAGGATATAAAATCAACACACAGAAGTCCCTTGCATTCCTATACACTAACAATGAGAAAACAAAGAGAAATTAAGGAAACAATTCCATTCACCATTGCAACGAAAAGAATAAAATACTTAGGAATATATCTACCTAAAGAAACTAAAGACCCATATATAGAAAACTATAAAACACTGATGAAAGAAATCAAAGAGGACACAAATAGATGGAGAAATATACCGTGTTCATGGATCAGAAGAATCAATATAGTGAAAATGAGTATACTACCCAAAGCAATCTATAGATTCAATGCAATCCCTATCAAGCTACCAATGGTATTTTTCACAGAACTAGATCAAATAATTTCACGATTTGTATGGAAATACAAAAAAACCTCGAATAGCCAAAGCAATCTTGAGAAAGAAGAATGGAACTGGAGGAATCAACCTGCCTGACTTCAGGCTATAATACAAAGCCACAGTCATCAAGACAGAATGGTACTGGCACAAAGACAGAAATATAGATCAATAGTTCAAAATAGAAAGCCCAAAGATAAATCCATGCACCTATGGTCACCTTATCTTCGACAAAGGAGGCAAGAATATACAATGGAGAAAAGACAATCGCTTTAACAAGTGGTGCTGGCAAACTGGTCAACGACTTGCAAAACAATGAAACTAGAACACTTTCTAACACCACACACAAAAATAAACTCAAAATGGATTAAAGATCTAAATGTAAGGCCAGAAACTATAAAACTCCTAGAGGAAACCATAGGCAAAACACTCTCCAACATAAATCACAGCAGGATCCTCTATGACCCAGCTCCCAGAATATTGGAAATAAAAGGAAAAATAAACAAATGTGACCTAATTAAAATTAAAAGCTTTTGCACAACAAAGAAAACTATAAGCAAGGTGAAAAGACAGCCTTCAGAATGGGAGAAAATAATAGCAAATGAAGCAACTGACAAAGAATTAATCTCCAAAATATACAAGCATCTCATGCAGCTCAATTCCAGAAAAATAAACGACCCAATAAAAAAATGGGCCAAAGAACTAAACAGACATTTCTCCAAAGAAGACATACAGATGGCTAACAAACACATGGAAAGATGCTTAACATCACTCATTATTAGAGAAATGCAAATCAAAATCACAATGAGGTGCCATTTCATGCCAGTCAGAATGGCTGCTATCCAAAAGTCTACAAGCAATAAATGGTTTAGAGGTTGTGGAGAAAAGGGAACCCTCTTACACTGTTGGTGAGAATGCAAACTTATACAGCCACTATGGAGAACAGTGTGGAGATTCCTTAAAAAAACTGGAAATAGAACTGCCATATAACCCAGCAATCCCACTGCTGGGGATACACACCAAGGAAACCAGAATTGAAAGAGACATGTTTACCCCAATGTTCATCGCAGCACTGTTTATAATAGCCAGGACATGGAAGCAACCTAGATGTCCATCAGCAGATGAATGCATAAGAAAGCTGTGGTACATATACACAGCTGGAATAATACTCAGCCATTAAAAAGAATACATTTGAGTCAGTTCTAATGAGGTGGATGAAACTGGAGCCTATTATACAGAGTGAAGTAAGCCAGAAAGAAAAACACCAATATAGTATACTAATGCATATATGGAGAAGGCAATGGCACCCCACTCCAGTATTCTTACCTGGAAAATCCCATGGGCAGAGGAGCCTGGCAGGCTGCAGTCCATGGGGTCGCTAAGAGTCGGAGACGACTGAGTGACTTCACTTGCACTTTTCACTTTCATGCACTGGAGAAGGAAATGGCAACCCACTCCAGTGTTCTTGCCTGGAGAATCCCAGGGACGGGGGAGCCTGGTGGGCTGCCATCTATGGGGTCGCACAGAGTCAGACACGACTGAAGCGACTTAGCAGCAGCAGCAGCAGCAGCAGCAACGCATATATATGGAATTTAGAAAGATGGTAACTATAACCCTGTATGTGAGACAGCAAAAGAGACACAGATGTATAGAACAGTCTTTTGGACTCTGTGAGAGAGGGCGAGGGTGGGATGGTTTGGGAGAATGGCATTGAAACTTGTATATTATCATATGTAAAATGGATTGCCAGTCCAGGTTCAATACATGATACAGGGTGCTCAGGGATGGTGCACTGGGATGACCCAGAGGGATGGGATGGGGAGGGAGGTGGGAGGGGGGTTCAGGATGGGGAACACATGTACACCCATGGTGGATTCATGCCAATGTATGGCAAAACCAATACAATATTGTAAAGTAAAAAATAAATAAAATAAAATTGTTAGCCTGGAAAAAATAAAATAAATAAATAAAATAAGGCCTGACTGAAATCTAATAATGACATCAGACAAATTCAAACTTAGGTACATTCAACAAAAATAACTGCCCTGCAATTTAATAAACTGTGAGAGCTCTGACAGTCGTGGAAAGCTTGAGAAAGTCCCCTATTTGAAGAAAGCTAGACATGACAACTAATTGCAATATACAATCCTGGACTTGTGGGTAAAACTTGAAGGTATCTGCAGATTATATTGCATTGATTATATTGATGTTATTTTCCTGATTTTGATGGCTGTATTATCATTCGGTAGTAGAATGTCCCTGTGAGTGATACGCTAAAATATGGGGTGGGGGCATGGAGTGATAGGGTATTCATGCCAGAAATTTCCTCTTCAGTTGTTCAGGAAACAAGGTTATTATACTATTCTTGAAACTTGAGTTTGAAATTATTTCAAACTAAGAAGACAAAATTAAAACCAAGGACTACAGAATTTGTTACTTAACTATTGTGTATTCCTCAAAAAACATTTGCTTTTATTGATTTATAATATTTTTAAAATCAACTATTTTTTCTGATATAAAAATATGGCTCCCACATGCAAACTTAATCTACAGTATGAGAAGCTAGGGCACTGGTTACCCTGGTGAGAGAGTAACAGGAAATAGTGACTAGAAAAGAGTGGTGAAAAGTTTCTGCAGTTCAAGTATTGTTTTCTAATCTGGGTGCAAGCTATGTATCCTTTATGTATTTCCTCACCCTGCACACATAAGATTTGTGCTCTTTTCTGTATGCAGGATATACTTCAATAAAATTTAAATGTAAATGAAAAAAGACATAATCTTTAACTTTTAAAAATCCACAATCCACTATATACTCTGCTACTGTTGCTGCTGCTGCTAAGTCGCTTCAGTCGTGTCCGACTCTGTGCGACCCCATAGACAGCAGCCCACTAGGCTTCCCCATCCCTGGGATTCTCCAGGCAAGAAAACTGGAGTGGGTCGCCATTTCCTTCTCCAATGCATGAAAGTGAAAAGTGAAAGTGAAGTCACTCAGTCGTGTCCAACTCTTCGCAACCCCATGGACTGCAGCCCACCAGGCTCCTCCGCCCATGGGATTTTCTAGGCAACAGTACTGGAGTGGGGTGCCATCGCCTTCTCCGCTATATACTCTAGATTATGCCAATTTCTCAGAGTTGCATATCTAACACTCACAAATCAACAGTGAACCATAAAACTAACCTAAGAAGCTCTAAATTGGTGAGTAAACAAAAATTCAAGAGAGAAAGTTACTGGGGGCCCTAGTAGTCAAAAAATACACTCAACTAGCTGTTCATGACATCTTCTCATACAAAAGTGGAAGATGGAAATCAAGATCCAATTTCACTACTCCTTGTTACTGCTTTCCTCCAACAATGCGAGGCAGCATTCAAAATGTTTATGGTAAAGGGCCTTGGTCAATGGGGAGACCTCCATATTCTTTAATAGTTACAAGCCTATCCGAGTGAGCCCACGTGGTGCTTACACCTAAACAATGATGTCGGTAGGACTCCGAAGGATGTGAATAAAAATTAAGGCAGGAGCCCATCTACTCCTCCTGCATGATGGATGTAGCAGGGATAAACTTCCAACACACACTCCCATCTAAGTGTAGCAGCCCTTTCCTTCTCACTGAGGGTGAGGCGTTTCCCCCTAGAAATTCCAACTCCCTCAATCAGGAAAATAGCACAACTGTGCCAGCATGTGGACCCTGCTACCTGGATCAGGGCTTTTACTCCGCATGATGGTTCTGCCTCCTCTTAGTACTTGTCAGATTTCAACCTGGGGACTGGGATTGCAGGCAATTCAGCTTTCTAACATGGTTGTGCCAGTGCTGCTCATCAGCAGCCTCCTCTGGTCAGCCAGGTGATGGGAGACCAGCCCTCATTTATTTCATCAATCTGCTTCCCCTTTGTGGGGAAGGGTTCAACTGGTAAAACTTTAAGTGCACTGAGGAATCCATGGAGCTTCTCTACGATTATGCAAATACTCAAAACATATAATAATGAAGCCATCAAGAAGGGTGAGAGTAGATAGTGTCTCTTCCCACTGCTGTAAAAATACTCCAACCTTGGTTGGTCAAATCTGCAGATGCAGAATCCTCAGCCTCAGACAGCCAACTACAAGTGGTGTGAGCATCCAAGTATGAAATGCCCTGTGGATACAAAGGGATGACTCAACTTTGCCCTTCTTGGCTATAGGAATTCCATTGTTCTGCATTAGACTTCAGCTCTGGAACCTGTAGGTTATGTGATTTAGGACAAAATACTTAACATCTTTGTACCTCTTTCCTCATCTATAAATCAAAATAATAATGTGTACTTTGTTCTGTGCATATTAAGTAAAACTTAGTCTGAGCACTCTTATATAACTAAGCAATGTTAATAGATAGTTAGGGCATAAAAAGAAGCCACAATCATGGAGAGAAAAGGTGAAACAGATATACAAGCAAAATAATAATGAAGACAAATAAAAATCACAGTGAATATTAATATGACTTACTGAGTGGCCAACCCTGTACTTCAGCTTCACATGCTGACACTTCATGTCATCTCACTCACTCTGTAACACCACTGTGAGGCAGGCGTTATTGTTATCACTCACTTAGACAGAAAAACTAAGCCCAAGAGGCTATTTGTGTGCAAGGAAATTCAATTTTTAAGTGGTAAAACAGAGCCAGGATTGAAACCCAGATCTGTCAGATCCCAAACTCCAAAAATAGCAAAATGAGATTCTGAATCATTTGTTTATCATAATCACCTGGAAGGCTTGTTAAAATCATAAACTCCTAGGCCCAAGCCAAGACCCACAAGTGTGATTCTTACACCTGCCACCAGTCCAGCCTGCCACCAGTCCACCCAACTGAATTTAGGAACCACTGCCTTCCTTTAATAATGTGGGGGAACATTCAAAAGATGTTTGTTGTGAAGGGATGTGGTCAGTATAAAGACCCTAATGATGCTTTAACAGTTATGAGCACCTCTAAGTGAGCCCTTGTACATGTTGGTTCTTACACTAATTTAGGGAAACTTGGACGCAGGAGCAGAGAAGGTAAGAAGAGGCCTCCTGGAGTCACCAGTTCACCATATCGCTGGCCTCCAGTTCATCCACAAATTCAAAGGCATCCAAATGTCCATTACTTCCTCCCTGCTTCCCGCCTGGTCCTCCTTGGAACTAAGCCTTGGCTGAGGACTTGCCTGAAGCCGAGTGATCCTGCTTTAAATCCCAGATTCCTAGAGCTGAAGGATGAAGCCCATTGTCCTGGAGGAAAACTCAAGGGGCTACTACCCCACTAAGAGACACTTCCCCAGTTGGGAATAGTCCTTGAGATGTTTTTTTTCTTTGTGAAGGTCTCTAATGCTTCTTTCTTTGACAGGAAGGACTTGGGGGAAGTCACTATGACTTCCCCCTGCTGACACTGGTCTGCTGTGGCCCTTTGACTCATGTGGGCTTCCTAAAGCCTCCGCTACTGCAGACCAGAGAGGATCTCAGTTTCCATTTGCTTGCCGCTGCTGCTGCTGCTGCTAAGTCGCTTCAGTCATGTCCAACTCTGTGCGACCCCATAGATGGCAGCCCACCAGGCTCCCCCGTCCCTGGGATTCTCCAAGCAAGAACACTGGAGTGGCTTGCCATTTCCTTCTCCAATGCATGAAAGTGAAAAGTGAAAGTGAAGTCGCTCAGTTGTGCCTGACTCTTAGCGACCCCATGGACTGCAGCCTACCAGGCTCCTCAGTCCATGGGATTTCCCAGGCAAGAGTACTGGAGTGGGTTGCCATTGCCTTCTCTGTCCATTTGTTTGGGGAGGGCTTAATCCAGGAGACCTCAGTTTCAGCTATAGCTCTGGTTTAATGGTGGTTCTGCCCTAGCTATGATGATAAATTATTTATCATTCTTCACCTGGGTTCTCTAATCTGTAAGAAAGTGTTTTTATGGAATTTCAAAAATCCTTCAGAATATAAGCCCCACCCAATGAGTGTCCCATTGTTGAATACCCATTCAGTAAATACTGTATCAAAGAAGAGTTAAATGAATCTTTTTAGACATCAATTGCCCTGCCACATTCTCTTGCTCACTTGTTGATTTCAGCCACAACCACAGTGGACAGTTCCTAGGAGACTCAGACTGGCCTAGTTCTGACCCTCTCCCACCTCAATACTGGCCCTGTAAGTCTTTCTGCCTCCATTTCTGACTCAGCCTCACCTCCACACAACCTCAAATTCAACAGAAAGAAGGAACCATTTATCTCTACGTCCCTCAAAAGTTGGACCATAAAGAAGGCTGAGTGCTAAAAATTTGATGCTTTCGAATTGTGGTGCTGGAGAAGACTCTTGAGAGTCTCTTAGGCTGCAAGAGATCAAAACCAGTGATCAAATCAACCCTGAATATTCATTAGAAGGACTGATGCCGAAGCTGAAGTTCCTATACTTAGGCCACTTGATGCTAAGAGTCGACTCATTGGAAAACACCCTGATGATGGGAAAGACTGAAGGCAAGAGGACAAGGGGGTGACAGAGGATGAGATGGTTGGCCAATATCACAGACTCAATGGACATGAGCTTGAGCAAATTCTGGGAGATAGTGAAGGACAGGGAAGCCTGGCATGCTGTAGTCCATGGGGTTGCAAAGAGTCAGACTTAGCAACTAAACAACAATCCTCAAATGTTGCTAATTCATGATTCCAGAGTGAGCAAGCATTAACCATAGAAAAGATTAATGAATTGAACTTATGTTTCTAAAAAGACATCATTAAGAAGTTAAAACGTTAATCATGGGCTAGGTGAATGTATTTGCAATATATGCATCAAGCAAATACTTGTATCTGGACTCATATCCAAAATATATAATTGCTGGAAATCAATCATAAATAAAAGACCAACAACTCATTGTCTTTTAGATATGGGCAAAAGCTTAAACAGCCAATTTACAAAACAGGATATCCAAAAGCCAATGAGTATATGAAAGTGTTCATCATTATTCAGTTCAGTTCAGTAACTCAGTCGTGTCCGACTCTTTGGGACCCCATGAATTGCAGCACGCCAGGCCTTCCTGTCCATCACCAACTCCTGGAGTTCACTCAAACTCTCGTCCATCGAGTTGGTGATGCCATCCAGCCATCTCATCCTCTGTCGTCCCCTTCTCCTCCTGCCCCCAATCCCTCCCAGCATCAGAGTCTTTTCCAATGAGTCAACTCTTCGCATGAGGTGGCCAAAGTACGGGAGTTTCAGCTTTAGCATCAGTCCTTCCAAAGAACACCCAGGGCTGATCTCCTTTAGGATGGACTGGTTGGATCTCCTTGCAGTCCAAGGGACTCTCAAGAGTCTTCTCCAACACCACAGTTCAAAAGCATCAATTCTTTAGCGCTCAGCCTTCTTCACAGTCCAACCTCACATCCATACATGACCACTGGAAAAACCATAGCCTTGACTAGACAGACCTTTGTTGGCAAAGTAATGTCTCTGCTTTTCAATATGCTATCTAGGTTGGTCATAACTTTCCTTCCAAGGAGTAAGCCTCTTTTAATTTCATGGCTGCAATCACCATCTGCAGTGATTTTGGAGCCCAGAAAAATAAAGTCAGCCATTGTTTCCCCATCTATTTCCCATGAAGTGATGGGACCAGATGCCATGATCTTAGTTTTCTGAATGTTGAGCTTTAAGCCAACTTTTTCACTCTCTACTTTCACTTTCATCAAGAGATTCTTTAGTTCTTCTTCACTTTCTGCCACTTTCTGGGTGGTATCATCTGCATATCTGAGGTTATTGATATTTCTCCCAGCAATCTTGATTCCACCTTGTGCTTCATCCAGCCCAGCATTTCTCATGATGTACTCTGCATATAAGTTAAATAAGCAGGGTGACAATATACAGCCTTTTCCTATTTGGAACCAGTCTGTTGTTCCATGTCCAGTTCTAACTGTTGCTTCCTGACCTGCATACAGGTTTCTCAAGAGGCAGGTCAGGTGGTCTGGTATTCCCATCTCTTTCAGAATTTTCCACAGTTTATTGTGATCCATATAGTCAAAGGCTTTGGCATAGTCAATAAAGCAGAAGTAGATATTTTTCTGGAACTCTCTTGTTTTTCATTATTAGTCATCATGAAAATACAAATTAAAACTGCAATGGATAACATGATACCCATTCAAAAGGGCTACAATTTATAAGGCTGAAAATAATAAGTATAGGTAAGTATGTAGAGCAACTACAAATCGCATATGCTCTGGTAAATGTATAAGTTGGTACAATCACTTTGGAAAACTATTTGGTAATATCTACTAAAGATATGCATTTTTTCTACAACCCAGAAATTCTACTCTTGATACATACTCAAAGAAATGAATGCTTATATCCACTAAGATATATACAGTAAAGTATAGAAAAACATCATTTATAGAGCCAAACCAGAAACAACCCAAATGTCCACCAGTGGTAGAATGGATAAATGAACTGAGGTATGATTCATCTAATGGAATACCACACAGGTGTGAAAAAGAATGAACAAATATTCTGTAAAAAAAAAAAAAAAAAGGAAAAACAAGGATGAATTTCACAGATGCAATCATGATTAAAGAAGCCAGACACCAGAGATTATATACCCTATGATTTCATGTAAATAGAGTTCACAAAAGGTAAATCTTTTATCTATGGTAATGTAAGTCAGAATAGTGAATATCTGGATGGCCTATAGACAGAGAGTGGCTGTAAGGGAGCATTCTGGGCTGCGGGAAACATTCTACAACTCCATCTTGGTGATGGTTCCATGGATGTATAAACGTATAAAGCTCATTGAGCTGTACACTGAAGATTGACACCCTCACAGCATGTAACCTATAGTTCAATTATTAAAGAAGTACCAGCCTTAGATCACATACCCACCCCTGGATCAATCGCTGTGGCCACGGAGCACAATGACGGGCTTGGGCCTGGGTCCTATGGTTCAGCCCTCAGGCTGGGGATGGACTCCACCCAGACAAAGAATGGACAGACAAGAAAATCTGGAGGTGTTTCTGGAAGATAAGGAAATGGATGTTCTGAAGGAGACAGGCAACTAATTCCCAATGGTCGGGATGAAGGTGGCCCTCACCATGAGCAAGTAGACTGGGAAAACCCAATCTTCAAAGAAAGAGAGAGAGAAAGAAAGAAATAGAACAGGGAGACACACCCAGAGTAACCTGGCTCTTGACTTTCTAATTCCTGGTTCTCGGCCCTATGAGTGAAGCCACTCTCCCTATTTTGGGGGTCTGTAAGATCCTCCTGTATCTGTGGGGAACTTCTCATTCTTTTTGGCCATCTGGCACATTGAACCTTCTTTTATTGTTTGGGGAAGTTCCCTACATTATGAATCTTGGTGGGAGGCAGAGCCACTTGCCACTGTCAACAATGAAAATGCCAAATGCTCACATTCCCAGCCTTCCTTGAAGCTAGAATGCAGTTGGGTGATACAGGCCAAAGGAGAGCACCACTCCTGAACTGCAGGGCCCAGAGGCACATCCATTCCAGAAGACGGTCCAGCAGCGCTCGTGCAGTCCAGCTCAGGGCTCGGGGTGTTGGAGGAGTGAGTGGCAGTGGCCCGTGCCCAGTAGTGTAAGGCTGTGGTCCTCACACCGCTCTACCTTTGCCTGGTGAGGCCTCACACCTAGGTCTCCAGCCTTCCTGAAAATCTTATACTTGATTCAGCATCCTTTCAATAGTTCTTCTGTGGCCTTGATCAACCAGAATTACTATGTGCTGCTTAAAACCAGGAACCCTAATTGATAACAGTTCCAAAAAATTCCCCTTTTACTTTATACTAGTTTTGGAAGGTTCTATTACTTACAATATAGAGAAAATTAGCCTGAATCCACAGAAGTGATTCTACTGTATGAATTATCCAGGCCACTAGGAAGGTGTCTGGTGGCAAACAGGCCCTTTACCAGCCCACAAATCATATGACAAGAGGGAAGGGATGGAGCTAATAGATGCAAATGACTGTTAGGGCTTCCTCTTGTATTATGTTCTGTTCTTGTAATAGACCCAACAGATAGTACTGTATCCTTATACTAGTACTGCCATAATATACCAGATACTGGATGGTTGAGATGATAGGAATTTCTTTTCTCGCCATTCCACAGGCAAGAAGTCCAAGATCAAAGTGCTGGACAATTCAGCTTCTAGTGAAGTCTCTCTTCCTGGCTTGTAGCCAGCCACCTTCCCACTGTGTCCTCATAAGGTTTTTTCTCTGTTGCATGCATGGAGAGACAGAGACAGAGACACACAGATAGAGAAGCAGAGAACAGAGGTCTCTGGTATCTCTTCTTCTTGTAAGAACCTCAGTCCTGTTGGATTATGACAGGTTAACCCTATGACCTCATTTAACCTTATTACCTCCTTCAGTTCAGTGCAGTTCAGTTCAGTCACTCAGTCGTGTCCGACTCTTTGCGACCCCATGAATCGCAGCACACCAGGCCTTCCTGTCCATCACCAACTCCTGGAGTTCACCCAGACTCACGTCCATCGAGTCAGTGATGCCATCCAGCCATCTCATCCTCTGTCATCCCCTTCTCCTCCTGCCCCCAATCCCTCCCAGCATCAGAGTCTTTTCCAATGAGTCAACTCTTCGCATGAGGTGGCCAAAGTACGGGAGTTTCAGCTTTAGCATCAGTCCTTCCAAAGAAATCCCAGGGCTGATCTCCTTCTGAATGGACTGGTTGGATCTCCTTGCAGTCCAAGGGACTCTCAAGAGTCTTCTCCAACACCACAGTTCAAAAGCATCAATTCTTCGGCTCTCGGCCTTCTTCACAGTCCAACTCTCACATCCATACATGACCACAGGAAAAACCATAGCCTTGACTAGACGAACCTTTGTTGGCAAAGTAGTGTCTCTGCTTTTGAATATGCCATCTAGGTTGGTCATAACTTTCCTTCCAAGGAGTAAGCGTCTTTAGAGGCCCTATTTCCAAACAAAGTTACATTAGTGCTGAGGGTTCCAATATATGAATTTTGGGAGACACAATTCAGTCTACTACAGGTATTGTCCCAACACTGAAGAAGAGAAATATGAGGTTAAAACCCTTGTCTAAGGTCTGAATGAAGCCTTTGCACCTTTGTGGTGGTGGTGGTTTAGTTGCAAATTCGTGACTCTTAAGATCCCATGGACCATAGCCTGCCAGGCTCTTCTGTCCATGGTATTCTCCAGGCATGAATACTGGAATGGGTTGCCATTTCCTTCTCCAGGAGATCTTCCCAACTCAGGAATCAAACCCGGGTCTCCTGCATTGCAGCCAGATTCTTTACTGACTGAGCTACCATGAAGCTCACTTATGGCTTATGGTAGAAAGTATCATGGAGAAGGCAATGGCATCCCACTCCAGTACTCTTGCCTGGAAAATCCCATGGATGGAGGAGCCTGGTAGGCTGCAGTCCATGGGGTCGCTAAGAGCCAGACACGACTGAGCGACTTCACTTTGACTTTTCACTTTCATGCACTGGAGAAGGAAATGGCAACCCACTCCAGTGTTCTTGCCTAGAGAATCCCAGGGATAGGGGAGCCTGGTGGGCTGCCATCTATGGGGTCTCACAGAGTCAGACCCGACTGAAGCGACTTAGCAGCAGCAGCAGCAGAAAGTATCAAATCCTAGAAACACAAGCTTGCCAGATGAAGAGTATGTGTTGACACAGAGTAGTAAGAAACGAACAAACACGGGATAATGTCAATGTGCCTGTCCAGTCTTCAGCCCTGAAGTCAGTGACTGGAATAGCCCAAATTCACCCACTGGCGCCTCTCTAAGCTCCAGCTGTATCCATGGCTGGCACACTGTTTTTCCCTGAATCTCATCATTCTGGGTCCAATGTTCGGGGCCTTACTCTCACACTACTTTGTGAATGCTGACAAAAACTCTGTCTTTGACAGAACAGTCAAGTTCCTTCAGAGCCACTGTACCAAGCCTCCTTCAGCCTGCTGAGTCCAGTTTTAGCAAAGAATACACTAAGCCAGTCAATCAAGAATCAGCTCACCTTTTATATCCAATGAAGATTGAAGGCAGAAGAAGAAGGTGACAGAGGATGAGATGGTTGGATAGCATCACCAATATAATGGATATGAACTTGGGCAAACTCCAGGAGATGGTGAGGGAGAGAGAGGCCTGACATGCTGCAGTCCATGTGTCTCAGAGAGTTGGACACAACTAGACAAATGAACATGGAGAAGGCAATGGCACCCCACCCTAGTACTCCTGCCTGGAAAACCCCATGGATGGTGGTGCCTGGTAGGCTGCAGTCCATGGAGTCGCTAGGAGTCGGACACGACTTCACTTTCACTTTTCACTTTCATGCATTGGAGAAGGAAATGGCAACCCACTCCAGTGTTCTTGCCTGGAGAAACCCAGGGACGGGGGAGCCTGGCAGGCTGCCATCTATGGGGTCTCACAGAGTCGGACATGACTGAAGTGACTTAGCAGCAGCAGCAGCAGGCGACTGAACAACAAAAACTAGTTCTTCTACCTTTGGCATTTAATCAAGTTTCTTAATAATTTTCCATCTATTCCCACACCTGTCCTTTGGCTATAAGTCCCCACTGTTACATTAAACAGTTGAATTCAATCTCTCTCACTATTGCAGTAAACTTAAATTCTTCCTTGCCATTTTAAATCTCAGGATAATTTTTCTTCAACAGTTTACTAGGGGTGAGACCTACATCTCACATTTCTCTTTACATATCTCCACAGAACTTAGCAAGTGGCCCAACTAGGGGTTTGTCAAGAGGTGAGCAATGCGCAGGCAGTTAAGTGACAGCAAAGAACTCCAGGGACCAGCTACAGAGAAAAGTCAAAAGCACCTTGATACCTATGAAGAGTGGCAGATAGGATCAACTTGAAACAGAAGGATGGAGGAGAACAAAGGGGAGAAAACAGGGGTGCCTGGCACACGTCAAAATCAAAGGGAACCACCTTACACTGCCGCTTTGGGCTACTCCAGATACAAAGGGCCCCAACCTTGAAGGTCCCCCAGCCCTGGGCTGGGCCTGAGAACCCCAGATCTAAGAGGCAGCATTTGGCAGATGAACAAACACAGGATGACTGCTCTGGCCCTGGTTTTGCTACTTTTAGTTGTATGACGCTGAACAGCTGATCCTCTCCATGTGTGAAATGAGAGTAACAGCTCCCTCACAGGTGCAAGGCGGAGAAGGCAATGGCACCCCACTCCAGTACTCTTGCTTGGAAAATCCCATGGGCGGAGGAGCCTGGTAGGCTGCCGTCGATGGGGTCTCGAAGAGTCGGACACTACTGAGCGACTTCCCTTTCACTTTTCACTTTCATGCATTGGAGAAGGAAATGGCAACCCATTCCAGTGTTCTTGCCTGGAGAATCCCAGGGACGGGGGAGCCTGGTGGGCTGCCGTCTATGGGGTCGCTCAGAGTCGAACACAACTGACAAGACTTAGCAGCAGCAGCAGCAATAACTATTGAAAGGAATGTAAATGCTTTTTCCAGGTAGAATGAAGGACCTGGGCAGAGTGCATGTTTTTGTTTGTTCTCTTCTCAGTAGACTTTTTCCAAATGTGCACATCTGCAGGCCTGCTGAAAGTTTGAAAGAAGAGTGACTTGTGTAAAACTGGTACATAGGAGAGAACAGATGTCACTGTCATGATTTGGCTGTGAGGCACATGTACCCACAGCAGTCTGACGGGGGCAGGTAGAGAACAAACAAAGCTGTAGGAGTGGACCCTTTGCGGGTTGGTGTGCTGCCCAAATCTGCATCCAGTGGGTGAAGCCAACTCAGGCATCTTTTGGGTTCATTCTTATCTCCAAAAACGGTGGGCAGTCGCTGGGACGTAGTGGGTAGTGGAGAAGTGGCAGCATAGTTCTCTGGGCAGACAGAGGCCGGCCATCGGGCGGGTGGCGGCTGCAGGGCTGAGGGTGGTCTGACCAGTTTGTGACAGGGGCCCAGCCTGCAGCTGGGGCTCAGGACACAGTCAGATTTGCAGGAGAGGGGTCCTGGGGCAGTAGTGTGATGTAGAGCAAGGCGCCAGCCCCTGGTGGCAGCTAACTGAACCACTATTTGTGGAACAAACAAAAGCATTGTAAAGGGATGGGAGGGAATCTGAGGGCGGGAAGAAGAGGCCACCAAAGGGACTGTGGCGGGAGGGGGCAGCGTGCAAAAGCCTGCCCCCCCACCCAGGGATGGAAGGTCTCCAGGCCTAGCAACCAACAACCTTCATTGTCATCAAAATACTGTGTCCTTTCATCCAGGGCATTACGACTGCTATTTTTAAAACACACACATTCCTGGTGGAAGGTGAGCATCCTCAGCACGCAGTTTCTAAAACCTCTGTAATCATCATAACACTGAGACTGCAAACAGACAACAGCAAACACTGAGGCTGTGTTATTATCTCTGTTTTACAGACAGAGCAAGGTAGTTTCTTGGGTCAGCATTTGCTAAATTGTGATCCATGAGATGGTAAGGATAGTGCTGAGCAATGAGGGGCAGAGGATTAAAAAAAACATTTCTGTAGCCAAACATTTGAAAAATAATGCTGCAGAGTCTCGTGTCCAAGTGCACAGACTTAGGAGTCACAGAGACCTAGATTTGAGGCCAGGTTCTGCTGACTATTAGCCAGGGAGCTTGAGCAAATAGCAGACTTGACTGCCTCATCTGTAAAATGGAAATAATAAAACACCAACTACATAAGGTTGCTGTGACACAAAGCTGGCACAAATCCTCAATAAATGTGAGCTCTTACTGGCTTTGCAGCAGGTTAGATACTGTTAACACCTTAAACCTGATCCTATAGTTCTAACAAGGAGATTGATTTTGTTAAGAAAACACCTTGATAAACCACTTGGAGGACTGGGCAGAGATGAGACTGAAGTTATAAGACAGTAATAGCTAAGACCAAAACCTGGAAAAAGAGGTTGGAAAAAACCAGGGTCCCATAGTGGGTGGGTCCCCAGTAAGGGGTCGACTGATTTCTCACTCAGGCTGGCATCATGGCATAGAGCTTAGGGCTACAGGGACAAGACACCTCCCCCTCCAGCTAGAGTCTTCACCTCCCTCTTTTGGGCACTCCTCCTTCCCTTTACACACACACACTCACACATACACAAATCCTTCCTAGGAAGAAAGCCACATGCTCCAGTTGAGTAGAGATCCTACTAATCTACTTTTCTTTCTTCCTCTTCACTTCCTGAACTTTTTCTAAAGAAGCCTGTTTCTGTAAGGTTATTTTCAATGAAAGGTAATACCTTAGTAACTAGATATAAAAGCAAAACACTTCTTTAAAAAATATTAAAGACTCTGCTCAGTTAGTAAAAGCTCCAGAAAGTGTTTCCTGACCACCTCCAACTTAGGTACCCCTCTCCTGAGCTTCCAGAACACCCCTCTATACCAACTCTACCAGCTGAAATTATCCAAGTGTTTGTCTCATTTGCCTTAACCAGGTATCAAGCTTCAGGCGTGCTGGGGCCCTGACTTACTCCTCGAGGTATTCCCAGCAGCTCATTCCACAGCTGACAGGCAATACTTTGGCACTGACGGATCTACAACTGAATCTGGACATCTCCCAAGGAGAAAGGCCCTCAACAAGAGACAGGTAGGGTCTGAAACGCTATCTACCTCCTCACTGCAGTAGGGATGCTCAGACAGTGCACCTTCCAAGGCCCAGAGCAGCGTTCTTACTTATTAACATCCTGGAAATCCCCTGGTCGCGGACTTTTGGAGTGACGTCCAGTATGCAAATACTCAGGGCCTGGTCCTGGTGAGCAGCAGAAACGATGCCTTGTGTGAAAGTTCCACAGGCAGCAGAGGGATCTTTTATTAGTCATTTCAATGCACACAGCTGTTAAGAATCTGGCGAAGTTTTATTTGGCTGGGGGGAGTGCATTTTCCACTTGTGGGTGTCTTGAAAACTTTCACACTAAAAAACAAAAAAAAGAGTTGAGAAAGTCATCAGTCCAAAGTGGGAAGCCAGAAATTGAGGGTAGAGAGACTAGGGCAGCAAATATAACAGAGAGAGGCCTGAATATAAACCAAAGACCCAAGTTCCCAGGCAGCCCTGCCACTTCCAGGTGTTCCATGGGCAAGTCAGCCCCTGCTCTCAGTATCCTCCCATGAGAAGAGAGATATCAATGCCTCCCTAGGAGGTGGGGAAGATTAGTGGGTGTTGAGCCTGGGCCGACTGGCAGTATTCAAAGATAGGCATTATTTCCAGCTACAGAGGCAGAAGACAGAGAGTTCATAGAAAAGAGAGAAGGATGAATGCTGGGGAAGAGACACTGATTGAACCAGCTTCCACATCTTGCTGCATGCATGCGTGCTAAGTCACTTCAGTTGTGTCTGACTGTTTGCGATCCTATGGACCAGTAGCCCACCAGGCTCCTCTGTCCATGGGATTCTCCAGGCAAGAATATTGGAGTGGGTTGCCATGCCCTCTTCCAGGGGATCTTCCCAACCCAGGGATCAAACCCGTGTCTCTTATGTCTCCTGCACTGGCAGGCGAGTTCTTTACCACTAGCGCCACCTGGGAAGTCCACGACTCTCTACAGTGCCTGCAGAAGATCCACGGGGAAAGGGGAGAGGACGAGAGAAAGCAGCCACGGGCCAGAGTCGGGTCAGGTGGCCAGGAGTGGACTCCCCTCATGTCTCTGCTATAACGGACTGAAGGAATTTTTAAGATTTTTTTTTTAAATAGGCTTCTAACTCCACTGATAATGTTACCCTGGCCTCAATCCTCCTCTGATTTTAACCTCAGTTTGTTCATGTTTAAGATGAAAAGCTGGATCCAAACACAATTCAGTTGGCCTGTCCTTTGGCAGCATCCCTATGCTTCTTTTCCCACTGGTTCTTCCCTCATGACACACCTGTGACATGTGTGTACTGAATGAGCTGCATGCAACAGAATGTAAGTAAAAAGCCCTTGTTTTTGCCTTGGTCCTTTCAGCCCCACTATCTGGAGATCCAACCAGTCCATTCTGAAGGAGATCAGCCCTGGGATTTCTTTGGAAGGAATGATGCTAAAGCTGAAACTCCAGTACTTTGGCCACCTCATGCGAAGAGTTGACTCATTGGAAAAGACCCTGATGCTGGGAGGGATTGGGGGCAGGAGGAGAAGGGGATGACAGAGGATGAGATGGCTGCATGGCATCACTGACTCGATGGACGTGAGTCTGAGTGAACTCCAGGAGTTGGTGCTGGACAGGGAGGCCTGGTGTGCTGCAATTCATGGGGTCGCAAAGAGTCGGACACGACTGAGCGACTGATCTGATCTGATCTGGATATGTGTTTTCCCTGTCGTTTGGATGAAAGCTGAACAATACATGTATTTTCTAACCACTCTTAGGCGTGAAACAAAGAGGTCCTTTGTCTTCCTTTAAAAGACCAGCCCAAAGTAATAATAGCACCCCACTCGATGCAAAGCTTTCCTCTCCAGTTTGTCTCTTCAGTCTTGGAAACCCACTGTACAGAGGAGGAGTGCGTGCGTGGACTTCACTATTTCCCCTGTTTTGCCTCTTCACCTCCTCTAGTTAGCTGCTAACTCTCAACCTGAGGTGTTGGGAGGGAGGGAACTGGGGGTAAAGACACAGTTGTTCACGGCTCTTACTGTCACCACACAGTCAGGGTTCTCTGAATTTGGCAAAGTTTAAACACTTGACTCCTCTAAGGCTGCTCTTAGAAATGTTGCAGTAAGATGATATGGCCATCAGGTGGCAGTAAAGGTCTTTTTTCCCTGTCAGAAGAGCCTACTATCAGGGCTAGTATTAAGACTAGGTAATTTCCCGAAGATGCTCAATTTCCTTCAGAAAGTTAAATATGCCTTCCCTCTATTTAAAAATGAAACAAAAAAATACATGACACTAAAAACATCAATCTGACTAGCATACATATATATTTTTTAATGATGCTAATCAACATTTAAAAGTTTAGTCAGACTCCTGAAACTTTTTTTAGGCCCATCTGTAAACGTCCTTGTAAAATCTAGTTTTAGCAAGAATGCTAATAAATCAGTTTAACCGGAAACCCCACCCTCAACATCTGATCACCATCAATATCTGATCAGGTTCCTCATCCTCCAGCATTCTGAGGTAATGTCTGATCACCCAGGCTGTCTTTAGCAAGACTCCTGTTAGTCGATTTAACCGTCTTCCTCTTAGTAATTTTCCTGGTGTTCCTCTTAGTAATTTTCCATACACTGACCCCCGTCTGCTTCTTGGCTATAGATACTGCTTGCCCATACTGCAGTGGTCCCTGTATCTATTACAACTGAATAAAGTTGTATTCTGAATAAAACTTTGTATTCTGAATAAAGTCCTGAATAAAGTCTGCCTTAGTAGGGAACAAACTTTCAAAGAGAAATCTCCGAAGTAATTAAATAAAGACATAATTTATCAATTCTCCCCCTCTCCCAGTTAATACCATGTGATTCTAAATCTTGTTCCCAGATTTCACTTATAATTTACCTTCCCCTAAATTAGATTCAGAAACTTTCACCAAGGGCTCCCTGTAAGGCATATTGCCACTTAAAGGACTTCATGGATGCTGGGGTCCCTTGCTGAGTTGTGTCTCTGCTGAGGGGGAAATATTTAAGTACCTCATTCTGAAAGCAGTGTGCTCAGAACATGAAATAAAACTAAAGATATAAGATGCACCGAGACTTTGCTGCTGTGGGCTGGAGGGTTCAGAGAAGGTTTTCAGGTAGGAGTTGGACTGACAGGCTCTTGAAAGGGTTCCAGTACAAGATGGCACATAGAAGGCACCTGAACGCACCTCCTCTCATGGACACACCAAACCTGCAGATACACATGAGGCAACTCCCTCTGAAAGAAAACCAGAAATCAGCAGAGTGACTGCTACACATTGGGTGAATAACAAAATACCCACATGTAAAAGGAGCTCAACATATCTTCAACTACTGCGAGTCACTGAGAACAGCTTGGACAACATCATGAAGGTTTGAGAAACAACCCACAGCTCGGACCAAGCTGAATGATAAGTTCATTCCCTACACAAGACCTGGGGAAAGGCAGTTGTTTTAGCTGATGCACAGACATCAATACAGAGAGTCAAGGAAAATGAAGAAGACAAGATTATGTGCCAAATAAAAGAACAAGTCAAAACTTCAGAAATAGATCTTAATGAAATGGAGATAAGTGATTTACTGGATAGAAAGTTCAAAACAAGGACCACTGAGGCCAAGAGAACAGTGCATAAACCAAATGAGATTTCAACAAAGAGAACATATTTAAAGGTACCAAACAAATCACAGAGCTGAAAAATACAATAATTGAACTGAAATATTCAATAGAGGGACTCATCAGACCACATCAGGCAGAAGAAAGGATCACCAAACTCAAAAATAAGGCAGTGGCATTCAT
The DNA here is from genome assembly GCF_003369695.1 of Bos indicus x Bos taurus. Lineage (NCBI taxonomy): Eukaryota > Metazoa > Chordata > Mammalia > Artiodactyla > Bovidae > Bos > Bos indicus x Bos taurus. Next base: position 54,137,814 of record NC_040091.1, read on the forward strand.
CCAAACAAGGGAGAAAAATAAGAATGAAAAAGAGTAAAGATAGCTTAATGGGACTTAGGAGATACCATGAAGAAGATCAACTATTCATCACAGAGGTCCCTGAAGTAAAGAAGGGAAAGGAGAAGAAAACATATTTAAAGAAATAATGGCTGAAACTTTCCTAACCTGGGAAATAAATACATATCCAAATCCAGAAAGCCCAGAAATACAAAAAAAGGTTCAAAGAGACCCACACTAAGACATGTTATAATTTTCAAAAGTTAAAAATAAGAAAATCTTAAAAGCAGCAAGAGAAAAATAACCTCTTAAGTACATGGGAACTCCCATTAGACTATAAGCATATTTTTCAGTAGAAACTTTGCAGGCCAGAAGGGAGTGCCATAATATAGTCAAAATGATGAAAGAAAAGGTTGCTGACCAAGAATATACTACCCAGGAAAGCTGTCTTTCAGAAATGAATGAGAGACAGTTTCCAGACAAGCAAAATCTAAGTTTTCATCACCACTGGACCAGTCTTACAAGAAATGTTAAAAGGACTTCCTCAGGCTGAAGCAAGAGGATGATAATTAGTAATAGGAAAACATGAAAGTATAACTCTAAAGTTAAATATATGATGAAATTCAAAATACTCTAATGTTGTAAAGATAATGGATAAATCACTTATAAATCAGGTTAAAAGATACAAGTAGTAAAAATAACTATAACTATAATAATTTGTTAATGGATACACAAGGTTAAAAAAGTAAATTGTTACACTGAAAACAAAGAAAAATGTGTGAGGGACAGTAAAAAGGGGGAGGTTTTAGTACATGTTTAAAAATAAACTGTTACTAGCCTAAAATATGGAGAAGGCAATGGTACCCCACTCCAGTACTCTTGCCTGGAAAATCCTATGGGCGGAGGAGCCTGGTGGGCTGCAGTCCATGGGGTCGCTAAGAGTCGGACACGACTGAGCGACTTCACTTTCACTTTTCACTTTCCTGCATTGGAGAAGGAAATGGCAACCCACTCCAGTGTTCTTGCCTGGAGAATCCCAGGGACAGGGGAGCCTGGTGAGTGGCCGTCTATGGGGTCACAAAGAGTCGGACACGACTGTAGCAACTTAGCAGCAGCAGCAGCAGCCTAAAATAATGAAGAAGGAAGGCAATGGCACCCCACTCCAGTACTCTTGCCTGGAAAATCCCATGGATGGAGGAGCCTGGAAGGCTGCAGTCCATGGGGTCACTGAGGGTCGGACATGATTGAGCAACTTCACTTTCACTTTTCACTTTCATGCATTGGAGAAGGAAATGGCAACCCACTCCAGTGTTCTTGCTTGGAAAATCCCTTGGACGGCGGAACCTTGTGGGCTGCCATCTATGGGATCGCACAGAGTCAGACACAACTGAAGCTACTTAGCAGCAGCAGTACATACACAAAATAGAAAGAGAAAGGAATCTAGGCGTATTACTACAGGAAATCATCAAATTACAAAGGAGGAGAGCAAGAGAAGAAGAAAGGAAAAAAGGACTTACAAAGTAACCAGAAAACCACTACAAACTGGCAATCTAAGTCCATAACTATCACTAATCACTTTAAATATCAATAAATTAAATTCTCCAATCAGAATACATAGAGTAGCTATGTGGAAAGAAGGAGAGTGTTTTCCCAAAAGTTTTACTTTCATTTTAGGTCCAAAGGATTCACTAACAAAAGAAACCACTCTCACACACACACACACACACACACACACCCCAAACAATTTCAATATTTAGTAGAGGATCATTTGACTTAATTTCAATATACAGTCATTAAAAGATGAGAAAAGAGAGAAGCAAAAGCACATACATCACAAAATTGGGGCAACCTACATCTAGTCTTGAAGAGTGCTGGAAATACTCTCATTAACAGCAAGCTGGAGTCCCAGTTGGGAAAAGGTCCCAGATGGTTCATCCACCCCAAGGGTGAGACTTCAAATTGCAGTTTTGGGGACTCTGCTTATAATCCCAGGCTGTAAAGTGCTATTATCATCAGTTTTTCTGCAAAAATGCAGCTCTGGTTTTTCTTAACTTTTACAAAGCTCTTTGTTTCACCTGGTAAATCATAGGATTTTCTTATACCCCAGAGGGTTGGCCAGACCCTCAGAGGCTCAAAAATGCCAAGACCCACTCCCCCCTTTCTTATCTAAAGTCTGCCTAACTTGCTGTGCTTGCAGGCAGGCATAGAATCCAGGCAGTGTCCAGGAAGGTCAGAAGCAGGTCAAAGGTCTGCCTGCCTGCTTTTGAAGCCTGAACAAGACTTCCTCCATTTTAACTTCCATACCAGAGAAAGAGAGAGAGACTCCACTATACACTGCCTAAAGAGATCCACTTTAGCTGAGAGTGAATGGTTGGGAAAAGATAGTCTATGCAAATGGACACCAAAGCAAAGCAAGAGTAGCATATTATAACAGACAAAACATACTTTAAGACAAAGACTAGTAAGAGACAAATGTCATTATATAATGATAGAGGGATTAATCCAACAAGAGGATGTAACATTTGTAAATATTATGCATCCAACATAGGAGCAACTAAATATTTAAAGTAAATATTAACAGAATTAAAGGGAGAAATAGACCTCAGAGAATCCAATACACACTTTCAACAATGAGTAGATCATGCAGACTGAAATCAATATGAAAGCATGGGACTTAAAACCATATTATACAAGGTAGACTTAAAGGCATTTACAGAAAATTCCATCCAACAGCACCAGATTACAAATTTCTCTCAACTGCACGTTGATCATTCTCTAGGAAAGATCATATGTTAGTCCACAAAACAAGTCTTAATAAATGTAAAAAGACTGAAATCAAATCAGGTACCTTTTCTAACTACAATGAAATTAAAAATCAATTACAAGAGGAAAACTGGGAAACTCACAAATATGTGGCTATTACACAATATACTATTGTTTAATAATAATGCCTACATTAAGAAACAAGAAATATCTCAAAAAAACTAAATATACACCTCAAGAAACTTGATAAAGAAGAACAAATTGAGTCCAAAATTAGTATAAAGAATAAACTATTAAAGATAAGAGTGGAAATAAATGAAAGAGACTAAAAAAGACAATAGAAAAAAATCAATTAAATTCAAAGGCAGGTTTTGAGAAGAAAAACAAAATTGACACAGTTTTAGTTAGACTCAACAAGAAAAAGAGAGGGCTTGAATAAATAAAACTATAAATGGAAGAGAAGACATTACAACTGACATTACATAGGACAAATGAGCATAAGTGACTACTATGAACAGCTGCTGCTGCTGCTGCTAAGTCGCTTCAGTCGTGTCCGACTCTGTGCGACCCCAGAGACAGCAGCCCACCAGGCTCCCCTGTCCCTGGGATTCTCCAGGCAAGAACACTGGAGTGGGTTGCCATTTCCTTCTCCAATGCATGAAAGTGAAAAGGGAACGTGAAGTCGTTCAGTCGTGTCCGACTCTTCACGACCCCATGGACTTCAGCCTATCAGGCTCCTCCATCCATGGGATTCTCCAGGCAAGAGTACTGGAGTGGGGTGCCATTGCCTTCTCCACTATGAACAGCTATCTGCCCACAGATTAGACAAATTAGAGAAAATGGATAAATTCCTAAAAATATACAACCTACCAAAACTTAATCAAGAAGAAATAGAAAATCTGAACAGATCAATTACTATTAAGGAGATAAGGAGCTTGAATCAGTAATCAAAAACCTCCTACCAAAAAAAAAAAAAAGTTCAAGAAAAGATGGCTTCATGGTGAATTCTAACAAACATTTAAATAAGAATAAATAGCAATCCTTCCCAAACTCTTTCCAAAAAAAGAGGAGGAGGAAACACTTGCAGACTCATTTTACAAGGCCAGTATTACCTTGACCCCAAAACCAGACAAGGATACAACAAGAAAGGAAAATTATAGGCTAATATCCCCAACTAACATAGATGCAAAAATTCTCAAAAAAACATTAGTAAATATAATTCAACAGCACACTAAAAGGATCAAACACCATGACCAAATGGGATTTATTCCAGAGATGCAAGGAAGGTTCAACATTCACAATCAATCAATGTGATACAACCATTAAGAAGATGAAGGATAAAAGTCATAAGACCATCTCAAACAGTGCAGAAAAAGCATCTGAAAAATTCCACATCCTTTCATGATTTAAAAAAAAAAAAAAAACACCTCAACAAATGAGTATATACAACACAAAGGCCATATATGACAAGCCATAACTAACATACTCAACGGGGAAAGCTGAAAGCTTTTTCTCTAAGATCAGGAAAAAGATAAGAATGCCTACTCTTGCCACTTTTTTAAATCTAGCACTGGAAGTTCTAGCCAGAGCAATCAGACAAGAAAAAGGATATCCAAATTAGAAATAATGAAGTAAAACCGTCACTATTTGCAGATGACATGATATTATATAGAGCAAATCCTGAATACTTCAACAAAAAAAATGAGAATAATAAATTCAGTGAAGTTTTAGGATGCAATTAAAAATATAGATTAAGTTAATACAGAAAAATCAATTGTGCTTCTATACCCTATTAACAAACTAAAGGGAAGAGAAATTAAGAAAATAATCCCATTAAAACTAAATAAAAAATAATAAAATAACCAAGGAAGTTAAAGATCTCTCATGAAAACTATAAGATATTGGTGAAAGAAACTAAAAATGAAAGGTACTCTATGCTTATGGATTGGAGGAAGTAATACTATCAAAATTTCCATGCTGACCAAAGTGATCTACAGATTCAATCCAATCTCTTCCAAAATTGCGATGATATTTTTCATAGAATTAGAAAAAGTAATCCGAAAATGTGTAAAACCTCAAACAGTGAAAGCAATCTTGAGAATGAAAAACAAAACTGAGGCATCAGGCTTCCTGATTTCAAGCTTTATTACAAAGCTATAGTAATCAAAACAGTATGGGACTGGCATAAAAGCAGACATATAGATCAATGGGACAATAGAGACCCCAGCTAATTTACCTCCTTTAGAAAAACAATAACAATCGCCTCATTTTTCTCACACTGATATTTATGTTTCTGTAATTCTTTCTGTCTCTGGGAAACTGAAATTTAAATACAATAGCCAAACCCAACTTGTGCATCTGGCTTAAATTACCTAAAACATAATATAGCAATGTAGACCTAAACATAAAAACTCTAGTGTTACTGCACTATAGGGATACCACATGTTCAACACTTCTTTTCATTTCTGTTTTTTCTAGTCATATCTTTAAGTGCCTAATGATAACAGATTTACTAAGCTTGTGCATTACTACACAATCTGTTGTGCTATGGTGAGACTATAACAGGACAGAACAGCAAAGGTTAAGGCTAACTTCTAGTGGAAAAGAATCTGTCTACAATGCAGGAGACCCTGGTTCGATTCCTGGGTCAGGAAGACCCTCTGGAGAAGGGATAGGCTATCCACTCCAGTATTCTTGGTCTTCGGAGAAGGCAATGGCACCCCACTCCAGTACTCTTGCCTGGAAAATCCCATGGATGGAGGAGCCTGGTAGGCTGCAGTCCATGGGGTCGTGAAGAGTCGGACACAACTGAGCGACTTCACTTTCACTTTTCACTTTCATGCATTGGAGAAGGAAATGGCAACCCACTCCAGTGTTCTTGCCTGGAGAATCCCAGGGACGGGGGAGCCTGGTAGGCTGCTGTCTCTGGGGTCGCACAGAGTCAGACACGACTGAAGCGACTTAGCAGCAGCAGCAGTAGCAGCATTCTTGGTCTTCCCTTGCGGCTCAGCAGGTAAAGAATCCGCCTGCAATGCAGGAGACCTGAGTTCGAACCCTGGGTGAGGAAGATCCCCTGGAGAAGGGAAAGGCTACCCACTCCAGTATTCTGGCCTGGAGAATATAATGGACTATACAGTCCATAGGGTCACAAAGAGTCAGACACAACTGAGTGACTTTCATTTTCTAGTGGAAACATTTGACAACAAGCAAACATTTAAAGGCATTTATACCCATAAAATGTTTAAAACAGTGCCAGGCAAAGAATAAGTGCTCAGTAGATGTAAGCTAGTTTCAATACCTGGGGACAAAATTGATGGTTAGATCAGGAAGTGATTTTATAACTAGTAAGTCATAAATAATGCAGAAATGGACAGAAGGAATGGTGGTGCCAGAGGCAAAAAAAAAAAAAAAGATAAGATTAAGAGAGAATGAAGAAAGTCCACTCATTCATTCAGTAGCCATTTAGCAAATGAGTGCTATGTGCCAGTTTTCAAAGGTTGAGGAGTTTGATAAGGGAGGCAGGTCTTTACAGTACAATGTGATAACTGCAATGAAAGAGTGATGCCCAGTGCAGCAGGGAAGCACAGACAAAGGGAACAAAAGCCAGTCGAGGAGGTCAAACAGGGGTCAGGGAAATGTCCTAGAATGACACCACAGCGGCCTCTTTCTGGGGCAGTGAGAGCTGGCCAGGCTAAAGCTGGGAAGATGGACCATTGCAGGTAAAAAAGGAACACTAAGCAGACACAGACTTAAAGCAGCCAAATGTGTACAGGGGAAGTGGGAACACTTCAGTTCCCCTCTGCCTTGGGAAACCAGTCAATTATTGAGCAACATGTAGTTACTAGAACTATATACACCCAACAAAGGTCCCATGAAGAAAGAAGACTTCTCGCATCGCTAGCCAACCTGAGTAAGAGGGTGAATACCACAAGATGGACTTTGGTGACATGGAGAAAGTTTTGTCTGCTTCACATACTAACCACTGAAGATATTGTTACATGTTGTATCTTAACTGTATTAATATCACTTGCAACCAAAAGAGACCTAATCAATACATGGTCTTCCACATTAACCCTCATAACCATCCTAATAGATTTTATTATCCCACCATAAAGATGAGGAAACTGATTCCCAAAGACATTAAATGATTTTTCTCAAGATCACAGCCACTAACAGAAAGAACAGGAACTGAATTTCAATAGTATGCATAATTTTATTTCCCCTTCCATTCTACCTCTTTAATGAAAATACAGCTTTCAAGACCTCGCTTGAATCTCACCTCCTTGCAAAGCTTTCTCTGGCCTCTGCTACAGCACATACAGCCTTTCATAGGCCAAGCACTCAGTAACAGTTTAATGTTTGAAGATAATAATCAATGATTGTTTAGCAAGGGCTGATCTGTGTGGGTACAATGTAACCACGGGAAAAAGAGCAACCACAGCAGCCTGGACTCAGGAGAGAAGTCTTATGTGAAGGGCTAGGCCCACTCCAGTGTTCTTGCCTTGAGAATCCCAGGGACCGGGGAGCCTGGTGGGCTGCTGTCTATGGGGTCGCACAGAGTCGGACACAACTGAAGCGACTTAGCAGCAGCAGCAGCAGGCTTAGGCAATGGCACCCCACTCTGGTACTCTTGCCTGGGGGATCCCATGGACAGAGGAGCCTGGTAGGCTGCAGTCCATGGGGTCGCTAAGAGTTGGACATGACTGAATGACTTCACTTTCACTTTTTACTTTCATGCATTGGAGAAGGAAATGGCAACCCACTCCAGTGTTCTTGCTTGGAGAATCCCAGGGACAGGGGAGCCTGGTGGGCTGCCATCTATGAGGTCGCACAGAGTCAGACATGACTGAAGCAACTTAGCAGCAACAGCAGCAGCAGGCTTTGACCCAGGTCTTGAAGACAGTGGAAGCTATGAATTACTAAATGCATCTGGGGTAGGAAGGGGAAAAACAATATTACATCTATCTTCTAGGTCTCTGGCTTTAATGTTATATTTTGCCAAATCTCTGATTATTAGAGAGAAAGAAACAATTCTGATTGAATCATCTTATATGTGCTTCTTTTTTGGGTGCCTTCTATGGACAAGACTCTGTGAGAGGTACCAAGATGAATTATTCACATACCTATCTTCTCCTGCTTGCAAGGAGAGGAAGACTATACATAAATATCTCTAATAAAATGTACAAAGTTGAAACAACCATAAACAAGATATGGACTGCTATGGTTCATTAGAAGAACCTATCACTTCCAGGTGGGGGTCTTTCTGATAGCTTCCTAGAAACAATGGTGTTGCTGCTAGCTTTGCAAGGAGGATAGGATTTGCAAAGATGAAGATGGGTTCCAGGCTGTTCCACGAGGCAGAGAAACCCACACACAAAAAGAAAGGTAGGAAAGTTCAAATCCAGCAAAGATGTGTGAGGGGTCTCATTTTACTGCAACCTTGTAGATACAAAGAGTGGAAAATTAAGTTACAACACAAGTGAAGCAATATCATGGAGTGAAAAGAACATGAAACTTTGGAGTCCTGTGAAAAAATTACTATTCTATCATTTCCTGCTTATGTGGTCTTGGGCAAATTATTTAAATTCCTGAATGCCAGTTACTCAGTTACCTCATCTGTAAAATGGGACCAGACAGGAGGGTCCCCAGGCAAGCAATAATGTGATGTCCCTTCTATCTGATATTCTTTAAATATGGATTCAAATTTTCTAAAAGACAGGCTGAGCACTGAGTCAGGTAGAGACACCTGCCTTTCTTCTACTATCTCAAGCAATTTCAAAGTTCCAGGCAGTCAAACAACACCCTGTAGTTAATATGAGTGTTCTCCTCTCTTTGAACTATGTTCGGACCCTTCAATAGGAGTTCCTGGTGAATTCAATATCCCTTATAGGCTGTGATTTCGAACTTATGCCCTTCTGGCCCATCTCTTGGCTCAACTCTGTTCAAAGAATGCTTACAAGGATTAATGAGATTACAAAAATTGAATGTTCTGTAAGAACAGCTATAGTTATCACTGAGAGACAAACTGAAGGAGGAGAAACTGAAGTAATGGAGACTGGCTAAGAGGTAATTTAGGAGGACTATTACATAATCCAAGAAAAAAATCTGAAGGCCTGAAATAAGAGAAAGGTGGTGGGGATAGAGAAGAAAGGATAAATTTAAAAGCTCTCACTGAAATAGAATCCTGAGGACTTGGCAAATAACTAATGTGTGAAATAAAGTAAAGGAAGAGGTTGAAATCTGGGCTCTATGAGGACTTTACTGTCACTAATAGAACTAGTGAGGAGGGAAAAAAGGAGCAGATTTGGAAAGAAAATCACTGAATCTGTTGGGACACATTCAGTTAGGGGCCAGTAATAGTGTAACCCGGCAGGGAAAAAAATAAGAGAGAGTTCTTTATAGATTCTCTCCTTGACCAAACTCTGCTCAGACTCCATGTCTGTCTCTGCATTTTAGCAAGAATCCTGCTAAGTCAGGTTAGCCAGAAACCCTATCCTCCATATGTGATCACCCTCAATATCTAATTGGGTTCTTCATCCTCCATGTGATGTCTGATCATCCTGGTCTGCCTTCAGCAAGAATCCTGTTAGATCAGTTAGCCAGAACCCACCCCCTTATCTTTGATGTTTCCCCTTGTAACTGTCCATCCACTGACCCCTACTCTTCTCCTTCCCACTTGTTCTTCTGTTTTGAAATGAGCTAAGTTTTATACCAAGATCTTTTTCTCCTATTGCAATAATTTTTCTAAATAAAATCTATTTTTATCATTTTATGTTCATCTCTTTTTTTTTTTAACAGCAGTTAAGAATTCAGCCTGTTCTAGGGAGAACTAGAGGGTTGACATTTACACAGCCTTTTGTATGTTCACACCAGCAGCAGGGAAGCTTAGTCAGCAAACTGTGACTAAATCATGGACTGTTTCTACATTCTAGACACTTTTGGTGTCTTTCTATTAAAATCACTCTTTGTAAACCTCCTGAAAACTTTCCATTCTTTCTGACTCTCAGTTATATGGACATTATAACAAAACAACAGCTCCCCAAAGATGTCTATGTCCTAATCTTTGGAACCTGTTAATATATTTCTTTGGAAGGAAGAATGCTAAAGCTGAAACTCCAGTACTTTGGTCACCTCATGCAAAGAGTTGACTCATCAGAAAAGACTCTGATGCTGGGAGGGGCTGGGGGCAGGAGGAGAAGGGGACAACAGAGGATAAGATGGCTGGATGGCATCACTGACTCGATGGATGTGAGTCTGAGTGAACTCTGGGAGTTGGTGATGGACAGGGAGGCCTGGTGTGCTGCGATTCATGGGGTTGCAAAGAGTCGGACACGACTGAGCACCTGAAATGAACTGACCTGAACTGAACTGAATATATTACCTTGTGGGACAAAAAGGACTTTGTAACCCTAATTAAGTTTAAATTTTTAAAAATGATGGCTTATTCTGGATAATCCCAGTAAACCCAGTGTAATTCCAAGTGATCTTATAAAAGGGATACTAGAGAGTCAGAGAGACAGAGAGAGATTGAAGATGTATTGGAAGATGTGACTAGCCTGCTGGCTTTGAAGATAAGAAAGGGGCATGAGCCAATGAATTTGGACAGCCTCTAGAAGCTGGAAAATGCAAGGGAACAGACTCTACCCTAGATGCTCTAAAAGAAATACAGCCATGTTAACACCTTGATTTTAGGCTAGTGAAACTCAGTTCAGACTTTTGGCCCTTGGAATTATAAAATAACAAATCTGTATTGTTTTAAGCTATTTCTGCAGTAATTTGTCACAGTAGCAATAGGAAACTAATACAATAGGTGTGGTGAATGGCCTAAGCTATTCAGTTGATTAGCACTTGAGAAATGGAAGGTTGTGGACAGATAATATTTAAGAATGTTAAATGTGGTTCTCACAAGAGGAATTTTGCCCTCCTCTCCCTAGGGGACATTGCAAAAGTCTGAGATATATTTGATGGTCATGACCACAGGGTGGGTATCACTGCAGACATTACATCAAAAAAAAAAAAAAAAAAAACAAACAGAATATACATTCCTTTCAACTGTACATGGAATATTTTCTAGGACTGATCACATGCTAGGGCACAAAACAAGCCTCCACAAATTTAAGAGCATATAACTTATTTCCAGCATCTTTCTGACCACAGTTGCATGAAACTAGAAATCAGTAACAGAAAAAGAAAAGATTAAAAAAAAAAAATTACATGGAAAGTAAACAACATGCTACTAAAAAACGAGTGGATCAACAATGTGAAATCAAAAAGAAAATTTTAAAAATACTTTGAGACAAATGACAATGAAAACACTGCCATACAAAATCTATGCTGCTGCTGCTGCTGCTAAGTTGCTTAAGTCGTGTCCGACTCTGTGCGACCCCACAGACGGCAGCCCACCAGGCTTCCCCGTCCCTGGGATTCTCCAGGCAAGAACACTGGAGTGGGTTGCCATTTCCTTCTCCAATGCATGAAAGTGAAAAGTGAAAGTGAAGTTGCTCAGTTGTGTCCGACTCTAGTGACCCCATGGACTGCAGCCTACCAGGCTCCTCCGTCCATGGGATTTTCTAGGCAAAAGTACTGGAATGGGGTGCAGATGCAGCAAAAGCAGCTCTTAGAAGGAAGCTCATAGCAACACAGGCTTTCTTTAAGAAACAAGAAAAATCTCAATCTAATCTTCTACCTGCCGGGAGCCAGCGAGAGACATTCCGCTCGTGACAAAGGTCATGAGGAAGGAGGCTCGGCATACGCAAAGGCGGGATCGAGCCTCGGGAGTCTCCCCGGATATTCTCGAGCATCTTCCCCCCAAAAACCAGAGTCTGCCTACTTTATTGCTTTGTGCTCTCACCTCTGACTTTACTGGGGGCTGTCCCCTACCACCATCTCGCTCTCTCTGTCAAAGAGTTAACTTACAGCTCCAATTAATAAAGTTCCTGGGCAATTAGGAATGTTTAAATCCAAACCCCTCAGATGGCTCTCTAACTCGCCTGACAAGTTTACCCGGACTCCTACAGCTATGCATACGATTGTTTACAGTCTCCCAGCCTCGAGAGGCACGGGAAGCTTAAGATATTCAAATATCTTAGAGCCTCTCAGAGAGTTAGAAACTGTCAGAATAAACTAGTAAAGGATTTCATTGATGAGCAAATGTTTGTTGCCAAGTTTTCACATCCCCTGAATTGTATCCTTGAATGTGTATTAATTAATATAGTTGGTATGTAGAAAAAATAAGTAGTGGCCTTGGTGTTAGTAACTTGAGACCCTTAAGGTAATAAATTCTTTCCTTTGTTGTAAACCCATTACACATCCACCCTATAGGAATGCAATTTTATCTTTGGAAGATGGCGCCAAACCTTAAAATAATTACTCTTAGAGAAAATAAGTCTTTGTTGATAAGTCCTTGTCAAGAGTCATAAAATGTTAGTAGGCCTTCTGGCCAGAAGATGATGTAAATCACCTAAACCATTTGTATACGATAAATTTGCAGGAAAGAAACCCTGGTTTTTGATAAGGATCAAAAACTGCTGACTTTACATCTCCTATTATCCTCTATGTGTAACTTAGGGTATATAAGCCCCTGTTGAAAATAAAGCTATGGGCCTGCTCACCAGCACTTGGTCTCCCCATGTCATTCTTCCCTTTAACTTCCAGCTGAGTCTCCACCTGGAGCGCAGAACCCACCATGCTTACTAATTATGCCTGGGCTTCTAAGACCCACTCGAGAAGGTGTCTAGGGTGAGGCACCTTCCGCTATTCGAGAGGGCGCCTGCGGCCTGCGTAAGTGGTGCAAACTTCTTGTCTTGAAGTTTTATTGGTCTCCCAGGTAAACCAAGCTACTCAGCCTCTTTTCTCCACTGAATTTTCCTACTGAGCTATCCTCATTCTATCACTCTTTATATCTCTAATTACCACTTGAATAGGTCGCCAACGCCATCTCCCCTTCGAATACCCTGAATCAGCTGGGGCTGGTCCCCGGCATCTACCTAAAAGAATTAGAAAAAGAAGAGCAAACAAAATATAAACTCAGCAGAAGAAACAAAATAATAAAGATCAGAGAGGAAATAAAATAGAGACTTAAAAAACAATAGAAAAAAAAAAACCAATAAGGTCAAGAGCTGGTTCTTTGAAAGGGCAAACAAAATTGACAAACCTCTGGCCAGGCTCACCAAGAAGAAGACAGACAGTAAACAAAATAAGAAATGAAAGAGGAGCAATCACAACTGATACCACAGAAAGACAAAAAACTATAAGAGAATACTATGACCAATTATAAGCCAAAAATTGGACAACCTAGAAGAAATGGACATGTTTTGCTTCTAGAAACATACAGTCCATCAAAACGGAATCACAAAGATGTAGATAACTTGAAGAGACTGATCAATAGAAGTGAAATAGAATCTGTAACAAAAAGAGAAAAACTCCCTACACACAAAAGTCCAGGACCATACGCCTTCACAGGAGAATTCTACTGAACATACAAAGAAGAACTTATACTAATCCTTCTCAAACTCTTCCAAAAGACTAAAGAGAAGAAAACACTCTTAAATAACAGTCTACAAATCTACTATCACTGTGAAACCAAAACCAGACCAAAATACCACTAAAAAAGAAAATTACAGGCCAATATCTTTGATGAATGTAGATGCAAAAATACACAATGAAATATTAGCAAACCAAATTCAACAATACACACAAAAAGATCACACTAAATGACCAAGTGGAATTCTTCCTAAGTTCACAAGAATGGTTTAACATATGCAAATCAAAAAAGGTGATACACCACATCCAAAAAAAAGAAAACAGGAAAATCACATGATCATCTCAATAGATGCAGAAAAAGTATTTGACAAAATTCAACATCCATTCATGATAAAAACTCTTACTATAGTAGGTATTACCTTAACATAATAAAAGCTATTTATGACAAACCCACAGCCAATATAATACTCAGTGGTGAAAAGTTGAAAGCCTTCATTAAAATCTAGAACAAGACAAGAGTGCCCACTCTGAACGCTTCTATTAAAAGTAGTATTGGAAGTCCTAGTTATAGCAATCAGACAATAAAAAGAAATAAAAGATATCCAAATTGGAAAGGAAGAAGTAAAATTGTCATTATATGCTGGTTACATAATATTATATATATATACATATAAAAAACCCTAAAGACTCCACACAAAAACTACTAGAACTTTTAAATGAATTCAGCAAGGTAGCAGGATACAAAGTTAACATACAGAATCTGTTGCATTTCTCAACACTAACAATGAAATATCAGAAAGGAAATGTAAAAAAAAATACCTTTTAAAATAACAATAGCACTGCACAAAATAAAATATTTAGGTATAAACCTAACCAAGAAAGTGAAAGATTTACATCCTGAGAACTACAGAACATTAATAAAGGAAACTGAGGATGACTCAAAGAAATGGAAAGATATCCCATCTCCTAGAAGAATTAATATTGCTAAAATGGCCACACTGCTCAAAGCAATCTACAGATTTAATGTGATCCCTATTAAATTATCCATGACATTTTTCACAGAACCAGAAAAAAATAATCCTAAAATTTATATGTAACCATAAAAGACCCAGGCTTGCCAAAGCAATCCTGAAGAAAAAAAAAAAAATACAAGAGACCTAACCCTCCCAGGCTTCAGACAATACTACAAAGCTATTGTAATTAAATGGCATGGTACAAAAACCTTTTGGTACAAAAACTGACATGGATCAATGGAACAGAATACAGAGCTCAGAAGTAAACCAACATACCTTGCAAAAAGCAAGGGAGAAAGGGAAAGATACACCCAACTAAACACAGAGTTTCAAAGAATAGCAAGGAGAGACAAGAAGACCTTCTTCAATGAACATTAAGGAAAACAACAGAAGGGGAAAGACTAGAGATCTCATCAGGAAAGTTGGAAATATCGAGGGAACATTTCACCCAAAGATGGGCACAATAAAGGACAAAAATTGTAGAGACCTAGTAGAAACAGAAGAGATCAAGAAGAAATGGAAAGAATACAAAGAACTCCACAAAAAAAGACCTTAATGAACTGGATACTACAATCGTGTGCTCAGTCATCCAGAGCCAGACATTCTGGAGTATGAGGTCAAGTGGGCCTTAGGAAACACTGCTGTCAATAAGTGGATGTGATGGAAATCCAGTACAGCTATTCAAAACCCTAAAAGATGATGCTATCAGGGTGTTGCATGCAATATGTCAGCAAATCTGAAAGACCCAGCAGTGGCCACAGGACTGGAAAAGGTCAATCCTCATCTGAATTACCAAGAAGAGCAGAACTAAAGAATGTTCAAACCACTGGACAATTGTACTCATCTCCCATGCTAGTAAGGTCATGCTTAAAATCTTGCATGCTAGGCTTCAGCATTATGCAAACCAAGATTTTTCAGACATCCACGCTGGGTTTAGAAAAGGTAGAACCAGAGATCAAATTGCCAACATTCACTGGATCATAGAGAAAGCAAGGGAATTCCAGAAAAACATCTACCTCTGTTTCATCGACTACACTAAAGCCTTTGATTGTGTGGATCATGACAAACTGTGGAAAGCTCTTAAAGAGATGGGAATACCAGACCATCTTACCTGTCTCCTGAAAAACCTGTAAGTGGGTCAAGAAGCAACAGTTAGAATCCTGTATGGAACAACTGATTGGCTCAGGACTGAGAAAGGAGTACAACAGAGCTGCCTGTTGTCATTCTGCTTACTTAACCTATATGCTGAGCACATCCTGAGAAATGCCAGGCTGGATGAGTTACAAGTTGAAATCAAGATAGGCAGGAGAAACATCAACAACCTCATATATGCAGGTGATAGCACTCTAATGGCTGAAAGCAAAGAGGAACTAAAGAACGTCTTGATGAGAGTGAAGGAGAAGAGTGAAAAGGCCAGCTTAAAGCTAAATATTAAAAAACTAAGATCATGGCATCCGGCCCCATTATTTGATGGCAAGTAGAAGGGGAAAAGGTGAAAGCAGTGACAGATTTCCGCTTCTTGGGCTCCAAAACCACTGCAGATGGTGAATGCAGCCATGAAATTAAAAGACAACTGCTTCTTGGCAGGAAAGCTATGACAAATCTAGACAGTGTATTAAAAAGCAGACACATCATTCTGCCTACAAATGTCCATATAGTCAAGGCTATGGTCTTCCCAGTGGTCACATATGGTTGTGAAAGCTGGACTGTGAGAAAGGCAGAGCACCAAAGAATTGATTCCTTCAAACTGTGGTGCTGGAGAAGACTCCTGAGAGTCCCCTGGACAGCAAGGAGATCAAACCAGTCAATCTTAAAGGAAATCAACCCTGAATACTCACTGGAAGGACTGATGCTGAAGCTGAAGCTCCAATACTTTGATCACCTGATACAAACAGCTGACTCACTGGAAAAGTCCCTGATCCTGGGAAGGATTGAGGGCAGAAGGAGAAGAGGGTGTCAGAGGATGAGATGGCTGGATGGCATCACCAGCCACAATGGACATGAACTTGGGAAAACTTTGGGAGATGGTGAGGGAAAGGGAAGACTGGCATGCTGCAGTCCATGGGGTTGCAAAGAGTTGAATGTCAGACAACTGGGCAACTGAACAACAACCTACAGCCAATTAATCTTTGGCAAAGGAGGTAAGTATACACAACAGGAAAAACAAAGTCTCTTCAGCGAGTGGCTTTGTGAAAGTCAGACAGCCACATTTAACTCAACCAAGTTAGAACACATCCTCACACCATGCACAAAAATAAACTCAAAATGGCTTAAAGACTTAAACATAAGACATGACACCATAAAACCCCTAGAAGAGATCATAGCAAAACATTTATCATACCAATGTTTTCTTAGGCCAGTCCCCCAGAGCAACAGAAATTAAAACAAAAATTAAAAAATGAGATCTAATTAAACTTAGAAACTTTTGCACAGCAAAGGAAACCATAAACAAAACAAAAAGACAGCCTTCCGAATGGGAGAATATATTTGCAAACAATGCAACGAACAAGGGCTTAATTTCCAAAATACACAAACAACTTATACAATTCAACAATAAAAAGAAAACCCAATCAAAAAAATAGGCAAAGGACCTAAGCAGACATTTCTCCAAAGAAGACACAGATAGATGGTCAACATTGCTAATTAGTAGAGAGATGCACATCAAAACTACAAGATGATACCACTGCGCACTGGTCAGATTGACCATCATTAAAAAGCGTATAAATAATAAATGCTGGAGAGGGTGTGGAGAAAAAGGAACCCTCCTACACTGTTGGTGGGAATGTAAGTTGGTGCAGCAACTATGGAAAACAGTATGGAGGCGCCTCAGAAATCTAAAAATAGAATTATTATACGATCCAGCAATCCCCCTCCTGGGCATACATCCAGACAAAACCCTAATTCAAAAAGAGACACACAACCCTGTATTCACAACAGTACTATTCACAATAGCCAAGTCATGGAAACAATCTAAATGTTCCCTGACAGAATGGCTGCGATCCAAAAGTCTACAAATAATAAATGCTGGAGAGGCTGTGGAGAAAAGGGAACCCTCTTACACTGTTGGTGGGAATGCAAACTAGTACAGCCACTATGGAGAACAGTGTGGAGATTCCTTAAAAAACTGGAAATAGAACTGCCTTATGACCCAGCAATCCCACTGCTGGGCATACACACCGAGGAAACCACAATTGAAAGAGAAACGTGTACCCCAATGTTCATTGCAGCACTGTTTATAATAGCCAGGACATGGAAGCAACCTAGATGTCCATCAGCAGATGAATGCATAAGAAAGCTGTAGTACATATACATAATAGAATATTACTCAGCCATTAAAAAGAATACACTTGAATCAGTTCTAATGAGGTGGATGAAACTGGAGCCTATTATACAGAGTGAAGTAAGCCAGAAAGAAAAATACCAATACAGTATACTAATGCATATATATGGAATTTACAAAGAAGGTAACAATAAGCCTGTATGCAAGACAGCAAAAGAGACACAGATGTATTGAATAGTCTTTTGGACCCTGTGGGAGAGGGCGAGGGTGGGATGAGTTGGGAGAATGGCATTGAAACATGTATATTATCATATGTGAAATGAATCGCCAGTCCAGGTTTGATGCATGATACAGGGTGCTCAGGGCTGGTGCACTGGGATGACCCAGAGGGATGGGATGAGGACGGAGGAGGGAGGGGGGTTCAGGATGGGGAACACATGTACACTCATGGCGGATTCAAGTAAGTGTATCACAAAACCAATGCAATATTGTAAAGTAAAAAAAAAAAAAAAGATATGCACATAAGTCCTATAAATATTCATACTCATTGATCAAATTATTTCATTTCTGAAAATCTGTTTTTGGTATTATTTGCAAAAGTCAATAATTTTAAATGTGGAAAAATATTTATTGCACAAAGATGTATCTTTTGGTAGTGTTTATCATAGGAAAACTGAGAGTAATCAATAAGAGAATATTGGTTAATTGAACCATGGTGAAGCTACTCAATGAAATATGCAGTCAATTAAAATATGCTTTTGTAAAAATTTAAAAAAAATAAAATAAATGTTCCCTGACAGATGAATGGATAAAGATGTGGTACAAAGACACAACGGAATACTGCTGCTGCTGCTGCTGCTGCTGCTGCTAAGTTGCTTCAGTCGTCTCCGACTCTGTGTGACCCCATAGACAGCAGCCCACCAGGCTCCCCTGTCCCTGGGATTCTCCAGGCAAGAACACTGGAATGGGTTGCCATTTCCTTCTCCAATGCATGAAAGTGGAAAGTGAAAGTGAAGTTGCTCAGTCGTGTCCGACTCTTAACGACCCCATGGACTGCAGCCTATCAGGCTCCTCCATCCATGGGATTTTCCGGGCAACAGTACTGGAGTGGGGTGCCATTGCCTTTATTCAGCCATTAAAAAGGAACAAAATAATGCTATTTGAAAAAACATGGATACAACTAGAGGTTATCATATTAAGTGAAGTTAAGTCAGTAAAAGAAAGACAAATATCATATGATCACTTAGAGTCAGTGAAGGACAGGAGAGCCTGGTGTGCTGCAGTCCATGGGGTCACAACGAGTAGGACATGACACAGTGACTGAATAACAATAATCACTTTTAAGTGGAGTCTAAAATATGATACAAATAAACTTATCTATGAAACAGAAAGAGACTTACAGGTATAGAAAACAGACTTGTGGTTGCCAAGGGGAAGGGGGTTGAGGGAAGGATGAGTGAGAGGTTGGTGTTAGCAAATGTAAACTATTATATACAGAAAGGATAAGCAACAAGGTCCTACTCTATAGCACAGGGAACTATGTTCAATATCCTATGAAAAATCATAATGGAAAATAATATTTAAAAAAGAATGCACATATATGTGTAACTGAATCACTTTGCTGTACAGCAGAAATTAACAAAAGTATTAAAAAAAAAAAAGAATGTCATGGGGGATAAAAAGAGTGATTAGTCTACTTATAAAGTCATTTTGAGAGAAAAACAAAACCTGAATCTGATCAAGTCTCTAGATCCAACTATTAATTTATTAATTTACAGGAAACAAAGAATGGACGATTCTGTTATATAGCATCCAGGGATCCAATCAGTAAAATCTACTGGACAAAGTTTTTCAACAGACTGCAAGAGTAATAAAATACGAAATGGAATGGGGTTGGGGAATGGTGGGGGGAATCTAAGGAAAAAATGGGACTTGAGACAAAGTAACCAATTGGAATACATGGAGATGATTTGAATTCTAATTCAAACAAACTATAAAAATGCACATATGCATTTATGAGATAATTAGAAATTTAAATACTGACTAGATGATGTATTTGTAGTGTTCTTGCCTGGAGAATCCCAGGGATGGGGGAGCCTGGTGGGCTGCCATCTATGGGGTCACACAGAGTCGGAGACGACTGAAGTAACTTAGCAGCAGCAGATGATGTATTATATAAAAGAATTATTGCTAATTTAGGTGAGTTGTCCTGTGGCTACTTTTTTAATGGAGTCCTTATCTATTAGAACTACATGTTGAAATGTTTACAGATGAAACAATATATCAAATTTCCTTCAAAATAATACAGGAGAGGGGCTGTGTTTGAAACTAGATTAGGCCATTAGTTGATAATTGCTGAAGTTGATGAAGGGCACATGGGGGGTTTATTATGCTATTCTCTCTAAAGCATGTTTAAAATTTTCCATATTAAAGCATTTTAAAAAGAATATTACAAAACTATCTGTTTCTACTTTAAATATGTCTATTTTTCAGAAAGAGAGAATGTCTCTCCCCTTTTCCTATATTCCCTCATTGCTCCAAATTATCTGTTCACATTTGCCATGCTCAGAAATGTACTACAGATCAAAACAGAAGAAAACATACTCCGAGTTCACTTGCCATTAATTAGGTGCTAAATACATTTAAAATATTCGTGGATTCACTTGTGAAGAGAGAAACTGGGAGGGCCCCTGTCCTGTGTTAGATTCCAATAGCTCTCTGTGGCTCTTATAAAACAGAGCAGATGGAGGAAACGACCCTCAAAAAGCTGAGACCCAGGACTGGGCACGGGCTGGGCTACCACCTCCACCACCTGTGGGGGAAAAGACTACAAGCCGCATTCATCTCTTACCATCAGCCCCTGGCACTGTGCTGGCACTTGGGCATACTGCACATATTTGGAAGGCAGAGAAGGAGGGGGTTGATTTAGCAGGTTTAGTTGTTCTGTTTTTTGTTTTTAGTATTTTATTTTTGAGGGGTGGGTTTTGTGTGTGTGTCGCTGCACTGGGTTTTCATTGCTGTGCGTGGGCTTTCTCTAGTTGTGGAGAATAGGGTCTACTCTCTAGCTGTGACGTGTGGGCTTCTCACTGCAATGGCTTCTCTTGTGGAGCAAGTGCTCTCGGGCCCCTGGCTTCAGCAGTTGTGGCTCATGAGTTTAGCTGCCTTGAGGTATGTGAGATTTTCCCAGACCATGGATGGAACCTGTGTTCCCCGCACTGGTAGGTGCATTCCTAACCAGTGGACCACCAGGGAAGCCCTGAGCAGGTTTAGTCTTTAAGTGAACATGGATAACATGTTTTATGGCATGTCAGAAATATCCTCCATTCCTCCACAGATGTCTTTGCTTTACAATCATCACACCCGTAAAGTGACCTCACCACCACAGATGTAGAGTTTCCTGTCTTAGCAGGAAATTTTTGGGAAGGTGCTGTAGCTAAAGCTGTCAGGTGCTGCTTTGTAAGACAAATCCTATATTTAAATAGCTACTCTTCACAAGTCCACTCCAGTGCACCTTATTTTTAACCTTTATCACAGTTCTCAAGGTAAGATGTGGAAAGTCTCGCCCACAGCTGTTGAGTCACCCCTAAGCTCACCCCACCCCTCCTTACCTTGGGCTAGAGAGTTGCTATACAGCAGCTATGCTGTACAGTAGAGAAGTAACATTATTGCATGATGTACTTAAAAACTTGCTAAAAGGGTAGATTTCCTGTTTAGTGTTCTTATCACAAACAAATAAACATATTACATAAATACATAAATAAAGGTGGGAGGAAACTCTAGGGAGGAGACGGATATGTTATGGCATATATTGTAGTGATAGTCTCACAGCTATCTCCAAACTCATTAAACTGTATACATTAAACACAATTGACCCTTGAAGAACACAGGTTTGAGGCGCCCAGATCCGGTTGTATGCAGAATTTTTTTTTCAATAATCCATACTACAGTAATACATGATCAGTGTTTGGATGAATCTGCCAGTGTAGAACCACAGATAAGGGGGAAACAAGGATACAGGGGAATCACTGATGAGGAGGGCCAACTCTATGTTGGATTTTTAGCACCCAGGAGGGTCAGTGTCCCAAGCCTTGAGTTGTTCAAGAGACAACTATATGTATAGTTTGTTGTTTAACAATCCTACCTCAATAAAGAAGCATTGCTGAGCTTGCTATTCAAAGGAACATGGGATCAAAGAACACAACAGGTTTACAGAGAACCCAATATTCAGCCAGCATTGAGAAAGAACAGCCTGCTGTTTAGAATGGTGTTTATTTACCCAGACAAAGATCTATCTATCAGACACAAAGATATTTCATACTGAGGGTACAGAATTCACAAATGCTTTCTTGGCACACTCTGCTGGTTACCAAACTTTCTTCATATTTTCCTGTTTAATATAAATGACTTCTTAAAAAGTCTTCCACGTTCTGTATCGAGAGCAGATGTTATGAAACTTAGCATGCTTGAAAAAACAGACATTTGATAGCCATCTGGCTTAAAGGAGACAATGCCAGAATAAAACCAGGCAAGACCCTATGGTCCTTCCCCACCCCCCATCCTCTGCCTGCCTTTTGTCTGTGAAAAAACTTTAGCCAAAGAATAAGTTTAATCAGAGAAGCAAGAAAATGCAGAAACAAAGGAAAACAGTTCAACAAGACTAAACAATGATAGTCAGTAAACATAGTCAAGGACCTTTAGTTCCTTCTCAAGGGCTATAGATAATATTCTGAGCCATATCCTGTGAGCTGTCTTGTAGATACTGAAACCTCCACCAGGTGCGGGATGACCAGACAATGGGCACATGACATAAACTGCCACAATCCTGAGAACTGGCTTCAAAGAAATGGGCACAAACAAACCCTAGAAGAGTTACTGTACCTAAAACAATCAAGAAGATGCTGATCAGACCACCACAGGACCAATTTCAAGATGACTTGAGCTGACTGTGCTGTTTCTGCATGGTAGCCTCCTCCCTTCGTCTACAAAAGCTCTTGACCACTGACTATCACTGATGGGGAGTCAGTCTTTGGACAGAAATCCCCCCTCAACCTCTTGGCATCCAAAATAAAGCAAACTTTGCTATCCATCTGCCTGGCCTTTTATTGGCTTCTGAGTAGCGAGTAACCAGATCCTACGTTTGGTTACAAGAGGAGACACTTTTAGCAAAGGAGAGTGGAACTATCATGGGGGAAGAGATAGAATAGGCATTTCACTGTTTTCCTCTTGTTGCTTGTTACAAGAATAATTAGCTTTGGCATTCATATTTCCTAGCAGATTCTTTTAAAGAGTGTGAGCATAGTAAATATGATTTCACTCTTAAGATAAAGGGACTATGAAGATATTCACAGCAGGAACTAACTTTATACTCTGTATGAACAAATAAATCATTGTACTACTTCCCTGGTGGCTCAGATGGTAAAGAATCTTCCTGCAATGCGTAAGACCTGAGTTCAATCCCTGCGTCGGGAAGATCCTCTGGAGAAGGGAATGGCTACCCACTCCAGTATTCTTGCCTAAAGAATTCCACGGACAGAGGAGCCTGGCCAGGCTACAGTCAATCAGTCCATGGGGTCCCAAATAGTTGGACGTGACTGAGTGACTGACACACACATACAACATATGCAATCCCAACATTTTATATAATTTGTCACTTAGGTCAGATATGACTCAGGCTGTATACTTAATTTAACAAAACAAAACCCAAGACAAGAAAGTCTTCCCCTTGTGCCCCAAGAGCCCACAAACCCCCACTTTCTCAGATCTTCAGAGCTCTGCTGGGGTGAAGATAATTGGCAATCAACCCTAGACCTATGCTGAAGACTTCTGTAAAATGAAGGATCCATTTATAATGTGAATACCAGCCTCCAAAGGGATATGTTTGAATTTTCACCTTTCATCTTAGTAAGATTTCTTACAATGTTATTTAGCCAATCATTATTTTTAGGTATTCCCCACTGTCATCCTCCAAAGAGCCAAAGAGCATGTTATTTATATTGTTAAATGAATATTTATTTATAGACTTAAAGTGGATGAATTACTATAGTTGTTTCAACTTTCTTTAGAGAATACTTTTACATTCTGAATATCTCCAAATACAATCTCTTTTTTAAGAAAGATCCTTTTAAGAAAGGTCCTTTAAACAGTAACCTTCAAATTGAGTTTGAAATTCAGAAATACTGTGGTGCCTTCCAGCTTAAGGTTCTTAAAGGTCTTTACCTTCTTAAGATGCTGGGTCATAAAGGGTGCTTTCAGCATCCTGGGGCAGCAATTGTTAGAAGTGCAACAGAAGAGAAACCTCACCCTGTCCTATGGGCTTTGCACCCTGCTGGGGCCTCCTACCAGCACAGAGAAACACTGCCCTTCATTGGACCTCAGCTCCAAGTGCCAATTCATCTATCTTTAGAGAACCAAACTCAGTTGAGCTTTCTCCCCAGGAAGAAGGTTGGCTGCTAAAAAGATTATTTTTGCCAGTACTTGCTTTCTGAATAAAGTATTTCACAGTTGGCAGATTGCTTTCAAATGTATTACCCTACATGCTGTCCTCAACTGACAGGAATCCATGGTCTCAGGATGCATGGCATAAAAGGAGCATTCAGGACCATAAACTATTTTGATGTTAGATGAAGTTTGGAGTTTTGATCCTGGCCAAGCACTTACTTGCAGATGACCTGAGGACACCACCTAACCTTTGAGAACCTCTGACCCTCATGGTAGAATGGGCTATATGAGAAATAAGTAAGGTAATGCCCCACTGAGCCCAAGATAGCTAGGTCTTTATTAGAAAATTGCAGTTAGAACCAGTTATATAGACTGAGTTGTGTCTCCCCAAATTCAAATGTTGAAGCCCTAACCCTCAGTGTGACTGTATTTGGAAATGGGGCCTCTAATGAGGTAATTAAGGTTAAAGGGTAAGGACCTATTCCTATAGTACTGGTGTCCTACACGAAAAGGAAAAGACACCAGAGACTCTCTCTGCACACAGAGGAAAGGCCATTTGAGGATACAGTGAGAAGGTGGCCACCTGCAAACCAGGAAGAGAGGCTCAACAGAAACTAAGTCTGCTGACATCTTGTTCTAAGACTTCCAGCTTCCAGAACTCTGAGACAGTAATTTCTGTTGTTCAAGCATCCCAGTTTGCAGTGATTGGTTATGGTAGTCTTAGAAAACTAACACACAAAAATTTTTGATGACTTTACCTTTCATTTTCTTGCCTTGTGTCTAATTATGATATTACCTGTGTGTGGTAATTGTTATTATTATGATCTAGTTGCTATTGGAGGGCTTCTCTGGTGGCTGAGATGGTAAAGAATCTGCCTGCAATGCAGGAGACTTAAGTTGGATCCATGGGGTTGGGAAAGATGCCCTGGAGAAGGGAATGGCTACCCACTCCAGTCTTCTTGCCTGGAGAATCCCATGGACAGAGATGCCTGGTGGGCTACAGTCCAAGGGATGGCAAAGAATCAGGCACAACTGAGAGACTAACATTTTCACTTCTTTTCTTTCAGTTGCTTTTTAGTCCCTGTTAAGCCCCATAAATTACCTTGTGGCATTTCCTCTTCTTTTTGTACAAAAATCTTCAGAGACCTGGTAGAAAAATTGGTGAGTAAGCAAAAATGGGTGCACTGCAACAAAATAGGATATTTTGATGTAGCCAATTTGATCACTAATCTTTCACCTTTTTTATCACCAAATGCTGAATAAGTAGACGATGCCACTGAGACTCAACATGGGAATGGGGTGAAAGATGGGGTGCAAGCAGAGATAGGCTGAGAGACTGTGGATGCACCGGGAGGGATAGGCAGGACTCTTCAAACTACTTAGTAGTTTTCAAAAGTTATAATTTAATGTTTGGGAGATTTTAGGGCCATGAAATGGAGTAGGTGTTAAAATGTGCAGGCATTCAATGCCACAGGGACCGAATGAGGGATGACAGCAAAGAGTCGCCTCTGCAGAGGTTGGCACCCATAAAGCCATCTGAGTAACTGATACACAGTGTCCGCAGAAAGTGGCAAATATAGGCATAGATCACATGGTTTTTTATTATTATTATTTCTAACCTGGCAGACAAAAGAAGTAAATACAGGGGAATTCTGATGATAGGTGTGCTCTTTTCTGGGAGAGCATCCAGTACTCCTATGGGAGATGTGTGTGTGTGTTAGTTGCTTAGTCATGTCCGACTCTTTACAATCCCATAGACTGTAGCCCACCAAGCCCCTCTGTCATGGGATCTCCAGGCAAGAATACTGGAGTGGGTTGCCATTTCCTATGGGAGATGGGGAAACACTAAATAAACAGAACCCTCATCAACTAGCCTAGGTTCATCCCTAGGGTGAAGACTGGAATGCTGAACATGAATAATACTGAGGTTCCACCTGTAGGCTGGACCACCAAAGCAGGATGGGGGGTGGGGAGTGTGTTCAGTCACTTAGTCATATCTGACCCTTTGAGACCCCACGGACTGTAGCCTGCCAGGCTCCTCTGTCCATGGAATTTTCCAGGGTTGTGGGAAGACACAGCAAATGAAGTCTGTGGGAACTGCTAAGACTCCAAGCTTCATGGGTACTCATGGTCATCTCTGGCACTCTGATACCACAGGATAGGAAGCAAGGCTGAATCTTTTGGGTAATGACATCAAATGCCCCTATTCTGATGGATCCAGAAATTGACAAGAGAACAGAGCCATGCCTCCTAGAGATACTAATTAAAAGATATAACACAGGAAGCTGGAAATGGCCAAGGCAGAGCAAACACTAAAGTTCTAGAATTCACTAAATAACTGAGCTATTTATTAATATATGCTGTGGACTGAATTGTATCCCCTCAAAATTCTTGTGTTGAGGCCCTCACCCCTATTGTGGCTGTATTTGGAGTAAAGAAGTAATTAAGGTTAAATGAGATCATATGGATGGAGCCTTGTTCCAACAGGATTAGTGTTCTTATTAGCGGAGACACTCTCTCCGCAGCACATGAGGACACAGGAAGAAGGTGGATATCTGCAAGGTTGGAAGAGGGCCCTCACCAGGACTGGAATCCACTGGCACCTTGATTTTGTGCTTGGCAGCTGGTAGGTGATCTCCGGAGAAGGCAATGGCACCCCACTCCAGTACTCTTGCCTGGAAAATCCCATGGACAGAGGAGCCTGGTAGGCTGCAGTCCATGGGGTCGCAAAGAGTCAGACACGACTGAGCGACTTCACTTTCACTTTCCACTTTCATGCATTGGAGAAGGAAATGGCAACCCACTCCAGTGTTCTTGCCTGGAGAATCCCAGGGACGGGGGAGCCGTCTGGTAGGCTGCAGTCCATGGGGTCACACAGAGTTGGACACGACTGTAGCGACTTAGCAGCAGTAGCAGCAGCAGGTGATCTCCGGGCCCCAGGAAGGGCCCTTACTGTCAAAAGTGTCTTTGTTTTCCTGGAGGACAGTCTAATGATGTGATTTATGATAGGAGCTTTGAGCCATGCTGTACCTTCAACTGCTGGAGGAATTAGAGACTAAAAGCATTAATCTGAGCCCCTGGAGTGGATGAAAACAGAGTCAGCCCTGTGGACAATATGTGATCAAGCTCCACTAAAAACTCCGGACGCCAAAAGCTCAGGTGAGCTTTCCTGATTGGCAGTATTCTGTGAGTGTTGTCACATATCGTGACCAGGAAGCAATGCCATCCGTGACTCAGTGGGGGAAGGAAAATCAGAAGCCTCATGCTTGGACCCCTCCCGGACTCTGCCCTTACTTGTTTCTTCCTTCTGTTGATTTTAGTGTTTTTCTTTTGTCCTTTTACTACAATAAAATTTTAATTATAATTATAGTGATTTCCTGAGTTCTGTAGTCATTCTAGTGAGTTACGAAACCTGAGGATGGTCATGGCTCTTTAGGTTTTTTTCTTGTTTAAGGATTTTAACTTTGTCTTTTATTCTGTAGTAAATCATTATTTACTTACTAATTTAACTTGTGGTAGTTTTAAACTATTGTGTAGTCAGCTTTATCAATCTTTTCCGTTAAAGTTTTTGTTTATTTAAAAAGGCCTTTTTCACTAGAAAATGAAATATGTATTCATCTTTATTTTCTTCCTCTCTTTTCTGGCTCTGGCACCAGCTGCCTCTGCTTCCTTGGTCCTCCCTGCATCACACTGAAGCTCATGACAGTGGGGACACCAAGAACCCCAACTCATGCTCCTGTATCTGTATGTTCTAGTTTTTTACAGTATCATTTCTCTTTATTAACTAATTTCATTTGGGGTTTATGTTGCTATATGCTACTAAGTAAAAATCTGTTGTTACTTTTTTCCCCATACAGTTTCTCAATTGACTCAGCAACAGCTTTTGAATAATCATATTTTTCTACCTTGTTCCCACATGCAAAATTCCCACATATATTAGGGTTTGCATGTGGTCAATCTATTCTGTTGGATCTATATGGCTATCTTTTCTTGCACCATCCTGCTTTTAGATTTCTTGGCTTCATAACATGTATTAATATCCCTCTGCAGGCATCTTTCCTATTTAATGTTCATATTTAAAATCTTCTTGGCTTACCTTCCTATTTATTCTTCCACGACAAAATTTGCTGTGCCCCAAGAAAATGTTTTACTCAGAACATAAAAGAAAAATTAAAATCAGTTTGTCAATTCCCATCGACCTCCCAAAATAAAATACTAATATAAGTTTTCACTGGAATTGCATTAAACTTAAAAATTTGGGGAAAATTGATACATGTATTTATAAGGCTAAGTCTTTCCAGGCAGAAATATGATATGTCTCGCAGTAAAAATAAATACATTAAAAAATGCTGATGTTCTTCATACAGGTCCAGCAAGTTTCTTGTTAATTTCAGGGAAATAAGAAATTTTATGGTTCTTAATGCACATCGCTACATTATTTATCTCCACAAAATTTTCACAAAATATAAGACTGAAAATGCCCTCTTGCCAGTCTGAGCAGGTAAAAAAAGTATTCACTATAGATGTAATGTGCACTTCTTTGACTTTTCATGAGGTTGAATGATTCTGAACATATTGATTGATTAGTTGTATCTCTTTCTTTGTGAACTTTTGCCTATTTTTTATATTAAGAATAATATACTTTGATTCCCCAGGTGGAAGTATTTTTCCCAGTACATCATTTGCTTCTTAATTTTGTTTATTATGTTTTTGGATATATAGAATTTTAAAATTTTCTATCTATGTAAATCTATTCTTTACAATTTCTTCATTTATACTTAGGAAGTCCTCCAATTCAAAGATCATATAACATTTGTGTCTGTTTTCTTATAGTCATGTATATATTCTTCTGTTTAAATTTTAATTCCCAAATCTACATTGATTTTATGTTTGTGATATAAATGGGCTTCCCTGGTGGCTCAGACAGTAAAGAATCTGCTTGCAATGCAGGAGACCCAGGTTCAGTTTCTAGGTGGGGAAGATCCCCTGGCAAAGGGAATAACTACCCACTCTACTATTCTTGCCAGGAAAATCTCAATGACAGAGGAGCCAGGAGGGCTATAGTCCATTGGGTCTCAAAGAGTCAGGTATGACTGAGCAACTAACACACACATAGTAAAAATGAAATAAAGCCTGGGATTCATTTTGAGTTTTAGGGATTAGTTTATTTAAGTCTGTATATTGAACCATGGTCATTCTCTTTTTGGAAGTTATTCTGTGTCAAAGTGATTTGGTTTACTTAGTAATTTTTAAGTACAGAATTTCTTGGCACACATTTCAGTGGAGTAATAAAATGTTCTCATTATGAAAGGAATTTAAGCAATTACAGCTGAAGCCTTCTCTAGTGTATCTAACAAGATACTTTTTAGCTTAAAGAATGTTGTGTATCATTCAACTGCTAGTTGCCATAGCATTAGGACTTTCCTGAATCCTCTGAAAGTTGCAAAGAGCTAAAGAGGTTGTTTTACCAGCACCATCTGTAAAAATGTGTTGCTACAAATCACTTGGAAGGCTCAATCCCCCAAGGGTACAGAGAATTAATTTACAGTCACAAGTTTGGCATTCTTACAACCAAAGGGAAACAAAACCCTCTGAGAAATCAAATGTGTTTGGCAGATCTGGTTCAAGATTTCCAGCAATGTACTATCAACACAGCAAACCTAAGAAGCAGGAGAAACCTCTCTCGAAATCAAATACGGTACAGTACAAGGAACATATTGAATGTCTGAAAGCCAGGAGTCTTTGTTCCAACACCAGTGATTTGACCTTCATAAATCATTTTAATGAGTTTCAATTTCCTCTCTTATAAAATGGGTGACCTCATAGGACTACTGCAAAAACTAAATGAGAAAAATTATAGGGATATATTATGTAAACTGTAATGCACAGGTCCAAACATTAGTAGCTATTAATTAGCCTGTAATTGAACTTACTCTACTTTTCTAACTCAAGAGGAGAAGGTAACACCTGCTGTCCCTGGCCTGTTTAGCCTGTCCTGGGGAAACACTATATGGACGCCCACTGCCTCCCCTCGAGTCATGCCCCACCTCTGAACCATGCATGCTTCCTGCCCATAGCACTTCCCAGGGCAGAGAGTACATTAGCTTAAGCCTGGAGCCTTCAAGAAAGTAAGCACTGTGTCTAGGACGGAAAAAGAGGAATAACATCTATTGAGTACCTACCATATGTGGAGCACTGAAAGATATGCTAGCAAAATAGAGACACATGAGGCCAGTCCTGGCACTTTTTGCTTTAATTTTCACTGTATCAGACTCATGAGGTCCATAATGATTCATTATGGACAAATATCACTGGCACATATATCATAGGCCAGAGGGTGTTTGCAAGTATGAACTAACTACATTCTCAGCCTTGGGCAGTTATAGGACTGAGAAAGTGAGATAAATTTACATACAAGTTGGGTGGAGTCAATGGGATACTTGTAAAATGATTTAAAAGTTTAGCTAGCTCAGGACTTTCGTGGTGGTCCAGTGGCTAGGACTCTGCACTCCCAGTGCAGGGGACCTGGGTTCAATCCCTGGTCATGGAACTACATCCCACATGGGACAACTAAGAACCGGTGCAGCCAAATAAATAAAAAAGTTTGGCTGGCTCAAAGATGTGTTTGTGTACCTGTAAGAATTAGGTTCAAAATTCTTGACATGAACCCAGGACCAAGTCTGGGCTCTTCTTTCAAGGAAACTGCCTGAGTCTGGATAAAGTCAAAACATAATGGGAGGGGACTTCCCTGGTGGTCCAGTGGTTAAAAATATGCCTGCTAATACAGGGGACATGAGTTCAGTCCCTGGTCTGGGAACTAAGATCCCACATGCCACAGAGCAACTAAGGCCATGCACCACAACTTCTGAGCCCATGATGCTACTACTGAAACCCACGTGCCCTAGAATTTGTGCTCCTCAACACAAAAAGCCACCACAAGGAGAAGCCGACACACCGCAACTAGAGAGTAGTCCCCACTGGCTGCAACTAGAGAAAGCCCACGCACGCACGGCAATGGAGAGCCTCTGCATCGAATAAACAAGTTTTTTTAAAAAACACAATGGAAAGGCATTGAGAAGGGAGGGACATGATCAGATCCGTGCTTTAAAAAGAATACTCTGGTTACAATTAGGTGTCATCTCATAATGGTCAGAAAGGCAATGATGAAAAAGTCTACAAATAACATGCTGGAGAGGGTGTGGAAAAAAGGGAACCCTCTTACATTGTTGGTGGGCATGTAACTTGGTACAGTCACTATGGAGAACTGTATGGATATTTCTTAAAAAACTAAAAACAGAGTTACCATATGATCCAGCAACCCCACTCCTGGGCAAATATCTGGAGAAAATCATAATTCGAAACGATACGTTTACTCCAGTGTTTGTAGCAGCACCATTTACAACAGCCAAGACATGGAAGCAACCTAATGTCCAATGATAGATGAATAGATAAAGATGTGGTATATATACACAAGGGAATATTAGTCATAAATCGAATGAAATAATGCCATTTGCAGCAACATGGACAGACCTAGAGATTACCATATTAAGTGAAGGAAGTCAAAGTCAACTATCGTATGATCTCACTTATATGTGGAATCTACAAATAATTTTACAAATGAACTTTATAAAAAAAACTAGACTCACAAACATAGAGAACAAACGTGGTTAACAAAAGGAAAAGTTGTGGGGAGAGTTAAGGACAAATTTAAAGTTTGGGTTTGACAGATACACACTACTATATATAAAACAGATAAACAATAAGGATCTACTGTATGGCACAGAATCTTATAATAACCTATAATGGAAAAGAATATGAAAAAGAATTTATTATATATATATATATTATATATATTGTATATGTGTCATATGCATGAAACTAACACAACATTGTAAATCAACTATACTTAATTGAAAAGAAAAAAAGAACTTTGGTTGCTGTATGGACAATGGAGGGGAATGCTGCAAGAAGGGAGCAGGTATGCCTACATGGTGGTATGCAGCTGCTGGTTTGCTCTGGCTCAAGAAAGTTGACTGTGTCCATAATTTTCCCAAAGCCACATGTAGTGGCCTCAGGTTGGTAGGCTGAAGGAAGCCATGGTGTGAATATTTATACCAAATAAACCTGCAAATACTACAAATCAGGACTTCCCGACCTGTCCACCCTCCAGAGCCAGTTTACCAGCACTGGAGAGGCTAGAAAGCTTCTACAGGGGATCAGGGAAGAGAGGCAGTGTGATCCAGAGTGGTGACAGTGGAGGTGAAGGGAAGTGGATGGATTTGGAAAGTATTTGCAGATGGAATCAGCAGGAGGTGCTGACAGGTTGGATATGGGATGGGGTGGTCAAGGTGAGGCGAGAGAGTGTTGTAGGGAGAAGCCAATTCTGACTCCATGTTGGAGCTATTTCTTTGATTTGCTTTTCATTGCTTTTTAAATTACAATAATATATAATAGCCTGTCTCAGAGAACCCTGCCCCTCTGCCTGACTATTAAACTAAAGTGCCTTTGTTTAGCTCACAGGGAGATAATCTGACCCTGCCCACCTGTTGAAAAGAAGAGATTAACACACCTCTTCTAAAGGCTGGCCCTTCCCAGAGATGTTCAGCAAGACTGAACACCCCTTTTTACTTTACTTCCTCACTGCCTCTCCCTCTCTATTGTGCCTTCTGACTTTATTTCCTTATTGCTTTTCTCCCTCTGGCTCTATGAAAGAACCTGGCATCCAGAACCCACAAGATGGTTAACTTGAGACATTAGTCTACCATCTTCTCCAAAAGCAGGTTTTCCAAATAAAGTCGTATTCCTTGCCTCAACACTTCGTATCTTGGATTCATTGACCTCTCATGCAGCAAACAGAGCAAGTTTGAAATCATTAACAAGAGGAGAATATCTCCCAGGTTTTAATGAGTATGAAAGTGTGAGCATCAAAGGCAATGTTCTGAATTTGGCTTTGAGACAGAGAATGTCTCGGACTCAGACAATGAGGTGATTTAGAAATACACACTCTACAGTTTTCAGTCACTTGTGACGTGACCCTAGTCCACCCTCCCAACTCACTTGGGGCATTCTCTTTCTGCTTCTCTGCACTAGACTCCAGTCCTGCCAGCCACCTTTCAGTTCTTCATTTAGAAAATTTACTTAGCCTCTGGGCCTTCCTACATTCTGCTCTCTCAGCCCACAATGTTCTTATCACAGCTCTCTGCATGGCTGGCGTGTTTCTCCCTCAGGTCCCTGCTAACAGAGGACACCTCCCTCCAACCATATCCTCTCTGTTAGTTTCCTTCTTGGCACTTATCACAATTTGTAATCATATACTTGTTGTCTACTCGCTTGTGTTCTGTTTCCCTCACTGGACTGTAAGTCTTTTTTAAAAATTGATTTCTGATTCTTTAACATTTGACACAATTTGCCAAATAAATAAACAAGAAGCATAGCCTGCCTGCTGCCTATAAACAACACAGACCAAGACTGTACCACCTCAGCAGCGTACACCTCTTAAGCGTCCGCAATAAAAAGCTGAATTTAGGGAAACAGTTGAGCCTTTGCAAATAACTCATTCACAGGACAGGGTGTGACAGGCAAAGGTAAGTCCAGGCTTCAGGCCAGTCACTTCTCCAAGTCTAGATCTGTCTAAAGAACCAGAAAGTTCTTACAGTGAAGGTGACAGCTGGAAAAAAAAAAAAACAAAAAAAAAACACCTAAAGGATGGGTATAGTACGTCTCTGTATTAGTTCCAAGTGTAACAAGGAAGAAGAGAATCTGACTCCAAGTTACATCTGTTTCTCTCATTTTAAGCTTTGCTCCCCATTGCTTTTGTTACCATAATCACTGAAAGGATGCTATCTATAGCTTAGTTGTTGTTCAGTCACTCAGTCATGTCGACTCTGTGACCCCATGGACTGAAGCACGCCAGGCTTCCCTTCCTTCACCATCTCCCAGGGTTGCTCAAATTCATGTCCATTGAGTTGGTGATGCCATCCAACCATCTCATCCTCTGACGTCCCCTTCTCCTCCTGCCTTCAATCTTTCCCACCATCAGGGCCTTTTCTAATGAGTCACGTCTTCCCATCAGGTGGCCAAAGTATTGGAGCTTCAGCTTCAGCATCAGTCCTTCCAATGAATATTCAGGACTGATTTCCTTTAGGATGGACTGGTTGGATCTCCCTGCAGTCCAAGGGACTCTCAAGAGTCTTCTCCAACACCACAGTTCAAAAGCATAAATTCTTTGGCACTCAGCCTTTTTATGGTCCACTCTCACATCCATACAAGACTACGGGAAAAAACTATACTTTTGACTAGATGGACCTTTGTCAGTAAGGTAATGTCTCTGCTTTTTGATATTCTGTCTAGGTTGGTTATAGCTTTTCTTCCAAGGAGCAAACATCTTTTAATTTCATGGCTGCAGTCACCATCTGCAGTGATTTTGAAGCCCAAAACAATAAAGTCTGTCACGGTTTCCATTGTTTCCTCATCTATTTGCCATGAAGTGTTGGGACCAGATGCCATGATCTTCATTTTCTGAATGTTGAGTTTTAAGCCAGCTTTTTCACTCTCCTTTTCACTTTCATCAAGAGGCTCTTACTTCCTCTTTGGTTTGTATCATAAGGGTGGTGTTACCTGCATATCTGAGGCTATTCATATTTCTCCTGCAATCTTGATTCCAGCTTGGGCTTCATCCAGCCTGGCATTTCTCATGATGTATTCTGCATATAAGTTAAATAAGCAGGGTGACAATATACAGCCTTGATGTACTCCTTTCCCAATTTGGAACCAGTCCGTTGTTCCATGTCCAGTTCTAACTGTTGCTTCTTGACCTGCATACAGATTTCTCAGAAGGCAGGTAAGGTGGTCTGGAATTCCTGTCTCCTGAAGAATTTTCCACAGTTTGTTCTGATCCACACAAAGGCTTTGGTATAGTCAATAAAGCAGAAGTAGATGCTTTTCTGGAACTCTCTTGCTTTTTCTATGATCCAACGGATGATGGCAATTTATCTCTAGTTCCTCTGCCTTTTCTAAATCCAGCGTGAACATCTGGAAGTTCTTGGTTTACCTACTGTTGAAGCCTCTCTTGGAGAATTTTGAGCATTACTTTGCTAGCGTGTGAGTCTATAGCTTTAAGCATATATAACAACCTGCCTCAAGGAGCCCTGCCCCTCTGCCTGAATGTTAAACTAAAATGTCTTTGTTCAGGTCACAGAGAGACATTCTGACCCTGCCCACCTGTGAATGGCTACAGAGAAGAAGAAATTAACACATCCAATTCCCAATACTAACTAAGCCAGGAGATATTCTGCAAGACTCAAGGCCTTTTTATTTGACGTCCTCACCTCCTCCACCTCTGTGTTCTATAAAAGATACTGGCATCCAGACCCCAGTGGATGGTACTCTAGGACAGGGGTCCCCAACCTCCAGGCAGTGGACTGGTACCTCCTGTCAGATCAGTGGCAGCATTCATTAGCTTAGAAATAAAGTGCACAATAAATCTAATGTGCTTAAATCATCTTGAAACCATCCCCCCCAACCCCCAATTCGTGGATAAATTGTCTTCTACAAAATTGGTCCCTGGTGCCCAAAAGGTTGGGGACCACTGCTTTAGGACACCTATCCACCATCTTTTCAGAAGCTCAGTTTTCTGAATAGCCGCTCTTTCTTGCCACAAACCTCACCTCCCAATTATTGCCCTGCTGTGCAGTGAGCAGAACAAGCTTAGATTCAGTACACAAGCTCACAAAAGGAGATTCACATTTGTTGGAGAAGTTTGTTGAGAGGATGTGACCTCAGGCTGACCCTAGAGTTGGACCCAGGCAATCAGGATTCTTATTCAATGCCCCTGTCCTTAAAGTGTATACTCCATACACTTCTGCTTAAGAACCATTTTCAAAGACATAACCTTGAGGGACTAAGGCATTGTTGAGATCATCTGGATAGTATATGTGATGGAACCTCTTGCAGAGAGGAAGCCAATTCTGACTCCATGTTGGAAACTGTTTCTTTGACGTGATGTTCATTGCTTTTGTTATTATAATATACTTAATAACTTGCCTCAGAGGACCCTATCCTTCTGCCTGACTGTAAACTGAAGTGCCTTTGTTCAGCTCATAGACAGATAATCTGTCCCTGCCCACTTGTGAATAGAAAAGATTGTTGTTGTTCAGTAGCTCTGTTGTGTCAATTCTTTGTGACCACCCTGGACTGCAATATGCCAGGCTTACCTGTCCTTCACGAGCTCCCAGAGTTTGCTCAAACTCATGGCCATTGAGTTGGTGATGTCATCCAACCATCTCATCCTCTGTTATCCCCTTCTCCTCCTGCCTTCAATCTTTCCCAACATCGAGGCCTTTTAAAGTGAGTCAGCTCTTTGCATCAGGTGGCCAAAGCTTCAGCTTCAGCATCAGATCAGATCAGATCAGTCACTCAGTCGTGTCCGACTCTTTGTGACCCCATGAATCGCAGCACACCAGGCCTCCCTGTCCATCACCAACTCCTGGAGTTCACTCAGACTCACGTCCATCGAGTCAGTGATGCCATCCAGCCATCTCATCCTCTGTTGTCCCCTTCTCCTCCTGCCCTCAATCCCTCCCAGCATCAGAGTCTTTCCAATGAGTCAACTCTTCACGTGAGGTGGCCAAAGTACTGGAGTTTCAGCTTTAGCATCAGTCCTTCCAAAGAAATCCCAGGGCTGATCTCCTTCAGAATGGACTGGTTGGATCTCCTTGCAGTCCAAGGGACTCTCAAGAGTCTTCTCCAACACCACAGTTCAAAAGCATCAATTCTTCAGCACTTAGCCTTCTTCACAGTCCAACTCTCACATCCATACATGACCACAGGAAAAACCATAGCCTTGACTAGACGGACCTTTGTTGCAGTCCTTCCAATTAATATTCAGGGTTGATTTCCTTTAAGATTGACTGGTTTGATCTTCTTGCAATCCAAGAGATTCTCAAGAGTCTTCTCCAACACCACAGTTCAAAAGCATCAATTCTTCGGCACTTGGCCTTCTTTATGGTCCAATTCTCGCATCCATACATGACTACAGGAAAAACTATAGCTTTGACTAGATGGATCCTTGTCAGCAATGTCTCTGCTTTTTAATATTCTGTCTAGGTTTGTCATAGCTTTTCTTCCAAGGAGCAAGCATCTTTTAATTTCATGGCTGCTGTGACCATCAGCAGTGATTTTGGAACCCAAGAAAATAAAGGCTGTCACTGTTTCCATTGTTTCCCTATCTATTTTCCATGAAATGATGGGACTGGATGCCATGATCTTCATCTTTTGAATGTTGAGCTTTAAGCCAACTTTTTCACTCTCCTCTTTTACCTTCATGAAGAGGCTCTTTAGTTCCTCTTCCCTTTCTGCCACAAGTATGGTGTCATTGGCATATCTGAGCTTATTGATATTTCTCCTGTTATAGCCACATGTTCCAGGAAACAAACTCACTCAGAAGGACAATGCAGATAGTGGAGTCCAGTTTATTACACCGGCAGGCCCAAGGCAGAGTCTCCTCTTAGCCAAGGACCCCAACCAGTTTTTGTGAAAACCTTATATACCCTAAGTGTACGTGCCCAAATCCACCTCCCCAAATTCCCTGAAACTAGTCTGAACAAAGGAAAAGAAAGATACAATCAAAGTTAACCCATGATCATATGCCTTAGGCCTAGGTGTTAACAGTGGACAATTATCAATAGGCCTGTGGTCATACCCCAATAAGCAGAATAGAATTTATGATTCTATTCGATTACACAGACAATTAGGGTATTCTTTCAGGCGATGGAGAGTCTAGGTGCAAGCCCTGGGGCTCTTCCATCCAGAGGTCTGGTTTTGCAGTTGGTATGTTGTTTCCATAGATACTGGGCATATAGCTCAAACTCCACAGTCCAGCCCAAGATGGAGTCCTGCTTTCAAGATGGAGCCTGTTCTGTCTGTTTCCTCCTTTGCTCCCAGAAAGCTCCCTGCTGAGAGAAGAGATTAACACACCCCTTCCAAAGGCTGGCCATTTTCTTGGAGATGTTTTGCAAGACTAAAGACCCTTTCACTTTTCTTCCCCACTGTCTCTCCCTCTCTATTCTGCCTTATGACTTTAGTTGCTTCTTTCTCTCTGACTCTACAAAGGAACCTGGCATCCAGACCTCAATGGGATGGTTATTTTGAGGTGCTAGCCTGCCATCTTCTCAGTCAGATGGCTCCCTGAATAAAGGTTCTTCCTTGCCTCAACCCCTCATCTCTCAGATTTATTGGCCCATCACGTGGCAAGGGGAGTGAGCTTGGACTGGGTAACAAACCCAGCTATATGTAAAACTTTTTAAGATTCTGGTGAGCAGGTACCGAGATCTACTCATTTAGTGGCCTCCCCCAAGGCAAGCCTTACAAGTAAGTTCCCTTGCTTATTAAAAACATCACCTGCCCATCTGGAGTGGGCTGCCTCTTTCTTCAGTCTCTCCTTGCCCTTCATGTACAGGTACCAGTTTGCAAACCAATAGCATTTTTTATGAATTATTACATTAACCCAGTGAAGCAGGCAAAGCAGATCTCAGTATTCTCTGCATAGAGATGAGACAGTTGACATGTATAAAACTGAATTAAAGTCCAGGTCATCTGCCTCCAAGTTCAAAACCCTCTGCATTCTCCAGTTTCATTTAGAATGTATTTTTGTGCACCTGTTGCAGTGAAAAAGAATTTTTAAAAAGAATGAGTGTCAGGAAGCATTTAACAGGAGGCTTCCTGTGTGCTATTTTGGATCTGTCATGAATCCTCTGTTCCTTATTAATTCCTGAATATTCAGGAATTAAGAGGAGTGGCAAACCGCTCCCGGGGCTGAGGAATGCATGCATTTCCTTTGTTAGTTTTTCCATACGGTGATAAGTAACTACTTACGACCTTCTTCCTTTTTATGAACCATATGGTAAAAGTGATTATTTACAACACTTTTCCTTTGATATGGATTTCCTTATGTTTCCTTGATAATTTGTAAGTCTGGACTTTTGATCTTTATCTTTGCTGAACAAAGCTACCTTGTAAGACAGTATATATACCCACACTATGTTGAATAAAACACCCTTGTTCCATCCGAGCTTGGGTCCCCGTGTCTTTCTTTCTTTTTCTCTCTCTTTCTTTCTCTCTCTCTCAGGCTAATTCTTTGGAGCACAGAAGCTCTCTGAGCTCACTTTTTGCCCGGGCTTGCAAGACCCTCGCGAGAGGGCACCCTGTGCCTATGTGAAGCAGTGCAAGCCCCATGGCAAGGGCTTTATTGGTTTTCTGCGTAAACCAAAGAATATCAGCCTCTTTCTCTCTCTCTTTTACTTTCTTATCATGGACTCCAGACCACCAGGTTCCAGTCCATTAAAGGACCTCAACAAGTGGCGCCCAGAACAGGCCTGGTACACGTGGCAGATTCGGATGGAGTGACTTAAGGATCTACTGAGGTCGGTAAGTATTAAGACATGGGTCAAACGGCTGGAAAGCCCCATCACTTTTCTATTTTACTTCATCACATATTTAAAGTTCAGGGACTTTCAGTTTCGCGCCAGCAAATAGAGGCTTGCCTTCAGACAGTGGTTGAATGTAACCCTTGGTTCCCTGATGAAGCTAGTTTTGATTTAGAAATTTGGCACCGGGTGAAAGAGAATGTTAAATGAGCCACCAGACAGGGAAAAAATATTCCGATAGATTTCTGGCCCCTATGGGCTCTCATTAAAGCTGTGATTCTGACATTTCAAGGTAAGTCTAGCCCTCCTGATATTCGGCAACAGGCAGAACACTTATTACATGAATATGATTTAGATGATGAAATCTTACAGAAGGTCCCATTAGAACAACATAAAATATTCCAGAATTTTCCTACAAGCCCTGCCCCAGTTGTTCCAAGTGCTCCTCCCCTGCCAGTGGGCACAAATCCCAAAGTCTCTCCCTTGCTAGAACCTAATTATTCTGGCAACAACTCCCCTAAGACACCCTTTGACCAACAACACCTTTCTGAATAACAATAATAAGTTTTTACCACATACTCTTAATTGTAAGAATGTGCTACCTACTCACTCTCCTTTATGACAGAGGCTCTCTGAATTGCTGGCTTTGCAATCACAAGTCTCTGAAGCCAATGGTTTCTCCACCTTTCCAGTTTTTAGAAATCCTGACGTTTAAGGGCACATAATACCTCAATATGAGGGTATTAACTTTTATCACATGCAACAAATTAAAAAAGCTATAACTATGTACGGCCCACATTCACTTTTTACCAAAGTACTTCTAAATTCTATAACATCCTCTATTGGAAATTTTATTCCCCATTATTGGCAAACTTTAATAAAAGCTCTCCTTAAACCAGGAGAATATCTTCAATGGATAATGTGGTTTCATAATATAGCCAGAGATCATGCTAAGAGAAATGCTCGAGCTGGTGCTCCCCAAAATCAAATTACTTTTGAGATGCTAACTGGTACAGGACAATTTGACGCTGCTGCTACTGCTGCTAAGTCACTTCAGTCGTGTCCGACTCTGTGTGATCCCATAGACGGCAGCCACCAGGCTCCCCCATCCCTGGGATTCTCCAGGCAAGAACACTGGAGTGGGTTGCCATTTCCTTCTCCAGTGCAGGAAAGTGAAAAGTGAAAGTGAAGTCGCTCAGTCGTGTCCGACTCTTCTCGACCCCATGGACTGCAGGCTACCAGGTTCCTCCATCCATGGGATTTTCCAGGCAAGAGTACTGGAGTGGGGTGCCATTGCCTTCTCCGAATTTGACGCTATCGCTATAGAAGCTCAAGTACAGTTCCCTCCTTTGTTGCATGAACAATTAAAAACAGTGGCCCTTGAAGGTTGGGATCGAATTACTCCTCAAGGGAAGCCTACAGGGAGCCACACTAAAATATTGCAAGGACCTAATGAAACATATGCTGATTTTTTAGCTAGCTTAGAAACTGCTATTTCCTGTACTGTAATCGGAGAAGAAGCCAAAAGGCAACTAGAGAAATTACTTGCTTATGAAAATGAAAATCAGGAATGTCAAAAGGCTATAGCTCCAATTCGTGAGACAGGGACTATTATTGATTATTTGAAGGCTTGTCGCAATCTAGGATCAGAAACTCAAAAGATGCAAATGCTAGCTGAAACAATGGTTGCTGTCTTAAGAAAGGGAAATGAAGGATGCTTTACATGTAGAGATAAGAACCATTTTAAAAGGGACTGCCCTAAGAAAGCTAATAAAAAAAACCTCCAAAAATCTGCCCTCGCTGCCATAGAGGAATGTATTGGGCCAAAGACTGTAAATCTAAATTTGACATTGAAAGGAAACCTATTCTGGGAAACTCCAAGCAGGGGACCCCACAGGTCCCCTTCAACAAAATCCAGGGGCAAATTCCATCTCTTCCCTCAAACCCTCAACATCCGGCAGTGCTGCCATTGATATACCAGCCCTAAATTACTTTCTCCTTTACCCTCAAGCAGTCCCCTCTAGAATACCTACAGGACTTTTTGTACCCCTGCCCCCACAAACCTTTGGTCTTTTACTTGGCCAATCTAGTTTGACTTCTAAAGGAATTACTGCTCACCCTGGAGTAATTGATTCAGATTATAAAAGAGAAATTCAAATTATGATGTCATCTCAGATTTTATGGCAATTCAAAAAGGGGGATAAAATTGCTCAATTATTTCTTTTATCTTACATTTCTATTAACTGCTCTAATGATGTATGGATGGGCAGATTCAGCAGTACAGATCAAAAACAGTCCTTTTGGACATCATTAGTATCTGAATTTGCCTGACCGACTATAAACATCAAAATTAATGGTAAAAGATTTTCTGGTGTCCTTGACACTGTATCTGATATTGCTATTATTTCCAAACATTTATGGCCCAAATCCTGGCCTGTACAAAAAATTTCTTGCCAAATTCCAGGGATTTCTCAAACCAAAGTACAAGAGGCTTATCAGAGTACTCATATTTATCCATGTGAGGGACCAGAAGGCCAACCTGCAACATTAAGACCTTATGTGATAGATACACCCCTTAATCTAATAGGAAGTGACTTACTTATGCAATGGCAAACTCAGATATACATTCCACATTTTTCCTAGGGGCCACTGCTCATTTAACAAACAATACAATTATTAAAATAACTTGGAAGAATGACGAGCCTATTTAGACAGAGCAGTGGCCCCTCACGAAAGAGAAATTACAGGCGGCTAAGGCAGAGTACATCATGAGAAACGCTGGGCTGGAAGAAGCACAAGCTGGAATCAAGATTGTCAGGAAAAATATCAATAACCTCAGATATGCAGATGATACCACCCTTATGACAGAAAGTGAAGAGGAACTAAAAAGCCTCTTGATGAAAGTGAAAGAGGAGAGTAAAAAACTTGGCCTAAAGCTCAACATTCAGAAAACTAAGATCATGGCATCTGGTCCCATCACTTCATGGGAAATAGATGGGGAAATAGTGGAAGCAGTGTCAGACTTTATTTTGGGGGGCTCCAAAATCACTGCAGATGGTCATTGCAGCCATAAAATTAAAAGACACTTACTCCTTGGAAGGAGAGTTATGACCAACCTAGATAACATATTAAAAAGCAGATACATTACTTTGCCAACAAAGGTCCATCTAGTCAAGGCTATGGTTTTTCCAGTGGTCATGTATGGATGTGAGAGTTGGACTGTGAAGAAAGCTGAGTGCCGAAGAATTGATACTTTTGAACTGTGGTGTTGGAGAAGACTCTTCAGAGTCCCTTGGACTGCAAGGAGATCCAACCAGTCCATTCTAAGAGAGATCAGTCCTGGGTTTTCACTGGAAGGAATGATGCTAAAGTTGAAACTCCAATACTTTGGCCACCTCGTGTGAAGAGTTGACTCATTGGAAAATACCCTGATGCTGGGAGGGATTGGGGGCAGGAGGAGAAGGGGACGACAGAGGATGAGATGGCTGGATGGGATCACCGACTAGACATGAGTTTGAGTAAACTCTGGGAGTTGGTGATGGACAGGGAGGCCTGGCATGCTGCGATTCATGGGGTCACAAAGAGTCGGACATGACTGAGTGACTGAACTGAACTGACTGAAAAATGCCAAAGCTTCATTCTGGTCTTTTAAGGAATATAAAGTCTTTTATACTAAATTTCATTCTGCTCAGCAAAATGAATTATTCGCTCTTATTAAAGTTATTTGCCTACATCCTTACCCCATTAATATAGTCTCTGACGCTATATATTCAGTTTTTGTATTAAAAAATATAGAAATCTCCACCATAAACTCCAATCAACCTATTATTCAACAACTCTTTTTCGAACTACAATCTGTTGTTAGAAACTGCAATTCTCTCACTTATATTACACATATTTGAGCACATTCTTGC
Source organism: Bos indicus x Bos taurus (assembly GCF_003369695.1). Lineage (NCBI taxonomy): Eukaryota > Metazoa > Chordata > Mammalia > Artiodactyla > Bovidae > Bos > Bos indicus x Bos taurus. The sequence continues at coordinate 54,181,123 of NC_040091.1, forward strand.
CTTCCTGGCCCCATGACTCATGGTAATGAGCAGGCTGATAAACTGATTTCCTTTGCTACTCCGGAGGAACAGCGTGCTCTGTTGCATAACACTGCTGGCTCCCGACACCAGCTATGGAAAATCCCATACTGCCAGGCTAAAGAAATTATTAGTAATTGCTCTACTTGTAGACGCCTACATCTTCAACCCATTGCACAAGGTACTAATCCTCGCAGCTTGCAACCTAATGAACTATGGCAAATGGATATAACTCATTGTCCTGAACTTTCTCCATTTTCTTTCTTGCATGTCTGTATCGACACTAATTCTTCTTTTATTCGGGCCACACCTCTTCACAGTGAGGCTACACAACACATTATAACTCACTTATTAGCTGTACGTTTTGCTGTAATGGGAACTCCTAGTTCTATAAAAACAGACAATGGCCCTGCCTATATTTCTAGACACTTTAAACAACTTTTACAATCTTTTTCTATTAAACATATTACAGGTATTCCTTATAATCCACAGGCACAAGGCATAGTCGAACAAGCACATCATACACTAAAGTTGCAAATAAAAAAATTTTTAAAGGGGGAATACACAGGAACACTACTGTCTTCCTTATCTAAAACAGACTTTACTAGATTCCAATATTAGATATTTTCTATACCTATAACTATTGTTAATACAGCTTTATTTGTTTTAATTTTTTAAAACGTACCACAGGGAGATATCTTAAAAAGAGCAAAAAAGCATTTCGAGAAATTGAAGGACATTTCTCTTCCTCTGCCCATTTGGTACCAAGACGGGTTAACGAAACAATGGAAATCTGGGAAACTAATCTTACGGGGAAAGGGGTATGCTTGTGTTTCCCCAGATGGATCCAACGAACTCATGGCTTCCTCTTCAGAAGATTCAACCCAAGGGGGCCCCCGGCCTTCAAAATAGAGACAAAACAACAAAAACCCCAGGAGGAAGAAATTCCAATACGGGCCATGGCGGCTCTAAAGATCTCCAGGAAGCACCGCCCTTGGCGACATCAACCTTATGATCTCCCCACTTGGGGACAAATAAAAACCCTTACTAATCGAGCTGAAAATTTGGTCTCTCAACAGGAAATGCCTCGGAGTCCTGAATACATCTCCTGGCATACTGTCTGCTTGCCTGTGCCTCCCCCATTCGAGCTCTAACTAATCATACTTACTGGGCTTACATATCCAACACCCCTCTACTACAGGTGGTCGAATGGATGGAGAGAGGACCAATCGTTTCAACCAATGACTCTATACATATGCCTTCTCCCTGGAGCATTAAAGGGCCCTCACACCCTGAAGAAGAAGGAAAGCTAATTAATATTTCTCTAGGTTATGAAGTCCTTCCTTTGTGCATGGGCCCAGCAGAATTATGCATAAATGTTAGCCGACAAACTTGGGCTTTTGCCCTGCCTCCCAAAAAGGACTTTCAGAAGTTGATTGGATTATTTACTGCCCTTTCTTTGTCTGTGAACCACGTTTATACTACTGAGACTTTAGGGAAAGAGTTAGGGAAAAAACAAAGAACATTATACAAAGGGTTTACTTATAAGAACTTTACATATACTCCTGTTCATTGGGACAAATGTCAAGCCAAATCAGGAAAATTAATGTTTGTGGCTAATCATACAATTGTTGATTGGGGACCCCACGGTATGTGGTTATCTAACTGCTCAGATGATATTAACAGCACTGTGTATGTGACTATGCTACTCAAGTGACATGGGAGGTCACTGACACTAGGATGGAACATTACCATGACAAAGGACTTCTTGGGTGGCTTGACGGTGGATTAGCCCCACCTGGTCCTAGGATCGTCCTTGATAAACAGAGTGGGCCTGAACAATGGGACATTTTGAAACTTGCTGGGAGCACTGAAGAACTTGGGATTTGGACTGGACATTTCACAGGGACCAGTCATAGTCATAGTAACTATTTCTTTCGCTATAATCAATCATATTTTATACAGTCCTGTGTCCCACTTCCTTTTTTTATAGCCATAGGAAATTTACAATTTAATAAGACTTTACGTTCTGTAACTTGTATTAATTGCAAACTATATACTTGTCTTAACTCCTCTATTTCTTTAAGAAATTATTCACTTTTGATTCTTCGATCTCAACACAATTTGTGGTTACCAATAAATCTCCAACGACCCTGGGAAGAAGGTCCCATGGCTGGACTTGCTTCCAGATTATTAAGCTGCTCCAACAATCTAAACAATTCATTGGATGGCTGATTCTTGGCATTTTGGGGTTAATAGCTATTTGCACCACTGCTGCTGTCGCCAGCGCTGCTTTATATACCTCGATTCAAACACATAATTTTATCCAAAATTGGACTGAAGATGCTCATAATATACGGGCTACTCAGGCTCAGGTAGATGAGGATATTCAAGAGGAAATACAGGAACTAAAAAGAGCCATCAAATGGGTTGGAGATCAATTAATAGATTTGCAAAAACAAGTGATACTAAAATGTGATTAGAATTCTACTGAATTTTGTGTTACTCCTGTTCATTTCAATCATAGTGCCTACAACTGGGAACAAATCAAATTTCATTTACAAAACATACATGATAATGCCTCTCTGAATGTACAATTACTGTAAAAGGAAATCTTTGAAACCTTTTCTAAATGTCTGCCCTCTTCCACTAATTTGGAAACTTTAGCTGAACAACTAGCTGATCAATTATCTGGGCTAGACCACGAGGATGGTTTCAAAGTATTACCCACAGCATTGGGTCTGGAACTGTAACTTTGATGATTGTCTTGGTAATTATATTTGTTGTTTATCGTTGCCTTTCTATAAGGTTGGCAAACTCAATTGGTCAGGACCCTTTTTACAAATATAATAAAATAGGGGCCATTGTCAGGAATCATTTAACAGGAGGCTTCCTGTGTGCTATTTTGGATCTGTCATGAATCCTCTGTTCCTTATTAATTCCTGAATATTCAGGAATTAAAAGGAGTGGCAAACTGCTCCCGGGGCTGAGGAATGCATGCATTTCCTTTGTTAGTTTTTCCATACGGTGATAAGTAACTATTTATGACCTTCTTCCTTTTTATGAACCATATGGTAAAAGTGATTATTTACAACCCTCTCTCTTTGATATGGATTGCCTTATGTTTCCTTGATAATTTTAAGTCTGGACTTTTGGTCTTTATCTTTGCTGAACAAAGCTATCTTGTAAGACAGTATATATACCCACACTATGTTGAATAAAACACCCTTGTTCCATCCGAGCTTGGGTCCCCGTGTCTTTCTTTCTTTTTCTCTCTCTTTCTTTCTCTCTCTCTCAGGCTAATTCTTTGGAGCACAGAAGCTCTCTGAGCTCACTTTTTGCCCGGGCTTGCAAGACCCTCGCAAGAGGGCGCCCTGTGCCTATGTGAAGCAGTGCAAGCCCCATGGCAAGGGCTTTATTGGTTTTCTGCGTAAACCAAAGAATATCAGCCTCTTTCTCTCTCTTTTACTTTCTTATCGTCGACTCTGGACCACAAGGTTCTGGTCCATTAAAGGAACTCAACAAATAAGTTTTTCTATCCCTTTCCTGAGAACAAAGAAGATAAAGAGAAGACTAAGCAGGTATATGTTTTCTTAGACCTGTAAGCATTTTGTTCCTCATCACCAACTTCTGACTGTGAGCCCTTATCTTATATAAGCCCCTAAGTATTTATTGGAAGGGCTGATGTTGAAGCTGTAATTCCAATACTTTGGCCACCTGATGTGAAGAGCTGACTCATTTGAAAAGATCCTGATGCTGAGAGAGATTGGGGACAGGAGGAGAAGGGGACAACAAAGGATGAGATGGTTGGATGGCATCACCGACTCAATGGCCATGAGTTTGGGTGAACTCCGGGAGTTGGTGATGGACAGGGAGGTCTGGCGTGCTGTGGTTCATGGGGTTGCAAAGAGTTGGACACAATTGAGCGACTGAACTGAACTGAACTGAGGCTCCTCAAGGTGGTGGGGTGGTGGTGGGGCAGGCACAAGTTTCGAGGCAGGAGCCTACTGTGTTCCCCTCTCCGTTGGCTGAGAATTAAAGCCACCTTTCTATTTCCTCCAAACTCTGTCTCCACATTTTTCATTCAGCTTCATTGGGCAGAGGAAGACAAGATTTTAGCCAGCAACACACCGACTATATGACAGATAAATGGGGGTACAGGGAAAATATAAAGCATAATCTTTGATCTAACAGAGTAAAAACTTGGAAAACAATTTGAGACTGCTCCCACCATCAATCATCAATGCCTGCTAAGCCAATGGACTGAAGGAACTTGAGAGACAGAGGAGCATGTGTAGGCTGAGAGCCAGGAAAAGCTGTTGCAGAAGGTAACTTTGAGTTCTGCAGACAAGTCCTGACACCCCATCAGTGAAGAGGAGAGGACTTGCGTTCACTGCGTCTCTGCTGAGCTCATCTCCTTGACTTTAACTGATGAAGACATTTCAGAATAAAGACCTTCTTTTCTAACCAGAAACATGCTGTACATGCAAATATCTGAGATTGTTACAGCCAGCAGGACTCTTCTCACTCCAATTACTCCGTGTTCAGGCTTGCATCATCTTGCTTGTCTTTTTCCTGCTCTGCCATTTGCCACCTACAGCATTCAATTCCTACTGACTCAGCACAGATGACACTTTTCTTCTCTGGAATCCTCTACTCTCTCCATAGTGAGAGTCTGCCATTGCTGATCACAGCTGCCTTCCTTTTGATGGATCAACTGCCTGCAGCATGTGCAAATAGGGGTATCAGCGGCCTCCACCAACCCCATCTCCTCAATATGGGATTCCATGCCACCCCATGCATCATTCTCACACACCCCAAGTGGCAGTCAGTGGTCACGATCTCATTATCTTTCACAGAAATTGAGAAGGAGCCTGAGAAGAAAAGAGACACACCCCATGCGTCATATATGATGAGAAGTTAAGGGCCACCAATTATGACTTTAGAAGAAAGTCAGTGACCCTGAGACACAGGCTAAGTCTGCCAGAAAAGCTGCTGAATGATTCTAGAGACTTGCTTGTGATCAAGAGGCAAGTATGACCCCTACCCCTACCACCACCATCAAGCACACAACTTGTAAATAATCAATCAAATGTACACTCCTCCACGGTGGGAAACCCAGTTCTGTACATTCTTAATTTCACCTGCTTGACAGTGCTGCTCATCCACGCCAGTGTTGTCTGGCAGCAGAAGCTTCAATCAGAATCTAATTTTCATCCTTATAGATACCTGAGTCTCATTCACTTTCTCATTTAAGTAAGAACCAAGCATTTCATTCAAAGCCATTAATGAAACAATAAGCCAGTGAAGCCTCCTGTTGAAATACCTCTTCTCATTTATATTTGTTTGCATTGTATATTCTTCATACCAAGTCCTAAATAGACCAAAAACAGGGTTTTTTTAAGATTTATTTTTAAATAAACATTGTTTTCAGGTATAATCTATAAATACTATGAGATGAGGCATTTAAATCTCTCTTAAAATAATACAATCTGTCAAGTTTAAAATCCCTCAAGCCAAAATGCAGCCTATATTTATATAATGTAATATAAATTACTAAAATCTTAAATTCTAAATAATTTTGCCACAAAGTGAAGACGTTCAAAATTCTGTGAGAAAATACCTTCATTGTCAAAAATAAACAATAAAATGGAAAATAAGAATAAAAGCTCCCCAAAAAAGAATAAAAGCTTCCTCAGCAGATGAATGCATAAAGAATTGAGATACACACACACACACACACACACACACACAGTGGAAAATTACTCAGCCATAAGAAAAAAATGAGAAGTTAGAGTTTCTTTGAGCACTAACTATCCTGGTGATTCAGAGGTAAAGAATCCACCTACCAATGCAGGAGACACAGGTTTGATCCCTGGGTTGAGCAGATCCCCTGAAGAAGGAAATGGCAACTCACTCCAGTATTCTTGCCTGGGAAATCCCATGGACAGATGAGTCTGGTAGGCTACAGTCCATGGGGTCACAAGAGTTGGACAAGACTTGATGACTAAACAACAAAACAACAATAAATGCTGCATTTTCCTTCACCATAAAAAAAAAAAGAATGAAATTTTGCCATTTGCAACAACATGGATGAACCTCAGAGGGCCTTATGCTTTAAGAAGTAAGTCAAACGGAAAAACAAATATCATATGATAAAACTTACATGCGGAATCTAAAACGTAAAATAAATTGCATGAATATAAGAAAACAGAAACAGATTCACAGACACAGAGAACAAAATATTGGTTATCAGTGGGGAGAGGGAAGAAGGGAGAGGCAAGATAAGGGTAGAGGATTAAGAGGTACAAAGTACTATGTATAAAATAAATAAGGTACAATGGTACAGGACAGGGAATATAACCAATACTTTATAGTAAGTTTAAATGGACTGCTGCTGCTGCTGCCAAGTCGCTTCAGTCGTGTCTGACTCTGTGCGACCCCATAGACGGCAGCTCACCAGGCTCCCCTGTAATACTGAAACTAATGTTGTACACCTGTAACTAATACAATATTGTAAATCAACTATACTTCAATTTGAAAAAAAGAAACAAAAACACTAAAGCTACTTCTATTGTTGCTCACCCCTGGAGTGCTGCTCAGAGTAGGGTAACACATCTCCTATCTTTTTGTTTAAATGAAACCAGAACAGAATTAACTCTAACACCACCAGCAGCATCCTCATCCTTTACCTCACCATCTACCTTTGCTCCTACCTGCCCTTTACATATTTTCCTCTCTGCACATTTTTTCTTATCTTTTCCCTCTTTTTCCTCCATTTCCCCCTCCTCTTTCCCCCATTCTCTAACTCAGTCTTTCCCTGCCCTCCCTTGCACCTCCCATTCCTTGCCATTCAAAGGCTATAAAATGAAGTCCAAACACAAATTGTTATTGTTTGATTTGAGAACTGTTTGTTTTCATTTTTAAAGTGGGTGCTTTGAATATTTTCCATTTTTAACTCTAAAATAAACATTTACTTTTCCCATGGATGTGTGTTTGTGCCTACAGGTGTTCACAGTGTTCCCCATGAGGATCAGTGGATCTTGAAAGAGAAAAAGGATATATGCTCTAGAGTTATAATACATTGGGACAAGCCCTTTCAAATCTGCTTGAGCTCACTTATCTCTTCTGGATGCACAGACACCTGAAGATAAAGTTCTGAGGAGGGGGCTGACGCGTTCTTACCAGGTTCACACGAAGCATCCCCCAAAAGACTGCTGGAGTTTCCAATTGCTCTGGCAAACTGAGGAATGAGAAGTCATGTCATGCCAGTAATATTTAACTTGGTCAAGGGTAAAATCTGAGTTGTAGCACTTGCTGGTTACTATGGCGTAAATGCTCCCATCATGACCAATTTCAAGCTACTACCATGGCATCACTGAACACGGAGTTGAGAGTCAATGCACAGTAAGCCCACTGTTAAACAGTATTTCTACCATGCAGATACACTAGATGTAAATAACCTCAAGGATAGATAATACTAAATTTTGCTAAAATAATTAGGAAGTAATGGGGTTTTAGTATTTTTACCTTTGTTCACAGTTTAACTTATTTAAGTTTAAGAATACATCATTTATTTTTTAATAATGGCTATACTGGACAACTAGCTTGCAAAATTTCTGAAAATGTAACATTCTGTTCTCATAAACTGGTACAAGCCAGCTCCCACACACCTCCTTGAGGAAAGTCACCTCCTCTTTTCCAGTTATATGGGAAAAGCTGGCTGCTCAGAACAATGGGATTTTAAAAGCTGCAGTAATACTAGAATAGAAGAAGGTCTCTTTACAAATAATGAAGGAAAACTAGCACTCAAGTAATCAATGTTGTTGGCATTGGTGTAGAAAGACTGCACTTCGTCAACAGAAAAAAATCTTCTTGGTGCCTGTGATGCACCAAACACAGCCATTTGCCACCAGCTCAGCCTCCCTCAATCATCACTTTCATCAAGGTCTGTCACACTGTGCCTTTCCACCTCGTCTCCAATAACTTCTCCTTTGCCCAGACCGACTTAAGCATTTTTCTCCAAGCACATGTCTCCTTAGCTCCACTTGGTCTGTCCGGCTGTACTTCCCTGCTGGGAAGCCCTTTGACTTCACATTTCAGGAACTAGCTTGGATGCCACCTCCAACTTTTCAACCTCAGGATCAGGGGGCTCCTATAGCTCTGGTTAACTGCACGTGCCTTAATCTGCATGCTGCCTGTATGTACTCACAACAAATTTAGAAAAGTCAGCAGTGGCCACAGGACTGGAAAAGGTCAGTTTTCATTTCAGTCTCAAAGAAAGGCAAAACCAAAGAATTTTCAAACTACTGTATAATTGTGCTCATTTCACATGCTAGCAAGGCAACGCTCAAAGTCCTTCAAGTAATGCTTCAACAGTACATGAACCAAGAAATTCCAGATGTACAAACTGGATTTAGAAAAGGCAGAGGAACCAGAGATCAAATTGCCAACATCTGTTGGATTATAGAAGAAGAGCAAAGGAATTCCAGAAAAACATCTATTTCTACTTCACTGACTACACTAAAGCCTTTAACTGTAGATCACAACAAACTGGAAAATTCTTAAAGAGAAGGGAATACCTGACCACATTACCTGTCTCCTGAGAAACTACTATGCAGGTCAAGAAGCAACAGTAAGAACGAAATATGGAACAATGGACTGGTTCAAAATTTGGAAAGGAGTATGTCAAGGCTGTATATCGTCACCATGCTTGTATGAGTACATCATGTAAAATGCCAGGATGAAGCAAAGCTGAAATCAACATTTCCAGGAGAAATATCAATAACCTCAGATATGCAGATGATATCACTTTAATGGCAGAGAGTGAAGAGGATCTTAAAAGCCTTTTGATGAGGGTGAAAGAGGAGAGTGAAAAAGCTGGCTTAAAACTCAACATTCAAAAGACTAAGATCATGACATCGGGTCCCATCACTTCATGGCAAATAGAGCGGAAAAAAGTGAAAACAGTAACAAATTTTATTTTCTTGAGTTCCAAGATCACTGCAGACAGTGAATGTAGCCATGAAATTAAAAGATAGCAATATAGATAAATGAAACAGAATTGAGAGTCTGGAAATAAACCCTTATATTTATGGTCAGTGGGTTTTTAACAAAGTTACAAAACAGTTCAACAGAGAAATTATGCTATTTTTGACAAATGGTGCTGGAACATTTGGACATTTAGAAGCTAATAATATATGTATTATACATATATGTATATATATATATGTGTATATACATATTATGTAAGAAAGATAGACCTTGACCAATACCCCCTATCTTATACAAAATCAACTCACAGACCTAAATGAAAAATCTAAAACTAATAAAATTCTAGGGAGAAAAAGTAGCTTGCAGTCTCATCAGAACAAAAAAATTATCTATGTCCAGTGACAATGTCAACTAGTTTTTTTGTGGTGACTAGATTTAATGTTATGTGTCAATTATACCTCAGCACACACACACACACACAAAAAACACGTAGCTAGCTTGCTCTTCTGTATTTAAGGAACCTTCCCCAATATACAAAAACCCTACAATTACCTCATCTGGAGCAGAAACCTCACAAAAGAGAGGATGACCATTCTCCTTAAAACCCACCCCAAATATCCCTATTTTCATTCGTCTCATAACAAAGGTTACATTTCTGCAATGTCCTGGTGGCCTGGAAGTGGTAGCACATCTCTGGGTACAACTGGTGCTGAGTGCAGGTTCTCAGATTTGCCCCTTCTTCCAAGGAAGCACTGCCTCCTCTTCAGAATAAGTATGGACCAAAATAGTCTATATATTATGCCTTCACTAAACACCTGCTATAAAACAGTCTGAGGTGGGACTTTCCTGGTGGTCCAGGGGATAAGACTCCAGGCTCCCGATGCAGGGGACTTGTGTTTGATCCCTGGTCAGGTAACTAGATCCCACATGCTGCAACTACATCAAATAAAGACAAATAAGTATTAAAAAAAAAAAAAAAGACTGCAGTATGTGTAGCTCCCATCTTTGGCCTTGTTTATTTTCAGTGGTTATATAATCCTTTGACCAACAGTTTCTGGCTCCAACTAAGGACCCAAAGCTGAAGTACAAAAACAAACTCCAGCTTGGAAGGGAAGGTAGAAATGTTTGTTCTCACAGAATCTGTCCCCATGACCACTGAAATAACCAGCTCAGATTCTGTTTTTATTCATTGCGATCAGTAAATATCTATTAAGTAATCATAAGAGATTTATTGTGCAATTAAAGTTGACCATGTAGTATGCAACCACGAGAAGACACAAAGCCAGATTAGTGCACAGTCCATTCTTGATGAAGAGTAAGCATACACCTTTATGTTTTCACAGACTGTGTTTACAGAGCAATTCCAAACTCTTTTCATTGGGTGGCATGCTTCTGTGTGACTAAAGTTTCTAGGCTCCATATGCACAAGGTAGCTAGGCAGAGAATCCCCTAAAACTCAATCCCATTGTTTCTAAGGGAAATACGGGTTGTACTTACACTGGAGGAGGATAAAGATAGACTTTGAAAGAGCAGGTGGTTAGAGGTTAGCGTCCATCATCATGGAACTGATCTTAGTAAGGTAAGGATCTCATTGCTTGTGCTACCCCAAGTCCCCAACTATCCCACCAGCAGGTATTGTTGGTGACAAGGTAAACCCCAGGAGTAAAGCCCATCACTGCTATAAGAACTACTTAAATGTTCCTGATTTGAGTTGTTTCTTTAAGCAAAATATATATATATATATATATATATATATATTTTTTTTTTTTTAATCATATACTTGAATAATAATGTAAAGGGCAAAAGGGATGAGAAAGGAGAAATGTTTAGGGGAAAGAGAATGACAAAGGGATTAAAAAGTAGACCAGGACATGGAAGCAACCTAGATGTCCATCAGCAGATGAATGGATAAGAAAGCTGTGGTACATATACACAATGGAGTATTACTCAGCCATTAAAAAGAATACATTTGAATCAGTTCTAATGAGGTGGATGAAACTGGAGCCTAATATACAGAGTGAATTAAGCCAGAAAGAAAAACACAAATATAGTATACTAACGCATATATATGGAATTTAGAAAGATGGTAACGATAACCTTGTATACGAGACAGCAAAAGAGACACAGATGTATAGAACAGTCTTTTGGACTCTGTGGGAGAGGGAGGGATGATTTGAGAGAATGGCATTGAAACATGTATAATATCATATATGAAACGAATAGCCAGTCCAGGTTCGATGCATGATACTGGATGCTTGGGGCTGGTGCACTGAGACCACCCAGAGAGATGGTACGGGGAGGGACGAGGGAGGGGGGTTCTGGATGGGGAACACATGTATACCTGTGGCGGATTCATGTTGATGTATGGCAAAACCAATACAATATTGTAAAGTAATTAACCTCCAATTAAAATAAATAAATTTATATTAAAAAAAAGTAGAGAAGAAATAAGGAAGGAGAACATTACCCTATAAGTTCACTGAGGCCATATACCAATACCTTGTACAGTACCTTGCACTTAGAGAGGGAAATGCTTATTCAATGAATGAATGAATGAACATTCATAAAAAATGAGAGAGAAACAAGATACATGAATATGTTAACTTATAAATAGGTTTAACTCTCTAAATACTAAGCACATGTGCCTTTATATAAAAAGATAACATTAGTGATACTCCTTCCAAGCTCCTCCAATCAGAAATATGTACTTCCTATTGTTTATCCTCTATTAGATATGAATCAGCCATATATCCTACCCACCTCCCTTTATCACCAGGATGTTGATCCCAGAATGGAAAAGAGCAACAAATGCCTATTAGATCTGAACCCACAATTTGGTTTCCAGTGGAACTATACTCTCAACTAACATGAGATGGAAATGAAGGCTGAATGCCTATTTATAAGAACTGACTACATACCTAGTGCATATACAAAAAAAAAAAAAATAAACCAAAGGTATAAGATGAAATTCTGGGCTTCCAATCTACAAAAATTTCACAAAAGATTTTATTGTTAATTGCAAAATAAGCCTATTTGCCCATGGAGACCCTTGGGAAACAGTGTCACTGACTGGATAATATATATAAATACTTTGCATATATAACCTTAATTGCCTGGCTTCCTGAAAAATGAAAGAATTTAGTTCAGAAACATTTGAGCTCAGTATCTAAGGACTACATTCCTTCTCCTAGGAACACAGAGATCTTTTATTTCAACAACTAAATTCCAGCCATATGCTAAAGATGACTCAGTGCCCAGAAAGCTCAGGAGAACAAATCTCAAAGAGAAACTGCCTCTGTGAAATGCCCCACTTCTCCCACCCACTATTTACATGCCACCTAAGTATCACCCATGTGGTCTGAAAGCCATCAAAGAGACAATGCTGATAGGTCCAAAAGTGAACAACAGTTACCACAGATATACTTAAGGAGAATTCTTCTACTCAGGAGCCTGAAAAGTACCTCTCAAATTTAGTTTTCACACACTGGCTGAGAATCTGGAACCTAGTATTTATTGAGGTTATTTGATCCATAGTCACTCTACAGAGCAAATAGTGATTCCTGGAAGAAGGGGCAAAACTGGGACCCTGGATTCAGCACCAGTTATATGAAGAGACCTGCCCACTTCCAAGCCACTAGAACATGCTGCAATGTAACCCTAGTTATGGGTCTAATGACAATAGGAGTGTTTGGGGCAGGTTTTTTAAAGCTTTTTAAAACGTCTTTATTGAATTTATTGTTTCTTCTCTTATGTTTTAGTTTTTTGGCCATGAGGCATGTGGGATCTTATTGTCCCAACTAGGGATCAAAGCTGTACCTCCTGCACTGAAAGAAGTCTTAACCACTGTACCACCACGGAAATCCCTTGGGTAGGTTTTAAGGAGGATGGGCATCTTCTCTTTTGTAAGCTATCTGCTCCAGGTGAGGTAACTGTAGGGTTTTTGAGGGAGAAAAAGACTCCTGAGATACACAGGTGCAGGCAAGGGAGACTAAGAGTGACTCAAGATTCTCAAGTTTCAAGTTCAACCAAAACTCCTCATTTCAAGTTTTGGGACCTCATTCCTTCCTTATCAATGACCTACTTTCCCATGGAACACCTTGCAAGGCTGTGAACTAAACTGATGTAATTCTGCAATCTGCACAATCAAATTTTGCATTTGATTTTCAATAATATCATGCCTGTGACTATAAGAAATAAAAGGTCCTTTTAGGGTTTCTGTGGAAACTCTCGGGTTCTCAGGCCAAGAAATGAAGTTGTTTAAGTTGTTTAAGAGTTTAAGATCCTGAGATTTTCACTTTCTTTCTGTAAGCACTCCACTGTACTCAGTAATAGCCAATCTGCAACAAGGTCCTTGCAGTGATTGCTGCTTCGGTAACAGGTGCGGCAGCCACTTGCCCACCCCCCCCCCAAAGCACATGTGTTTCATCACCATCAACCACATGTGGCTATTTGATTGTGATGCCACTGAGTGTCATGTATAAGTAGCATCACATTTCCCCTTGGCGAGGGGCTCAGACCAACCTACCACAGAAACAATCTTCAAGAGTTTCTCTCCTCGGACTAATCCTAATACCAATTTCTATTTCAGTCAGGGTTCAGTTAAGATGCAGAAACCACAGCAAAAAAAAACAGGGAAAGCATAATATAATGAATTATTCACTTGGTGAAAAGGTAGTTAGCTACTAAAAGAGTGTAAGAGAATTTTATGGGAATAGAAATGGCAACCACAGAATACAGCTATTATTCTCAGAGCTGAGGGAAGGATAAATAAGGAGGAAACTTCAAAATGTAGAGAAAAGCTGCTCCAAGCTAAGATTTGGGTCTCTAAGGAGATGGCTCAGCTATTAAAGAAACATGTCACTCACCACTTGGATGAAGAGTAAACCTTCTAGAGGACACTCACTAGCTGGAGCCATGGGAGCAATTCACCACCACAAGGAACACTGACAAGGCCAGCTGTGGCCTGATTCATTCACTGTTACATGGAGAAAAACAATCAAGATGAGTCCTTCATTCTCCAGTTTAGAGAATTCCATCAGCACACCCTTCACCCCCAGTTGGTCAAACCCAACATCTGGCAGAGAAAAAACTGTAGCTTGCAAGTGTACAGTTCCAGGATCATATAGCAGTATGATGAAAGGCAGATGTGGAGCTAAAGGAAAATCAATGAGCAACTGGAATACCTGAACATAAACACTAGGAGGAAAGATGGAAAGAGGGAAATAATTACAAGATATACTTAGAGGCAGAAGCACTTGTACTTGATTTTGAGTCCTTTTGGAAATGAGTAAAAGGAGGGCTCAGGATGACGTTCTCCTAAGAGAGAAGGGGGAAAACTGGGGATGTTCAGTCTTGTATCAAATGAGTTTTGTTTGGTGGGGGAGGTAGGGAATTAAGAATTATATTTTGGGCATATTCCATATATCTATGACAGAGGTCAAGGTGTCAAATGGCAGATAGCAATGCAAAGCTTGAGGCTGGCTGAAGATAAAAATGGGCATCAGCAGCAGGTAGATGCTATTTCAGGTCACAGGACTAGATGACATCACTCACAGAGAAACTGTACTTAGATAAAAGGGCAACAAGTGTGCTCTGAGAAGCTCGAACACTTATAGAAATCAGAGAAGGGATGAGGCGCGAGTAAAGGAGACAGATTAGCCAGTGAGAGAGGAGGAAAAAAATCAGGAGAATTTGGGGTTATGGAGGCAGAGTAAGAAGGGTTTACCCCCAAAGTAGTCAATTCTGTCAAATACCAATCCCACTGGATTTAATAAGATGAGTTTAAATGAACAGAGGAAAAGAGAAAGGAGCAGAGAAGTGAGTTGTAGCAAGAGGAAACGGTGGGTCAAGGTAGGACTTTTAAACTGAGCTGTTTGATATGGGAGCCTCTAGTCACAGGTAGTTCCTGAGTACCTGAAATATGACTAGTGCAAATTGAGATGTGCTACAGGTATAAATAATGCACCAAGTTTTTAAAACTTAGTACAAAAATGTATAAAATATCTTGTTAATAATTTTTATATTACTTGCATGTTAAAATGGTAAATTTTGTATATAATGTGTTAAGTAAAGTATATTACAATTAGATTTTCTTTTCACTTTTTTTGGTAGAATTTTATTTATGTATTTTAATTTTTGGCTGTGCTGAGTCTTCACTGCCCCGTGTGGGCTTTCTCCAGTCATAGCGAGCGGGGAGGGGCTACTCTCTAGTTGTGATGCTCAGGCTTCTCACTGTCGCGGCTTCTTTTGTTGTGGAGCACCGGCCCTAGGTCTGAGGGCTCAGTAGTTGCGGTGCACGGGCTTAGTTGCCCTGTGGCATGTGGGATCTTCCAAGATGAGGGATCAAACCCATGTCCCCTGCGTTGGCAGGCGGATTCTTATCCACTGGACCACCAGGAATATCCATCTTTTCACTTTTTTAAGGTGGCTATCATAAAATTTTAAATACATACATGGCTCACTTTATATTCCTATTAGAGAGAACTGTATTAGGGCATGTTTGCATGCTAACAGAATGAGCAGGGGAGAAGCAGAGATTGATAAATGTAGAAAGAGAAAGCAGAAGAGGGAAATCATAAGTAAGCTTTAAGAAATAAGGAGAAGTGGGGAAACAACCATAAATTGATGGACAGAGAGAAAGACAGATGTACACATGCAAATATTTCTCATATCCTTTAAAAAGAAACGGTGTGCACTCAGTCACATCCAACTCTTTGCGACCCCATGGACTGTAGCCCACCAGGCTCCTCCATCCATAGAATTCTCCAGGCAAGAATACTGGAGCAGGTTGCCATTTATTTCCTTCTCCAGTAAACAGAGGTTATCCAATCTTTATATATGGCCATGAAGCATTAATAAACATTTACCAAGGTCTAGACTGAACTCCGGGAGTTGGTGATGGACAGGGAGGCCTGGCATGCTGCGATTCATAAGGTCGCAAAGAGTCGGACACAACTGAGTGACTGAACTGAACTGAACTGAAGGCTGCAAATAAAATCTTAATATGCTTTCAAAGGTACAGTTCATATTGCAAGAAAATAAGAAATTCACAAGAAAAAGGCAGCAAACTCAATCTAACCTCATGAATCATATAAAACAGTTCTCTAGACAACTCTTGGGTTATCTAGAAGTCAAAACTAAAAAACAGAATGTTTAGAAATTTAAAAAAAAAAACTACATTTCAAAATTCATCTGATTCCACCAAAGCCTTAACGGATGGAAACATTCAGAATTTTTAGTGATCTTCTTCACATACTGAAGACAAACTAAATGACTTAAGCATTCAAATCAAGAAACTAATAAAAGAACACACATAAGAAATACAAAGAAGAACTAACAAAAAGATCTTAATGACCCAGATAACAATGGTGTGACCACTCACCTAGAACCAGAAATCTTGGAGTGCCACCCGAAGTCAAGTGTGCCTTAGGAAGCATCACCATGAACAAAGGTAGTGGAGCTGATGGAATTTCAGTGGAGCAATTTCGAATCCTAAAAGATGAAGCTGTTAAAGTGCTGCACTAAATATGCCAACAAGTTTGAAAAACTCAGCAGTGGCCAAAGGACTGGAAAAGGTCAGTTTTCATTCCAATCTCAAAGAAAGGCGATGCCAAAGAATATTCAAACTACGGCACAATTGCACTCATCTCACACACTAACAAAGTAATGCTCAAAATTCTCCATACGAGGCTTCAACAGTACATGAACTGAGAACTTCTAGATGTACGAGCCGGATTTAGAAAAGGCGGAGGAACCAGAGATCAACTTGCCAACATACACTGGATCACAGAAAAAGCAAGGGGATTTCAGGAAAACATCTACTTCTGCTTCATTGACTACACTAAAGCCTTTGACTGTGTGGATCACAAGAAACTATGGAAAATTCTTAAAGAGATGGGAATGCCAGACCTGCCTCCAGCAAAACCTATATGCAGGTCAAGAAGCTCCAGTTAGAACTGGACATGGAACAATGGACTGGTTCCAAATTGGGAAAGGAGTATGTCAAGGCTGTATATTGTCACCCTGCTTATTTAACTTATATGCAGAGTACACCAGGACTTCCCTGATAGCTCAGTTGCTAAAGAATATGCCTGCAATGCAGGATACCCTAGTTCGATTCCTGAGTCAGAAAGATCCACTGGAGAAGAGATAGACTACCACTCCATTATTCTTGGGCTTCCCTTGTGGTTCAGCTGGTATAGAATCTGCCTGCAATGCAAGAGACCTGGGTTTGATTCCTGGGTTGGGAAGATCCGCTGGAGAAGGGACAGGCTACTCACTCCAGTATTCTGGTCTGGAGAATTCCATGGACTGCATACTCCAGGGGATCACAAAGAGTATATCATGAGAAATGCCAGGCTGGATGAAGCACAAGCTGGAATCAAGACTGCTGGGAGAAATATCAATAACATCAGATATGCAGATGACACCACCCTTATGGCAGAAAGCAAAGAGGAACTAAAGAGCCTCTTGATGAAAGTAAAAGAGGAGAGTGAAAAAGCTGGCTTAAAACTCACATTCAAAAAACCAAAGATTATGGCATCTGATCCCATCACTTCATGGCAAATAGATGGGGTAACAATGGAAACAGTGACAGATTTTATTTTCTTGGACTCCAAAATCACTGCCGATGGTGACTACAGCTATGAAATTAAGACACTTGTTCCTTGTAAGAAAAGCTATGACCAACCTAGACAGCACACTAAAAAGCAGAGACATTACTTTGCTGACAAAGGTCCATATAGTCATATAGTCAAAGCTATGGTTTTTCCTGTACACATGTATGGATGTGAGAACTGGACCATAAAGAAGGCTGAGTACTGAAGAATTGATGTTTTTGAACTATGGTATTGGAGAAGACTCTTGAGAGTCCCTCAGACAACAAGGAGATCAAACCAGTTAATCCTAAAGGAAATCAATCCTTAATATTCATTGGAAGGACTCTTGCTGAAGTTGAAGCTTCATTACTTTGGCCAACTGATGCAAAGAGCCAGCCCATTAGAAAAGACCCTGATGCTGGGAAAGATTGAAGGCAGGAGGAGAAGGGGACGACAGAGGACGAGACAGTTGGATGGCATCACTGATTCAATGACACAAGTTTGAGCAAGCTCCGGGAAATGATAAAGGACAGGGAAGCCTGGCATGCTGCAGTCCATGGGGTTGCAAAGAGTCAGACATGACTGAGTGACTGAACAACAATTAAAGAACATCAAAATAAACCAACAGAGAATAGGGGAAACTAAGTAAAAGTAGAAATTAATGAGCTAGAAAGCATAGGAAAACTGCATAAACCTGATAAAACAGTAATTTTGTTTTTGTTTTGTTGTTAAATACTACAACATAAAAACCATTAGTTAGCAGAACCAAGAAAAAAGGAAGAGGAAATAAAAATATATACAGTGAGAAAGTGAATATAACCAAAAATAGACTAAAATTATAAAATTTCCAACATATACCAATAAATTAGAATCCCATGGACGGAGGAGCCTGGTGGGCTACAGTCCACAGGATCGCAAAGAGTCGGACACGACTGAGCGACTTCACTTTCCTTTCACATGAAATAGACATATTTTAGAAAGATATAAATAACTAATATTGACTCTTTAAGAGTGAAAAATAGCCTAATAATTAGAGAAGAACTTAAAAATGTAGCAAAAGTTCTAACTTCAAAAAAGCACTAGTCGAGACTGTTTTACCAGAGAGTCCAGATTAAAGAACAGATAATTTGAGTTATTTAAATCATTCAGATAATAAAAACTATGACAAGCTTCCCAATTTACTTTTTTAAGAAGTTTATCCTGACTCTAAAAAGTGACTATGTGGACTTCCCTGATGGCAGAGTGGGTAAGATCTGCCTACCGACGCAGGGGACATGATTCGATCCCTGGTCTGGGAAGATTCCAAATGCCTTGGAGCTACTAAGCCCACACACTAGAGCCCAAGAGCTGCAACCACTGAGCTTATATGCTGCAACTACTGAAACCCATGGGCCTGGAGCCTATGCTTGGCAACAAGAGAAGCCACCACAGTGAGAAGCCCGTGCACCCTAACAAAGAGTAGCCCCTGCTCACCATAACTAGAGAAAGCCCTCGCATAGCAATGAAGACACGGTGCAACCAAACAAATAATAAAAAATTATAAATAAAAACTAACAATGCTAGCAAAAATAAAATAAACCTTGGGTCATTTTCACCAAGGAATATAAATTTTAAAATCCAAAGTAAAATATTAACAAATCTTTTACCACACTATAGGATACTTTTGACAGCAACCGACAGAAACCGTGATTCAAATTATTTTTAACCACATGAGTATTTCTTGACTCAGCTGGAAGTCTAGAGGTAGAGTAAGTTTTAGGACAGGCTGCAGTTCAATGATGTTATTAAGAATCCAGATTTTTTTCCATGTCTCTGCTGTGCCATTCTTGGTGTTATGTCATTGCTAGTCTTGTAGAAATATGACAGCAGTATTTTCAAGCATCCAGGCACAATTCTCAGAGGAAGATGAAAAAATGACTCCCTTTGATTTTCACTTCAGAGAAAGTGAAAGGTCCGTCTAGTCAAGGCTATGGTTTTTCCAGTGGTCATGTGTGGATGTGAGAGTTGGACTGTCAAGAAAGCTGAGTGCCGAAGAATTGATGCTTTTGAACTGTGGTGTTGGAGAAGACATTTGAGAGTCCCTTGGACACCAAGGAGACCCAACCAGTGCATCCTGAAGGAAATCAGACCTGAATATTAGTTGGAAGGACTGATTTTGAAGCTGAAGCTCCAATACTTTGGCTACCTGATGCAAAGAACTGACTCATTAGAAAAGACCCTGATGCTGGGAAAGATTGAAGGTAGGAGGAGAAGGAGATGACAGAGGATGAGATGGTTGGATAGCATCACTGACTCAATGGACATGAGTTTGAGCAAGCTCCAGGAGTTGGTGATATACAGGGAAGCCTGATGTGCTGCAGTCCATAGGGTTGCAAAGAGTCAAATGCAAATGAGTGACTGAACTGAACTGATAAGAACAGATTTTTACTGAATTTATGAAAATATATTATCATGAAAATAAAAACATTCAATAAGCTTTTCCAAATTCTGGAGGCATCATGTAGGGGAAGAGAGTAATTGTTTCACCCTTGTCCACAAAGGTATAACTTACCAAGCTGCTGTAAGTTAGCGGTATAATTTACCAAGCTGCTGTAAGTTAGAGGTAGCTCAGGGAAGAGAGGAAAAGGTTTCTTTAAATCTGAAAAACAAAATATTAAAGAACCAGTAATGTTCCAAACAAAAATTAATAAAAAATTATAATCATTCTCACCAGTTCACTCAGTGTTATATACTTAATTGTTATTAGGCTGAAGAATTAATGCTTTTGAACTGTGGTGTTGGAGAAGACTCTTGAGAGTCCCTTGGACTGCAAGGAGATCCAACCAGTCCATTCTGAAGGAGATCAGTCCTGGGTGTTCTTTGGAAGGAATGATGCTAAAGCTGAAACTCCAATAGTTTGGCCACCTCATGCAAAGAGTTGACTCATTGGAAAAGACCCTGATGCTGGGAGGGATTGGGGGCAGGAGGAGAAGGGGACGACAGAGGATGAGACGGCTGGATGGCATCACCGACTCGATGGACATGAGTTTGAGTGAACTCCGGGAGTTGGTGATGGACAGGGAGGCCTGGCGTGCTGTGATTCATGGGGTTGCAAAGAGTCGGACATGACTGAGCGACTGAACTGAACTGATGTTTGATATTGGGTTTGCAGTTTGAAGAACATCAATTTCCCTATTTGAGTTCTGGAAATTTACACCCAGTTCAATGGCACAATCTTAAAAGTTATCAGAATTCTGTATTCTAAAGTATTCATCAAGGTCCTTTCCACTAACCTTTGAGGGCAAGCAATTTTGGATCATAGTTGCTTGCAAGTTTTCAGGAGGGCATCAGAGTAAAACAATAACTGTGAATAACAAAAGATTTAAAAATATCCACAGTTAAGGACTTAATAAGAGTCTATTTAGATACAATTGGGAAAAAATGGTTATTTCTAAGATATACAACGTTTTAAGATGATAACTGGAATTTAACTGATAACATTACACCAGGACATATCAGATTTCTCAGAATCTCATGTAATTTCTGTAACACTTACATGAATAATATATACATTATTTATACACAAATATAACCGCAAAAAGTCAAACATCACATCTTACTTGACAACACTTCTCATGTAATTTAACATGTCAATTAAGCCTAATTAGTTTAATATCTTTTTATTTTTTTAATTTTATTTTACTTAACTTTACAATATTGTATTGGTTTTGCCATATATCAAATCAATCTGCCACAGGTATACATGTGGTCCCCATCCTGAACCCACCTCCCTCCTCCCTCCCCATACCATCCCTCTGGGTCATCCCAGTGCACCAGCCCCAAGCATCCAGTATCGTGCATGGAACCTGGACCGGCGACTCGTTTCATATATGATATTACACATATTTCAATGCCATTCTCCCAAATCATCCCATCCTCTCCCTCTCCCACAAAGTCCAAAAGACTGTTCTATACATCAGTATCTCTTTTGCTGTCTCGTATACAGGGTTATTGCTACCATCTTTCTAAATTCCATATATATGCGTTAGTATACTGTATTGGTGTTTTTCTTTCTGGCTGCGATCCAAAAGTCTACAAGCAATAAATGCTGGAGAGGGTATGGAGAAAAGGGAACCCTCTTACACTGTTGGTGGGAATGCAAAATAGTACAGCCACTATGGAGAACAGTGTGGAGATTCCTCAAAAAATGGAAATAGAACTGCCTTATGATCCAGCAATGCCACTGCTGGGCATACACACTGAGGAAACCAGAATTGAAAGAGACACGTGTACCCCAATGTTCATCGCAGCACTGTTTATAATAGCCAGGACAAGGAAGCAACCTAGATGTCCATCAGCAGATGAACGGATAAGAAAGCTGTGGTACATATACACAATGGAGTATTACTCAGCCATTAAAAAGAATACCTTTGAATCAGTTCTAATGAGGTGAATATCTCTCTTTTTATAAGAAAAGAAATCTCTTGATATATTCTGGGGCTCTCTGATAAATTCGCAAGTTAGTTTACGGTCAAAAAACTTCATTTAGAATTTGATTTTGGGAAATTTGTCAAAAATATCAAAGGCTTAAAATGCATGATTAAATAAAATCACAGGTGTTATTTCATTGTGGCTTTGATTTTCATTTCCCTGATGATTAGTGATGCTGAACATTTTTACATGTGCCTGTTGGCCATCTGCATTTCCTCTTTGGAAAAATGTCTATTCAGTTTTGTTTTTTTTTAATATTGAGATGTATGATCTGTTTATATATGCTAGATATTAATCCCTTATTGGTCATATCACTTACAAATATTTTCTCTCATTCAGTAAGCTGTCTTTTCATTTTACTGATAATTTCCTTTGCTGTGCAAAAGCTTTTAAGTTTAATTAGGTTCCAACTGTTTTTATTTCCTTTACTTCAGGAGATGGATCCAAAAAAAATTGCTGCAATTTATGTTAAAGAGTGCTCTGCCTATGTTTTCTTCTAGGAGTTTTATAGTATTCAGTCTTACATTTAGGTCTTTAATATACTTTGAGTTTATTTTTGTATATGGTATTAGAGAATGTTCTAATTTCATTCTTCTACAGGTAGCTGTTCAGTTTTCCCAGCATCACATATTGAAGAGATTGTTTTTCCACTGTATATTCTTACTGCCTTTGTCATAGATCAATTGACCATAAGTGTGTGAGTTTATCTCTGGGCTCTCTACCCTGTTCATTGATATGTGTCTGTTCTTGCGCCAGTATCATACTGTAGCTTTGTAATATAGCCTAAAGTTAGGACATGTGATTCCTCCAGCTCTGTTCTTTCTCCAGATTGTTTTGGCTATTTAGGGTCATGTTTCCATACAATATTTTTTAAATTATTTGTTCTAGTTCTGTGAAAAATGACATTGCCATTTTGATAGGGATTGGATTGAATCTGTAGATTGCTTGAGTAGTATTATTTTAACAATATTGATTCTTCCAATCCAAGAATATGGTATATCTGTCCATCTGTTTGTGTTGTCTTCAATATCTTTCATCAGTATCTTCTAGTTTTCAGAGTATAGGTCTTTTGCCTCCTTACTTATTTTTAGATTTAATAATTTAAATAAATAAAATAAAATAAAATAAATTTCTATGTATTTTACCCTTTTTTATGTGGCAGTAAATGGGGTTGTTTCCTTAATTCCTCTCTCTGTACTTCATTGTTAGTGTATAGAGATGCAACTATGCAATTTTACCAAATTCATTGATTAGCTCTAATAATTTTCTGACGGCATCATTCAGTTCAGTTCAGTTCAGTCGCTCAGTCCTGTCCGACTCTTTGCGACCCCATGAATCACAGCACGCCAGGCCTCCCTGTCCAGCACCAACTCCGGGAGTTCACTCAGACTCACATCCATCAAGTCAGTGATGCCATCCAGCCATCTCATCCTCTGTCGCCCCGTTCTCCTCCTGCCCCCAATCCCTCCCAGCATTAGAGTCTTTTCCAATGAGTCAACTCTTCGCATGAGGTGGCCAAAGTACTGGAGTTTCAGCTTTAGCATCAGTCCTTCCAAAGAAATCCCAGGGCTGATCTCCTTCAGAATGGACTGGTTGGATCTCCTTGCAGTCCAAGGAACTCTCAAGAGTCTTCTCCAGCACCACAGTTCAAAAGCATCAATTCTTCGGCACTCAGCTTTCTTCACAGTCCAACTCTCACATCCATACATAACTACCAGAAAAACCATAGCCTTGACTAGACGGACCTTTGTTGGCAAAGTAATATCTCTGCTTTTGAATATGCCATCTAGGTTGGTCATAACTTTCCTTCCAAGGAGTAAGCCTCTTTTAATTTCATGGCTGCAGTCACCATCTGCAGTGATTTTGGAGCCCCCAAAAATAAAGTCTGACACTGTTTCTACTGTTTCCCCATCTATTTGCCATGAAGTGATGGGACCAGATGCCATGATCTTCGTTTTCTGAATGTTGAGTTTTAAGCCAACTTTTTAACTCTCCTCTTTCACTTTCATCAAGAGGCTTTTTAGTTCCTCTTCACTTTCTGCCACAAGGGTGGTGTCATCTGCATATCTGAGGTTTTTGATATTTCTCCCGGCAATCTTGATTCCAGCTTGTGCTTATTCCAGCCCAGCGTTTCTCATGATGTACTCTGCATATAAATTAAATAAGCAGGATGACAATATACAGCCTTGACGTACTCCTTTTCCTATTTGGAACCAGTCTCTTGTTCCATGTCCAGTTCTAACTGTTGCTTCCTGACCTGCATATAGGTTTCTCAAGAGGCAGGTCAGGTGGTCTAGTATTCCTATCTCTTTCAGAATTTTCCACAGTTTATTGTGATCCACACAGTCAAAGGCTTTGGCATAGTCAATAAAGCAGAAATAGATGTTTTTCTGGAACTCTGTTGCTTTTTCGATGATCCAGCAGATGTTGGCAATTTGATCTCTGGTTATTTCTTTACATTAAAAAGATCATACACCATGATCATGTGGGATTTACCTCAGGAATACAATGATTTTTCAAAATCCACCAATCAATCAATGTGATATACCACATTAACAAATTGAATAATAAAAACCATATGATCATCTCAATAGACGCATGAAAAGTTTTTGACAAAATTCAACATCGATTTATGATAAAAATTCTTCAGAAAGCAGGCACAGACAGAACAGATCTCAACATAATAAAGGCCATACATGACAAACACAGAGCAAAGATCATACTTAATGGTGAAAACCTGAAAACAATTCCTCTAAGATGAGGAACAAGACAATGATGTCCATTATCACCCTTTTTTATTTAACATAATCCTGAACATCCTAGTCACAACAGAGAAGAAAAAGAAAGAAAGGAAATCCAACTAGGAAAAGAAGAAGTAAAAGAATCACTCTTTGCAGATGACATGATACCCTATACATTTTATACACAAAAATTCCAAGTGGTCACTCACAATGACATAACTTGAGTTCTGTTACTTTAACTTTATAATCATTGAGCTATTGTTGCTTACTTAAAACCTGTTGTTTAAATGCAAGAATTATTACCTCAGGAGTCAGAGACAGAAACAATGCTGGAAAACAGCTTGAACCACAATGAATTTATAACTGAAATAAATGAGGTCTACAAATACTGAGAGGGCTGACTGAAGAGTGGAGAATTCTCCAAATTAACCTCTATGTAGAAGACTTTCTTAAAAAAAAAATAAAGGATAAGTAAGTTAAATGTGGGCTTCACTGGTGGCTCTGATGGTAAAGAATCTCCTTGCAGTGTGGGAGACCCAGGTTTTATCCCTGGGTTGGGAAGATCCTCTGGAGAAGGGCATGGCGACAGACTTGTCTAGAGAATTTCACGGACAGAGGAACCTGGTGAGCTACAGTCCATGGGGTCACAAAGAGTTGGACACGACTGAGCAACTAAGCACAGAACACACATAAGTTAAATGTGCTAACCTAGAGCTAAGGTATATATTACATTATTAATACTCACCAGTGACTGGAGCAGTTGTTTACAATTTAGACCAACATTAAGATTTTTCTAAGACAAGTATTTTATCACGAACATTGCTTAGAGGTGCCAGATCTTGATGCTAATGACAAGCAGCCTGATATTATTATAATCATCATCATCTTTAAATTCTCAGAAAATTTATAGCTTGATTGCCTGTACCTGGGGAGGACTTCTATCACCACCTAGCTTTAGTTCACCCTGGCTGCTGCTGCTGCTGCTAAGTTGCTTCAGTCGTGTCTAACTCTGTGCGACCCCACAGACGGCAGCCCACGAGGCTCCCCCATCCCTGGGATTCTCCAGGCAAGAATACTGGAGTGGGTTGCCATTTCCTTCTCCAATGCATGAAAGTGAAAAGTGAAAGTGAAGTCGCTCAGTCGTGTCCAACTCTTCGAGACCCCATGGACTGCAGCCTACCAGGCTCCTCCATCCATGGGATTTTCCAGGCAAGAGTACTGGAGTGGGGTGCCATTGCCTTCTCTGAGTTCACCCTGGCAGTAAGCCTCAAAGAATTTAAGTTGGGAAGCTAGGAGGCTATTAGTTAGTATCCTGTATAAAGTATCCTTTAATGACTACGTGGGTTATCTTGTACCATTCAGCATCAGTCATCTGCTGTTCTGCTTCTAGAGTTCCTGCCACTTCCACTCTTCTCTGGGCCATCTCATGGCTTCTGCTTACTACCTTACTCAACCATTTTTCAGCTTCTACCTTTCCTGTGAACTACTTTGAACTGTTAACTTAATTGGTTGTCTTGCATTCCAGTCATCAAAAGAAGAACCAGTAACAAAACATTTTGTACCAGGCTCCCACAGGCTATTACCCAGTCTGCAGGTTGATTGCCTTTGAGTCAAGCACCCAGTCCTGGGCAACCACCAAAAGCCAGAGTGGCAGGGCCATGTGGTTGACTTTGCTGAGGAGAAATCAGGGCAAGGCAGGCATTCAAATTGGTTTCTCTCCCCAAACACTTCTTTTTCTCTCCTTTTTCTTTCTTTCTTCTTCCCTTTCTCAGCTCTTACTACTTGTCTGCTATTTTCTTTCTCTTCTCTCCCTCTTTACCTTTCCCATCTCCTCTCTATGATAATCTCTGTAGATATACAGATATGAAGCTTCACAACTTGATATTCACTGCTCACTCTTTAAAAATATTAATTTGTTTGCATTACAGCATCAAGTCTCCTATGCTTAACTAAAAGCAGATAAGAAAATTGGTAACTTAATTCATCATCCTTTAAGTAATTCCAAGTTGACTTTTGGTCTTTGTTCTATCATGTTTTAAAATCTAATTCTTTAACCATTAATGAAAAAAATCCCCCCCCCCCTCAAATTATTATTTGTGAAACTTACTAAACAGTCTCTTTCATTGTAAATAGTAAGCTTTCAGGAAGAGTGCTATATTTGGGGAAAGAAGTGTCAGAATTTACTGCTCCAATGTCCCTCTGAGAACTATTCATCATTCTAGCATTTCATAAGCTATTGTCTTTTCATTTTTACTCCCACATGTCCTATTTTGCTTTCTTTCCAGATTGTAGATGTCTTGTAGCAGACATGACAGGAAGGAGTAACCACATTAAACATGATACAGAAGAGCAGTGGAGAGATTATCAGCCCCACTCACACAGCAGCTTGACAGTACTGCCCTGATCAAGAGTTTCCTGTACTCCAGCCCTCTATTTTTTTTCTGAAAAGAAAATCTAATTTAACAAGAAAGCTTTATAAGAATTATTTTTAAAAACATCATCCCACCTTTCTGACATTAATTTCAAGTTTTAAGTATTTCCTCCAAAGTGAAAGTGAAAGTCACTCAGTCGTGTCCTACTCTTTGCAACCCCATGGACTAAACAGTCCAGGGAATTCTCCAGGCCGTTCCCTTCTCCAGGGTATCTTTTCAACCCAGGTCTCCCACAGTGCAGGCGGATTCTTTACCAGCTGGGCCACAAGGGAAGCCCAAAGTGGGTAAGAAGTTTTGCCTAGCTACTATTATAACTAGAGATACATTGCTCTTTCATTCCCAGCAGAAAATGGACAAGAAACTTTGCTGTTGTGGCTGCAGGAAGGTGGCCAAATGGTTCTCCAATACTTTGTGCAATCTAGTTCCACACCCATTATATCTAACAGGTCACAAACATTTATCACTAAAATATGGTCTAACCTTTAGGAGTTCACAATCGTAATGTACTATTGTTCTTCCAAACGGCCATTGCCAAACCCTTCACTTTTTCCTTCCTACCTTTTAACTCTTAACAATTTGGCATCCTGCCCTCCCCCAACCCTCCATCAGCATTTACTGTTTTTATCATAACTATATGTATATCTGCTTTCCTTCTAAGAGGAAAGACTCTCTCTTCTGTATCACCAAGCCTAGCATAGCACATAGAACACAGGTGGCAAAGCAAGGGTTATTGCATAAACTACTGTCATCCAAGTAATAGCTACCATTTCCAGAGGTCTTACTGTGTAAACTACTAAGATAGTTATGAAAACAGATGCACCTGCAATTGGTATTACTGGCCTGGAAGTTGAGGGTCTTATCCCTACGAAAGAGCCCTTGGCGCACTATGGCAGATGTTAACTACTTACAGTTTATCTACATTATCCTGGAGGCTTTCCCTGAGCAGACCATCCAGTCCAAGTAGCACCTGTTACCCTCCAGCACATGCTGTTGTCTAATATATTCCTGTTTAATGATGCCTCCCTCACTATAATGAAAGCTCCAAGAGAACAGTCATCTTGCGTAACTTGGGCTTGGCAGGTAGAAAGTTAAATAAATGAATCTAAACTTCCATTTCCTTGGGTGGCCGTGTTGACTTGCACACAGTAGATCACAAGTAGGTTTTTATATTTATGCTTAAATTTCAGGATAATTGTGTTGAATATCTTATGGTCCATAATGAATTCTGGGAGTGGAATAAAACTAAAAGTTTCGTCACATTCCCCCAAGCACGTGTTGACATGATTGCTGGAATTTTTGGGGCAACACAGAAAGCCACTTCCTCTGACGTAAGGTGGCCCACATGCCTGCGTCTTGCCACATCCTCTGATAACAGAATTCAGGATGGCTAGGCTGGCTGGGGCGGTCAAGATTCCAGACCCTCACGCTAAAAGAGCCGGGAGTGCAGGGGTCTCTGGACCCCTTCGGCCTGCAGTCGGCCGTGAAGAGGTGGGCAGGAGGGTCTCCGCGGATTCTGGCGGCTCCGTAGGGCGGCTGTCCGCCTAGGGGCGCCCCTTCCTATTGCGTTCCTTTTCCTTTACCTCCAAAGCCCAGAACGCACCTCCAAGCCTCCAAAGGGCAACGTCATTGAGTCCCCTGTCACATGGAAGGCGCGACAGTGTTCACAGGCTCCCGGCAGGGCAGAGGCCTGGCGGGGTGCTGGACTGGGCCCAGAACAATCCGCCCCGAGCCCTGCCTCAGATTCCCGCCGGTTCCAGACTCTCGCCCGGGTCGCCGCCGCTGCCAGACGCCAGACGCGGCCCCGCCCACCCTGCAAGGACCTGGCCCCGCCCATAGCTCCCGCCGCGACCCCGCCTATCTGGACTCGGCTTTGGTCCCGCCCCTGAAAGCCCTATTTATCCGCCCCCAGCACCTACACCGCCAGAACCAGCAGGCTAGTGGCTGTCGGTACTGCACCTCCTCTTACTTCCCGCGTCACTGCTGCCGCCATGCCCGGAGGTCTCCTCCTCGGGGACGAGGCTCCCAACTTCGAGGCAAATACTACCATCGGCCGCATCCGTTTCCACGACTATCTGGGAGACTCGTAAGTGGCCACCTCGTCGCCCTGCCCTAGCCTCGGGTTACGCCCGAACTCACTCAGAGGTGCCTTCCCTTTTTCCTCCCTTCGGTCCTCCTCACCGCTCGGCCCCCAGCTCGTCGCCCGTCTCCTCCCCGCACCGGTTCCTGCACGTGCGTCTCGTTGTCTGGCCGCTCCTTCGCGGCGGCGCTGCGGAGGGGCAGCGACCCTCCGGCCCACCCTGCACCGGCCACTTGATAGCCTCTCGCTTCTCGGCCCCCGCGTGGTTGGACTGGCTCCCGGATGAGGAAGGGGGAGGGGAAACAAAATTGGGTTCCCGCGGGTCCCAGGAACGGGAGGCCGGTGCGGAGGAGAGTTTGTCCATTTACTTCCTGTTGGGTAAACTGTGCGAGTAGCATGGTCCAGCCGAGGCCCGGAGCGGGCAGGGGCCGGGCAGCATCGGCGGTCAGTTCCCGGGACTCGTGCCCAGGGTCGTACCTCCCTCCCTGCCTCCGTTCTGCAGTTCATTCCCGGGGGAAGGTGGGTAGCCAAGGCCAGTCAAAGGGCACTGCTGCTGGCTGAAGGTTTAGGAAGGGCCCAGCGTGTTATCTGAGGGTTCTGCTTGCTGCAGTGGTATTTGCAGGCTTCTCAGCACAAAAAAATTTAGACCACCAGCTGCCAAATTGGTGGCTGAAAGACTTTTTGTCCAGAGCCTCCCCCAGCTGCTAGAATTTGATTTGATAGCAGCTTTGGGAGGAACCCAGAACACTGTTTGCGGGTGTGTCCTTTATTCCAGAACTTACAGCACCCTGAGGGAAGGGCTTTCTGAGGTTGTTCAGTTTTGCAGTAACTGTGGATAGGTCATGGACACCAACGCCTCCCACTTTGAGGCCCTTTTGTTTCTCAGCAGAGTGCCTCTTACTGCCCCTCCCCCTTCTGCCTTGCTCCCAGCCGCACGCAGTCTTGCCAAACTGGTGACCCGTGATCTAGCCTGGCAATCATACTAGACTAGGAGTATATTGGTGGAACTGTGGTTTTACAGCTTCTGCATCAGCAAACGTCAAGATGATTAGATTTAATATGAAACATCCCAGCTGTGTCTAGTTATATTTCTGGGGTTCCAATGCCTGCACCCCTCCCCCCCCGCCCCCCGACACACACACACACACACACACACACACACACACACACACACACACACTGAGCACCTGGGAGAGAATCTTACACACGCACACACACACACACACACAGCACCTGGGAGAGATTCTTACACACACACACACACACACACACACACAGCACCTGGGAGAGATTCTTAGGCCTAACCAACCTCTTCAAAGTGTGTTAGTTGCTCAGTTGTGTCTGACTTTTTGTGACCCCATGGATTGTAGCCTGTCAGGGAGAATCCATGGGATTCTCCAGGCAAGAATACTGGAGTGGGTATCCATTCCCTCCTGCAGGGGATCTTCCCAACCCAGGGATCAAACCCGGGTCTCCCATATTGCAGGTGGATTCTTTACCACCTAAGCCACTGGGGATTTTTTTCCAAGCACTGATTAAGGGAAAAGGTAAGTTCTTTGAAAGAGAGGACTAGGCTAGAAAAAGGATGAGAAATGGAACAGTCAGACCTTAAAAGCAGGCAAAGACTTCAGAAATACAGACCATGTTCGGTCTCATACTCAAGGATCTAGTTATTAGTATTTCTCCAAAACTCCATGGGATTTTCAAAGAATGTTTCTTCCCATTCTTACCTACAGCCCCCAACCACATAAAACAAAATCTTGCCAAAGCTCTTAGGTTGTATAGATTAAAGCTAAATATTATTATGAAGCATATTATTGTAGCAATAGTTATAAATGATGTCACCATTTAAGCTGACCCTAATTGTTTGGATTTTTTGTTGATCTGATTAAAAGTGGTACCTTCTCAGGGAATCAGCAGGAGGAAGATGAGAGAGAAAACTGCATCTATAAACAAATAATACACAAGTCTGCCTTGGGTCAAGTATGGGAGAGTACTATTTCCTGCCTTACCCCAAAAATAAGTTTGAGCCTTTTATAACACTATAATAAATGGATTGTGCCAAATAGAATTTTTCCCAACTCCATTCTTCATGTGATTTCAGTTCAGACTGTCAATTTTTGATCAGATGTGTTTTGAAGAAAAAAAATTACAATTTCAAACATTATGGGTACCTACCCTTCCCCTGGACAACTGGAAACAGCCAAGGGGTTTGGGAGCTTACTTAATGAGTTTATTGAGCCCAGTCACCATATATATGTGACAGAAGCAGCTTCTTCCCAGTACATCTTCACCAAACAAAATGTGGGTTTTTCCAGGGGGTTAGTGAGTTGGGACCATCTCCCTTAAAGGAGGAAACCTTTTTGTCTTTTGAAAACGAAGAAGGAAGGAAAGGGGATACTGTAATTGTATTCCTCTGAAGAGTAGCAGTAGGGAGACTTAGAAGGGAACAGGCCACAGTAAGACATTCTCAGGGGTTATCCTGTTCCTCGCCTGGAGCAGACTATAGAATGTGGCTTCTGAAGGGGAGGATGTGAAGTGGCTTCAGACAAGTTTTCTTAACATGATTCAGCAAAACAGTCTCTTGACTCACAATGCAAAGAGAAGGCCTGATTTTTCTAACTAATCACCTCTTTAACAATACAAGAGGAACTGCCCTGTTCATTTTTTTTCTCAACTTCTGGAGACTTTCCTTAAGTCTCATCAGACCCTTAAATAGATCCTTCACCATGGACTCTAAGGCCTAGATTGTACTCATAACTAGATTATTTTTATACATTTTAAATCTTATTGCCCTTTATATATATATAAAAACATACCACACCCTCCCACAATCTTAAAAATATTACCTTTCTCTTCCCAGTCTTGCCACAGGGCCATCCATCCTTTTTATAAGAAAGTCTTTTCCTTTCCTGAAACCTTGGGAGCTGAGTGGCAGATGTAGGTGGGAATTAGGTACCCTGTCTCTGCTTTCTTATTTGTGCTTCAGGAAATTTGGCAGACTTCAAGGAGGACAGCGTGGCGTCTAGGCTACCGTGAGAAATCTACTAGTTTAAGGTCCCGCTTTAATGTTAAGTCAACTAGAGTGTGGAAACTGAGTGTTAGATTTTCAGTTGAAAGAATAGTTTCTGCTGCCCAGGAGAAGACAGTACTCCAAAGATTCTTGGTGACTTAGCTTGAAATGTGCTTAAAATTTATACAAGTTTAATCTTAGGCAATGATGATTTAGATAATACTATTACCCTAAGAATCTGTAGTTGTAGAAATCAACATTGAAGGCTATATTTTTTCTACCCACTTGGTCTAAAGGAAGAAGAAACTGCACGTGAAGAGATAGGTGAAAATCTTAAAATGCTGTTGTTTTGTCAGGGTACAAATATTGGGTGTCCTGTTTAGCAGGTTAGATCAGTAAACTAGTTTTACAAAAGTTTTTATATCTTCATGTAAAAGAAGCCAAGTGTCAGCTTTAACTTTACATATAAATAGAGGATAGAAGCCTATTTATTTCAGGTTACATAATGTGTTTATTATTTAAGTCAGGCATTGGTCTAGATTCAGGCATACTGGCTCATCCATTATTGGAGGTGAATGTCAGCATATCTGTGCTTAGAAAAAAATGTAGAAAGTGTAAAGGAGGGGGGAAGCTATTTTAGTAAGTATTTAGTTTGAATAGCACAGATTTTTTTTAGCTGAAAAGGACTCAGGGTAGCTCTGGAGTTACTAAAGTAGGCAATACCCTGACAGTCTTTTTAAATATTTACCATATTGAATTTCATATATTTGATTGAATTGGGCATGAAACAGGTTTTTCTGGAGATAATTGAAAAGCATTCCTCAACAAAAAAGTTTAAACGTGATTGTCTTCATGCGTGCATGCTAAGTCACTTCAGCCGTATCCCAACTGGAGTGGGTTCCCATGCCCTCCTCCAGGGGATCTTCCTGACCCAGGGATGGAACCCACATCTCTTACATCTCTTGCTTTGGCAGGCGGGTTCTTTACCACTAGCACCACCTGGGAAGCCCAGTTGTCTTCATAAGCATTCATTTTAAAAAGAAAGCCATTTTTGATCTAGGATTTGTGATTTCTCACTGTACGTGATGTTGGTGATCATCTCTTCATTCACTTGTGACCTTTTTTCCTTATCAGATGGGGCATTCTCTTCTCCCATCCTCGGGACTTCACCCCAGTGTGTACCACGGAGCTCGGCAGAGCAGCAAAGCTGGCACCAGAATTTGCCAAGAGAAATGTCAAGATGATTGCTCTTTCCATAGACAGTGTGGAAGACCATCTTGCATGGAGCAAGGTATTACCTGTTGGCAAAGCTTTGAAGTTACAGATCATGTTATCAATTTTATAGAGTAGCTTGGCTTTTTTGAGGTGAAGGTGATACTTTCTTTGATACTAAATGATAGAGGGTAGGAATTAGCTTGATTTAGGATAGAATAAAGCCAAAGCATATGGTTCTTTGCTTTTCATGGGTGTAATGTAATGCCTGTCATGCAAATAGCAGGGTTGAGAGTTACTGCATAGCAGTCATTGAGACTACAGTGGCAGAAGGAAGAGTTTATAGCCAATGATATGATACTCTTTAAAGTATAGGAACACACCCAGGTTCATGTTTCCTGGTGAGCTTGTGCCTTAGAATTTTCAGAATTGTGATCACATTAAATAGGAAACAAGTCCCAACTTTACACCTGGTTATGTAGGAAACCTCAAGGTGCCTGCAGCATGAAACCATATCCGTTGTTATTTTAGTGGTGGTGACATGATAGACTGCTAGTGACAGAAGGAAGAAAGTTAAGCTAATAGAATTAAGAAACATGGTATAATTTGTTATCCATTTCAGAGTTCATGAATGCTACGTTTATCCTGTGGCGTCTCTGTGGCGAAATCCACAGAGGTTCTTAATCTGCGATGCCACCAACTCTTGTTTTACTTTCACGGCGCCACTGAATACATAGACCTTATTCCAGCATTAAGTCTTTTTCCTTACTTCCTAAAACTCTACCCAGATAAATTCCTCATTCTCCAGTCAATAGTTTATACTCAGACTTGCCTACATGTTTCATTAATATTGCTTCCTCTCCCTAGAATGCCTTCCTTTGCCTTGTGAAAATTGTATCCATCCTTCAAGGCCCAGGTCAAAGTCATACCCCGTCCTTAAACCGTTTCCTAGCTCAGCAGTCTTACACATGGGGAGGCTGGTGTACTTCAGCTTCTGCCTTTTGCATATTACCATCTTGCATTTGTTGCAGCTTCTTATGGAAATCATCTAACCAAATTAGAAGTTCCCTTAGAGGCAGGAACTTTACTTATCTGTGTCCCACATGTACTTACCATAATGCTTAGCCCACCTCAAGTGCAATTTCAATGCCAGATCAAATAATAAAGCTAGATTTTTTTTTTTCCCCAAAAAAACTTCCCAGGATAGAAAAATGAATAAAGTTTTTTCACTAGGGGAGGAAGGCATAGAGCGGAAGCAAGTACATTGTCCTTCAATTCAGACTTGGAATGCTTTGCTTTTTATGTGGATTTCACCCTAGTGTAAATTCACCTCTGCCTTTTTACCCATAAGAGATTTACCTTTGACTTGTTCCTGAAGTGAATATTCAACTCTCTATTCTTTTTGCTCTAAGATTTGTATTTCTTCTCATTTCTTAATATCTTTGTTTCAGTAGCTTAATGTCTGAGTCAGGGTGCTTTTGAGGCAGGGGTCAGATCAGTACCATATCTACAGAATTATCTTTGCCTGTGACATAATTTCTGGATGTGAACTCATTGTTACTGATGTTTTTTTTTTTACAGTGTTTGGGTACCCAGAGGTACCTGAGATTGACGTCTTAACTCTGTATTATTCCACTTTTAGAGAGTTTAATGCTGCTTTCTCAAAGCAATAAAAACACGCTGAATTTGAAGAGCCTTGGGCATGAAAAGGCTCTAGATTATAACCTAAGTACTATACCCTACTGTTATTTCTGTCAGTGAACAGTTGGGATAAGGAGTGTTCATTTATTAACTTTCTTATTAAAATTGTGTAGAGAAATTATTATGATTATGGTCCTCTCTTCCCTGTCTTACAAAATGATGGCTGTTAACTGATTGCATTTAGAGAATATGCCTGCTTTAGACTTCCCTTTTTCCCTTTCCCCTGCATTTCAGGATATCAATGCTTACAATGGTGAAGAGCCCACAGAAAAGTTACCTTTTCCCATCATTGATGATAAGAATCGGGACCTTGCCATCCAGTTGGGCATGCTGGACCCAGCAGAGAAAGATGAAAAGGGCATGCCTGTGACTGCTCGTGTGGTAAGTTGTGTACTACTAGATAATCTGACCAGGCAGCATCTATCTGAGTAAATGCTTGGGGCAACTAAAGTAAATGAATGAGTATCTCCAGTTAGGAAATAAGTCTGTGCTGACACTCTCACTTTTTATCTAAATGCTGGTACAAAGTAAAATTTTCAGCTAACTTAGTAATAAACTGCTTAATTCACAGCTTTTGAAAATCTACATAAAAAGTTATCCTGTCATCTAGAATAGTGAAATCTTTTGCTATAGTTCTCCTGACAGCCCTCTTTAAAGCAGTGGGTCATAGCCTTCTTAAGGCATCTCTTGTTTTGAATTCTTATTTGTTCTGTCCTTATCCACCAGAGAACAAACTTATTCCCACATCTGCAAAAATATACAAAATTTTGAGGACCAGTGTCAACTCCCATTGGGCTTCCCAAGTGGCTCAGTGGTAAAGAATCTGCATGCCAAAGCAGGAGATGTGGGTTTGATCCCTGGGTTGGGAAGATCCCCTGGAGTAGGAAATGGCAACCCACTCCAGTATTCTTGCCTGGGAAATCCCATGGACAGAGGAGCCTGGCAGGCTGTGGTCCATAGGTCACAAAAGAGTTGGACATAACTTAGCGAGTAAACAACACCATCAACTCCCATTAGTATTATTTTTATGATCATTTTCCATAGTTAACGTAGTACCTTCCTGAGGCCTTTTCTGGATTCAGTTCACAAGTTAGTTTTTCTTACTGAGACAGCCAAAACCAAATATAATTCCCTTCAAGTTTAGAAATATAACAGAGAAGAAAATCATAACTATTCCAACTACCCAGTTTGTTTGGCATGTCTTTCTAGATACTTGGGGGCTTTTGTTATTTTGTTTTGTTATACCCTTGAACATTTTTAATGACTAAAGAGCCTTATAAGAGGCTTTAATATCAAAAACACTCAGAGAGTTCTTCCTGTTTATGTGTCTGTGTACTTCTCAGGTGTTTATTTTTGGTCCTGATAAGAAACTGAAACTGTCCATCCTCTACCCAGCTACCACTGGCAGGAACTTTGATGAGATTCTCAGAGTAATTATCTCTCTCCAGCTGACGGCAGAAAAGAGGGTGGCCACCCCGGTTGACTGGAAGGTAAAGATCCTAAAAGGGCAGAAACCCATCTTGCCTAGAGGGCCTATGGGGCCATCTGAATGGCTCCCTTTAGGGTGTTATCTAGGGCTCTGTTTCTGGCATGCAGATATATTGAGAGGATTTTTCCTCCTGGCTGAGTTTAGGATTTACTGCGAGGCCATTTTTCAGTGTCTTTAACACCTTTTATACAAAATACAAACTCCCTATATTTCTAACATTTAGGTTATTTGGACAGATTAACTGGTTAGAATGATTCCTTTTCCTAAATAAAAGGATTAAAAAAAAAAAAACTTGAACTCTTCCCTGATGGCAAATATTTATAGCAGAACTTAGTTTGACCACTTAAGTCGTGGGTATAAAACTATTTGGTATATTAATGTCTTGAAACATTTCTCTTAAGCTCCAGTCTTTTAAACCTATGTAGAATTCTCTGAAACCTGTCATGAATTTTTAATCTCTATTATTCCGGCAATATGTAGGACATGGATAATACCACAAGAGTTTCTTAACGTCACTACATTGTTTAATCCGATAACCTGAATACCTGGTCTTGTTATTTTGTTTCTTCTGACTGGGAAACCATTGAAATTCTGTGTCCATTCATTGAACCTATGTTTACTGAGCCCAGACAGTGGGCACTGGGATTTAGCAGTGAACAATCAGTGTAAAGTCCCTGCCCTCACAAAATTTAACATTCCAATGGGTAAAGACCAACAGTAAAGTTTACAGTATCTTAGGTGACAGTGTATGACAGAGAGTAATCATGCAAAGGTGGGGAGAAGGGGAGCAGAGGTGGGAGGAGTTGCTTTTATATTTGGCTGTCAAGGAAGGAAGGCTCTTCTCTGAAGAGACCTTTGGGGAGGACGTAAAGAAAGCAAGAGACCAAGTCATGCATCTTTAGGAGGGAAGAGCCCTGCAGGCTTAAAGGACCAGCTAAGGAGTTTTCCTAAAAGTGAGCTTGGCACGTTCAAGGAACAGGAGAGCCAACATGCCTGGAAAAGCAGCAGCAGGAGATAAAGGTAGGGACCAAGGGTGAAAGAGGAAGCTAGGTTCAGTCCCACAGGGTAGTGAAAAGGACTTACTTAGAATAAATTTTAAAATGCAGCAGCAAACCGTTACTGGGTTTAAAGCAGGACTATTTCTTATTAAGGTGGGGAAATACTTCTCTTCCCAAAAGTGTCAAAGATCAATTTGTGAAAGCAAAATTCCTTAGGGGGAGAGAGCAAAGCAAAGGAGACTTGATTATTCTCATCATGAAAGACTGAACTTCACCATTCTCAATGTCTTTTCAATAGAATGGGGACAGCGTGATGGTCCTTCCAACCATCCCTGAAGAGGAAGCCAAAAAACTTTTCCCTAAAGGAGTCTTCACCAAAGAGCTCCCATCTGGCAAGAAATACCTCCGCTACACACCCCAGCCATAGGCTCGCCATGGAGATGGTTCTGGAGCTGCCCACTTAGCACCATGAGCCAGAGGATGCCAGCTGTCCATCATGTTTCCCCACAGCAGTCCATTAAAAACATTCTGGTGTGATCACAGCCAAGGTCTTTAGGTTGCTCTACTACTGGCTTATTAAATGAAAACAGCACTAAAAATTTCTTGGGATCCTTTGTGCCTTCAGCAGCTTTCTCCTCTGTTCGTATATCTTCACACTCTCTGCTGACTTTCTTCGAAATATGGGACTTACTTGGATCTCTGCAGGGTTTATGACCAACAGGTGGTATCAGTTTACGGTTGAAAAAGCCTGCTTTGCTCCATCATACTGTGTTGACCAAAATGTTCATTTGGCTTTTTAAAACCTGAACGAACGTTTTGGCCAAGCCAATAGAATGACTATCAGGTTTGGGGTTTTTTTTTTTTCTGTTCTAATCAAATCCTCTGTTACCCATTTTGGGAAGGAATAGAACTTGGGGTTCAACTTCCTCTGTACATATCTACATGTGTAACCTAAGAACTTAGAGTAACCCGCAAGTTCTTCAGTATTCCATGTTTTGATCACAACTGGGAGAAAAAACCTTTTCAATTCAGTACTTTTCTAGTAGTTAAGTGAAAGATGAGCCTGGGGAGAGAATCTTTAAATATTTTGCTATCAAGAAAATTTTTCAATAAATTTCTGTTGAAAGCAAGAAGCTACAGAAAAGGCTCCACTTGCCTGCCGGAGAGGTGGAGCAGAAGGCATGAGCAACATGACTGTGCCAGGTGCCTTTTGGAGAATTTCTGGCTGTCAGTCTGTTCGACGATGATGGGCATGTGAAAGGGCCCACCGTGGGAAGAGGGAAGAGGATGACTGAAAATGTTTTATTATCTATTCTTGCAGTGGGGGAGGGAGATATTTTTCTGATTTTTGCTTCTTAGGGATCAGCAAATAAATCCTTTGTCAAAAACGTGATCAGAGAATTCTGTTGTCACATTTTGAAGTACTAGTTCAGACTCATGTCCTGAAGGCAAGACGTCTCCTCGCTAGGACTGACACTGATGCTTCTCTCCAAAGATAGGTGTATAAAAGTTCATGTAATGAAAATGGAGGAGCTGCTGATGAAAATGTGATCCTGCCACATCTCCAGGCCTACTTTGCACCTTTGTATTAACTGGGCCCTGTGGAATCTCTGACCCCTGCAACAAAGAGCTCCTCTAACCTAATACCTTAACAGGGGTGCTGGATTTAAGTATACCAATCTTGAGGGTGATGGGACATATTTTGCTTTTCTGGAAAGAGTATGCTGCTGCTAAGTTGCTTCAGTCTTGTCCAACTCTGTGTGACCCCATAGACAGCAGCCCACCAGGCTCCACTGCCCCTGGGATTCTTCAGGCAAGAACACTGGAGTGGGTTGCCATTTCCTTCTCCAATGCATGAAAGTGAAGTCGCTCAGTCGTGTCCGACTCTTCGTGACCCCATGGACTACAGCCTTCAGGCTCCTCCATCCATGGGATTTTCCAGGCAAGGGTACTGGAGTGGGTTGCCATTGCCTTCTCTGGAAAGAGTATGAAGGATTCCCAACTCAAGAGTCTCTCAGACTTAGTATACTGTCCTAGGTTTAGAAAGAAGGGTCCCATACCTTGTATAATCTCTTGCATGTAGCCCTCTATACTTTTATTGAGTAGAATAACGTAAAATCTGATCCCTGGTGCCGTGTTTTAGAGAAGTCATTACTTTTTCATTTCCGTGGTTTCACCACATGTAAAATTTGGGTGATGCTAAGAAGGTTGAGAAGGAAGGTGAAAATTCCAAGTCATATCCTTGGGAATGCTGGTCTGAGAGATTTAACTGGGCTGGCATCTTGCTGTCACCTTTTCTCCAAGTCACTGTGTTTTGTACATAAAGAACCAAGACTATCTGGTGCTCTTTAGCACATCTCTTCTGAGTAACCCCTGGCTCCTCAAATCTTGTCACTTCCCTGCTAGGTTCCCCACTGCTCTCTTCCCTTGGCTATTCACCTTCAGTCCTGCCTCTCAGAGAGGGTCTGGCTTAAGTCTAAATCTCCAACATTAATTATTCACACACGAGTCTTACCTTTACTGATTGATGGGACATTGGCCATTAAGTTTATAAATTCAAAATCGAATTCATCAATTATTCCCCCAATAAATACATTGCCCCTCTTATCACTCAGGCATCCAAACCTTGATGTTTTGTTTAGCTATATCTACCCTACCCACATAGATTATGTCCATACAAAAATGCTGAAAAACTCAAGGAAAAGGGAGGTCATGTACCCACAAATTAACTGGTTCTACCACGAAGCAGCCATGAGGCCATGGGAGTGTGAGAGTAGTCTCCAAAGGTAAAATGTTACATAATGAATGTATGTTGAGGGGGTAGCAGTGATTATAAGTCCTTTTTTTTTTATTTTTTAACTTGGCATGGGAAGGAGAATTCCCCTTTCCAGAATTGTTGCTCTCAACTTTATAGGGAGAATAGATTTAATAAGATTTAATAAGTCCAATAATTTATTAAGTGAAAATGAATTATATGGCTGTTGTGGCTATGAGAGAAGCTTAAGAATTTAAGAGGCAGTCTACTGGGTGCCTTCTCAAAGAATCAGCAAATGCTTTTACTAGAAGAGATAGCCATCTAAGATTCGGAGTGACTTGAGGTTGCTGGGTGGTCTTGCCAAAAGTCTGACCTTACCTCCAACCATTCCCCTGAGGGTAAGAATCCTCATTGAGAGGCTCAGGAAGGGGTAAGGAGCTAGAATGGCTGGGTCTAAAGGGGCATAACAAGATGCCACTTGGATGCAGTGAACTGGCACAGTTCACAGTTTGATTTGACCTCCACCGCTTTGGGCAATGCAAACTGAGGAAATACAACTTTGATTCAAACTTAAAGGATGCGTTAACTAGTTAAAAAGGCATTGCCACTTTGTCAGTGATTGGTTCAGCAATGAGCACTGAGACACAAATAGAGGATCATGAGTTTCTACAAGAATTCTTTCTCAAACAAGAGCAACTAGAAGCCGTTTTTCTCTCACACACTGAATATAAACAAAAAAACATGAGATACTGATTGCTGCTGCAGCTAACTTACAACCTGGGAGCAGGGATCCAGCCATAGAATGAGGCTGTAAAGGTCAACAGCCAAGTTGAGAGAAAGGAAAACATCTGACCTTTCATGATCTTCACTGAGTCTAACAAGTGTGAACCCATCCTACCTCTGGACTACTATAACACAAAATAATAAATTACCAGATTTCCTTGGTGGCTCAGTGGTAAAGAATCTTGTCTGCCAATGCGGAAGACATTCATTTGATCCCTGATTCAGGAAGATCCCGCATGCCACAGAGCAACTAAGCCCGTGTACCACAACTATTGAGCCTGTGCTCCAGAGCCCAGGAGCTGCAACTACTGAGCCCACGTTGTTGCCACAGCAACTGAAGCCTGGGCTCCAGAAGAGAAGCCACCGCAGTGAGAAGCCCACACACCGCAACTAGAGAGCAGTCCCCACTCTCCGCAACTAGAGAAAAGCCTGCGCACTATGAAGACTCAGCACAGACAAAAATAAGGAAAATTTTTTTAAGTAATAAAAATAAATCACCTTAGTGTTTAAGCATTTTTGAGTTGGGTTTTCTGGTACGAGGACAAAAGCGTCCTAACTGATACACATAGAATTAAGTGTTCTCTAGTTATTTCAAATAACATGATAATGTGCCTCATAAGATTGTAGAGCAGGCGTCTGTTTTTTTGCTACTTCTTTACCCCCTATCTTGTGGAACTCAAGCTT
Source organism: Bos indicus x Bos taurus (assembly GCF_003369695.1). Classification (NCBI taxonomy): domain Eukaryota; kingdom Metazoa; phylum Chordata; class Mammalia; order Artiodactyla; family Bovidae; genus Bos; species Bos indicus x Bos taurus. Next base: position 54,223,087 of record NC_040091.1, read on the forward strand.
CAATATGCATTAAACCACATGAGGAGTGTGTTAAAATAAGCTGGCCAGGGCCCTTCCCCCAGACGTGGGTTCCACGTGGGTTCCAATAAGTGGCCAGAAGTTCTCCATCTGTCACCACCCAGGTGATCGTGATGCAGTATACAGCAGACGCTGCAGTTCACCATAGCCATTTCCCCTTATTCTTCATGAAAAATACCCTGATTGTATTAAGGGTGGCAAGTTGAGGCGCCAGTTAAAATTCATCTTAAGATGATAGGTGGGTGTGGTCATGTGACTGTTGGCCTGTGGTGGGGTCTCTTCCTGAAAGTGCCTTGCCTCACTGAAAAGCAAATGGGATGACTGAGTTACAGATGTCATTTTGTCACCCTGAGGATAAAAGTCACAGGCCAAGGATGAAAGACAGGGAGTCTGAAAGGAAACCGGGTCTGTGATAACTTAGACAGCAGACAGTCGCGGCTGCAGGACTGCTGTTCGGTGTGGCTGCACCTAATGTTTGTTGACACATAAGTGCTCCACAAGCCACTCTGAGAAATACTGCCCTATTCTAGGTATCTGGAGGGGCTTGACTTTTTCTCTTGTGTTTTCTTCTATTCTTTCTTCTATTATGGTTTTCCCTGGAGTAGAGAATCGTGTATTCTTTTAAAATCTTGTTGAAATGAAAAGGAATAATGGACCCTAAATATTAAACAATCATCATAAAATTCTATTTTATTTGACTTTTTTAAGTAAAATGAAAAGTGATATTAAATAGTTCTATGCAATGTAAGACTGTTAATTTCTCCTAAACTGCTTTTAATAACTATGGAACGTGGTTCCATTTTTCAGTATTTACTAGATTGAGGATTTACTAGATTTTACTCTGTAAAATGTTAGGGAGGCACTAGTTGTAGCAATAACACAAGTCAAAATTATAGTTCTTATGCTTTAGATAGTAGTGGGTTAATTGTACAATGCTTCTGATAACTTCTACTCTATCATAGGTTGCTCTCAGCTGGATGCAGGATTTCATTTGCTAAACCGTAAGTTTAAGGTATCTGAAGGATTTTGAACATCTCAAATATAAATGCAGCTACTTAAAATTAGAGCTTTTGCAGCAGTCCATCAAAATTGTTTGTAAAATAAACGCAGAGGTAAATTGCTTTAGCAGTTTGTGAGTAAACTTGCCAGGTAATGTTTCAGCACTTGGGTCAGGATATTAGCTCCGTCTCTAAACTGACTCCACGAATCATGTAAGCGCCATTAAAGTCCTTTTCTAAAATGGGATCCAGTTTCCAACTATAAAAGAAAGTCAAAAGTAAAATATGAGACTATGAGCATTTCAGAAAAAAAAAGAAAAACAGTAAGTGCAATCGGAAAACCTACTGAAAAGTTTCCATTTAATTATCTGGAACACTCCCTTTAGAAGAGCTTACATATTAAAGACTTTGAGTAATTAAGTAGGTGTGCATCGCTATCCCAACAAGCATTATCTTGTAAAGAGATACATTCACTTAGTTAGAGTAGTGTATCAAAGTTCACTTAAAGAGAAATGTGAGGAGAGCTGAATTCCTGTTAACTTTGTGACTGATTGCAAGGTAAACTGGAAACTTTTCTCCTAAATTGTAATGAGAATTTTTTAAATAAGGGGGCCTGGAAGAGACTGGAAAGCGACAAGCCAAATTGCTAGATGCCTAATGAGGTGTCACATTTGTGAAATAGATCCCTTTAAGAAAGACAGAGGATGACCTAGGAAGACTGCCTACAAGGAATTCAGTTGCTTTGTTTAGAGGAACCAATAACCATCAGTTTGGTCAATGCAACTTTCCTTTCCCCAACAGACACACTGCAGACCACCCTGATTGTCATAAATGATAGTCATAGGCCCAGAATTTCTATTAAAAGTTTCTTAGGGTGGTGATCTGGTTGGGGGTGTGATGGTCAAGGGACTTATGAAGCTGCATTTCCACAGCACATCATTTTTTCATAGAAGACATGTTTTTTTGGAGTGACTTGGCAACTGCGGGAGGGAGGGTGCTAAAGGCTCCTGAAGCCCATTCTTGGCACCACTGCTGTTGCTACATGGCCCACTCCTGCGTTTGCCCACCGTCCTGTTGCTCTGTCATAGTTGTCTTCTCCAATCCACTCCGCTCAGCAGTGGGCTCTGGCCCAAGTGAACTCTCTTAGGGGCCCTCACAGAGATCCCTTGAGTAACAAGCTTTGCCGGCTACCCTGGTCCCCACCAGACTTGCCTCCATATTGTCCTTGCCCAGTGTGACCAGCCCTCTCCCTCCCTAACTCTAGGCACAGTTTCCAGCACTTCTCAGACTTTTCTAAATTAGTTCTGATTGATGAGGAAACTAGGAAAAAATGTCATCAGGGCAACACCTAACTGACTCTCCCTAATAAAATATTTGGAGGCCTCTTGTTTTATCTTAAATTCATGCAAATTTGTCATCCTACTCCATAGTATGTTTATTTCAATATACATTTTAAATAACCTAATAGTAAAATGAGTTAATGTCTCCCTTTGAAAGATTGTCAAATAAAATTGAAACCCTAGGAAAATGCCCATGATCAACCTGGGCTCTATACACCCACACCAGAGACCTACAGATCCATGGGAATACACACTCCAGAGATAAACATCCATAATTAAATGCTAGTGTCTCACTGTATGATGGATGGGCCTCCTCATCCCTGATCCCAGATCCCTGATCCCTACTTTGAACTAAATATCAGGGGAGGACTTCCCCGGTGGTTAAGAATTTGCCTGCCAATGATCCCTGAGTTCAGGAAGATTCCACATGCCAAGGGACAACTAAGCTACGTGAGCCTGCGTTCTAGAGCATAGGAGCTGCAACCATTGAAGCCTGCATGCCTGGCACCTGGGCTCTGCAACAAGAGAAGCCACTGCAATGAGAAGCCCGCACACCACAATGACAGTAGTCCCTGCTTGCCAGAACTTGAGAAAGGTCACAGATAGCAATGAAGACCTAGTGCAGCCAGAATTAATTTTTTTAAAGTAAATAAATAACAGGGAAGGGAATTGGGAGGGGAAAAATTGGGAGAGGGAATCATGGCAAAATTACGATTTTCAAAAATATTCTATAATTTTAACTGTTAAGTAATTCAGGTGAACTCTAATCCCAATTTTCCCGTATTAAAGTGTTGCCACTAAGAGTTTTTTTTCTCGCCACCTACATGTTGCTACTTGACTTCACAATTTATTTTCACTGTGTAGTTTAATAGTCACAATAAGAAAAATCCAAAGTGTCAAGTTAATTACCTAATCTTTTTTCTTCCACTGGTAGTTTCTCTTAGTCATTCCAAGACCAGTGTTGCCTGAGCCAATTCAAAAGAAACGCATAAAAGAGAAAAATTACATTAGGAATTTCAGAGTACTGGTAGCAAGAGGATATTCTGAAATCTCAGTTTACTTCCTCCCTGTAAGTCTCCCCATTCAAATGGGCTTTTTACATTTTTCCCTCAAGGAGATTTGTGATCTAGGCTCCCAAAAATCCAATACAAGGGCTGGCAAATCCAAATGAGAACAGGCAGGTCACACAGACCACACAAGAGGGAGGGTGTGGACTGTGGCAAACCACAGAGCACCTGCTTCCTGTGTAGGAGCCAGCGATGCTCAGCTCTATCTGGTTGTTGCCACACATAGATAAAAGGACTGAGTGTTCAAAGACTTTCCAATTTTTTTTTAAGAAAAGCTCAAAATTTGTATTTTTTTAAATGTGAAATTTCTGGATGTTTATACTTCACAATTTTAAAAGAAAGTTTAAAAGAAAACACAGATGTAAGCCAAATACAGCGTACTGGCTGGATCAAGTCCATGGGACTGCCACTTGTGACTTTCATCCCAGACTCATTGGGGAATGCAGATAATATATTTCCCTCACTCTAAAAGTTCCGCCAACTCAATAGCCCTCGGGGTGCCGTACGGGGGCTGACACTAGACCCTGAGCTCCCAGCCTTGCCATATACTCCTGTGCTCCAGGAGTGCTATGAAAGCAGCAGAGCAGCAGACCTAAAGACACTGTGAAGGCTAAATTAGAGGAGCAAATCAAGGATACTTGTGTTTTCAAGCTGAAGTAGCTGGGGAAATGGTGACCCTGGGCTTGGTAAGGCAGGATGCTAAGCACTGAACGAAAGATCTTGAATGCATTTTCCCTACAGCAAGGCCTTCCTAGAAAGTCATCTTTACAGTATGCTTAGCACCATGATATAAGCAAATGGGCACTCATATGCACTTAGTGACAATAATTCTGTAGTGACTATCAAAGTCGCTCAAAGCAAGTCATCTGAGTTTTGGTTGTGACCATGGCTTGGACTATTCCATGAGCATGGGTTAGAGTCTATATTCTCTTTGGTCTTTGAGAGAAAACCGGATCCCACACCTGGGCCTGCTGTGTGAGTCTATTCCCCCACCCTCACTCCTGCTCTGTCTCCCAGCAGCACTATGGGGCTCCAGCCTATAGGATCAGAGTAAAGGTAGCAGCTGCTACCCCCAACAGGGTTGTGGAAAGAGACACACGAGAGAGTCAGAGCCACCTGGACTTCAGTGTCTGAAAGTCTCTGAAATGTGACCTCCCAGAAGCAGTGTGGCAGCCAGGATGGAGAATGGAGACAGATGACAAACGCACACAGCGCCCTCAAATCATTTTTTAGAATACAATGAAGCTCATGTATCAAAATTCTTTCTCAGTGGTTTGCCTACCACTAAAGAGCTACCCCCTTACCCATGACCTTGGCATTGCCATCATTTTTGTCAGGCGCAGGTGCTTGGATAACCAACAGCTTGCTTAAATCTGAAGTTCCCTGCACCTAAAGGAGAAAAGTCAAAATCAGTCAAAAGAGCATTCTCTGACCTCTAAACTGGCTGCCTCCTAGCCTTTCCAAAGAATATAAAAAAATAAGCCAAAACATAGAACTAACCTCCAACCTAAGCTCTATCTTTTTCATTTCAAATCCTTTTTTACCTTGTTTCAAAGAGTCTTGGATAGGTGGGGGATGGGTAGGTGGATGGATGGAAGGATGGAAGAAAAGATGAATGAATGGATTCTTACATGGCTTACTATGTGAAAAAGTAAGTGATCAAAAATGTAAAATAATTTTAAGAAGTCTTGGACCAGAAAATTATCTTTTGCATTTTTATAAATATCAGAAATGAAGTTTCTACACCTTACTTGTAACCAATTTGGAAAATGGAATCCCCAGCATCCACTGAGTTACTTTTATTCCAACATTGACATTCAAGGGCTCAGGCCCTAGCCTTCCCAGATAGGAAAAAAATAAGCGTTTTTCCCTGAGCTTTTGCCCAACGGCCACAAAATCTGCCCTCCCAGAATGCAAGCAGCATACGTAAGTCACATATAACTATCATTTCTAGATATTACCACATTTTATCCCATTTAATCCCCACAAGAACTTTATGAGATGGCTGCTGCTATTATCCTCATCTTAGTAAGAGGAACCTGAGGGTCAGAAGGCATCTTTCTAGGTGCCTAGCCTCACACACCTCATGGGCACAGGCATCAGGTCTTAAATCCAAGTATGCCTGCCTCCAAACTCTGGTGTCTTAACAAAACTATGGGGATTGCTCCCGTGGTCCCCTACCCCTTATTTCAAAGTTAAAGTGATTTTTCACTTCCTATTAAAAAAAAAATTGTAATTACCTTCACCTTTTGAACTGTTGAGGGGTTGACAAAATAAGTGTGTTAGGAAAGTGGCAAATGCACTCTTTAGGAGCTTAACCAACTTTTCTAGGACTCGAGTTTTCATTAAATTAACGACCTTTCTCAGCCTGAACAAGCAGAAAGGGTCTCTCCCCAAGAGGAGAAACTTGTTACCAAAATAAAGAGATGTTAGCTCTTCTCACAGCCTCTTAGTCCTCCTCATACTTGGGCTCTGTCCTCACATCACTGTGAGGTCTAACAGCAAGTGGCTTCACCCATTAGGGACCTGGCATCTATTCTTCCCATCCCCTGTTACTTCCCCCTTCCTTAGAGGCATGGAATGATGGGGTTTAGGGTCCTCTATTGAGTTGTGCCCCTAGGCCCTAATGTGGCAACAAAGTGACATGACCCTGACGCATCTCCCTTCTTATCGACCAGTGCAGATACTTCCAGAACCATCCTAGCAAGCAGTGTCACTGCCTTGCACACAAACTAGGAAAAATGCTCCCCATCCTTCTCTAGGGAGGCACAGCCCATGCCAGGGCAAAGAGCTTGGCAAGCAGAGAGTAGGCAGATTCCTGCCCCACTGGACCCTCAGGTACACTCTCATGCAGGGCACAACTTGCACAACACAGCACCCAAGCCCTGGGGACATTTTGACTGTTTTGTTAAGGGCACGTGAGAATTATAGGGTCTTTCTAGGTTTAGAGAAACCTAAATTTCTTTAAGGTGGTTAGTTGAGTTTTTAAAGTCACTTATGGGGCACCAGGAAAAGCAGAAGACTCTTAAGAAATGACCCTCCTTACCTGTTCACAGGTTTTAGGTAAAATGCAAGGTGCAAAATATGGTACCTCCGTCTTGGTATCAATAACACTGCCATACACAAGAATAACAAATTTCATGTTCACGTTATCAATAATCATTTCATTATAGCTTGATAAAGTCTCCACATATGCATGATTAAGCATCACACACTTCTGAAACTTTAGGTCCTACAATAAAATTAGATTTTTTTCTATAAATCATATAAAATAACACATGATATCAAGAAGAAGGCATATTCCACATGGAAAGATGTTCAACATTGTTAATCATCAGGGAAATGAGAATGGCTATCATCAAAAAGACAAGTAACGAGTATTGGCAAGGATGTAGAGGAAAGGGGGAATCTTTTGTGGACTGTAAACTGGTGCAGCCACTATGTAAAATAGGAAGTTCCTCAAAAAATTAAAAATTAAACTACCATATGATCTACAGTCTCACTCCTGGGCATATATCCAGAGAAAAGATACATGCATCCCAATGTTCTCTGGACCATTATTCACAATAGCCAAGGCATGGAAACAACCTAAATGTCCAACAACAGAGAAATAGATAGAGAAGATGTGGTACATATATCAGATCAGATTAGATCATTGGCTCAGTCATGTCGGACTCTTCGCGACCCCATGAATCACAGCATGCCAGGCCTCCCTGTCCATCACCAACTCCCGGAGTTCACTCAGACTCACATCCATCGAGTCAGTGATGCCATCCAGCCATCTCATCCTCTGTCGGCCCCTTCTCCTCTTGCCCCCAATCCCTCCCAACATCAGAGTCTTTTCCAATGAGTCAACTCTTCGCATGAGGTGGCCAAAGTACTGGAGTTTCAGCTTTAGCATCAGTCCTTCCAAAGAAATCCCAGGGCTGATCTCCTTCAGAATGGACTGGTTGGATCTCCTTGCAGTCCAAGGGACTCTCAAGAGTCTTCTCCAACACCACAGTTCAAAAGCATCAATTCTTCGGTGCTCAGCCTTCTTCACAGTCCAACTCTCACATCCATACATGACCACAGGAAAAACCATAGCCTTGACTAGATGAACCTTTGTTGGCAAAGTAATGTCTCTGCTTTTGAATATGCTATCTAGGTTGGTCATAACTCTCCTTCCAAGGAGTAAGCGTCTTTTAATTTCATGGCTGCAGTGACCATCTGCAGTGATTTTGGAGCCCAGAAAAATAAAGTCTGACACTGTTTCCACTGTTTCCCCATCTATTTCCCATGAAGTGATGGTACATATATACAATAGAGTATTACTCAGTCATAAAATAGAATGAAGTAATGCCATTTGCAGCAACATGGATGGATGGACCTAGAGATTGTCATACTAAGTGAAAGAAGCCAGACATTGACAAACATGTGACATCATTTATTATGTGGAATCTTAAAAAATGATACAAATGAACACATATACAAACTTATGATTATCAAAGAGTGAGGGAGGGATAATCACATACACACTACTATATATAAAATAGATAGCCAACAAGTATGTACTATATCGGAGAAGGCAATGGCACTCCACTCCAGTACTCTTGCCTGGAAAATCCCATGGACGGAGGAGCCTGGTAGGCTGCAGTCCATGGGGTCACTAAGAGTCGGACATGACTTGAGCGACTTCACTTTCACTTTCCACTTTCTTGCATTGGAGAAGGAAATGGCAACCCACTCCAGTGTTCTTGCCTGGAGAATCCCAGGGATGGGGGAGCCTGATGGGCTGCCGCCTATGGGGTCATACAGAGTCGGACACGACTGAAGTGACTTAGCAGCAGCAGCAGCAGAAGTATGTACTATATAGCACAGGGAACTATACTGATATTTTGTAATAATCTATAAGGCAAAAAGAATATGAAAAAGAATATAATATATATAACTGAATCACATTGGTGTACACATGAAAATAACAAAACTTTATAAATCAAACATATTTCAATTTGTTAAAAAAAAATCCATGTGTAGGTATTTGTGTGGACATAGTTTTTTAATTCCTTTGGGTAAATATCAAAGAGAGTGCTTGCTGGATCATATGGCAACAGCATGTTAGTTTTGTAAGAAACCACCAAACTCTCTTCCAAAGTGGCTGTGTACCATTTCACATTCTCACCAGCAATGAAGAGTTCTTGTTGCTCCACACCCTGGCCAGCATGTGGTGTTGTCACTGGCCAATTAATAGGTGTGCAACAGTATCACTTCCTTCATGGATCACTGCCTTGTTGTGGCAAAGGGGCTTGCATAACACAATGAAGCTAAGAGCTATGCTCTGCAGGGCCACCCTAGACAGACAGGTCATAGCAGAGAGTTCTGACAAAACGTGATCCACTGGAGGAGGGAATGGCAAACCACCCCAGCGTACTTGCCATGAGAACCTCATGAATTCTTTAAATCGTCAAAAAGATAAGACACCAAAAGATGAGTCCTGAAGGTCTGAAGGCGTCCAATATGCTACTGGGGAAGAGCAGAGGAGAATTACCAATAGTAATGAATAGATTCAAGGGACTAGATCTAGTTAACAGGGTGTCTGAAAAACTATTGACAGAGATCCATAATAGTGTACAAGAGGCGGCAAACAATACCATCCCAAAGAAAAAGAAAAGCAAGAAGGCAAAGTGGTTATCTGAGGAGGCCTTACAAATAGCAGAAGAAAGAAGAGAAGCAAAAAGCAAGGGAGAGAGGGAAAAGTACATCCAATAAACACAGAGTCCCCAAAAATAGCTAGAAGAGACAAAGAAGGCCTTCTTTAATAAACAGTGCTTAATAATAGAAGAAAACAATAAAAGGGGAAAGACTAGAGATCTCTTCAGAAAAACTGGAAACATCAAGGGAACATTCCACCCAAAGATGGGCACAATAATGGTAGAGATCTATAGCAGGAGAAGAGATCAAGAAGAAATGGAAAGAATACACAGAAGAACTATATTAAAAAGATCTTAGTGAACCAGATTACTACAATGGTGTGGTTAGTCACCCAGATCCAGACATTCTGGAGCGTGAAGTCAAGTGGGCCTTAAGAAGCACTGCTGTTAATAAAGCTAGTGGATGAGATGAAATTCCAGCAGAACTATTCAAATCCCTAAAGGATGATGCCATCAGGGTTTTGCATTCATTATGTTGGCAAATCTGGAAGACCCATCAATGGCCAGAGGACTAGAAAAGGTCAATATTCATCCCAATCCCCAAGAAGGGTACCAAAGAATGTGCTAACCATTGGACAATTGCACTCATCTCCCATGCTAGTAAGTGAAGTGAAAGTCACTCATTTGTGTCTGACTCTTTGTGACTCCATGGACTACACAGTCCATGGAATTCTCCAGGCTATAATACTGGAGTGGGTAGCCTTTCCCTTCTCCAGGGGATCTTCCCAACCCAGGGAATCTTCCCAACCAGGGATCGAACCCAGGCCTCCAGCATTGCAGGTGGATTCTTTACCAGCTGAGCCACGAGGGAAGCCCAGTAAGGTTCATGCTTAAAATCTTGCGTGTTAGGTTAGGCTTCAACCTTATGTGAACCAAGAACTTCCAGATGTCCAAGCTGGGTTTAGAAAAGGAAGAGGAACTAGAGATCAAGTTGCCAACATTCGCTGGATTATAGAGAAAGCAAGGGAATTTCAGAAAAACATTTCTCTCTGTTTCCTCTGACAGTGTGGACCATGACAAACTGTGGAAAGCTCTTAAAGAGATGGGAATACCAGACCATCTTATCTGTCTCCTGAGAAACCTGTAAGCGGGTCAAGCAGCAATAGAAGTATGGAACAACTGATTGGTTCAAGATCGAGAAAGGAGTACAACAGGGCTGTCTGCTGTCACCCTATTTGCTTAACCTATACACTGAGCACATCATGAGAAATGCCAGGCTGTATGAGTTACAAGCTGGAATCAAGATAGGCAGGAGAATCATCAACAACCTCAGATATGCAGATGATACCACTGTAATGGCAGAAACAGAAGAGGAACTAAAGAGCCTCTTGATGAGGGTGAGGGAGGAGAGTGAAAGAGCCAGCTTAAGACTAAATATTAAAAAAACTAAGATCATGGCATCCAGCCCCATTGCTTCATGGCAAATAGAAGGGGAAAAGGTGGAAGCAGGGATAGATTTCCTCTTCTTGGGCTCCAAAATCACTGCGGACAGTGACTGCAGTCATGAAATCAGAAAACGATTGCTTCTTGGCAGGAAAGTGATGACAAACCTAGACAATGTGTTGAAAAGCAGAGACATTACTCGGCCAACAAAGGTCCATTTAGTCAAGGCTATGGTCTTCTCAGTGGTCACATACAGTTGTGAGAGCTGGACCATAAAGAAGGCAGAATGCTAAATAACTGATGCCTTCGAACTGTGGTGCTGGAGAAGACTCCTGAAAGTCCCTTGGCCAGCAAGGAGATAAAACCACTCAATCTTAAGGGAGATCAACCCTGAATATTAACTGGAAGGACTGATGCTGAAGCTGAAGCTCCAGTATTTTGGTCATCTGATGTGAATAGATGACTCATCTCATTGGAAAAGTCCCTGATGCTGGGAAGGATTGAGGGCAGAAGGAGAAGAGGGTGTCAGAGGATGAGATGGCTGAATGGCATCACCAATGCAATGAACATGAACTTGGGCAAACTCCAGGAGATGGTGAGAGACAAGGAGGCCTGGCAAGCTGCAGTCAGTACCTGGGGTCACAGTCAAACATGACTGGGCAGCTGAACAACAACAACAACAATGGTATCACATTGTTTTAATTTGCATTTCCCTGATGACATACTGTTCTCTTGAGAAACCTATATGCAGGTCAGGAAGCAACAGTTAGAACTGGACATGGTGGGAACACATGTATACCTGTGGTGGATTCATTTTGATATTTGGCAAAACTAATACAATTATGTAAAGTTTAAAAATAAAATAAAAAAAAAAAAAAAAAAGAACTGGACATGGAACAACAGACTGGTTCCAAACAGGAAAAGGAGTACATCAAGGCTGTATATTGTCACCCTGCTTATTTAACTTATATGCAGAGTACATCATGAGAAACGCTGGGCTGGAAGAAGCACAAGCTGGAATCAAGATTGCTGGGAGAAATATCAATAACCTCAGATATGCAGATGACACCACCCTTATGGCACAAAGTGAAGAGGAACTAAAACGCCTCTTGATCAAAGTGAAAGAGGAGAGTGAAAAAGTTGGCTTAAAGCTCAACATTCAGAAAACGAAGATCATGGCATCTGGTCCCATCACTTCATGGCAAATAGATGGGGAAACAGTGGAAACAGTGTCAGACTTTATTTTTCTGGGCTCCAAAATCACTGCAGATGGTGATTGCAGCCATGAAATTAAAAGACACTTACTTCTTGGAAGGAAAGTTATGACCAACCTAGCTAGCATATTCAAAAGCAGAGACATTTCTTTGCCAACAAAGGTCCATCTAGTCAAGGCTATGGTTTTTCTAGTAGTTATGTATGGATGTGAGAGTTGGACTGTGAAGAAAGCTGAACGCCGAATAATTGATACTTTTGAACTGTGGTGTTGGAGAACACTCTTGAGAGTCCCTTGGACTGCAAGGAGATCCAACCAGTCCATCCTAAAGGAGACCAGTCCTGGGTGTTCATTGGAAGGACTGATGCTAAAGCTGAAACTCCAGTACTTTGGCCACCTCATGTGAAGAGCTGACTCATTGGAAAAGACCTTGATGCTGGGAGGGATTGGGGGCAGGAGGAGAAGGGGATGACAGAAGATGAGATGGCTGGATAGCATCACCAACTTGATGCACATGAGTTTGGGTGAACTCCAGGAGTTGGTGATGGAAAGGGAGGCCTGGCATGCTGCAGTTCATGGGGTCACAAAGAGTTGGACATGACTGAGTGACTGAACTGAACTGAACTGATGACATATGATGTGGAGTATCTTTTCCTATATTTATTTGCTATTCATATATCTTCTCTGGTGAAGTTATCTATTATCAGCTTTGGCCCATTTTTTAATCAGGCTGGGTTTTTTCCCTACTGTTGAGTTTTAAAGCTCCTTGTATGTTTTGGATGATAGTTCTTTATATGATATGTCTATTGCAAGTATTTTCTCCCAGTCTGTGGTTTGTCTTCTAATTCTCTTGATATTTGCTCATTTTTAACCCAATATTGATATTCAGTATCACAATTCAATGAATGATCTTAAACTTCAGGTTTGTCACTTCCCCAGTTCCTGACTCATGGTAGGGGCTCAAAAAATTACTAAATGGAATGCAAATATAGGTTGTAAATTGTACCAGTCCAAGAACAGACCTGAACCGCTACTTTTTCAAGAGAAAGTTCATAGATGAGGCTTGGTAAACTCAATAAAAATTTGAAAAGGCAAATAATTTATAATAACATAGGTAGATAGGTAGATAGAATAGACTAATAAACACCAAACTTGTGCTCAGTAACTCACTAATTAATGGTATGCTTGATTCTTGGGGAATCTACCTATTTAAGATTTGCTTACTCTCTTATTTTTAAGGGATGACGGGATAGCCTGAAAAATCAGCTGTCACAAGGGGACCGATGACCTGTAGGAACTCAGAATAACAGAGTGGTAAAGATTCTGAAATCCTACTTTGAAAGATTAAACATACCTTCTTTTCTCTGTCTCCAAAATATGAAATTTATTTTGTAAAAAAAATACAGGAAATAAAACTTAATTCATATTTTAATCATGCAACTTACCTCATCAACAAGACTTGATTCAAAATACTGATAGGCAATACTGAGAGCAAGCTTCAGCCATATTTTATATTCCAGGGATGGCCAGAAGAAATCAAAGCCTTCATATAAATCCTCCAGGGAGATAAAGCAGACCTGAAATGACAAGGCATCAAACAGACTGCTTGACTTGAAAACAAATTATTAAATCATCAGAAAAACAAATGCCTGTAGAACTTCCCTGGTGGTACAGTGGATGAGAATCCACCTGTCAATGCAGGGGACACGGGTTCAATCCCTGGTCCAGGAAGATTCCATGTACCTCAGAGCAACTAAGCCCATGAACCACAACTACTGAGAGTGCACGCTGCAACCACTGAAGCTCTTGTGCCTAGAGCCTGTGCTCCACAGTAAGAGAAGCCACAGCAATGAGCAGCCTATGCATCACAAATAAAAGTAGCTCCCACCCCCCACAATTAGAGAAAGCCCTCAGCAGCAATGAAGACCTAACACAGACGAAAATTTTTAAAAAGTCTGTAGGTTTCATCTTCACCTAACCTCCTAGAAAAACTATCTCTAGTATATTAATTATGATACTCTGCTATTTAAGTATAAGATGATAAAATGTACAGTCCAGTTAAAGCTATAGACAATACTAGTCCAGAAAATTTTATATTAATCAATAGCTAGGATAATTATGAACTTCCATATGTTCAAGATGGTTTTAGAAAAGGCAGAGGAACCAAAGATCAAATTGCCAACATCTGCTGGATCATTGAAAAAGCAAGAGAGTTCCAGAAGAACATCTATTTCTGCTTTATTGACTATGCCAAAGCCCTCGACTGTGTGGATCACAATAAACTATGGAAAATTCTTCAAGAGATGGGAATACCAAACCACCTGACCTGCCTCTTGAGTAACCTGTATACAGGTCAGGAAGCAACAGTTAGAACTGGACATGGAACAACAGACTGGTTCCAAACAGGAAAAGGAGTACATCAAGGCTGTATATTGTCACCCTGCTTATTTAACTTATATGCAGAGTACATCATGAGAAACACTGGGCTGGAGGAAGCAGAAGCTGGAATCAAGATTGCCAGGAGAAATATCAATAACCTCAGATATGCAGATGACACCACCCTTATGGCAAGTGAAGAGGAACTAAAAAGCCTCTTGATGAAAGTGAAGGAGGAGAATGAAAAACTTGGCTTAAAGCTCAACATTCAGAAAACTAAGATCATGGCATCCGGTCCCATCACTTCATCACAAATAGATGGGGAAACAGTACAAACAGTGTCAGACTATTTTTCTGGGCTCCAAAATCACTGCAGATGGTGGTTGCAGCCATGAAATTAAAAGACACTTGCTCCTTGGAAGGAAAGTTATGACCAACCTAGATAGCATATTAAAAAGCAGAGACATTACTTTGCCAACAAAGGTCCGTCTAGTCAAGGCTATGGTTTTTCCAGTAGTCATGTATGGATGTGAGAGTTGGACTATAAAGAAAGTTGGGCACCGAAGAATTGATGCTTTTGAACTGTGGTATTGGAAAAGACTCTTGAGAGTCCCTTGGACTGCAAGGAGATCCAACCAGTCCATCCTAAAGGAGATCAGTCCTGGGTGTTCATTGGAGGGACTAATGTTGAAGCTGAAACTCCAATACTTTGGCCACCTGATGCAGAGAGCTGGCTCATTTCAAAAGACCCTGATGCTGGGAAAGATTGAAGGTGGGAGAAGAAGGGGGCGACAAAGGATGAGATTGTTGGATGGTATCACCGACACAATGGACATGGGTTTGGGTGGACTCTGGGAGTTGGTGATGGACAGGGAGGCCTGGCATGCTGCAGTTCATGGGGTCGCAAAGAGTCGGACACGACTGAGAGACTGAAATGAAATGAACTGAACTGAACTGAGGATAATCATGAGCCCAAGATTATGGAACTAAGCCACATAAACTTATTTATTTTTATTGCCACAATGGGTAACGTGGGCTCATTCATAGTATTTGCGTTCAGAGCAAAGTGCCAATCCAAACAAAGAAGACGACTCTCAGAATTCAAGCTATGTGAACTTCAGCAAATTCAGTTCAGCCTTGTGAATACATTCATGCTTTCTCTTCTCTTCCAAAAGTGAAATGGTATGAAACTGATAAAGCAACATTCCTTTCTGTCTGTCACACTCCTAAGACTCTGCTCCTTGCTCCATTGCATCTAACAGTCCCCAAAGCTTGAGATTTCTTTGTAAGTAGGAACTTTCACTAATTTCTATTTGAATTGCCCACAGCTAGCCCACTATCAGATCACTTCTTTGTTAAATAAAATTCTTACTTAGCAAGTGAAAAATGGAAGAAAGAGATGTGAAACACAAGTATTCTTTAAAAACACTGCTCCCATAATGGTAGCCATTTATGGAGCACCTAAACATGCCAGGCATCTTATCTATGTGTTTTCCTTATCTTTATAACATCAGAAGTTAGATATCTTCTCTTCTAATTAAAAATAGTGACAAAGACTCTTTGGTTAAAATATCTGCCTCCAGTTCAAGAGGGAGGGGACATAGGTATACCTATGGCTGATTCATGTTGATGTTTGGCAGAAACCAACACAATACTGTAAAGCAATTATCCTTCAATTAAAAATAAATAAACTTAACTGTTTAAAAAAAAAATCTCCCTCCAGACACCATAGTGGATGTGAGACATCAAATTGGCCTTTCTCAGCTATACTGCTTCACAATAGCTGGTTGGGTTGACTAAGACAATAGAACCCCACCCCCACCCCCCAAAAAAAGTGCTGCTACTCCTTACTAACTTGAGGAAGAATTAACACCCACAATACAGACACATCCAGGTGCTTACCTGCAAAATAGTTTCACAGATGGCAGTATATTCAATTTCACGCTTAAGTAGACAGCTCAATTCTCCAATTATGTCTCCACTGGTACAGTACTCTGTAAACCTAGTTGTGGACTCTCTGTCAGGCCTTAGGCTCCTGTCTATTCCAAAAGTAGGAGGTGAACTCTCCAACTGCAATGGGGAAATAATTGAGCAAAGGGAAATACAAAATTAAGAGCCCTTGACCAAACCTTAGGAGCTCCCAGTGTTTCTTGCAATTATTACAATAGAAGGAAAAGATTCTTTATGAATCCTTTCAGATGGGAAGGAGGAATTGGGCTTTCAAAAATCATTTCTTTCACATTTCAACTCTCCAAGCTGAGACCGTTTCTAATCTTTAGCTTTACAGATGACCCCTATTTACCTGCCTTATATAAAAATTCCACCAAAAGTAGTCACTAAATGCAAGTACCCCCTGTAAGTCTATTAGATATTCTTAGCATAATGGGCTAGTGCCTCAGGTGGAAAAAATTTTTGATGGTATAGATGCATAAACCAGATTTCATGAATGAATATGCCCCCAAGCCAAGTCATAATTTCAGCAGAAATCTTGCCTCCCTTAAGATGCTTAAGAATAATTACCATGAGACGTTAGCAGAAAAAGGTTTTAGGATGAACACAGGATGGTTGAGTTACTTCAGGAAAAGAACTGGTAGGCATGGGTGGGGGTAAAAGAAAGTCATCAGATTTCAGGAGGAAGATGCAAGAATTAACCAGAAGGATTACAGAACTTTCCAGAAAGTTTAGTTGTAAGTGCCAAAGAGGAAGGCTACTGCCCAATACACAAGAAATGGAAAAAAGTCACTGAAGGAATTGCTGTGAAAGTTGTACCCTCTCCTAGTGAGTTCCACCATTCAAACTTGTAGAGGCACTCATGCTTCCAAAGAACTCTGACATTTTTTAATTTAACTTTTAATGAAGTCCAAAAGCCTTTTGAGTACAAGTCCCCTACACACAAACAAATTCCATTCTGAAAGTGTGTTCTTAAGTCCAATATGTTTGTAAGTCCAACAAAGTTAACCTAGGTGCCCAACTAATACAATTGGTTATACAGTACTATACTGTAATAGGTTTATAATACTTTTCACACAAATAAAGCATGAAAACAAACACAAATAATAAAGAAAACATTTTTAAGCTTACAGTACAGTATATTGAAAAGTACAGCAGTACAGCTGGCATACAGGGACATACTCGTATTTTTGAAAGTTTGCAACTTGAAGGTCTGTATGCAGGGGACTTAACAGTAAAGAAGAATGGTTCTGCTTTTTACAAACCAAGGAAAGATAATTACATTTGTGGCAAGCAGAATTTTAAAGAAGGCCTTCCAAGGTTCCTATCTTTTTGTTATTCAATCAAACATTGATCTATGAACTGCTGTGAAGGGATTTTGCAGATAGAATTAAGGTTACTAATCAGCTAAACTTAAAGAGATGATTCTGGATTATCCTGCGGGCTCCAATGTAATCACATGAGCCCTCAAAGTAGAAAAGGAAGTAGTCATCAAGACTGAAGAGGGACAAATGAGTTGATTTCTCTGTCCGTCAGTTTTCTCATGAGGTTGATAGAAGGACAAAATGTCTTAACATATTGCCATTCTCGATCATCTTTTTAAATGTTAGAACTAGCCTCTTCAACTCTTGGTCACTGCTAACATATTACATATTTAACTTAGGTATTTTTTCCATTGTTCCATCTCCTTCTATGCTTCTACAAGAAATTAACTTCTAAGAAGACAGGGCTTTTTTATGTTTTCTCAGTTCTATGCCTAGAATGAACGTGCCTACTGCATAATAGTAATGAAGTAAATATTTGTTGAATGAATGAGTAAATGAATGAATGAAAAGTGCCAGACACTTAATAAGTGCTATACCAGTTGAGCTATTTCAAATCCTGAAAGATGATGCTGTGAAAGTGCTGCACTCAATATGCCAGCAAATTTGGAAAACTTAGCAGTGGCCACAGGACTGGAAAAGGTCAGTTTTCATTCCAATCCCAAAGAAAGGCAATACCAAAGAATGCTCAAACGACCACACAATTGCACTCATCTCACATGCTAGTAAAGTAATGCTCAAAATTCTCCAAGCCAGGCTTCAGCAATACGTGAACCGTGAACTTCCTGATGTTCAAGATGGTTTTAGAAAAGGCAGAGGACCAGAGATCAAATTGCCAACATCCACTGGATCATGGAAAAAGCAAGAGAGTTCCAGAAGAACATCTATTTCTTCTTTATTGACTATGCCAAAGCCTTTGACTGTGTGGGTTACAATAAACTGTGGAAAATTCTGAAAGAGATGGGAATACCAGACCACCTGACCTGCCTCTTGAGAAATCTGTATGCAGGTCAGGAAGCAACAGTTAGAACTGGACATGGAACAACAGACTGGTTCCAAATAGGAAAATGAGTACGTCAAGGCTGTATATTGTCACCCTGCTTATTTAACTTATACGCAGAGTACATCATGAGAAATACTGGACTGGAAGAAGCACAAGCTGGAATCAAGATTGCTGGGAGAAATATCAATAACCTCAGATATGCAGATGACACCACCCTTATGGCAGAAAGTGAAGAGGAACTAAAAAGCCTCTTGATGAAGGTGAAAGTGGAGAGTGAAAAAGTTGGCCTAAAGCTCAACATTCAGAAAACGAAGACCATGGCATCTGGTCCCATCACTTCATGGGAAATAGATGGCGAAACAGTGGAAATAGTGTCAGACTTTATTTTTCTGGGCTCCAAAATCACTGCAGATGGTCACTGCAGCCATGAAATTAAAAGACCATGAAATTAAAGCCATGAAATTAAAATTTTTGCTTCCAATTACTCCTTGGAAGGAAAGTTATGACCAACCTAGATAGCATATTCAAAAGCAGAGACATTAGTTTGCCAACAAAGGTCCATCTAGTCAAGGCTATGGTTTTTCCAGTGGTCATGTATGGATGTGAGAGTTGGACTGTGAAGAAGGCTGAGCGCCAAAGAATTGATGCTTTTGAACTGTGGTGTTGGAGAAGACCCTTGAGAGTCCCTTGGACTGCAAGGAGATCCAACCAGTCCATTCTGAAGGAGATCAGCCCTGGGATTTCTTTGGAAGGAATGATGCTAAAGCTGAAACTCCAGTACTTTGGCCACCTGATGCAAAGAGCTGACTTATTGGAAAAGACTCTGATGCTGGGAGGGATTAGGGACAGGAGGAGAAGGGGACGACAGAGGATGAGATGGCTGGATGACATCACTGACTTGACGGACGTGAGTTTGAGTGAACTCCGGGAATTGGTGATGGACAGAGAGGCCTGGCGTGCTGCGATTCATGGGGTCGCCAAGAGTCGGACACGACTGAGCGGCTGAACTGAACTGATACATGTGTTAGTATTTATAATTATAGTTTATTTCCATGATTAACTTTGGTTTTTTTAAGGTCTGAAACACTCGTTCTAAAAATATAAAGCCAAATATATTATTTGCACTAATAATAAGTGTTTGTCACTTGTAACTGTCATATAGGATCTATTAATTATGTTGTCATAGCTGGGGCTCACCCATGGATCCAGCTAATGGTATTCAGTTTCTAAAGGATTCTTGTCCCTATCACTCTTACTGATTACAAAGACCTCCTATTAGTTAAAAATGGTATGTTCTTCATCCCTATTTGACCTCTGGGAGAAAGTGACATTGCGGTCTATTTCCTCAACCTTGACTCTCATTTCCTTTAGATGAGTAACCCAACCACTCCAAGTACTGGGTTCCTTATATGACCATCACAGAAAAGACTGTCCCTGCCAGGATTGTTGTGAAGAATAAGTAATAATTATGAAAGCATTTTGTAAGATGGGAAGCACCTTTCAGATGGTGGGTGTTATAATTATCTCTCAGCTGTTGTGTTAGCTCCAAACAGAAATGGTTTCATTTGAAAAGAAATTATGTTAAAAATTTGAAATTTTCTTGGTTCCTAAATTTCTCCTTATGTGATAATTAAAAATTTCAAGACACATTTTTAGTAAAGAATAAATAGTTCCTTACGATTGCCATTCCTGAAATAATCAAGTAGATTCCTTGTGGCATTTCACCTTCTTTACAAATGACATCTCCATAGTCAAAATAGGCAAGTTTAGCTCTTTCCTGAAAGAAAAGAAACAGGAAAGGAAAGAAAAAGAATCAACACAAATCTTCATAATCTATTTCTCTAAAGAGAAATGAGATTTTAAAGCTAAAATGTAGCATAAAAACAAACTATATTCTTTGGTTTGTTAATGAGTTATAATGTTTTGACAAACCTCATTAATTTTTAGGGAAAAAAGGGACAAGTATGCAAACTGCAGACTTTGTGCTTAGGACCTAGCAGAGTGACTGGCAGAAACACCCAATAAATGCTAGGTTGGATAAATGTTTACAATAAAGTATAATAATTATGGTCAAGGAGACAGGGGCGGAGCACTCTGGGAAACAAATTCAGAAAGGCCACAGAAACCCTGACTTGGGTGTCTAGGGAAGGAACAGCTAAACTGAGACCTGAAGGAAGAGTAACAAGACAGCCAGGATACCATGAACTGAAGACCATTCAGGGCAGAGGTTTCAGTTTATGCAAAGACCCATTAGCAAATAGAATAACTGCATTGTGGGGTAACACAGAAGATTCAATACATCTCAGGCAGGGAGGGATGGAGACCAGGGTGGAGCTATCCATTAGGCATCAATAGGCACAGTGTCCAGAGTTCACAGTACTTTTAGGGATTCACAGCAATGCTTTAGTTTCTTTTAAAATCAGAAGAAAATAAGACAACTTTTAGGTAGAGTAAAATGTCTTAATACTAAAGTATCTAATGCTAATATAGTCATCTTTATAGTAACAAAATCACAAAGTATAATTTTTTGGTGTTTTTTAACGGAGGAAAAGGCAGAAGTGCCTGGAGTCCGGGTGGAGGCAGGACTGGAGAGGTGAGTCGGAGCCAGGTCTCCAAGGGGCTCGCATGCACAGTAAAAGCCCGCACACTGTGGAGCCCGGGCACCACAACCTCATAATCCGTGAGCCACAACTAGAGAGTCTACGCACTGCAAGGAAAGATCCCATATGAAGCGATGAGGATCTCATGTGCCACATAAGATCTGACACATCCAAATAAATTTTTAAGTTTGAGCTTTTCCCAAAACCAGGGGGTAGTCACTGAAGGGTTTCTAACAGGAGACTTACAGTGACACGTTTGCATTTTACAAAGATGTGGAGGAAACATATTTTTAAATCATTCATAGTAGTTGTCACTTAGTGTAGGGTGGGGAGTGAAAGGATATCACTTTTTACTTCTGAATTATTTTACAGTGTTGAAATAAACGTGGATGACTTCACAATATTTTTTTTAAAAGCTGGCCTAAAGCCAATTATCCAGTTTATGTATTATTCAGATCTTTTTTATTTTCAATTGTTGTCTTTAGGCTTATCCTCATATACTATTACATTTTTAATTAACCACAACAGTTGAAGGATGAAAGGAGGAAGGAGTAGTGAAAATTAACCGTTGCTGCTGTGATAGAGACCAAGATTAAAATTACCATCTATAATAAGGGGATGTTTCTTTTGTTTGCTATATGGATCTTTCCATGCATTCCCTGGGCTAACCCTAACGAGAATGATGTTCATGTGCTCCCAATTCATCACATTTTTTTTTACCCCAGTGAAATCTGACCTAAGTGGCTACCAATAACCAACATATTAAGGAAAAGGGCCACTTAATGAGTGAACCATTTTAGAGCTGGAGAGCCGCAACTAGCAAGCCCATGTGCAGCAACTACTGAAGCCCGTGTGCTCTCCAGCCTGTGCTCCGCAACAAGAGAAGCCACCGCAATGAGAAGCCCCAGCACTGCAATGAAGAGTAGCCCCTGCTCTCCGGACCTAGAGAAAATCCACACAGCAGTGAAGACCCAGCACCACTAAAAATAAATAAACATTTTTTAAAAAAGAGTGAGTCATGTCTGAAAGGGGGTGGAGAGAGTCTGACAGCTTTGCTTAGGCATGGCAGGTGAAGGAGTGGAGGAAGCTTGTGCCCTGGTTATAGATTCATCTCAGGTGTATGGAAATCATTAATTTATGGAGTTCCTACCCATTGTTTTTCCTATTCCTCCCCCATTCACTGAAGGATGGTCAGTTAATTATACTTGTGAGAGCATTACCTATAAAGAACCAAATTCGAATTTAAACTTGGATATTTAAAAAAACTGAAGAGGATGCAGATTGTAATCAACACCCCTTAGATACCTTCTTCCCAGTCCAAGACCATCCCTCACCTCCCACCCTCTATTCCCCAGACTACCTTCAGTGGCCCCTGCCCATTAGGTTTCCCACTTCTCACAGTCACACTTGTACTCCCCAAAGCTGGACGTTTGATTCAAGCTAAGCTAGTTGGATTTGTCTCTCAAGAATTTGAACTAAAGGACAAAGAGCCTGGGAGTGAGAACTGGGTCATCATAGCCATGTGCTAAAGGAAGAGTCCACAAATTCCTACCACTGACATTCCAGAGCTGGCCTGATTCCCACCCTGTTCAGGGTTAGTCTGTCAACTGTTTCTTGGTGTCTGTTGTTCAGTGGCTAAGTCATGTCTCACTCTTTGCAACCCCATGGACTGCAGCATGCCAGGCTTTCCTGTCCTTCACTATCATCCAGGGTTTGCTCAGATTCATGTCCGTTGAGTGGGTGATGCTATCTATCCATTCCCTGCTGCCCTTTTCTTCTCATATACCACTGCAATATATTGTTAGTAAGAGCCCCTCTTGCTTAAACTAGTTGAGATAGGACTTTGTTACTTTCAACCATAAAAGTCTTAATTTAATTAAATTTGAAATTAATTTCAAAAGTAAAATTCAAAAATTTCTGGCATGAAGTAAACACTAGTATGGCCTAAATGAAATCAGATCTTCAAAGCTCAGTAAAACCCTCTTATGACTGCTCTCTTCATAGAAAACAAGGAAAATGTTCCCTCATTATAGTTAAACAGATGACATATATCTCCATGTCTAGATCACAAGGTAGAGTACAACCAAATTTACAGTAAAACAAGTACCACTCTTTGTCACAGAGTTTTCCTGATTCCAACAAGTTGATGAAAGTTATTATTCATATAATTCATATAACTATGATATAATTCATATAATTATCAGGGCTTCTCTGATAGCTCAGTTGGTAAAGAATCCACCTGCAATGCAGCAGACCCCAGTTCGATTCCTGTATCGGGAAAATCTGCTGGAGAAAGGATAGGCTACCCACTCCAGTATTCTTGGGCTTCCCTTGTGGCTCAGCTGGTAAAGAATCCACCTGCAATGTGGGAGACCTGGGTTCGATCCCTGGGTTGGAAGATCCCCTGGAAAAGGCATGGACTCTATAGTCCATGGGGTCGCAGAGTCAGACATGACTGAGTGACTTTCACTCATATAATAGCCATTTAAAACTAAAACCACAAACTGGTAGTCCATGAGTCATATCCAGTCCACAGATGTATTTTGTTTGGCTTGCAAAGTATCTTTAAAATTCTGAATTGGTTGCCAAGTTTTAAAATTCACATAAAAATACAGATGTATGGATTCTCCTTTAAAAATTTGACTTTTACATTATTAAATCTAATAGTCAATTTTCAGACTTCATCTTATGTGATCTCTCAGCCTCATATGACATAGTTGATCACTTTCTCCTTCTTGAAATACTTTCTTCACTTAGCTATGGGACACCATTCTTTTTTTTTTTCTCCTATTTGATGGATAACTCCTCAATTCTTCTTTTCCAGCTTTACTGAGACAGAACTACTCAGCAGTAAAGAGTCCACCTGCAATGCCAGAGACACAGGTTCAATCCCTGGGTCAGGAAGGTCCCCTGAAAGAGGAAATGGCAACCCTCTCCAGTATTCTTGCCAGGGAAAATACAGTGGAGAGAGGAACCTGGCGGGCTACAGTCCATAGGGCTGAGAAGAGTCAGACACAACTGAGTGACTGAGTACACACACACACACACACACACACACAATATAAGTGTAAGGTATACAGCATGATGACTTGACATGCACATATTGCAAAATGACTATCACAATAAGTTTAGTTAACATATATCACTTCATATAGTTATAAAAAATTTTTTCCATGTGACAAGAACTTTTAGATTCTACACTCCTAGAGCTTTCAAATATACTGTACATATATGACTATATAACTATAGTCATCATGTTGTATACCTAGTAATTTTCTATCTTGTAACTTGGAAGTTTGTACCCTTTAACCCACCTGTCTAATTTACCCAGCTTCCACTCCCCTCCTCTGGCAACCATCAATCTGATACATAGCTCACAACTCAACCCTTGGATGTTCATAACAATTCCTTGAGTTATCAAGTTTCAAGGCCTTAAATATTATCTCTATGCTGACAACTCCAAAATGGCTTTCTCCAATTTGTCCTCCCACCTACATTCTAGCCATGTATCTAACTGCCTACTCAACAGCTCCACTTGGATGTCTAATAGCCTTCTCAAATTTAACCTATTCAGAATCCAACTCTTGCCCAGCTCCTGCCCTATATAAATCTTCTCTTCTCCATCTAAATAAAGGGCTAATCCATTTTCAGATTATTTTCTATTTCAGCCTAAAATTCTAGAAGTTATTCTTTCTCTCTCTAGCACTCACTCCATCAACATTTATATGCTGTCTCTTCAAAGCCTATTGAGTCTGAACTCTTCTCATCACTTTCACTCATCCAAGTCACTATCATCTCTTGCCTACATTATCATAATCACATCCTACCTGGATGCCCTGGCTTGCCCTTGACCCCCTACAGCCTATCCTTAACACATCAGCAGATGATCATTTTTAAGTGTAAGTTAGATCATGTCACTTCTCTCTTCAAAACCTTTCAACATGTTTCCACTTAATTCTCAGTAAAAGCCAACGTCCTAAGAATGACCTACAAAGTTCTACAAACTCAAGCTTGCCACAAATGCTTAGTCTTCATCTCCTCCCTCCAGCACTGGTCCTTCCACAGGGGCCTTTGTGATGTTCCTTGAACAGAGCAGTCAGGGCTTCCCTGGTGGCTCCATCAGTAAAGAGTCTGCCTGCAGTGCAGGAGACCAGGGTTTGATCCCTGGTTCAGGAAGATCTCCTGGAGAAGGAAATGGCAAACCACTCCAGTATTCTTGCCTAGAAAGTCCCATGGACAAAGGAGCCTGGCGGGCTACAGTCCATGGAGTCACAAAGAGTTGGACACGACTCAGCGACTTCAGCGACTTGAACACAGCAAGCATATCCACCTCAGGGCACTGCATCTACCTTCTCCCAGGTATCAAAATGGTGTATTCGCTCACTTATTTCAGATCTCTGTCCAGAGGAAAGGTACTAGAGCAGTCTTCTCTAACCATCCGTATAAAAGAGCTGCCTACCTATATTCTCCTTTTTCACCTTTTCTCCATGTAGCATTTGTCACCACCTGACAGACTATATATTTATGCATGGGTATGTTTATTGTCCGTCTCCATCCATATAACATAAAGTCAGTGAAAGCAGGAATTTATTTACTTTGTTCACCACCATATCCCCAAACCTAGAACATTCTCTGGCTCAAAGAGGCTATTCAATAGCTAGCTATTGAAAGAGTACACATTCCTGTAGGAATACTCAGCTGACTTCAGACAAAGCATGAACTCTGGAATATACTACAGTCCTGTTCCCTATTTATATTACACCCAGATGGTTTTACTTTTATATTATCTGCCTGGCCTGCAAAGTAACTTAAATATGAGACCCTTGATCTAAAAAAGTCTTTTACAGAGTGTGCATCTGGAAGTCTGGGGCTCTTCATCAGAAAATAAGATGGGACTGGGACTGGTAATAATTGGGTAATGTATTAAAAGAACGTATCATCCTAAGCAGATAAGCAATTATTAAAAAAAAAATCTTTGTGCTTTAGGCTCAAAATGAAATCCACTCTTCTTGGTTTTGCTGGGCCTCCATTTTGACTTATCCTTTACTGCCCATTACAGGAGTCTTACCTTGGATACGTTTTTTTTTTTTTCTTTTAATTATTACTCTTATATTAGGGAATGAAAAATAATTATCATTGAACATGAGCTAGAAATAAGACAGAATCTTTACCTTGAAGAATTCAATGAGAACATCTTTATTTTCTAGCCAAATGATATTATGAAGATATTTGTCAGGAGTAGGGAGCGGGATTGCCATTGGAAAGTTATTCAATGACTTTATTTTTTCAAGAAGTACCTAAAACAAACAATCAAAATAATGGTGATCAGATCCTGTAACAGAAAGGGGACATCAGGTAAAAATGAAGGAAATTTTAAATAAAATACTGTTTTGCACAGCATTTCTTCTTTAAATTGTCCTCTAATTTTTTTTTTTTTTGGGGGGGGGGGGGATTCTTTTTCTCCACTTACTATTTTCACTAGTATATTAACTCATATTGAATTTATCCTTTTTATAATCCAATTAATAGCTATATTCTACCCTGTCTTAGTCTCAAACTTAACTGTTGATTACTATATGATTTAATGCCACATTCTCTCAAATTCTTTTTTCATGTGAGTGAGTTGCTTCTCTACATTCTTCTAGTTTTGGAGGATAAGGTTCTAGTTTTGTGGCCTTTCAGAAGTCTTCTCTGACTTCCCCAAGTAAGAGGTAATCGCTTACTTGACTTATTCCCAGTGTATCTCTTACAAATCTCCCTTACGGAACTCATTACATTGTAGTATTATTATGTTTACTTATCTGTGATATGTAACTTTTGTTGATTGCCTAGATAAATGACTAAATGAAAAAAAGAGGAAGAGTGTCCATGGACTTTGGAATCAATGTTGTACTCATTAAGTATCCAAGTCTCCTCAAGAGTCATGGGACATAGTAAGTATTCAACATATATTTACTCAGCCAAACTGGTTAGACTTATCTAGCTCCTTACAACCTGGGATTGATAATTATACGTCTTCAGCCAACAATTAGGCAATTAATTAATAGGCATTCAACAAATAACTGTTGAATGATTGATTTGTCCATTACCTTTCTAAATAAACCTATAGGAAAAAATAAGTCTCTCTCTTCATAAAGGCTATTGTTTATTTAACTAATGGGTATCAATCATTCAATTGAACGTTATACAATCTTAAAAGTAATAAAGGGAAAATAGAAAAAAACACAACATGAACAGAGGTGGAACTTGAAGAAAACTAAAAAGTGGCCCTTCTCGTCCCTCTGACAGACACTAAGGAAAAATCATATTCCCATTTAGTCCTGTGCCATGACCTTATAGAGACTAATGAGGCAGAGTTAAAACAGGAAAAGCTGGCCTGTCCCTTGCCCACTTCCCTGCCAGGGCCATGGAGAGAGGACTATGTTCAGAGAATGTCCTGAAGCACAGCCCAGGTGACATGTGGCTGAAAAGTGCCAGGGACAAGAATAAGCATGTGACACCCAGGAACAGCTTATCATTGGAAACACAGGCAGAATGTGGGACCAGAACTTTTATTTTTCTTCTTTATGCTATGAAGTAGATAAGACCCTCCTTGTACAGGAGAGAAAAAAGCATTACTGTTTGCACAATTCGCAGTCTAGACAGTGGATGTGATAGCCTGGTAGAATTAAATATTAAACATTTTTTCCTCTTATGGTCTTAATTTTTTGCAAATTTGTAATTTTTCCAAGTCCATTTATCAGCCAACCACTTAGGGTGTCTCCCCTGTTCCTCTCAAACTCTTCCCTCCCTGATGTCCGCGTACACACACACACACACACACACACGTGGGTCCCCTCCCACCTATGTTAACATTATGTAATTACCACTTTCCTTGCTACAGTTACTGGGACTGGACTGTAGATATTTCACCAGTGGATAGAGAAGCAGAAAAATCTAATGAGTTTGTAAGAGAGAGCCAAAAGAAGATGCCACAGAGGGCAACCCTAATAGGAAATGGAGAAGCTGAACGCTTTCTAGGTCACTGCTCAAGTCCCTTTCTGAGGCCTGGCTGTGTGGTCTGGTTACCATGAGGTCTGTAAGATACTCTGTGTCCTCATGATAAATGCTCCATTTCTTTGTGAAACCTAGCTCAGGTTGGTTCTGAAAAACTAAGTGGTTTAGACATAGAGGGAAAGAGGTAGCAATGGCACTAGTTGCCACTGGCATTAACAAAGACTTAAACAACTACAGAGTTAACAACTGTCCTGACTCACCCTTTTCCCAATCTCCCTAGGAATCAAGTAGTATGGGAAACTGCTTACTTACCTTATTCATCTCAACACTCTCATATTTATCAATAATGCCTCTTGACGAAAGGAAGGTGAGGCTTTTCAGAGCTTTAGCAATCACATTCCGGATTGCCTGCTTGGTCTTCAAAGCAATGACAACATCACGACCCTCATGCTCTATGAGTCCTGAAGCAAATAAAAGTATCAGTAAGCAAGAAATTCAATAACCACAATAGTAACAAATATTTGCATAAGTTTATAATTTCCAAAGTATTTACTCAATATCTTTTCATTCCTGTTTTGTATAGAACTTGTGAGGCCAGTAGGACTACAGTTATTTTCATCTCCATTTTATAGATGAGAAAATTGAAAAAAGCCTTCCTTCACCAGTTAAGAGAACTTCACTCCATCTTTTTCTCAAGGTATCTCCTACATATCTTCATTACAGAACTCATTACGTGGTAGTATTATCATTCTTCCTTATTTGTCTCATCCTTCGTATTGTGTAATTCTTATTGGTTGGATGAATAAATGACTGAAAGTGTCCCTGGACTTGCACTGGTGGGTCTTTCTGAAATCAAACTGCATATTTTTTCCTCTTCAATGAGCATGAGAAGTCATGAGATGAACCGGGAGTCAAGGCTTAAAATCCATCTGTTTCATCCTTGTAATACTAATCTTGAGCACAATGCCTGACATCTGGAAGGGACTCAGTCATTTCTGAACTGAAATAAGCTGAGCAGTGAAATGAAGGACAGCATGGTGGAGAGCACAGGAGATCTCACCTGGTGTGAGATCTAGCTCACCTCTTACCAGCCATAGGACCTCAGGGGAGTTAAATTTTCTAAGCCTCAGTTTCATTATCTATAAATGAAGATGATAATAATATTTGCTTCATGGAGTAGTTATAAAGATCAAGCGAAATAATGCATATAAATCCATTAACACAATTCCTGACATAATTAGCATTCAATAGTAGGTTGCAGTAACAATACAGAAACAGGCACTCTTTCACATGACTGAATCAAGAACACTGTGTAATATTCCATACTGACCTAAAACATAAGACAGCAGCTACTAGGCCCCTGACCTTTAAAAGCATGGAAATAAAAACCCGCCTAATATGTGAATGGAAACAATGGATCCTGGATTTTCTGAGACGGTGACAAAATATTCTGACCTACTGTCTCCAAATTTATAATTTCATTCATTAGACCATGCTTTTTCAGTCTTGTTAAGGTAAGTGTGATCCTCATAAATCCATATGGCATCTTACAATGCGGTTATAAAAACAAAGGGGCTTTGCTTTCTTTCTTTTACAGTAACATCCATTTGTTAAGGGCATACCAGGTGCCAGGCTCTCTACCAGGAACTATATTCTGGCAAACACTGAGAGCCTGGCCCACAGCCCCTTTATGAGGAAAGCAGATCTAAGAAGTTTTGTACAAAATCCTAGGGCTCCCCTGAATGTTTCAACCCAAGCAGAGTGGCAGTAGATGCTCAAAAAACTTCATCCCTCACAAACTCACTTTGTTTGAGTACCCCTGCAAACAAAGTAGGGCGAAACAAAAACAACACTCTCTGTCATAGGTAATCCTTTGTGTGTCTTTTTCTTACAACCTTAAGGAATACGATCTTGCCACCTTAACACACTTTCTGCACTTTCCATTCTTGCTTTTATGCTCCCATAGCAAATAACAGAACTCCTCTAACTTTCTGCAATTATCTCTTGATATGCTCACACCTCCCACCAGGATGTGAATTTTATGTACATCTGGCCTATTATATATGTTCAATAAATGCTTATTGAATGAATAAATGAATGAGTCTGTGATTGAATCAAAGCATGAATTTGTCTTCCTTTGGTTAAATTATGGGATGATAAGATGTGATTTCAGGAAATTAGATATCCCAACTACTTACCTAGTTCTTTGACAGCATCTCGTTTGTTGGTTTCCAAAATTTCATATAATTTCTGTGACAAATTAAGAAATGTATTAATTTCTAATTATACCAAGTACATTACTGGCTTTAAAATTTGAGGGAAAAAAAGGATGGTAGAAAAATCTCACTTAATTATCATTTGGGGGAGATATTTAATTCTTCTCTCTTTGTAAATTCACCTGCTTTTCCCAGGCTCACTCTCATAGTGCAATGAATGCTGTGTAGTAGCTTACATAAGTACATAAGTATTGCATCTAATATTTCTCAGAAAAGACTAGTGTGCACTTCATTGTGTGCCAAAGAGAATCCTCAGAGATAGCACCCCACTAGAGGATGTCAAACAGAGCAGCCAATTGGAGAGCCAATCTACTGGGAGTGCAAAAACAAGTGGAATAATGAAAAATATGGTGTCAGGTAGGTCATGTTTCCTACAGATAACTCCTGACATAACTGAAGAAATAGCTCCACTCTGGGCTAAACAATCTCTGTTCTATCATACAATTGTTACTTGTTAACTTCCCACCATGGCCAAGGCATGCTCTTGAGCTTTGAGTCTTCTTGAAGTTTGATAATCAGAGCTGAAATTTAAAGAACAGAAACTGTTCTCTGCAGCACCTCGTATCACATAATAAACAACTGAATCCCTTTCACTTAACATAATTTATCTTTTGAGTCAAATACATGCAGAAATGGTCTTAAATTAAATCAATACACCTAAGGGATGTTTTTCCCAAATGACCAGTACTTGTCTCTCACCTGATCTATTGACTTTCGGCTAGAAATCTGTCTTATTAAAAACTTGGTATCCTCTAGACTTTTGACATAGCCTTTTGTAATACTATATGTCAAGCTGAGGCGCTTTTTGATCTGCACATCTACAATATTTATCAGCAGTGGTATTATTATCTGGAACAATGGAGAGAAAAAAAAACAAACGAAAATTTGATGAGGAAAGGCACCCTCTCAGGCAGATGTTCTCAACATGCCATTTCTAACAAGCTTGTTAGAATACAAATACTGAAACATCCACTGCTGAAACACAAATTCTCAGGCCCCACTCCAGACCTGCTGAATCAGAAATGCTGGGGACAGGCCCCCAGATCAATGCTTTAACAAGTCTCCCAGGTGTTTCTATGTACACTCAAGTTTGAGAGCCCCTCTCTAAAGAAAAGAAAGCTCAATGAATAACTGGTTCTGTAGCTTTAAGGCGAAGTGCTTACCACTCACTGCCTCTTCCCTTATTTTCCATACTCCCAGTTTTCAGAAGACAAGACAGGTCACCCCAATAACCTGGACAGTAGTTACCAACAGAATAAATCTCTCTACACCTCAGTTTCTTCACTTGCAAGATAAGGAATTTAGGGTAATCTGAGATTCTCCTTAACTCTAAATTTCTCAAATGACAAGCTGAAGCAGGAGAGTATAGTGACTAAAGGGAGTGGGATTTTTAAATAAGAACCTCCCTGAGTTCAAATACCAGCTCTCTGCTACTCACAGTGCTGTGACCTTGAACAAGTTACCTAGGGACTCCAAGGACTCAGCGTCCTCATCTGTTCAATGAGGATGATAACACCTAAGTACCAGGATTCCCGAGGAGCTGCCCCTCACAAGCAATGCAGTCAATCACAGAGGCACAACAGAGTACAGGCAGGGAGGTGAGGGGCCAAGTAATACAAGGGGAAGACGTGATCAGGAAAAGAACATCACAGCGAAGGAATCACACGAGCAGAGAAAGCAGAGCTTTTCTTAAACTGTTATTTTGGTTGTGAAACTGGGGAGAAGGGGACATATTGAAGAGGATTTTTTTAATATGAAGTTTTATTCCATGATGCACTGGCTGATCTAAAGTAAAGTTCTTCAATATTCTTCCAGGTTACAGATTTGCTTTTTTTGGAAGCCTCACTGTGCTAAGACTGGCTACCAGGACACCTAACTTGGTACAGCGGGGACACCTACTTCCCAGTATTGTAACAATTTAACTAGATACGTATGTAAAGTGGTCTGCACAGATCCTAGAACACAGTAAGTGCTCAGTTTAAAAAAAAAAAAAAAAAGCTACTCATGATTATATTTACTTAACTGCATTCCACTGGGATTTGTCAGAGCACGCTGAACAGAAATAGCAAATGGTTCACACTGTAAACAGGGTTGACTTCTGTACTAATACATCTTTAAATCTTTATTTCACTCAGAGAGACTTTTTGCAAAGTATCCCTTCTAAAATACTTATTTTACATTCATCTGCATAAGATCCCAGTGTAAAAACTGATTACTTATGAAAGCCTCTACCTTCTATATTAAGACTTAACCTCACCCTACATATCCTAGAATACTTTGTATTATAATGAGATTATACCCTATGTGGGCACTTTGTTCTAAACTCAGCTCATAAGGAAAAAATAATAAATAATCAAAATTACCCCTGAAGCAGGTTTTATGTATATAACTATTAAAGTCATTCTTATGAATATTAAAGAATGGTAACATACTTCATTTCTATTCTATATTAAGTATATATATATAGTGCTGTTTTAGTCACGAAGTCATGTCCGACTCTTGCAACCCCATGGACTATAGCCCACCAGGCTCCTCTGTCCATGGGATTTTCCAGACAAGAATACTGGAGTGAGTTGAAATTTCCTTCTACAGGGGATCTTCCCAACTCAGGAATAGAACCCGAGTCTCCTGCACTGCAGGTGGTGTCCTGCATTGCAGGCAGATTCTTTACTGACTGAGCCACCAAGAAAGCCCTAAGTATATAACACTTAATATAGAATAAAGGAAGGAACAAAAAAAGGAAAGTCAGTAAGCACAGGTCTGGGAATTCAGACAATTCTACCTAAGACAACTATTAAATTTCTTGGCAAATAGGGACCAGGTGGAGGATTCTAATGTCTGCCTTTCACCGTCAGGGTTTAGAGCAATATTTTTTAATATTAAGTTTATATATCTTCAATACATACTAATAGATTTATTTAATGTAGTAAGAATTGTTGTTTATTCACTAAGTCACGTCTGACTCTTTGGCGATCCCATGAACTGTAGCTAGGCTGCTCTGTCCATGGGATTTCCTAGGCAAGAATACTGGAATAGGTTGCCATTTTCTTCTCCAAGGGATCTTCCTGACCCAGGGATGGGATCTGCATCTCCTGCTTTAGCGGGCACATTCTTTACCACTGAGCCACCATAGAAGCTCCCTAATAAGAATTAAGCGACTCAAAAACATGGAGTGGCAAGAGAACTCATCTGAAACTCCCAAGTTAAAAGCCTATATTAATATCATGCAACTCCATTGGAAAGAGAGAAAGGAAGTTTAAGAACTGAGAGTTAAAAATCTGAAGATCTACTTTCAGAATCAAAATGAGAGCCACGAAAAGAAGAAATGAAGACATGGTCATTGTTAAGTAGTCATGTATGGATGTGAGAGTTGGACTGCAAAGAATGCTGAACACCGAAGAATTGATGCTTTTGAACTGTGGTGTTGGAGAAGACTCTTGAGAGTCCCCTGGACTGCAAGGAGATCCAACCAGTCCATTCTGAAGGAGATCAGTCCTGGGTGTTCTTTGGAAGGAATGATGCTAAAGCTGAAACTCCAGTACTTTGGCCACCTCATGCGAAGAGTTGACTCATTGGAAAAGACCCTGATGCTGGGAGGGATTGGGGGCAGGAGGAGAAGGGGACAACAGAGGATGAGATGGCTGGATGGCATCACTGACTTGATGGATGTGAGTCTGAGTGAACTCCGGGAGTTGGTGCTGGACAGGGAGGCCTGGTGTGCTGCAATTCATGGGGTCACAAAGAGTCAGACACGACTGAGCGACTGAACTGAACTGAACTGAAGGCGATTGAAGGCCACAGTAAAACTGAACTTCATAGGCAGTAGGCTAAGGAAGTAGTGTGTACTGTAGAGTAAATATTTTATGTTTCTGCACAGTTATGGCTTTATGAGCAAATTTTACTAAAACCTGGAGAACTAGTTTCCAGGTTATCCTGCTTCAAGTGGAGCTATCATTTTCATTTATTCATTCAGTACATGATTTAGTAAGGACTTACACAGGTGGCATGAGTGGTAAAGAACCTGCCTGCCAGTGCAGGAGACGTAAGAGACACAGGTTTCATCCCTGTGTCGGGAAGATCTTCTGGAGCAGGAAATGGCAACCCACTCTAGTGTTCTTGCCTGAAGAATCCCATGGAGAGAGGAGCCTGGTGGGCTACAGTCCATGGGAACGCAAAGAATCGGACACAACTGAGCGACTAACACTTTCACTTTCATATACTAGGTGTCATTCTAGGTTACATCAGTAACCAAAACAAAGACCATTACCTCATGGAAAATACATGCAACATATAGTAAAAAGGTGGTAAATGCTATGCAGAAACAAATTAAGCAAATGAAGAGGGACCAGGGAGATGGGGTGGAAAGCTGGGAGTATGGAGGGCAGGTTGCCATTTTACGTAGTATGGTCAGGGAAGGCCTTCTCCATGAGAAGGTGAGAGTTGAGCAGTGACTTGAACGAGTGAGAGGGTGAACCAAGCAGATACCTGTGGGGAGAGGGTTCCAGGAGAAAAGACAGCTCCCTCCCTCATTTCTTCTAAAATAATGAGTTTTCTTAATTCAGTTGACAAATAGTATAGAAAAAAAATTTTTTTAATGTGAAGTTTTACCTTGAGAAGAGGAAGAAATCTAATTATTCTTAAATAACCTATTATTACTGTAAACTGAATAAGAATCAAGTTGTCTGGTCTCAGTCTCACAAAGTATATACAAAATATATCAACAATTCCAATAAGCACAATAAAAAATTCCAAAGTATTCCAGTGCTGATGAAAGTATTTCCTTTTCAAAATTATTATCTGTTTAGAAAACATATAGAACATACATCATTTCATAGCAGTATACAAAGGTGGGGAGAGGGACTCTTAAAAATTAACAGTTAAATGCTCAACTACAAATGCATTACATTCCAAAAGCTGGGTTTTAAGTCATTCATTTGAAATTCAAAAAAATCCTTATAAATGTCTGACATCAAAGGGTATAATTTGATTTAAAATATATATAATCTATTATGAATCTGGAACACGAAAGAAAAACAATGAAAAATAGTGAATTAATTCACTGAAACACTATTAATTATAATTAAAGTATGAAACAGTATGCTGATAAATCATCTTTGAAGCATTTATCCTAAAAAGTGGTCTTCATCTTACATCAAGATAAGAACCTAGCAACCTATTTTTCTTTTATTCGTTTATTTATTCTTTGTATTGTTACAAGGAGTATTTGAGGAAAACATCAAATGCCTAGATTTTCAATTCTCTTTTTTCTGATCTTCGAGATTCTCTCCACTTTTATGATACTTCTCTTATCTGATATTCAAGACTGTGACTATTATACTGATTTCACTCAGAAAACTCAAAAAGAGTACTAAAATTCCATAATCCTATCAACTATTACAGCAAAAGGCTTCTGGTAGGAATTATTCCAATAAAATGACAAAATAGATTCAAGCTATCTAAATTGTTCTTTTTATAGGATACATTTCTATTTTAAATGGTACCTTCAATGCTGATTCTAACAGATATAAAAATACAAAATAGTAGTTTACGAATATCAGTCCTGACACATTTAATTTTCTTGCCGTTGGCCACAGATGCATTATCATAGGATAAATGTACATTATTCCTATAATATGTTCTGCATTTTCAAATTCTTCTGAAAATACAATGTGATATATAAAAATCAGAAATTTATTATGCCTGAAAAAAAAGAGATCAAATTAAAATGTCAGGTCACTTTAAAAGTATAAAAATTAAAATCTGAAGTTTATTTAAGTAAATATTAACATTTATTTGAAGAAAGATATAAAATAATAGATAATTAAAATTTAAAACATACTTTCTATACATAAAAATCATAAGGGAAAAAGATAAAAATATGGCTCTTAGTAATCTATATCAAGGTTGGGGAGCTTTTTTTTTAAGTTAATATCTTATACTTATCATTCACATAAGTAGAAAAAACACTTTCATTACCTCTGTAAAAACATTAAGTACTGTAAATACATGTTCATTTGGGAGGGGTAGTATTTTGGGGTTCAGAGAAGGCAATGGCACCCCACTCCAGTACTTTTGCCTAGAAAATCCCATGGACAGAGGAGCCTGGTAGGCTGCAGTCTGTGGGGTTGCGAAGAGTCGGACACGAGAGCAACTTCACTTTCACTTTTTACTTTCATGCATTGGAGAAGGAAATGGCAACCCACTCCAGTGTTCTTGCCTGGAGAATCCCAGGGACAGGGTAGCCTGGTGGGCTGCCATCTATGGGGTCGCACAGAGTCGGACACGACTGAAGCGACTTAGCAGCAGCAGCAGCAGTATTTTGGGGAAGGGGTGTTTTTCCTCCAGTTTCTTAAGATATAATTGACATACAGCACTGTATAAGTTTTAAAGTATACAACATAATGATTTGACGTATGTACATCATGAAGTGATTATCACAATAAGTTTAGTGAACATCCTTCATCTCGTATGGATATAAAATTAAAGAAACAGAACATTTTTTCCTTTGAGATGAGAACTTTCAGGATTTACTCCCTTAACAACTTTCCTATATAACATACAGGAGTGTTCATTATATTTATCATGTTGCATATGACAATCCTAGTACTTATTTATCTTATAAATGGAAATTGTACTTTTTTACAGTCTTCATCCAATTCTACCTCCCCTACCCCGCACCTCTGGTAAGCATAAATTTGATTTTTTTTGCTAAGAGTTTGCTTTGTCTTTAAAATATAATTGACCTACAACACATTAGTTCCTATTACATAACACATTGATTCAATATTTTTAGACATTTCAAAATAATAACTCCAATAAGTCTAGCTACGATATGCCACCATACAAAGATATTACGTAATTCCTGACTATATTCCCCACACTGTACGTTTCATGTTTGTTACTCAATTATTTTGCCACTGGAATTTCGTACTCTTTCATTTCCCTCACTATTTCTTTCTTCTCCCAACCCCTCCTTTCTGGATACTACCTATTTATTCTCTTTATCTAAGATTATTTCTCTTTCACTAAGTTTATTCATTTGTTTTGTTTTTTAAAATCCACATATAAGTGAAATCATACAGTATTTGACTTTCTCTGTCTGATTTCACTTGGTATAATACCATCTGCTGCTGCTGCTGCTAAGTCGCTTCAGTCGTGTCCAACTCTGTGCGACCCAATGGACGGCAGCCCACCAGGCTCCCCCGTCCCTGGGATTCTCCAGCCAAGGACACTGGAGTGGGTTGCCATTTCCTTCTCCAATTCATGAAAGTGAAAAGTGAAAGTGAAGTCGCTCAGTCATGTCCGACTCTTTGCGACACCATGGATTGCAGCCTACCAGCCTCCTCTGTCTATGGGATTTTCCAGGCAAGAGTACTGGAGTGGGGTGCCATTGCCTTTTCTGTAATACCATCTAGGTCCATCCATTTGGCAACATTTCATTCTTTTTAGGGCTGAGTAATATTTCATTATACAAACACAGGAATATACATTTGTTGTTGTTGTTCAGTCACTAAGTTGTATCTAACTCTTTGCAACCCCATGGACTGCAGCACACCAGGCTTCCCTGTCCTTCACTATCTCTCAGTCTGCTCAAATTCATGTCCATTGAGTCAGTGATGCTATCTAACCATCTCATCCTCTGCCACCCTCTTCTCCTTTTGCCTTCAATCTTTCCCAACATCAGGGTCTTTTCCAATGAGTCAGCTTTTCACATCATGTAGCCGAAGTACTGGAGTTTCAGCTTCAGCATCAGTCCTTCCAATGAGTATTCAGGGTTGATTTTGAGAGAGTCATTTCCTAGGCAGGTTGATAAGAAGTCTAGGGGTCCCCAAGGAGAGAGGGGTCTGGAATTCTCAAGGAGGAAAAAGGAAAAACTTTTTTTTCCTCTACATTCCTTAGGATTATATTATATTATATACATTATATTGTTAAATAATGTATCCTGCCTGAGGACAGTCTCTGGATTAAACCTTCTGTTCTGGCTAATCTGGTTATCTTAAAATGTAAATTATGGGAGTAGATCTGGTGCAGTCTTTACAACCTCCAGACATTCTTTTGATTCATTGGAGAGTGCTGCTGCTGCTGCTGCTGCAGCGTCACTTCAGTTGTGTCAGACTCTGTGTGACCCCATAGACGGCAGCCCATCAGGCTCCCCCATCCCTGGGATTCTCCAGGCAAGAACACTGGAGTGGGTTGCCATTTCCTTCTCCAATGCATGAAAGTGAAAAGTCAAAGTGAAGTCGCTCAGTCGTGTCTGACTCTTAGCGACCCCATGGACTGCAAGCCTACCAGGCTCCTCGGTCCACGGGATTTTCCAGGGCAAGAGTACTGGAGTGGGGTGCCATTGCCTTCTCCGTCATTGGAGAGTATATAACGCCATTTCTAACACTAGCAAGTGGGTACTCTTTCTGCCCCCTTCTGATGTCTATGTCAGAAGCTTTCTCTATCTCCTTTATACTTTAATAAAACTTTATTACACAAAAGCTCTTGAGCCATCAAGCCTCGTCTCTGGCCCCAGATTGAATTCTTCTCCTCCGGAGGCCAAGAATCCCAGCATCTTTGTATGGTTCAACAACAACCTTTCAATTTCCTTTAGGATTGATTGGTTTGATCTCCTTGCTGTCCAAGGGACTCTCAAGAGTCTTCTCCAGCACTACAGTTCGAAAGCCTCAATTCTTTGGCCCTCAGTCCTCTTCACGGTCCAACTTTCATATGGGTACATGACTACTGGAAAAACCGTAGCTTTGACTAGATGGACCTTTGCCAGCAAAGATATGTCTCTGCTTTTTAATACGCTGTCTAGGTTTGTCATAGCTTTCCTTCCAAGGAGCAAACATCTTTTAATTTCATGACTGCAGCCACCATCCACAGTGATTTTGGAGCCCAAGAAAATATAGTCTGTCACTGTTTCCACTTTCCCTGGCTTTTATTTGCCATGAAGTGATGGGACTGGATGCCATGCCCATTATATATATAGATATGTCCATTCATCTTCTTTATCCATTCCTATCAATGGGCATTTAGGTTGTCTCCATATCTTGGCTATTATAAATAATGCTACAATGAACATAGGGGTACAAATATCTTTTCTAATTAGTGATCTCATTTTCTACAGATAAATACCCAGGAGTGGAAATGGTAGTTCTATTTCTAATTTGTTGAAGAATCTCTATACTATCTTCCACAGTGGCTGCACCAGTTTACATTCCAATCAACAGTGCGTGAGGGTTCCCTTTTTTCCATATCCTCCCCACACTTGTTATTTATCTTTTTGATAATAGCCATTCTGACAAGTGTGAGATGATATCTCATTATGGTTTTGATTTGCATTTCCATGATGACTGATGATGCTGAGCATCTTTTCATGTGCCCACAGGTCATCTGTATGTCTTCTTTGGGAAAATGTCTATTCATATTTTATGCCCTTGTTAAATCAGGTTATTTGGCTATTTTTTTCAGTGTTCTTTGTATGTGTGCTTTGTGCTAAGCTGCTTCAGTTGTGTCCAACTCTTTGCAACCCTATGGGCTGTAGCCCACCAGACTCTTCTGTCCATGGGATTCTTCAGGCAAGAATGCTGGAGTGGGTTGCCATGCCCTTCTCCAGGGATCTTCCAGATGCAGGAATTGAACCCACATCTCTTACATCTCCTGCATTGGCAGGTGGATCCTTTACCACTAGCACCACCTGGGAAACCTGTTCTTTGTATAATTTGGCTATTAACCCCTTATAGAATATATTGTTTGCAAATATCTTTTCCCATTCAGTAGGTGGTTTTTTTTATTTTATTTTTTTTGATAGTTTCTTTAACTGTGCAGAAATTTTTTAGTTTGATGTAGTCCCATTTGTTTATTTTTGCTTTTGTTTTTCTCGCCTGAGGCCACATAAACACACACACAAAAGTTAATAAGACAAATGTCAACGGGTTTACTGCCTATGTTTTCTCCTAGAAGTTTCACAGTGTCAGGTATTACATTTAAATTTTTAACCCATTTTGAATTTATTTTTATGCATGGTGTGAAAGAGTAGTCCAGATTGATTTTTTTGGTTATAACTGTACAGTTTCCCCAACAGCATTTATTTAAAAAACTGTCTTTCCTTATTGCATATTCTTGCCTTATTGTCATTGATTAATTGACCATATAGGTGTCGGTTCATTTCTGGGCTCTCTATTCTGTTCTGTTGATCCATTTGTCAGTTTCCATGCCAGTACCATTCTGTCTTGATTACTGTAGCCTTATAGTATTATTCTGAAGTCAGAAAGAATGATACCTCCAGCTTTGTTTTTTCTCAATACTGTTTTGGCTATTCAGGGTCTTTTGTGTTTCCATATAAATTTTAGAATCATTTGTTCTAGTTCTTGGGAAAGTGTATTTTATAGGGATTGCACTCAATCCATAGATTGCTTTGAGGAGTATGGTCATTTTAACAAAATTAATTCTTCCAATCTATGAACATGGTGCATTCTTCCATTTGTTTGCATTGTCTTCAATTTCTTTCATCAGTGTCTTACAGTTTTCAAGTACAGGTCTTTTACCTCCTTAATTAGATGTATTCCTAGGTATTTTATTCTTTTTTGATATAATTGCAAATGGGATTATTTTCTTAATTTCTCTTTTTGATAGTTCATTGTTAGTATATAGAAGTGAAACAGATTTTTTAAAATTATTTTTATATCCTGAGACTCTACCAAGTTCAGGGATGAGTTCCAGTAGTCTTTTGGTGGCATCTTTAGGACTTTTATGTATAGTATCACATTATCTGCAAACAGTGACAGTTTTACTTCTTCCTTTCCAATTTGGATTCTTTTTATTTTCTTATCTGATTACTGTGGCTAAGACTTCCAATATTGTGTTGAATAAAAGTAGCAAGAGTGGACTTTTGTTTTGTTCCTGATCTTGGAAGAAATGCTTTTCACTGTTGAGTTTGATGTTAGCTATGGGACTGTCACATATGACCTTTATGATGTTGAGGTGTGTTCCCTCTATACCCACTTTGCTGAGAGTTAAATTTTGTCAAAAGTTTTTTCCATATATATTGAAATGATCATATGGTTTTTATTCTTCAATTTGTTAATGTGGTGTATCACACCAATAAGTTTGCAAACATTGAACCATCTTTGCATCCTTGGGATAAATCCCACTTGATCATAGTGTACGATCCTTTTAATGTATTTTTTAATTTGGCTTGTTAATATTTTGTCAAGGATTTTTGCATGTATGTTCATCAGGGATACTGGCCTATAATTTCCTCTTTTGTGTGATATCTTTGTCTGGTTTTGGTATCACGGTGATGTTGGTCTTCTAGAATGATTTCAGAGGTGTTCCTTCCTCTGCACTCTTTTGGAATAGTTTGATAGGAATATATGTTAACTCTTCTCTAAATGTTTATCTGTGAAGTCATGTGGGGCTGGACTTTTGTTTGTTGGGAGTTTAATTACTGATTCAATTTCAGTACTGGTAATTGGTCTATTCATATTTTACACTTTTTTATTTTCCTACTTCAGTCTTAGGAGTGTACCTTTCTAAGAAATTGTCTATTTCTTCTACATTGTCCATTTTATTGGCATATAACTGTAGTGATTTCTTATGATCCTTTGTATTGTTTTTATTTCAGTTGTAACTTCTTTTTCATTTCTGATTTTATTGATCTGGTCCCTCTTTTTCTTGATGAGTTGGGATGAAGGTTTGTCCGTTTTGTTTGTCTTTTCAAAGAACCAGCTCTAAGTTTCATTTATCTTTGCCATTGCTTTTTAATATCTTTTTCAGTTATCTCTGCTCTGATATTTATGATTTCTTCATTCCTATTATGTTTGAGTTTTGTCTGTTCTTCTTTTTCTAGCTCCTTTAGGTGTAGGGTAGGATTATTTAAGATTTGTCTGAAGAGCATTTTTTAAAAATCAATACTAATAATAGCACACAGGAATAATGCAAAGATTCATACATCAAAAGCAAGAAACAAATAAATTAGTAACAATAACCCTGTATACAAGACAGCAGAAGAGACACTGATGTATAGAACAGTCTTTTGGACTCTGTGGGAGAGGGAGAGGGTGGGATGATTTGGGAGAATGGCATTGAAACATGTATAATATCATATATGAAACGAGTTGCCAGTCCAGGTTCATTGCACGATACTGGATGCTTGGGGCTGGTGCACTGGGATGACCCAGAGGAAGAGGGTTCAGGATAGGGAACATGTGTATACCTGTGGCGGATTCATGTTGATATATGGCAAAACCAGTACAATATTGTAAAGTTAAAAATAAAATAAAATATATATAAAAAAAAGAAAAAGAAAAAAAGAAACAAATTTAGAGAAAAACATCAGCATTGCTTAAAATTAGGAACAGGACAAAATATTTTACTTAATAATTATTATGAAATATTTCTAAAATTCTTTCTATTCATCTAAAGTAGAAATTGACAAAAAGATGTTATGTAGATATATGTCAAAACCCTAGGGTTTTAATTTTTTATATTTTTCTGTAAACTTAATAAATCAAAGACAGTAAAAAAAAATGACCACAATTTACTATGAAAAGTATGTTAACATCCATTTAAAATTTATTAACATTAATGGTCTCAGTATCTTCTCATCTGACCTGCTTTGTTAGTAGAAAAATATTGTCTTTCTGGTCTAAAAAGTGTGTAAGTTTACAATTTATATAACAAAAGAGTCTACACGAGTTAGTAAAATACGTATCTTATGATATTTTGGACATTGGCTGTAGGTGTTTATTAAGGCCAGGCTGTGTTTTTCCTAAATATAGACATCAACAGAACCATCCCATGCCACAGGTGAAATTAAGTTGAGAGTTAAAACTAGTCTTTGAGTTTGCTATTTCTCACCCACAAGCACCCCAGAAGAATATGAAAGAAGTCCAACATGTAATGTGACACTAAGACAAGACTGTTACGACTTGAAGAACCCAAATGTAACCACCTTTTTCTTCTTTTTTCTACCCACATTCTACTAGAGGTGTCAATGAAATTGCTAAAACAGAATGGAAAAAGAGAAGTAAGCACTCTGCTGCTTCCCTACTCAATCAATAAGAGTTGACTGTAATATTAGTTGAGGTTTTTCCTTAGGAAAAATCAAGGTAACCTATTTTAACAATGTAGAAAAGGTCATATTTTCAAGTACATTGCTATTAAAGGTTCACAGTACTTACCCATATAGAAAAAGAGGTGTCTTATCTTTATGATATTCCAAGAAAGTTAACATGTTTTTAAACTTCACAAGCCAACTTCTAGCTCTTACATAAGTTGAAACGTCATAAATACTCATGAATCTAATAAAGAAAAATATACGTACATGATGAAAACCAAGTGCTATACCTTTGGGTAATATAAAATGAAAAGTTATACTAAATATAAATACAATATACATTTATTAAATATGCCTCTGTATCCCCCCACCTAACCACCCATGGTCATGGAACAGAAACAATTTTAGCATGAGACTCCTAAAGTCCATGTCCCTGAAACTTTTCTGACCTGAGGTAGAATATAATTAAAACTTCTCCAGTCTAATTCTTTGAGGTTCAGAATCAAGCTTCCTTTTGTCATGCCTTGCCTAGCCCAAGATTCTCCTTGGCCCTGAACTCCCTATCCTTCCCAAACTTTATTTAGGAACTGATGCTACACATCCCAAATATATCACCAGGCTGATGAAATGTTAACTATCACCCAGAAAGAATCTCCTAAAGTTCCTCTACAACTTTGTCTTAGAACATTCATTATTTAATGTTTACCAGAACTGTAACCGGATATCAATGTATCTCTAAGATACTGAGCTTTTCCCATCATATTTAATTGCACCTATCAGTTCCATGCACACACGCATGCTCAGTTGTGTCCAACTCTTTGTGACTCTATAGACTGTAACCTGCCAGGTTTCTCTGTCCATGCGATTCTCCAGGCATGAATACTGGAGTGGGTTGCCAT
The DNA here is from genome assembly GCF_003369695.1 of Bos indicus x Bos taurus. Classification (NCBI taxonomy): domain Eukaryota; kingdom Metazoa; phylum Chordata; class Mammalia; order Artiodactyla; family Bovidae; genus Bos; species Bos indicus x Bos taurus. Next base: position 54,267,266 of record NC_040091.1, read on the forward strand.
TTCCTACACCAAAGGATCTTCCCGACTCAGGAAATGAATCTGCATCTCTCACGTCTCCTGCATTGACGGGCAGATTTTTTACCACTGAGCCACCTAGGAAGCCCCTATCAGTTTCATAGGCTGGAGCAATTCCTCCAGATCCTACTCCACACCAGGGAGCAACTTCTTACCTCCCCTATGCAGTAATTTAGTGAATACGATATAAAGATAAAAGAATTATAATCATAATTAAAACTACGTGGGTTCTTTTTAATGGCTCCCCTTTCCTCTCATATAATTGCTCTGCAGTTAAATCTTACTCCAGAAACTCCCAATGTCATCAAATTCATGAATCTTCAGGGAGAAAAGTATAAACAAGTAAAATAGTAAGTAGATGGATGGACAGACAGAGAGATAAGATTTTTAAAAATTGATCAATCTAAAGCAATTATCCTTCAATTAAACAATAAATTTAAAAAAAGATTGATCAATCTGGACACTCAGCTGTCTTCATTCTTTATCACATACCCATTCAATTTTGGAAATATCAATTAAAGAAGTATTATACTTACTTTCCTTGGATGTGGCAATAGCTTTTGGTTGCACCAATTAATGTCCGGGCTGCCTCAACACTGAGGACTCCATCATTACACTGTTTTTCAAAGCTACTCTAAACATAAAATTTTAAATAAAAATTACAAAGGACAAAATCATTAGTGAAATATACTCTACTTGACCTTTTACATAGCCCTCATTATTATTATTGAACTCAGTATATGAAAATATACTTTTCAAAAACTATAGCAAGAAATAAGTTTCATTCAATTTGAATATTTACAGAATATTCAATTTTTGCAGAGTACTCCCTTGGATTATATAAAATACACAAAGATTTCTGGCTTCAGGAAACTCAAAATCTATACAACTCAAAGAATTTACTTCAAATGTTCAACATCACTAATTATTAGAGAAAAGGCAAATCCAAACCACAGTGAAGTATCATCTCGTATTGGGCAGAATGACTGTCATCAGGAAAGGCTACAAATAATAAATGTTGGAAAAAGTGTGTGGAGAAAACAGAACCCTTGTACACTGTTGGTATGAAATGTAAATTGGTGCATCCACTATGAAAAACAGTATGCAAGTTCCTTAAAAAATAAAAAATAGAGCTACCATATGATCTAGTAATCTTACTTCTGGGTATATAGCCCCCAAACCCCAAAACTTTATTTCAAGAAGATACATGCACCCCAACATTCACAGCAGCACTATTTACAATCACCAAGACACAGAAACTACCCAAGTGCCCACTAACACAGTTGGCTTAAGAAGATATAACTATATTATATATATATACACATAAACATATCATGGAACATACATATATCATTGAATATATATAATAGAATATATATATAATGAAATATTACTCAACCATATAAAATAATGAAATATGCCATTTGCAGCAACTTGGGTCATCCTAGAGATTATCATGGAGAAGGCAATGGCAACCCACTCCAGTACTCTTGCCTGGAAAATCCCATGGACAGAGGAGTCTGGTAGGCTGAAGTCCATGGGGTCACTAAGAGTCGGGCACAACTGAGCGACTTCACTTTCACTTTTCACTTTCATGCATTGGAGAAGGAAATGGCAACCCACTCCAGTATTCTTGCCTGGAGAATCCCAGGGATGGGGGAGCATGGTGGGCTGCCATCTATGGGGTCGCACAGAGTTGGACACGACTGAAGCGACTTAGCAGCAGCAGCAGCAGCAGAGATTATCAAACTAAGTGAAGCAAGTCAGACAAATATTATATCACTTATATGTGGAATCTAAAATATAATATAAATAAAATCTATATACAAAATGGAAACGGACTCACAGACATAGAAAACAAGCTTATAGTTACCCAAAAGGAAAGGGAGGAAGACAAGTTAGGAATATGATACTCACAGATATAAACTAGAATACATAAAACAGATAAGCAACAAGGATTTACTGTATAGCAAAGGAAATTATATTCAACATCTTATAATAACCTATAATGAAATATAATCTGAAAAACTAAATCACTATGTTATATGCTTAAAACTAATACAATATTGTAAATCAAATATATTTCAGTTTCTTAAAAAAAATAACATGGAGTAGATCACTACATGGGATTGGTAGGGCATTATAACAATGGTCCCAATAAAACATAGCTGCCCATGTCTCTTTGTAACTAACATTGCTGCTCTTCCCTTCAAAGGCAGGCTTTTCTTTACTCATTGAATCTGGGCTAGCTTTGGGATTTACTTTTACTAATTGAATGGAAGTGAAAACGATGTTATTCAACGTCCAGAGCCTAGGAGATAGAGGCCTTGCAGCTCCTCTTCTCACCCTGTTGGAACCTAGAGATCACCATGTAGTGAAGAAGCCCGTTTCACTCTATTGGAAGATAGGAGGCCATGTGGAGGAGAACCAAAGTGCCCTGAAATACAACATAGTCAACTGCCAAATCCGTGAGTAAGGTACATGTTGGACCCTCCAACCCCAATTCAACTAAAATGGTAGCCGACACATGAGTGGTCCCAAGCAAGACCAGCAACAAAATCATCCAGATTGCCAACCCACAGAACTGTGAGAAATACCAAATCATTGTTTTCAGCCACTAAGTTTTGTAGTAGAGCAAAGGCTAACCAAAACAGAAATCAGTACCAATTGTGGAGAGTCTCCACAACAAAAAGCTAAACCATGTGTTGTTAGTTTTGGGACTAGGTGGTGAGCAGAGGCTAGAAGGGCAATGAAGAGACTGGAAGTTGGAAAAGCAGTGAGAAAACTGATGCAGAATGCTGGAGGGAGGCAGCTGGGCTATGATGAGTCAGCACAATTGGCAATACTGTCACCTAAGGCAACTTGGAAAGTAGATGTGCCTGATAAATTTATGAATCTGGCTAAAGAGATTTCTGGATTTAAAATATTCTAGAAATAAACTTTTGGGGGGAATATAATTGCTTTACAATGTTGTGTTAGTTTCTGCTGTACAACAACATGAATCAGCCGTAAGGATAAATATATCCTCTCTCTCTTCAATCTCCCTCTCACCTCCACCTGCTATCTCACCTGTCTAAGTTGTCATGGAGCACCAAGCTGAGCTCCCATGCTATACAGCTGACTCCCACTAACTATTTTATACATGGTAGTGTATATATGTCAATCCCATTTTCCCAATTTGTCCCACCCACCCTTTCCCCTCCTGTGTCCACATGTCTGTTTCTCTACATCTGCATCTCTATTCTCGCTTTGGAAATGACTCATCTGTACCATTTTTCTAGATTCCACATGTATGTGTTAATATACAAGATTTGTTTTTATCTCTAGCTGCATGTGATAATCAGAGAAGGCAATGGTACCCTACTCCAGTACTCTGGCCTGGAAACTCTCATGGACGGGGGAGCCTGGTGGGCTGCCGTCTTTGGGGTCGAGCAGAGTCGGACACGACTAAAGCAACTTAGCAGCAGCATGTGATAATGTATGAGAAGAGAGAGGTAAACCAAAGGGTAACAGTTCAATCTGTAAGCAGATATTACAGAAAATATAAAGAGGCCATGATTGGTTTGAAAACCCAAACCCATTTTCCATCTGCAGTCTCTCCAGGTGGTAAAATACAAGGGAATGAAAATCAAATCTAGAGTTTTGCCAGTAAAATATGGCCTCAGCTTCAAGATCAAGTCAAGGTTGTGGCTCAAGACCCTTGGATAAGACCACTTAGAGGTTAAAGGTAGTGCTTAGTTTACCCTCTCAAGCAGACTAAAGGGCTTCTCAGACCCATGTTGTCTGGTATGTGGTCTGTATGAAAAGGAATTACAGAGTAGAATAGACTAGAATCAGACTCATTGAAAACACAGAGCTTTTAAGGAAATTGTGTCAGGGTGGGCTTAAAAGACAATAAAGAGTTCTAAATGAATGGGAATTTCCATTTCTAATGGCAGAAATCAGTCTGAGAAGATCACTGTCACAAACATGATTACATGCATGCATACTAAGTCACTTCAGTCTTGTCTAACTCTTTGTGACCCTATGGACAGTGCCTGCCAGGTTCCTCTCTGTCCATGGGATTCTCCAGGCAAGAATATTGGAGTGGGTTGCTGCTGCTGCTGCTGCTGCTAAGTCATTTCAGTCGTGTCTGACTCTGTGCGACCCCACAGACAGCAGCCCACCAGGCTCCACCGCCCCTGGGATTCTCCAGGCAAGAATACTGGAGTGGGTTGCCATTTCCTTCTCCAGTGCATGGAGTGGGTTACCATTCCCTTTTCCAGGGGATCTTCCCAACACAGAGATCAAACCCTCATCTCTTACATCTCCTGCACTGGGAGGTGGGTTCTTTACCACTAGTGCCACATGGGAAGCCCAAACATGGGTTACCTCCTGTGATAATAGAATGAGGAGAACTAGGTCATATGCCCAGCTGGGTTTCAGAACTGCCAAGGACCAGTGATTAATCAACACTTCCTGTTCTCTTCCTTCTTGAACGGAAATGTCTGTTGATTACCACTGAAAGTTGGGATTAGGGATGGTGGTAGAGGTGGAGGCTGAGGAGACAAGTAACTTCTCTTTTTAGTCCACTGTTCTGTGTATCAAGAGGAATCATACTTAAAGAGATACAACCAAGGAGCCTGAGCAATCCTAGACTAAATGAACATCATGAGATACCAGACTTTGAATTTGCTACCATAATGCGATAAAGCTTATCTGAGTTGGGGGTGGGATACAGTGTCTTAGAAAAAGATGAGTGTGTTTTGCTTTGTACCTCCTCTGAAAGCTAAGTCATGTCCAACTCTTTGTGACCCTGTGGACTGTAGTCTACCAGGCTCCTCTGTTCATGAGATTTCCCAGGCAAGAATACTGAAGTAGGTTACCATCTCCTTCTCCAGGGGATCTTCCTGACCCAGGGATCGAACCCATGTCTCCCGTTTGGCAGGCAGTTTTTTTACCACTGAGCCATCAGGGAAGCCGTAGGAGGGATATAAATATCTGTGGCCAGTGAGCAGAACATGGTACATTTTATATGGTCACAGATTCTTTGCATCTCTTACCATCAAGAGTTTGAGTCTACTATCCCAAGCCTTAAATTAAAGTGGCTTTATTTGCAAAGTCTGGTAGTAGGGTATTGACTCTCAGCTGTATGCCTCTCATCCTTCAAAGGCTAGGCCAGCTTCCTCACATGACAATCTCAGGGTGGTATTCAAAGTGGAAGATGGGGGAAGTTGTAACTCTCCTCAAGGCTCCAGTACATTCCCAAAGTCATTTGGCTACATATTCCTGGTCAAAACAAGTCACAAGAGCAACCCAAGTTCAACGATGGGGAGGGATATAGAAACTACCTCTCAATAGGAGATTGGTTCTACAAAGAATTCATAACCATACTTTATATCTCTGGGTAAGAACCTTCCAAATTCTGAGAACATTTTAAATTAACTATAGAAATGTTTTTAAATCAATATAGTGTTAATGTTTTTGTATTAAGAAGAAATATGTCCTTTTTTCAATAGGAAAAAAAAAAGAGGAATTTATAGATTAAAAGAGACCTAAATTACATATTCTGGGCTTCCCCGATGGCTCAGCAGTAAAGAATCCACCTGCAAGTCAGGAGCCACAGGAGATGTGGGTTTGATCCCAGGGTCAGGAAGATCCCCTGCAGGAGGGTGTGAAAACCCACTTTGGTATTCTTGCCTTGAAAATCCCATGGACAGAGAAGCCTGGTGGGCTGCAGTCCATAGGGTTGCAGAGTCACATTCAACTCAAGCGATAGCACGCATGCAAGCAAAGTACATATTCATTAATTGCAATATATGATTTCATTGAAATGCAATTTAAAGATGTAAGCGGGAACTATGCATTGATCACATTTATGAGATAACTGGAAAACTGATGATTGACCAATATTTGATGTTATTAAGGAATTAATCTTTAGGCACAATATTAGTATTTTACTGTTTTTTAAGACTTTAAAATTTCAAGATACATACTGAAATATTTGCAGATGAAATGATATATTGAATAACATCTGGGATTTGTTTCAAAATAAACTGGGAGATGAGAGAGTGACTGAGGGTGCAGACGGGGCAAGGCTGGTCATGTGTGGATGTTTGTGAAGGCTGAGTGATAGGTACGTGGAGGTTTGGTACACTATTTTATCTACTTTTGTATGCATTAGAAATTCTTCATAATAGATTCTAAATTGAAAATAAAAAGGAAGGATTCCGGGCATAATGAGCAAGTACATACTTGTAAATTTGAATAAAATTTGTACTATTAGGATAAAACCCTAGTTTTAAATGTACAATTTGATAAGTTGATTCAAACTTGATTTTATCTCATAATCTATGTTTACACTATAACATTCAAATATTAAATCTTAAATATTTTAAGAGAATGTTTAATTCATTAGATTTTAGCTTATTAGATTTACAAGAGTTAAATAAGCACTTGAGAACATTTTATATAAAAGGAACTAACATACTTAAATCTGTGAAAGCAGTTTCAAATATTTGAAGATGTTTAATTGTGTAAATGGCACAAAATATTATTCAAAGGCTCCCTAAGAATGAACTGCTAAAATTTGCTAGACTTAGAAATAGAATAAGGTTTGTAACTTGAATTTAAAGCCTTAGAAATTTATTTTTCTAACTTTAATAAATCAAAGTTTAACAACCAATCAAAAGGTGAAAATTTTTCTAGTCATCTGAAAACCATATGTAAGAATTAAAAACATTGCAAGAATAAAATACATAAATAAAAAGCAGATTATGTGAAGGATACTAACTATTTGGATTATAGCTACATGCAATCGGGCTTCTTCTATTAAAACTTCATCTGTTGGGAACTCTTCCTTCGCCTTACTGTCACTGGAAACATGAGGAGTCTGAACAGAGACAGAGTTAAAAATAAGTAAAAAGGATTAGGAGCTGTCAAATACTCTGCTTGACTAAGATTCCAATAACTCAAATCAGAATTGCTAAAATGAAGGGCTGTGTCTAAGTGAAAAACATTCTCATGTTAGAAATGTTGATTTCAATTGTGGTGAAGTAACTATTCATTTGGGGAGATTTAGAAACCAAATTCTTCCCCAAACCGGTCTATGTTTGACTGCTCTCTGAAGCTGCCTGTGTTTTCTGCTTTTGAATAGTACTTGTATAGGGAGAGATCGCCCGCTTCCTCAACCAGCTGGAAAATATCACCCTGGCAGAAGCCATTCATAGTTACTCAATCAGCCTATTTGTAAAAACACCAGTTCTCTTGTATTTGGCAAATAAGGCCAGATCACCAATATCTGTTCAGAGACAGAATTCAGAGTATTTTGGCTGATAGAAAAAAGCTAGTCAATGTATCTCTCTTCAGTATCCTGTCCTATAACCAGCAGAATCAAGTTTTGCATAATAAACAAAAGAAATAGAAAGGGAAAGGACTAGTTTTTGCCAGGAATCAACTCACAGGAATGATGTATTCAATCTTTGTTTTTTCTTCTACTAAGGTCCAATTAACATTTGTCAAAAGTTTTTCTGTTTTAAATAAAGTTATTCTGCTCTGTATCATCTCCTGGATGTGCTTAATGGCATTTTGCATGGCCATCTGTCTTGGAATGGAAAGGACACACAAATCTATGACAAAGAAAAGGAAGGACCTTAATAAAATAGTGAAGAATGCACAGGGAATTGAAATGTTACATGATGTAGTGAAATCTTGGCATCACCTGCAGAGCCAAATCATAGTGCTTAGAGCAAGGACAACTATTTGCCCAAAATTTTCCAGAAAATTACCCAAATACCCAATTCCTTTTGGCTGTGCAGCTCAACTTTATCTGACTCAACTGCTAAAGAATGTTTTCTTAGTTTCTTTTTGTTTCCTATAGCTAGAAACATGACTCACTATTTCAAGTCATCCAGTCAGTATTTCTCAAAGTATGGAAAATTACCTGTACCTTCTACAGGTAGAAGAATTGCCTGTTGAATTATTCCTGGGCTTTGCCCCATGTCTGGAGAATCTGACTGGCCTGAGAATTTTCATTTTAGCAATTTCTCCAACTGATTCTTATACATAATAAAATTTAAAGACCACTGCAATAGAGATGCCTCCAATTTAACATCTCCGTTTCCTGACCAACAAATCTTTACGTCCAAAATTTGTGGCAGTTTGTATCATCCTGAAGTATCAATTTGAAGTTACAGCTATCAAGCTTGCTTACCAAAAGGAGAAATTTAATTAGTGAGCTCAGCCTACACACTCAGAATTCCATCTCAATAAAACTGTTCTCAATAAAAAATAAGATTCTACTGTATAGCATAGGGAACTGCATTAAACATCCTATGATAAAGCATAATGGAAAAGAATATAAAAAAGAATGTACACATATGTATAAATGAATCACTTTGCTGTACAGCAGAAACTAACAAAACATCTAAATCAACTATACGTCAATTAAATGTTAATCTCTTCATAACTGCATATGAGAGCTCAAATAGTTTAAAACGTTATTAAAATGTTTCAGTTTAACTTTATTGCATTCTCTACAGGACCCTGTGGTGTTTGATATTTGAAATTTTCAGGGATTAAAGAAGATTTGAAATCATATCCCTCTCAGTTCTCTACGGTCCACAGCAAAGATGCATTTGACTGCATGCTAAAGAGTTAGCATGTGTTAGCTTTGGATTTAAAATTCCCATAGCATAGAGCACACTAGGAGGAAGTTTATTCATTTGTGTAATTACATCCCACCCATTAGGATGAGCAACAGCCACTTTCCAGTTGCTCTGGGAAAACACGGGTATGAGGGGACGGATTGGTTGTACCAGTACATTTAAATGAACTCCTGTGTTTAAGATGATTCTGGAAGAATATGAGGATGAATCTTTCCCTCTCTCTCCTTTCTTTTAAATTTTATTGAAGTATAGTTGATTTACAATGTTGTGTTTAATTTCTGCTGGACAGCAAAGTGATAGTGTTATATATATACATGAGTGAGTGAAAGTTGCTCAGTCATGTACAACTCTTTGCGATACTATGGACTATACAGTCCAGTGAAATTCTCCAGGCCAGAATACTGGGAGTGGGTAGCCTTTCCCTTCTCCAGGGGATCTTCCCAACCCAGGGATCGAACCCAGGTCTCCCGCATTGCAGGCGGATTCTTTACCAGCTGAGCCACAAGGGAGGCCTTGCTCTAATATACAAACATACACACACACACACACACACACACACACACACACACACACATATTCTTTTCCATTATGATTTATCACAGGACATTGAATATAGTTCCCTGTGCTATAGAGTAGGCCCTTGTTGTTTATCCATCCTATATGTAAAGGTTTGTGTCTGCTAATCCCAAATTCCCAGCCCTTCCCTCCCTTCCCTCCTGGCAACCACAAGTCTGTTCTCTATATCTGTAAGCCTGTTTTTGTTTCATAAATGTGTTCATGTGTGTCTTATTTTTATTAGATTCCACATAAGTGATATCATATGGTATTTGTTTTTCTCTTTATGACTTACTTCACTTAGCCTGACAAGCTCTAGATTCAGAGGACGGCTCTCTTAAAAGCATTAGACCAGGTGGAAGAAGCTAATTTGAAATTCTTCCTGATAAAATTCAGTTTTGTTAATTACATGGTAACATGAGAGTAATTCCAGAAAGGATGAGCATCGATTCTGAGGATAAAGTATGTGCCATACATATTTGTTTCATAATGAAAATTCTGAGGTTCAGTTCAGTCACTCAGTTGTGTCCGACTCTTTGCAACCCCATGAATCACAGCACGCCAGGCCTCCCTGTCCATCACCAACTCCCAGAGTTCACTCAGATTCACGTCCATCGAGTCAGTGATGCCATCCAGCCATCTCATCCTCTGTCGTCCCCTTCTCCTCCTGCCTTCAATCTTTCCCAGCATCAGGGTCTTCTCAAATGAGTCAGCTCTTTGCATCAGGTGGCCAAAGTACTGGAGTTTCAGCTTTAGCATCAGTCCTTTCAATGAACACCCAGGACTGATCTCCTTTAGGATGGACTGGTTGGATCTCCTTGCAGGCCAAGGGACTCTCAAGGGTCTTCTCCAACACCACAGTTCAAAAGCATCAATTCTTCAGCGCTCAGCTTTCTTCACAGTCCAACACTCACATCCATACATTACCACAGGAAAAACCATAGCCTTGACTAGATGGACCTTTGTTGGGAAAGTAATATCTCTGCTTTTGAATATGCTATCTAGGTTGGTCATAACCCTCCTTCCAAGGAGTAAGCGTCTTTTAATTTCATGGCTGCAGTCACCATCTGTAGTGATTTTGGAGCCCCAAAAATAAAGTCTGACACTGTTTCTACTGTTTCCCCATCTATTTGCCATGAAGTGATGGGACCAGATGCCATGATCTTAGTTTTCTGAATGTTGAGCTTTAAGCCAACTTTTTCACTCTCCTCTTTCACTTTCATCAAGAGGCGTTTTAGTTCCTCCTCACTTTCTGCCATAAGGGTGGTGTCATCTGCATATCTGAGGTTATTGATATTTCTCCTGGCAATCTTGATTCCAGCTTGTGCTTCTTCCAGTCCAGCGTTTCTCATGATGTACTCTGCATATAAGTTAAATAAGCAGGGTGACAATATACAGCCTTGACGTACTCCTTTTCCTATTTGGAACCAATCTGTTCTTCCATGTCCAGTTCTAACTGTTGCTTCCTGACCTGCATATAGGTTTCTCAAGAGGCAGGTCAGGTGGTCTGGTATTCCCATCTCTTTCAGAATTTTCCACAGTTTATTGTGACCCACACAGTCAAAGGCTCTGGCATAGTCAATAAAGCAGAAATAGATGTTTTTTTGGAACTCTCTTGCTTTTTCGATGATCCAGCGGATGTTGGCAATTTGATCTCTGGTTCCTCTGCCTTTTCTAAAACCAGCCTGAATATCTGCAAGTTTACAGTTCATGTAAATACAATAAAAAAAATTGTATGGGAAGAAAAGGAGAAGAAAAAAATGTTTCCATGATAGTAAAACCTCTTGAACTTATTTCTGAGTATCAGAGTAAGAGCAACCTCAAGCAAACAAGCACGGGAGAAAACCAGATGCCATGTCATAAGCCAAGAGAGCAGAGTGGGTCTGGATCCCTGAAAGCCTATGAAAATTGGTGGGAAGGGAGGTGTAAGCAAACCTTCAGGGATTGAGTTAACTTCACTCACACTCCAGCGTAGCAAGCTCATGCTGGCCCAAGCACAACTTTCCACTGCAAACAAGAGCAAACCCCATGACTGGGGGAGAAGGAGCGCTGCCAAAACTCTGCCCCATTTCCTAGTCCTATTCATATACTGGAGCCCTGGACTTTGAGGTCAGCTTTCACAAAAAGCTCTGCTATAGTGTTGATATGGCACAGTTTCAGGAGTGGGCAGAACTATGGCAAGAAACAACCAGAGAAGCTGAATTCACCAAGCTATTTCTCTATTTATAAGAACTCTCCTTCCTCAGTACCCTTCCATCAACCTCTCCCAAGTTCCACACCTTCCCAAAAACCTTCTGATTACCAATTTGATTTATTAAGGAAATTGGTATTTAGAGGTGAAAACCCTGAATAATGATCACAATTATTTCAGACACAGAAATCATCCTCATTATAAATTAATAAATTGATTTTCTGCTGCTTCTCTATTCTCCTGGGAGTGCAACAGATGTAAATTTCCGGCCATCTGATTAATTCTAGACACTCTGACAAAATCAGGTCTCTGCACCAGCAAAGCTGAGGATCAGGCCATGGGACACTGAATGATATTAAGGCCTTACTCCTCCAAGACTCTGTGTAATTCTGCCCCACCCTCTCTTTCCTCATGGACTCCACTGCTGCTAAGTCGCTTCAGTCGTGTCCGATTCTGTGTGACCCCATAGACGGCAGCCCACCAGGCTCCACCGCCCCTGGGATTCTCCAGGCAAGAGCACTGGAGTGGGTTGCCATTTCCTTCTCCAATGCATGAAAGTGAAAAGTCAAAGTGAAGTCGCTCAGTCGTGTCTGACTCTTAGCGACCCCATGGACTGTAGCCTACCAGGCTCCTTCATCCATGGGATTTTCCAGGCAAGAGTACTGGGTGGGTTGCCATTAAACCACTGATTATCTTATCCTGATTTCTCTATTGATCATGGGCCTTTTTGTGATTTTATTATATTTATATATTTTATTATCAACAGCTTTACATATTTTCTAGAAACAGGCAACTCTGGCAGAGCCTGCTTATGGCTCCCCTTCATTCTCTTCTTTCTTTCCCAATAGAATCTCCATGCTTTGGCTAAGCCCATGACCAGTCAGTTAAAATAGTACTTCCCATCTTCCTTCGCTGTTGTGTGCCCATGAGACTAAGTTCTGGCCAATGGTCTGTGAGTGGTAATGATATGTACAACTTCTAGAGGCAGAAGGAAGCTTCTTTAAATAAGCTCCTTACTCTCCACTGACACCATCACCACCACCATCACTCCCACCCCATTTTCCCTTTCTAGTTGACTGGATTGAAGACAACTGTGACTGTGAGCCCACTTCTACCCTGCAGACAAGAGCAACACTCTGGGAAGCAGAGGAGGAATGAAAGAGAAGGATTTGAAATCTCTGGACAACCTCGTAGAAAAGAACCATCCCACTCTTCTTGATTTTCTGATGGGGGGTGGTGGGAAACAACTTCTGTCTTGTTTAAGTCACTCTTAATGTGGTTTCTATTAACAGGGAGTGAATGAAAACTGAGTGATTTCATGATCAATTCCTTGAGCTCCAGAAGAAATGTCCTACCTCCAGCAACAATCTTTTCTTTTTCTATACTTTATTCCAAAATTTGAAAACTTTGTTGTTTTTTAAAAATTTTTATAACTTTGGGAAAAAGACAGAGATGCAAAAATGGCAGGTTTAGTGAGTTACAGAAAACATTAAAATCACCACAAAAGTTGATTTGAGTGTTTTTCAGTCTATAAATGGGATTGAGCTAAGCTTCTTAGCTCCTTTTCAAGTTCATTGCTCCATGTTCTTTGCCTCAGGGCTGACCATTCCATCCTAGGCCTTCCCTCCTCACCTCTTTTTTTTTTTAATTTAAATTTATTTATTTTAATTGGAGGCTAATTACTTTACAATATGGTATTGGTTTTGCCATACATCAACATGAATCCGCCAGGGGTGCACACGTGTTCCCCATCCTGAACCACCACCACCCCCCCAACCTCCCTCCCCATACCATCCCTCTGGGTCATCCCAGTGCACCAGCCCCAAGCACCGTGCATCCTGCGTCGAACCTGGACTGGCAATTAGTTTCTTATATGATATTGTACATGTTTCAATGCCATTCTCCCAAATCATCCCACCCTCTCCCTCAACAATCTATTCGAATTATTCTTCCTGGTTAAGTAGACTTTACCTAATGTCTTGGCCAAACGAGTCATCACGTATGAATTTATTCCCAAGGTCATTAAGGATATTACTTGTATGTACAATATAAACTGAAAGACAAAACAGACACACATTAATAAGTTCTCCAAAGGGAATCATTGTTCAGTTAATCACCAACAAAATTCAACCTTAATCCACATTTTTTTTTTTCACAAGAATCTTTCCTTTATTTTATTTTATTTTTTTTTTAATTTTATTTTAAATCCTACCTCTGCTAAGTAAGAAGAAGCAAAAGGGCTGTTTTGGGGCAGGAAGTTCAGCAACAGCAGGCAGTAGTGACAGGGAACTGCACCTACCACAAGCATTTACTACATAAAGCCTTATAAGAAGCTCTGAAGAACTGCAGTGGGGTTCAGAGAGGCACCGCACAGAAGCATAACCACATTTGTAGATCTTGGCTCTGCCATTTACTAACCATGGAATTTGAGGCCAGTGAACTTAACTACTCTGAGTCTCAACGTCCTTTACAGAAACATGGAGTTAGTAGCAGTGTGTCTTCAGAGAGCATATCCCAAATGACTAATCTTATTTAATAAGCACCTGAAGTGCTTCTTAAAGACACTGACTCCCAGGTTAATTCCCTGCAGATTCTGACTCTGTAGGTCTGGGGTGGCATCAAACATATTCATAACATCAGACAAATTTGGGAAACACTGGAAAATGATACTCACATGTTAGTTAACATTTCATTGTCTTGGTTTTAGGCCAATTCCCTGCACAAAAAAAAACTGAGGGAACTCAAATACTGGTCATTATTCTTTTCCTCTGGAACATAGAAGGATCCAAACTCTCTGCAAAACCACAGGTATATTTGGACTCCAAATGCATTTCCAGACCATGCCCACAGACATGGAGTGTAAATCCTCAGGAAAGATGGCGAGGATTATGATACTCCATTATTTTTTAAAGCACCATTAAAAAATCAGCTCTTTCTCTTTGGGGAGTTAGGGTACCTGAGTTCTTTCACTAACATGCTATTTTTGTTTGGTTTTGGTTTCCTCACATACAAGATGAGGGAGGTGATACTTGCTCCTTCCAGAAAAGACATCTGAAAAACTACCGTACTCCTAGGATCTTCTAGGACAGGAGTAAAAGAGCAAAGAAGAGAAAATTCTGTACTTGCAGTAGGATAATATCAAAAAACTCTGTACATTTACCTCCAGATTAAGGTTCCTTGGGAGGTGGGTAGTACTCTTTCTTTATATAAGAATTTTTTTTGGAATGAACTATTTTTAAAGTCTTTATTGAATTTGTTAAAATATTGTCTCTGTTTTATGTTTTGGCTTCTTGGCCCCAGTGGAAGTGGGATCTCAGCTCTCTGAATAAGGATCGAACCCACACCCCCTGCATTGGAAGGTAAAGACTTAACCAGTGGATCACCAGGGAAGTCCTGATGGGTAGTGTTCTGAATTCACATTATTTAGGCACTTTTTGCCTTCCCAGGAGTAGGTTTGAGATTCATCTCACCAGGAAGTGGCAGGAGTATCCTGGGACTTCTAGAAACTTCTAACAACCTATCCAGTGAGCTCACAGAGTACTGTCACAAATACCAAGGTACGCTAACACTGTCAGCAGATGTTCTGCGCTCTCTGGACCTTCCCTGGCATCTCACTGATGCTGCCACTGCCTGATTTCCCTCTGGCCTGGAAATCCACTGGGTGGCCCATGGGGAAAAGGTTTTGAGAGAGAGTAGAAAGGAAACCAAGTTCTGTCTTGCACTGTGGATAATGTAGCCTAGGCCAAAATTTTTAAGAAATTAATTTTTTATTTAGCCCTAAACGACATAAAGAATGAATGAAGAGACGGAGCCAAAGCAAAAACAACACCCAGTTGTGGATGTGACTGGTGATGGAAGTAAAGTCCAATGCTGTAAAGAGCAATACTGCACAAGAACCTGGAATGTTAGGTCCATGAACCAAGGCAAGTTGGAAGTGGTCAAACAGGAGATGGCAAGAATGAATATCAACATTTGAGGAATCAGCAAACTAAAATGGATTGGGATGGGTGAATTTAACTCAGATGACCATTCTATCCACTACTGTGGGCAAGAATCCCTTAGAAGAAATGGAGTATCCATCACATTCAACCAAAGAGTTCAAAATGCAGCCCTTGGATACAATCTCAAAAACAACAGAATGATCTCTGTTCGTTTCTAGGGCAAACCATTCAGTATCACAGTAAACCAAGTCTATGCCCCAAACAATAATGCTGAAAAAGCTGAAGTTGAACAGTTCTGTGAAGAACCTACAAGACCTTCTAGAACTAACACCCAAAAAAGATGTCCTTTTCATGATAGGGGACTGGAATCCAAAGTAGGGAGTCAAGAAATACCTGGAGTAACAGGCAAGTTTGGCCTTGGAGTACAGAATGAAGCAGGGTAAAGGCTAATAGAGCTTTGCCAAGAGAACGAACCAGTCATAGCAAACACCCTCTTCCAACAGCACAAGAGAAGACTACACATGGACATCACCAGATGGTCAACACTGAAATCAGATTAATTAAATTCTCTGCAGCCAAAGACGGAGAAGCCCTATACAGTCAGCAAAGACAAGACTGGAGCTGACTGTGGCTCAGATCACGAACTCCTTACTGCCAAATTCAGACTTAAATTGAAGAAAATGGGGAAAACCACTAGACAATTCAGGTATGACCTAAATTAAATCCCTTACCATTATACAGTGGAAGTGAGAAATAGATTCAAGGGATTAGATCTGATAGACAGAGTGCCTGAAAAACTATGGACGGAGGTTCGTGACATTGCACAGGAGGCAGGGATCAAGACCATCCCCAATAAAAAGAAAGGCAAAATGGTTGTCTGAGGAGGCCTTACAAATAGCTGTGAAGAGAAGTAAAAAGCAGAGGAGAAAAGGAAAGATATATCCATTTGAATGCTGAGTTCCAAAGAACAGCAAGGAGAGATAAGAAAGCCTTCCTCAGTGATCAATGCAAAGAAATAGAGGAAAACAATAGAATGGAAAAGACTAGAGATCTCTTCAAGTGATAGAGGGATACCAAGGGAAAGATACTATGCATCTTTTCATGCTAAGATGGGCTCAATAAAGGACAGAAATGGTATGGACCTAACAGAAGCAGAAGATATTAAGAGGAAGTAGCAAGAATACACAGAAGAACTATACAAAAAAGATCTTCATGAGCCAGATGATCAGGATATTGTGATCACTCACCTAGAGCCAAACATCCTGGAGTGTGAAGTTGAGTGGGCTTTAGGAAGCATCACTACGAACAAAGCTAGTGGAGGTGATGGAATTCCAGTTGAGCTATTTCAAATCCTAAAAGACGATGCTGTGAGAGTGCTGCTCTCAATATGTCAGCAAATTTGGAAAAACTCAGCAGTGGCCACAGGACTGGAAAAGGTCAGTTTCATTCCAATCCCAAAGAAAGGTAATGCCAAAGAATGCTCAAACTACCACACAATTGCGCTCATCTCACACGCTAGTAAAGTAATGTTCAAAATTCTCCAAGCCAGCTTCAACAGTGAACCGTGAACTTCCAGATGTTCAAGCTGGATTTAGAAAAGACAGAGGAACCAGAGATCAAATTGCCAACATCCGCTGGATCATCGAAAAAACAAGAGAGTTCCAGAAAAACATCTACTTCTGCTTTATTGACTATGTCAAAGTCTTTGGCTGTGTGGATCACAATAAACTGTGGAAAATTCTTCAAGAGATGGGAATACCAGACCACCTGACCTGCCTCTTAAGAAATCTGTATGCATGTCAGGAAACAAAAACAGACTGGTTCCAAATAGGAAAAGGAGTACATCAAGGCTGTATATTGTCACCCTGCTTATTTAACTTCTATGCAGAGTACATCATGAGAAACCCTGGGCTGAATGGATGAAGTACAAGCTGGAATCAAGATTGCCAGGAGAAATATCAACAACCTGCAGATGACACCACACTTATGGCAGAGAGTGAAGAAGAACTAAAGAGCCTCTTGATGAAAGTGAAAGAGGAAAGTGAAAAAGTTGGCTTAAAGCTCAACATTCAGAAAACTAAGATCATGGCATCTGGTCCCATCACTTCATGGCAAATAGATGGGGAAACAGTGGAAACAGTGGCTGACTTTATTTTTTTGGGATTCAAAATCACTCCAGATAGTGACTGCAGCCATGACATTAAAAGATGCTTCCTCCTTGGAAGAAAAGTTATGATCAATGTAGACAACATATTAAAAAGCAGAGACGTTACTTTGCCAACAAAGGTCCATCTAGTCAAAGCTATGGTTTTTCCAGTAGTTATGTATGGATGTGAGAGTTGGACTACAAAGAAAACTGAGTGCCAAATAATTGATGCTTTTGAACTGTGGTGTTGGAGAAGACTCTTGAGAGTCCCTTGGACTGCAAGGAGATCCAACCAGTCCATCCTAAAGGAGATCAGTCCTGGGTGTTCATTGGAAGGACTGATGCTGAAGCTGGAACTCGAATACTTTGGACACCTGATGTGAAGAACTGACTCATTTGAAAAGACCCTGATGCTGGTAAAGACTGAAGGTGGGAGGAGACAGGGATGACAGAGCATGAGATGGTTGGATGGCATCACCAACTCAGTGGACATGAGTTTGAGTAAACTCCGGGAGTTGGAGATGGACAGGGAATCCTGGCATGCTGCAGTCCACGGGTTGCAAAGAGTTGAACACGACTGAGCGACTGAACTGAACTGAAAAGATATAAATATTCACTAGATCCTTAATTCAAACATTTATAAAATCTTTTTTTCTTAGTATATTTAATAAGCATTTCAGTTTTCATTCTGATGCTATAGGAACTGGAATGCTCTAGACAGGGTACTGGTTTTTTCATACTTTCTGACAGCTCTTGAAAAACAGCATTTTTATGTTCAACACCTATTGAACATTTACTAAGCTGTCAAGCGTTTTACTAAGCATCATTGTGATCCTCAACTTGAAGTCCCACAAGTATAAAAAACTCACCCAAGATCACTCAACCTGTGAATGGTGGGGCCCAAATTCAAATCCCAAGTGTATCTCACTCCCACAGCCATCACCATTACTTGATATTTGGTCCCTTTCACACCATCAACATAAACTTTCCTCCATAAGCTCCTTTCTAATTAAAAGAACGCATTCTCCAAATCTAATTTTTTAAATGGTTAGCTTTTATTACTGGGTACTATGAAAACTGCTACAAAATAAAAATGAGTAAATATGAATAATCATGGGATATGATTTTTCTTACCAGCTGTGGTGACTCTACTCTTTGTTCAGCCAGATTATGAACTTCAGGAGCAAAGAGCAAGCTAAAAACTCCTTTAATTCCAGACCATGCTATAACAATTCCCCACCTCCAGTTGTACTCATAACTTGAATGCATCAGAATAGGGCTCACTAACACAACAGTAACAAACCTGTTGAAAGAAAAACATTTAGTTTAAACCACACCTTATGTATTCATGTGTTTTGGGTTTTTTTTTTTTTAATATGGTTGATATTATGTAGTAAGTACTAAATTTCATGAAAATTTTTTCAGAAAAGAGAAGTCAATCCAGTTTATTGATAAGTTGTTCAAACTTTCTGGGACTAACCAAATCTACTATCTAAATTTTGCATATAATACTCAAATCTTGAAAAATACGGCTAGAAGTTCTATACAAGTATAAGAAATTATCATTAATACTAGTGTGTGCTGCTTAGGAAACTTCTTCAGATAACATTGACAAGCTCCCTGGAAGGTCATGACAGGATTCAGAAATTAGACCAGGAGGACCTGTCATGAGGAAAAAGTAAAATCATTGTAGACACTTTAATAAATTTAGCTCAACCAAATTTTTTTGAGCTGCTACAAGAAAGTGAAGGTGAAAGTCACTCAGTCATGTCCGACTGTTTGCAATCCCATGGATATACAGTCCTTGGAGTTCTCCAGGCCAGAATACTGGAGTGGGTAGTCATTCCCTTCTCCAGGGGATCTTCCCAACCCAGGGATTGAACCCAGGTCTCCCACATTGCAGGGGGATTCTTTACCAGCTGAGCCACCCTAAGAATCATACACTAAATCACACAAATAATTTCAATTCCTGCCTCCTTTCACTATAAATTATTTTTCTATAGGACTCTATGCTAAAATTTAAATTCCATCTGTAATCCACTTGCATCTCATTGTCCTTCAAATGAGATTTCAACAGAAATACAATTGATATATTTCAGCTTCAAAAAAGATATTGTGTATCAGTCACTTAGCTATGAATTTCATAAGACAATTTAGAGGATTCCTGTTATCTACAATTTGCCATCTATAATATATATAATTAATTTGGACAAATTCTTCATGATCTACAGGTCCTCCTGGTCTAATTTCTGAATCCTGCCATGACCTTCTAAGGAGCTTGTCAGTGGCTCAGATAGTAAAGAATCCACCTGCAGTGCAGGAGACCTGGGTTCGATCCTTGGGTTGGGAAGATCCCCTGGAGGAGGGCATGGCAACCCATTCTAGTATTCTTGCCTGGAGAATCCCCATGGACAGAGGAGCCTGGTGGGCTACAATCCACGGGGTCGCAAAGAGTCGGACATGACTGAGTGACTTAGCACAGCACAGCACCTCTACCTTGCATTTAAGTTTTTCACAAAGTGATTAGCAACATTTTCAGCCTTACTAAACAATTTTTCTCTAAAATACCATTGAGTCCAGATGAAATAGAACTAATGTTATTTCTTGATATCAAAGAGAGAAAGGCAGTTTAGCAAAGGCTCTGGAGTCAGTCTACTTAGGTTCAAATTTAGACTTTTATTACCATGAAACCTTAAGCAAGTTATTTAATCTTTTCAAGCCTCAATTTCTTCATTTGTAAAATGGAAAAATAATAATCACTGAATTGCCTCAAAGGACTTTCATGAAGATTCAACTAAATGAAGTAACATTCATAGGGCTTAGAATGATGGTGGTCCGCACTTAACACATGCTAGCAATGATTATGACATCCAGGCCTTTGTTTGACTCACCATCTCCAAAACATTTTTCTCAATAAGTCTCTTTACAGCATAAAGCGAAGAGGAACTAAAGAGCCTCTTGATGAAGGTGAAAGAGGAGAGTGAAAAACCTGGCTTAAACTCAACATTCAAAAAACTAAGATCATGGCAGCTGGTCCCATCATTTCACAGCAAATAGATGGGGAAACAATGGAAACTGTGACACACTTTATTTTCTTGTGACATACTAGGCACAGTTTAATGTTAAATAAATGGCTTTATCATAGTTATGACAATAATAAATGATGATGAAGTCAACAAAATGTTAGAAGCCATTAATCTGGTTCCTGGGGTGCTCACACTTAAACATGTTGAAACAGTTCCCTGCATCTTATCTCCAGAGATTCAAATCAGTTAAATGAGATGGGCTCATGAATTTGCATCTCTATCAAGCTCATGGGTTCTGCTGATGCTGCTGTTCTGCCCCTTCTCTTTTTACAGATGAAACCTTGAAGAGTAAATAGACTTTCCCTCAGTTCCACAGCAAGCTATTGTCAGGACCTTGACAACAATACAGGTTTCCTGACTGCATGTCCATAGCTCCTTTTGCTATAACCCACTTCTCAATTCTAATTCTGGACTTGAGAACCTGAGTCCAGTAAGCAAACTTTAAATTATAATCCTTACCTTACAAAATTCACTGTTACAAATAAGATAAACATGAAAACTACAGTGTGAAATTGAAAATATCTGACTTCTCCACATCCAATTACGATGCCAAAGAAAGTGTATATTAAATGTTGGAATATACATGAAAACATTATTAGAAACCTAGGATAAATGGAAAGGAAATCACACTTTAAGGGATGTGCTTTTAAAAAAAAAAAAAAGTTTCCTTTTCACATAAAAGCATCTATCACATATCTACCATTCTTGTCTTAGTAGAGGTCTTTGCCTCCATCACCGCTACTATCAACATTTAAAAACTATTTTGTTGGAATCAGATTCACAGACATAGAGGACAAACTAGTGGTTACCAGTGGGGAAAAAGAAGAGCAAGATAGGAGTAAGGGATTAAGAGATAAAAACTACTATGTATAAAATAAATAAGCAAAAAAGATATATAGCACAGGAAAATATAGCCATCATTTTATAATAACTTTAAATGGAGTAAAAACTATAAAAATATTGAGTCACTACATTGTATTATATTGATATTAATAAACATTATAAATAAACTAGGAGGGATTGGGGGCAGGAGGAAGAGGGGAACGACAGAGGATGAGATGGCTGGATGGCATCACTGACTCGATGGACGTGAGTTTGAATGAACTCCGGGAGATGGTGATGGACAGGGAGGCCTGGCATGCTGCGATTCATGGGGTCACAAAGAGTTGGACACAACTGAGCGACTGAACTGAACTGAAATAAAAATTAATGAATTTCATTAAAAGTATTTTGTTGGAACTAAAATATATTGTTTCATATTCCCATTACCCTGATCGCACCAATATCTGTGGGCTTCCTCTCTCGCAGCAGAGTAGTAAGATCAAGGCAGAAAAATAAAGATTTCACCTCCCACCAAGTTGGTGATGTGGCGATTTTGCTGAGATGAGTTGGCAGCATATCCATGTCAGACGCATGACTGAAATCACAGCTGAGGCTGCTGCAAGGAGCCCCCTGTCTGGTTAACCCTGACTTTGTAATAGCTGACTGGATCCCCTCAACATGCTCTGCACTACTTTTCCCTTGGTGATTTGCATGAAAGTCCTTTATCCAGTATTCTTGTCTGGAGAATCCCATGGAGAGAGGAACCTGGCAGGCTACAGATCACAGGGTCACAAAGAGTTGGACATGACTGAGTGACTGAGCAGGCACACTCACGCCTTATCTTTTTTTTTTTAATTTATTTTTTTAACTGAAGGATAATTGCTTTACAGAATTCTGTGGTTTTCTGTCATACATCAATAAGAATCATCCATAGGTACACCCATGTCCCCTCCCTTCCAAACCTCCCTTCCATCTCCCTCCCCATCCTACCCTTCTAGATTGTCACAGAGCACCTGTTTGAGTTCCCTAAGTCATACAGCAAATTCCCATTGGTTATCTCTTTTACATATGGTAATGTAAATTTCTGTTACTCTCTCCATACATCCTACCCTCTCCCTCCTCCACTTTCCCCAGGTCCATAGGTCTGTTTTCTATGTCTGTTTCTCCATTGCTGCCCTGAAAAAAAACTCATCAGTACCATCTTTTCAGATACCATATATATGCATCAGTATATGATATTTATTTTCTCTTTCTGACTTACTTCACACTGTATAATAGGCTCATTAGAACTGACTCAAATGCATTCCTTTTTATGGCTGAGTATGGCACCCCACTCCAGTACTTTTGTTTGGAAAATCCCATGGACGGAGAAGGCTGGTGGGCTGCAGTCCATGGGGTCGCTAGAGTCGGACATGACTGAGCGACTTCACTTTCACTTTTCACTTTCATGCATTGGAGAAGGAAATAGCAACTCACTCCAGTGTTCTTGCCTGGAGAATCCTGGGGACGGGGAAGCCTGGTGGGCTGCCGTCTATGGGGTCGCACAGAGTCGGACACGACTGAAGCGACTTAGCAGCAGCAGCAGCAGCATTCCATTGTATATATGTACCACAGCTTCTTTATCGATTCATCTGTCAGTGGACATGTAGGTTAGTTCCATGTTCTAGCTATTGTTAATAGTGCTGCAATGAACATTGGGGTACCTGTGTCTTTTTCAATTTTGGTTTCCTCAGAACATATGCCTAAGTAGCGGGATTGCTGGGTCATATGGGCACACTCATGCCCTTATCTTGAAGGTCTCCTCTGATTTCTCATCTACCAAATTCCTAAAGATGTTGTGAGGCTGACTCCAACCCCATACTCTTCAGGAAAAATATCCTCAGCACACTCGCTGGACATGATACTCCTCTGAGTCCCCACAGTCCCAGTCATCTACAACACTATGGTTCTCAAGCAGAGAAGCACATTAGAACCACTCAAATTGCTTTCCAAAAATCTACATGTCTTGTGACTTCCCTGGCCTTCCAGCGGTTAGGATTTCTCCTAGGGCAGAGGGTATGGGTTTCGATTCCTGGTCTGGGAGCTAAGAACCCACATCTCGCAGCCAAAAAACCAAAACGTAAAACAGAAGCAACGTTGTAACAAATTCAATAAAGACTTTAAAAATGGTCCACATCAAAAAAAAAAAAAAACCTTAAAAAAAACAAAAACAAAAATATACGCATCTAGCCCCACCTCCAAAGATTCAGTGCTTAGGGTGTGGGGCTGCTCTGGCTCCATGTGGTATCACACCTGGGTCTGGGCCAGGTCTGACTTGTACAGTCAGATCTCAAGTCCTGCCCCTTCTTGAACCCCTCTATTCAGACCTCCCCTTTCAGAGGACTGGATGACCGTCTGTCTGACCCACAAACCAGCCTCCCTATAGGTAAGCCTCAAGATCTACACTGGGAAAGAAGCATTAGGAAGCTTCATTTTAGCTGCAAATAGAAACCATGTTCTCTGATACAGCATTACTCCAATCAAGCAGACAGTCCAATTCTCTACCTGACTCCTGTCACTTGACTCAGTTGATTCAGATCTCCTAACAGAAAAGGGTATAAGTGGGACCTCAAACCCCACAGCTTAGTTTTATCAAAATTCAGAAATGATGGAATAACTGACTGAGTAGAAGAATTTTTTAAATGTCTCCATAGGACCTTAAGAAATGCCTTACATATAGTAAGATCCTGCTGCTGCTCCTGCTGCTGCTGCTGCTGAGTCGCTTCAGTCGTGTCGGACTCTGTGCGACCCCATAGACGGGAGCCCACCAGAATCCCCCGTCCCTGGGATTCTCCAGGCAATAACACTGGAGTGGGTTGCCATTTCCTTCTCCAATGCATGAAAGTGAAAAGTGAAAGCGAAGCTGCTCAGTCGTGTCCAACTCACAGCAACCCCAGGGACTGCAGCCTACCAGGCTCCTCCGCCCATGAGATTTTCCAGGCAAGAGTACTGGAGTGGGTTGCCATTGCCTTCTCCAATAAAGATATAATTATTTATACTTATTCATAGTCTCTTAAATAAACACATCCATCATTTAACAATGAGTGTCTTCTGAGAAGGGACTTATTTTCAAAGCCCCAAACCTAGGATACAATGTCCAGGCCATAGGAGATAATAAGAAAGGCCTGGTTGAATACATAAAAGAATAAACAATTGAATGAATAGAATGAGTAATTTATAATGATGCTGACAGATAACATGACTGAGCTCAGAAAATGGTCCAAAATTCAGACAAAAAGGATATGTTCTATGAACTAGTTATTACTAAGCTTCTGGTTTTTGAAAATCAATAAAGTGTCAATCACATATACACAAGACTAAAATAAGCTACAGAGGCCATTTTTTAAAAAGTTTGCAGAGTAATTTTTTTAAAAAGTACCATCTTCCATGACTGGAATTTCATGAGAGAAATGACATTTTAAACATCTAAGAAGTATGAAGGACATAATTCCAGAACAAAAAAATAGTCCTTTATATTAAAGCAACAAATCTTCACAGGAAAACTCAGGATAATGGCTTATTTTTCTCATTTCAACACTGGCTTTCATCCAATGTAAGAATTTATACACTAGACTATGAATTGGTATGAAATAATTCTGAGACAATTCTATAATTTAGCACAGCTGCTCAGAGAACAGCTAATGCATTTGTCGGAGAAGACAGGCAAATGGCTTTTACTCTGTCCACATATATCCTTATTACACCATAGGTAAAGCTAGATTAGAGTTTGCTGGTATTGCACCTTTCTGCTACTTTTCTTTTCCCAGCTCTTTTCGTACTATGATACTGTCATTCAGGTATGTTATGTAGAAAACAAAGGAATAAAGTAGTTTTTAAACTTCTCACAATTCAATTTTTATCAAAGAGTTAGAAGAAGTACTATGATCTCTGAGCCACTGATATTACATTATTCATAATAGGAATATCAATTCATAATAGGAATGTCAATAATCATTGGTAACTTAAGTTCTTTTCAAATATGACTGGCAGTAAAATTAAAAATTAAAAGATAGAAAAGTTATAAAAAGAAATTTTATTATTTTTATGAAGGCATTTAAGCACTAAACTTCTATGAGACCTATACCAAGTACAAAATATGAGACTTACTTAGTAATTATCAACTTGATCCTCGGTTTAAAGCTTAAGGAATCTAAATTTAGTCCTACAGTGGCTAAAGCAACTGTACCTGACATTCCCCAAAATTCCACTGAGGAGAAAAAAAAAGAATAAAATTAGTCGTGTTCAAATCTGTACACGGAGCTACTTCTCTTGAGTGATGAACTGGGAAATTTAAAACAGTCAGTAATTGAATTTCTTAGAAAGTTGCTTAAAGGGATTGGCCTAATACTTAGATTGGGGATTGACAAACTTTCTCTGTGAAGGATCATATGGTAAATATTTAGTATTTGCAGGTCACATGGTCCTAGTTGCTACTATTCACCTCAGCTGTTCTAGTACATAAGCAGCCACAGGTAATACATGACAAATGAGCACCCAATAAATAATGGACATTGAAATTTTAACTGCAAATAATTTTTGCATACTGCAAAATATTTTTATTTGGGTTTTTTTTTTAATGTAAAAACCATCCTTAGCTCATAGGCAATGCAAAACTAATAGGCATATTTGGCTATAGTTTGCCAACCCCTGCCATAGACCATCCTTGAGGAAAGAGCTAATGAAAAATAAGTTTAACAGCCTCTCCCCAGCACCTCAAGGACTCTGTGCTGCATGTCCTAGGGGTTGTGGCCCAAGCTCAGTGCTTTCTTGGTGACTGCAGGTCCTCAAGCCTACTGTTTTTTGCAATATAGGCACCCCTATGTAGTTCCCTGGGCTCTAAACAAATGTGTCAATGCAGTCTGAGGCAGGAAAATCAACTATGAAGAATGGTTGAACACCATCAATACCAACAGTCCTGAAGGTTACAGAGCCTTCAAATAGCACATTATAAATGTCAGACAGAAGGAAGGGAAAGTACATGCAAGATCAGAGTGGAAGCCCTTTAAGCAGGGCAGAGCTGGTTGCTCTGGGAATGTCACCTCGCCTTTCTCCATTAGTGTCCCTGTATCTGTAGAATGAGTGTAAACGAATAATGCCTCACAGAATTGTGAGAATAAAATCAGATTACATGAAAAGTGCTTGGCATACTTTTAAAACAAGGGATAAATGGTCATCATTATTATTGCATTATTATTTTTAATGTTCACTTTACTGTTTATTAATTTGAAGAGGATTATATTATTCTTTTGATTTATCTAATCACTTAAAGCCACTTTAGATTTCTTTTAACCTATTTATTTAACTGAATTTAGCATAAATAACCAACGACAATAAACCAGCAGTATTAGGGACTGTGATAATAGGAAAATTATTCCTCAAAATCTTATTTCCAACTTCCTATAACTCAAACTATGGGATTTAAAAGCTTATAGTTTTTTTAAATAACAGTCACTACTTAGAAGAAACATCTGCTACAAGGAAACCACTAAGTAACTTCATTTTTAAACTGATATTATTTAGCATAATCCCAATGTAACAAGAATGTATAGTGTAAATGCATACATTAATACATCTATGTACATATGTATTTTTTGAAAACTAAGTACATATAACAAAATGTATCATTGGTAAATTTATGGGTGATTTCTTCTTTGACTTTTCAGATTTTTTCCAAAATTCTACATGGAACATGTATTAGTTTTAAAATTAGAAAAACAAAGTCTTTTGAAAATTACAAATGTTATTACTTTAAATAGTACTTTAAATGTACAAGCAGGGAGAGAGTCACAGAACATGTCATAAAGTAATTTTCATCAGCATAAACCCAAGTTGTTAAAAATAGAGTTGTAAAGTTTTTCTCATTCAGTTGTAAGAAACCATCACAGGAAATTGATGCCACAGGAAAGTGGCTCTCTCTCTCAGACTCTCTCCCAAACTCTCTCTGGTTTAGAAAAAGTGAAGGTCCTCCTAATAGGAGAATCAAAGGGATTTTGTTTCCTAAAAACAACAGGATTCAGGAATGGATGTTTCCCAACAAGAAAATGTTAGGGTCATGACTGAAGTTACAGCCTAGACCAATGACATAAAAAAAGAGTGAGAACAATCAGCCTTGGCACAGGTTAAGAAAGGAACGCATTATTTTAAAACAATAAAACTGACTTAAAGGTGTTTCCATTCACCAGAAATTCTGACCAATGCCACTTGATAAAATATTCCTTCTGCTCTAACAGACCCCTCTCACCACCACTCTTGCTGTACCTCTGGTCTAGACTTATACACACAACCCATCATCTTACCTCTCTTCCTGTACCTCTGGCCTAGACTTACACACAACCCATCATCTTACATGAATTATACGATGACTCTCTTAAAGTGCCTTTTATACACTAGGGTTTCCCTGGTAGCTTAGATGGTAAAGAATCTGCCTGCAATGCAGGAGACTGAGTTCGATCCCTGGGTAGGAAGATCCCCTGGAGAAGGGAATGGCAACCCACTCCAGTATTCTTGCCCGGAGAATTCCATGGACAGACCATGGGGTCACAGAGTCGGACACGACTGAGTGACTAATACTTGCACTTTTGGGGCTTTCCTCATAGCTTAGTCAGTATAGAATTTGCCTGCAATGTAGGAGACCTAGGTTCGATTCCTGGGTCGGGAAGATCCCCTGGAGAAGGAATTGGCAACCCATTCCACTATTCTTGCCTGGAGAATCCCACAGACAGAGGCACCTGGCAAGATACAGTTCATGGGGTCCCAAGACTAAAATTTTTTCCGTGGGCTGATATATTAACATTCTTAGCCATACTACCTGTCAACCAACAATGTTCCAATGTGTCTTGTCTATGTGGCAATGTCTGTGCAATTTCCTGACTATTTTATTTTATGAAAAAAGAACAAATAGACTGGTTGGATCTCCTTGCAGTCCAAGGGACTCTCAAGAGTCTTCTCCAACACCACAGTTCAAAACCATCAATTCTTCTGCACTCAGCCTTCTTCATAGTCCAACTGGAGATCCAACCAGTCCATTCTGAAGGAGATCAGCCCTGGGATTTCTCTGGAAGGAATGATGCTAAAGCTGAAACTCCAGTACTTTGGCCACCTCATGCGAAGAGTTGACTCATTGGAGAAAAAAAAAAAAAGAAAAGAAAAAAGAACAAATGTGCTGACACAGGTTTTTTCCAAAACCCCAAGTACTGTGGATTTAAAAATGGAAATTACTACATGTGCTTCAAAGAGATGAGGTTTGGACCTCAATCAGACACTCCCTGGATTCAAGCCAGTTAACAATGTGTTCGTTAGTGAAGAAAAAAAATAAAATTAGATAATAAGACAGAAATGTCACATTAGAGAATGTGTAAATAAAAATTTTATCTATGTCTAGCTTTCTGGCAATGCAACTTCTCCTTAGAACTGTCTGTTCCTGACTTTTGTTGTCAGGATCTGATTAAGTATAAGAGGGGAGAATGGCCAGAAAATTGTTTTTAATTCCTGAAGCATAAAAAGTGTTATGGATGAGGGAATGGGCATTCATTTCCTAGGGCTGTTACCAAAGTGTCTTCAACAAGAATGTATTATCTCACAGCCTGGAGGCTAGGGGTCCAAGATCAAGGCTTTGTAGCAGATTCCTTCTGAGAGCAAGTGAGGGAGCATCTACTCCAGACCTCTCAAGCACTTGACCGAGAGCACCTACGTGAATTAGGAGGAAAGGGGAAAGGAATCACCATTTATTGGCTGCCCTACCTTGAGCCCAGTGGCATGCTGGTAAATGTTTATCAGCAGCAGTCTGGGTGGTAAAAAAAAAAAAAAAAAAATTGACTGTGTCTGCCAATTTCCATGGTCCCACTATGGCCTATTTCAAGCTACACCCACGTTATGTCACTTGAATAAAGTGCTGGGAAGAGATGTGAACAGTCAGCTCTCGTGAGCCAGTCAAAGTTACCTCCAGGACGCCAGCATAAGTGAGTCACACGACACACACTACCTCACTACACCTGGCGTGCCCCTCTAAATTAGGCTGTATTAGATCACGTTTATAGATGAGGAACTAACTGAAGTTTAAAGAGGTTAAGTAATATTCCAAAGTTACCAAGCTAATAAATCGTAAAGCTCTGGTTTGAAGTGAACTCTGCCTAACTTTCAAGCTCTTTAACGACTAATAGTTTATTCAACCAACATGTGTTTAATTATTTGGGCCTATGGTGAGCATTGGGCTTGACTCGGGGAACATAGAAAAGATAATAAATATAAAGATGGATAAGAGACAGCTCTGTCTCAAGGAACTTACGGTCCAAGGTGGGAAAAAAGGAAATATTAAATTAACTTTATTTCTTCAGGCACTTAAGGCATTCATAACAGGGACATAAGGGAGGAGAAAAATGAAGAGAGCAAGGAAATGAATTTTCAGTGAATGTTGTTCTGTAATTTTACTGATTTGGAGTGGTGAGCAACAATAGGTAGCACTTTATCGTAGAGAAAGCAGTGCTGTTTGGTAAGTGGAGGTGAAAAGAGGAGTAATTAACCTCTTGATACCTGAGGCCTTTCATGGATGGAATTGCTCCACTGTGTGAGCTAAGAGGAGAAGCAGGATTTGGCTGTGTTTTTGCCATAGTTACTATGGCTTTGGGGGACTGGTTACCTCAGTTAATGGGGTAAAAACTTTAGTTCCCAAGCTCACTGGACTAAACTAGAAGAGGACTGTTTGAACGTCTCCCAGCATTAGGTACTCCGATTCCTGTGATTAGTCCTCTGTCCTGCTTTTCTTCCAGAGGTAGATATACCTGATTTCTCCAACTCCTTTCCTGCCTCCTAGCGTCAGGTAAGGGCCACCATTTCTACGGTCCCCTCAACCTGGTACCCACTGAATGGGTACTGCTGAACTGGAAAAGATCTCAGGAGCTTCTCTCCTAGCTTTCTCATTTTAGAGATGGGTTGCTAAGGGTCAGAGCAGAAATTGGCTCAGGTCTGTTTCCTCTTCCAGGGGACTGCCAGGGAATAAAGGTAAGGTCAAAGGGTAGAGTTAAAAAAAGAATAAGAGAGTAACCACATGGAGGAGGAATGCAAGAGAAGGAACATGGAGTTGAAATTTAGGGGATGTTAAGACAATCCAGGAAAGAGCTAGAGGTGGAAGAAAGATAGTATGACAAGCCACACAAAAGAGCCACATTAAAAAAAAAAAAAGCAGAAAAGCTGTTGGGAGGAAGCTGGATTCAAGAACAAGGGAAAATTTAAAAACACAAAATACACATCAAGGATGGAATTTTTGTATCTGTTTCTGTCTTACCAATGTAGAAAGTCATGTACACCATTGAGATGCAAAAAATTATATTGGTCAGTGTATTGCTGAACAGGTCAGTCAATATAAACTGAATGATCCTTGCACACCAATATCCACATGCTATGCTCCCCAAAATGTCCAAGGTGAGGCCCATGATTACATGTAACTCTAGAAAAAGGAAATAAGAAAAAAGAAAGGTGAAATATAATTTTTTTCTTTTATTAATTGCATTTGGGCAATGCCCATCGGTTTGCTCTTGAGATTTTGAGTGAGAACCTTGTTCTTCAGCAGATGGAAGTTTCCCATGAAAGCCTGGCAAAAGAGGCTTTCTGGGGATACATTTACCCCACAGTCTGCAGCTTGAGGTTTGCTTATCTGAGGACAGCAGACTCAAATGCTGTCAGGAGTCAGGCAAAGAGCATAAATGTGAGTTGGTGATGGACAGGGAAGCTTGGTGTGCTGCAGTCTGTGGGGTCGCAAAGAGGTGGACACGACTGAGTGACTGAACTGAACCGATAAATGTGAAAAACTCACCTGGTGAGTGAACAATGAGCCAAAATATATTTAAATATATATATATTTTTTTACAAACTACGTCAGGGCCAAGCACACCATGCTCAGGATCCCCACCAACCTGCAGCCTGTTTGCACTTCTGCTCATTATCACTTCTAGAACCTGACTCCACGGTACTACTTTCACCCTCAGACTCAAACTCAGGACCAAGCCACGTTTTTTTTTTTAATTGGAGGATAAATGCTTTACAGTGTTGTTTCTTCCTGTTGTGCGATGCATGTTGAGAGATATGAAATCATTT
This sequence comes from Bos indicus x Bos taurus, assembly GCF_003369695.1. Lineage (NCBI taxonomy): Eukaryota > Metazoa > Chordata > Mammalia > Artiodactyla > Bovidae > Bos > Bos indicus x Bos taurus. Next base: position 54,298,795 of record NC_040091.1, read on the forward strand.
CTTTCACAACTTTCCCCTCTAATCTAAGGAAACACTCAGTGGCAGTTATTTTCTTCTTACCTGATATACTATTTTAATTGGTCCATAAGTAAAGAATAGGGGAAGCGGCAAAGTTAAGACATCTTGAATATATTTTAATTTTGGTATGAATTAAAAAGGACTACATAAGAATGATTTTAGAAAATACACAGATGGGACTTCAATAGTGATCCAGCAGTTAAAACTCCACCTTACAATGCAGGGGGCATGGGTTCAATTCCCAGCCAGGGAACTGAAGTCCCACATGCCATGGAGGATAGCCAAAATTTTAAAAATAAATAAATAAATAAATAGAGAAAAATAATGCTCTTACCTCTAAAGTTGGACATTTGAAGTATGCCTGTCTTAAAAATTGCAAAAAAAATGGATGTGAAGCCACAGATGATCATTGATTCTCCTCTAATGATATCAGTATACATCTTAGAAATGCCTGGAAATGGAAAAACATAATTTAGTACGGTACATGATAATGATGCTCTTTCACAGGAAATACAGACACAGAAGAGAAGGAATATGCTAGAAAAAAAAAAAAGAAGGCAGTCATTACTGTGATGGATCTGTAAGATAATCACAATCACCATTTTTTAACTTCTCCATTGTGCCTTCTGTATCTCCAATGGCAAAGGAACATGGTGATGGCACATCCTGAAATGTCCACTGCCTCAAAGCATACTAGAACTTCAAACTGAGACAAAGCACTTCTCAGGTCACTACATTTAGCTTGAATAAAGATGAATCGTTAGACTCCAAAAGAACCACATTTTAGAAATAAGTATAAAATATGACTTAGCAATTCTGCTCCTAGACATACACCCAAAAGAGCTGAAGACATACGTCCACACAAAAATTTGTACATGGACAGTCCATCTATAGGTGATCTATCCCTATAAGGGAATATTGCTGCTGCTGCTGCTAAGTCGCTTCAGTCGTGTCCGACTCTGTGCGACCCCATAGACGGCAGCCCACCAGGCTCCCCTGTCCCTGGGATTCTCCAGGCAAGAATACTGGAGTGGGTTGCCATTTCCTCCTCCAATGCATGAAAGTGAAGTCACTCAGTCATGTCTGATTCCTAGCGACCCCATGGACTGCAGCCCACCAGACTCCTCCATCCATGGGATTTTCCAGGCAAGAGTACTGGAGTGGGGTGCCATAATGGAATATTACTCAGCCACAAAAAGGAAGGGAGTACTGACTGATACATGTTACAACATAGATGAATCTTTAAAAAATTACAAAGTGAAAGAAGCCAGACACAGAAATCACATATTGTATGGTTTGATTTATGTGAAATGTCCAGAATATGCAGATTCATAGACAGAAAATAGAACACTGGTTGCCAGGAACTTGGGGGATGAGGGAATGAGAATGAATGACTGCCAACAGGCATGAAATTTCTTTTGAGGTTAGTGAAAATGTTCTAAAATTAAGTAGTGAAGATGCTTGCATAACTGTAAATCTACTAAAGACCACTGAATTTTATAATTTAAAAGGCTAAATTTTATGATGTGTGGGTTACATATCAATAAGGCTGGTATTTTAAAATTAAACATAAAATTTTATTGACATTTAACATTTACCAACAGTTTGATAGAAAATACAACTGCCCACTGTTATGCAACTTGTAAGAAGGATGATAGTGATTGGTACCTGCCCATCTAGTATCTATCCTCTGTTCTTGGTAACAAGACTGGTTTTACTCACGGTGGCAATGTGCTCAGCTAAATGACAACTGTTCCCCAACTCCTGGGCTTCTAAGAGTGGCCACTGACATTTAAGTGGAAGTCACTGAGTGGAACTTTTGGGAAACTCCTTGGAGGGAGAGGTGACTTGGCTGAAAGGAACATCTTTCCATCCCTTGTTCTTCCGTTTCCTGCCTGAAATATGGAATGATAGCTGGAACTTTAGCAGTCAACTTGTAATACTGACGATGGATGCCATACACAAAGGGGAGGAACAGATAAATAAACCCCACAATAGACAGCAACCATTTTTGCTTTAAATATTATCTTTTTAAAAGAGTAAAAATAAGAAAAAGTCATATTTTCCCATCGGTTTAAAATTATGGTGCTTTCCATTCTTTTTTGCAGATGAAATTTTCCATCTGGTTCCATTTTCTTTCAGCCTGAAGGACTTAACATTTTTGTAGTGCAGGTCTGTTAGTGATAAATTTTTTCAGCTTTTATATTTAACTCTTTATTTCTCCTTTACTTTTGAAAGATATTTTCACTGAGGATTTTAAGCTGGCAGTATTTTTTCTTTCAGGATTTTAAAAGTGTTACATACCATATTTTGGCTTGCAATGTTTCTGAAGAGAAGTCCTTTATCATTATTAGCTTTGTGTCTCTGTATATAATGCGTCTTTTTCCTCTGGCTACCTTTGAAAGTTTCTCTTGACACTGGTGTTTAGGAATTTGATTTTTATGTGCCATGGTATAGTTTTCAATTGTATTTCTTGGGCTTGGAGTTTGCTGAGCTTCCTGAGTCTGTGGCTTTATAGTTCTCATCAAATTTAGAAATTTTTCATCCATTATTTCTTCAAATAGTTTTTGTTGCTTTCTTTTCTCTCCTTTTAGGAACTTGTGTCTTAATATAGGCACTGAAGTTGCCCCACAGCTCACTAACGTTCTGCTTATTCTCTCAGCCTTCTTCCATCTGTGCTTCATCTTGTACATGCTAAGTCGCCTCAGTCGTGTCTGACTGACTGTGACCCTATGGACTGTAGCCTGCCAGGCTCCTCTTTCCATGGGATTCTCCAGGTAGAATAGTGGAGTAAGTTGCCATACACTCCTCCAGGAGAATCTTCTTGATCCAAGGATTGACCCTGCATTTCTTATGTCTCCTGCATTGGTAGGGAGGTTCTTTACCACTAGTGCCACCTGGGAAGCCCATCTTGGATAGTTTTTATTACTACTTCTTTAAGTTCACTAAATGGAAACCCACTCCAGTATGAAAAATCCATACTGCCTGGAAAATCCAATGGACAGAGGAGCCTGGCAGGCTACAGTCGATGGGGTCATAAAGAGTCGGATGCGACTGAGCTTTGAACTTTAAGTTCACTAATTCTTTCTTATGCTTTGTCTAATCTGACGTTAATTCCATCCAGTGTATTTTTCATCTCAGACATTGTGGGTTTCATCTCTAGAAATTTTATTTAAGGTCTCTTTTATATCTACCATGCCCAGTGGTGTACTGATAAACCAGCTTTCCAAAATTAAAAAAGGCCTGATTTGTGCTGATTTGTAGCATTTGCCAGCTTCATATGTAAACACTCCTACCATAACTAACTCAAAGCTACCAAAAGTTTAACCACGGGCTTGCAAAATTCTTATTGATTTAAAAATTGGCTCTCTTAAGCTGACAGGAGCAATTCTACCCCATACTCAATCTTTTTCTAACTTTTTGAACCAATGGAATATAGTTACAAGTGTCTTAATATATTTGTTGAGTCTAATGGGGAAACAGTGGAAACAGTGTCAGAGTTTATTTTTCTGGGCTCCAAAATCACTGCAGATGGTGCCTGCAGCCATGAAATTGAAAGACGCTTACTCCTTGGAAGGAAAGTTATGACCAACCTAGATAGCATATTCAAAAGCAGAGACATTACTTTGCCAACAAAGTCCATCTAGTCAAGGCTACGGTTCTTCCTATGGTCATGTATGGATGTGAGAGTTGGACTGTGAAGAAAGCTGAGCACCGAAGAATTGATGCTTTTGAACTGTGGTGTTGGAGAAGACCCTTGAGAGTCCCTTGGACTGCAAGGAGATCCAACCAGTCCATCCTGAAGGAGATCAGCCCTGAGACTTCTTTGGAAGGAATGATGCTAAAGCTGAAACTCCAGTACTTTGGCCACCTCATGTGAAGAGGTGACTCATTGGAAAAGACTCTGATGCTGGGAGGGATTGGGGGCAGGAGGAGAAGGGGATGACAGAGAATGAGATGGCTGGATTGCATCACTGACTCGATGGACGTGAGTCTGAGTGAACTCTGGGAGTTGGTGATGGACAGGGAGGCCTGGCGTGCTGCGATTCATGGGGTCACAAAGAGTCGGACACAATTGAGCGACTGAACTGAACTGAACTGAACTAAATGAGTCTACCATCTACAGCATTGCTAGGTCTATTTCTACTTGTTTATGTACTCTTTATGGGCCATTTTTTCAGCTTCTTTGCATGTCTTCCAATTTTTTATTAAGATAACATAACTGTATGTATTACCTAATTAGGTGCTATATGTTTTTGTAGTCTCATATTCTTGAGCTTTGCTTTGTAATGCAGTTGTTACTTTGAAAGAATTTGACCCTTTTGAGGCTTGTTTTTTAGATTTGTTAGGTAGGGCCAGAGCAGCCTTTAGTCAAAGGTTAATTTTCCCCGATACTCAAGCAATAACCTTCTGAGTCCTTTACCTGATGTCCTACAAATTATGATGGTTTTCCACTTTGGCTGTAGTGAACATGAAAGGGATTTTTCCCTTTAATCCTTTGAGTGTTTTCATTCCCAGCATTGTGCAGCTTCTTCACATGCATGCACTAATGAGCACTCACTCACCCAAAGACTCAAGTGGGTAGCTCTCAAAATTCCTTCTTCAGTACAGCTTTCATTCCTGCAGCAATTTGCCCCATGAACTTTAACTGCTTTGGCCTTCCTGGACTCCCAACTCTAGGTCTCCTCAACTCAAAGAAACTACCAAGCTCCACCTAGGTTACCTTTCCCTGCACAAAGACCTAGAAACTCTCTCCAGGTAATAAGCTATGGTAAGGACAATCAAGAACATACTTCTTTTTTCCTTTCTTGAGTATTACTGTCCCGCATGGCCTGATGTCCATTATCTGAGAACTATTTTTCATTTTCATATATTTTGTCTGGCTTTTTAGTTGGCTCAGGCAGAAAGGTAAGTCTAGTCATTGTTACTCCATATTTTTTAATTTAACAAAGATATTTATTTATATAGCAAATATTAATGAAATCACTCAACATTCAAAAAACAAAGATCATGGCATCCGGTCCCATTACTTCATGGCAAATAGATGTGGAAACAATGGAAACAGTGACAGACTTTATTTTCTTGGGCTCCAAAATCACTGAAGATGGTGACTGCAGCCATGAAATTAAAAGACCCTTGCTCCTTGGAAGAAAAGCTATGACCAACCTAGACAGCATATTAAAAAGCAGAGACATTACTTTGCCAACAAAGGTCTGTCTAATCAAAGCTATGGTTTTTCCAGTAGTCATGTATAGATGTGAGAGTTGGACCATAAAGAAAGCTGAGCACCGAAGAATTGATGCTTTTGAACTATGGTGTTGGAGAAGACTCTTGAGAGTCCCTTGGACTGCAAGGAGATCAAAACAGTCAATCCTAAAGGAAATAAGTCCTGATTGTTCACTGGAAGGACTGATGATGAAGTTGAAACCCCAATACTTTGGCCACCTGATGCAAAGCACTGACTCATTGGAAAAGGCCCAGATGCTGGGAAAGATTGAAGGTGGGAGGAGAACGGCGACAGAGGATGAGATGGTTGGATGGCATCACTGTCTTAATGGAAATGAGTTTGATCAAGCTCTGGGAGTTGGTGATGGACAGGGAATCCTGGTGTGCTGCAGTCCACGGGGTCACAAAAAGTCAGACCCAACTGAGCGACTGAACTGAGTGAGTAGTAAATTTATTAGCAAATTTACTAATATATCATTTAACTCTAAAACTTTAATAAAGATACAAATTAAATTCAAGTTAAGTGTTAAAGACACATTTCAAATAAGAATACTAATTAAAAGACATATAATGTTGTTTACCTGAAACTAAATCAACAGTGATGGCATTAACAGTGGAGATTTTAAATTCAAGTCCAATTCTGAATCTTTGTTAAATTAAGACTGTGGAGAGCCTCAGTTATCTACTTTTGAAGTACTTCAATAGGAATAGCAATTCTCTAAGATTTACATAATCTCATTGATTACTCATTAACAACTTCATGAGGTATAAACTGTTATTACCCTCATTTACTGATGAGAAAACTGAGGTAAATATAGCTTAGGATATTTGCCCAAGATCACAGAATTGGTAGGGGCTTCCCAGGTGACACCAGTGGTAAAGAACCTTCCTGCCAGTGCAGGGGACACAAGAGACTTGGGTTTGATCCCTGGGTAGGGAAGATCCCCTGGAAGCGGGCATAGCAACCCACTCCAGTATTCTTGCCTGGAGAATCCCATGGGCAGAGGAGCCAGGCAGGCTGCAGTCCATAGGGTTACACAGAGTTGGACATGACTGAAGCGATTTAGCACACATGCATATAGTTGGTAAGGGGTAGAGGTGGGGTTATAACTTCCGCATCTACTAGCCAAAACACTAAGTTATTCTGCCTTCCATAGTACTAACCAAAAAGTGCTACTGTGAGCACAAAAATGAAGAAAGTATATAATACTAAGTATGGTGATTGTCACATAGTCAACACTCAACATATATTAACTAGTATTTTGTCATCATTACCCTCTCATATACCTCAGAGCCTTTTCTGTCCTTGGGAAATACGTTCCCTTTTCATCTTGGTCAACTTAAAACATGTCATCAACCAACTCTTCTCCAGCACCCATCCTTCACAGACCTGATCCTGTTACTCCATCTTAACTACAGGAGTTATATAGAGGAATCCAGTGTCCTCAATGATTTCATGGAATTGCAGGCCAGCCCTGGACTTCTTTTACTTAAAAGCATAAACTCAAATTTAAGAACATATGACACACAGTGGTGCATTATGGAGCCTAATGTAAATACAAAATAATATAGAAAGAATTATACAACTACATAGTTTTTTTAAAAGCAGCTATTAAATACATTTCATTGCACTAAAATCCAAACTGATCACATTAAATGATACTTTTTTAATGCAAGCAGAAATGATCTGATGAAGATTCTATTTTTTTCCCTTTGATATTTTGAAACACAAAATAATTAAAAATATATAGCTGAGGGTTCTCATTATTTCTATTTCTAAGACACTATGCATAGTTGAAAAGAGAGCAGATCTCTGCTTTCCAGTGTTTGATCTGAGTATATGAAATATCAGATTATAAAGAATCTGTCTACCTTTACAAAAACCCTCTGAAAGATAGGATAGATACCAGGATAATACAGAATTTCTGATAACTCAGTGCCTGATTATGGATCAGTATTCGGGCTGTTTATTTCTTTTCTTTGTGCCTCATTATTGTAGCCAATTCTAATTTGCTTTCTTTAGAAAGCAAAGAAAATAAAAGGCAAGGTAAATTATAATTATCTTATACTACTACTTGCTATTAATTTTGACTATGACAGAAGACACAAAATACTGGTTAAACAGGTTTGAAGATTATTGGCACATTTGATTTAGCTGGTGAAGAAATCCTTTAATTCTTCCCTCAGATTCAATAAGTCAACCAGGAGCAAACAGAGCATAAGGTTTATTGCATAAAGTTTTGAATTTGATGTATAGTTATTTTTAATAGTAAAATACCACAAGAATTACTCCCCACATTTTTATTGGCTTAATGTGAACTAACTTTATTAATTCACTGTAAAATTTTTTAAAGGGAATAATAAAACAGAAAATCATCTGTAATTCCATGACCCAGATAAAACCATTTGAATGTTAAAGGCTTTTTCAAAGCATATAATTCCTTTTACTTAAACTGAGATCATACTAAAACTTTGTATTTTATCCCTTTACAAGCTCCCAGTCCAGATTCATTTTAAAGTAAAAACTGTTTGAGCCTTTACGTTCTTTTAAAATAGGTAATAGACAGGTTCCTTTTAACTTGTATGTGAACATCCATTATTTTTTTCAGTGAGTCAGTCCACCTCAGACTCAGACTGTGCAGATTTCACAGTGCTCCAGAGCACCACATCAAATGAAGAAACACTCACACTGTAGGAACTGCAGTTTTGTATATTATTCTGGCAATTTTAGGCACATGGCAAAAAATATATTTTTTTCCTTAAAAAAGATAATGTATTACAACAATTAGATAGAGGATCCTTCTTATCTAATCCACACAAAGGTAAAGACATCATAGAACCCAGAACTATGTACCATCTGAGTATAACTGGCATAAAGAAAATATCAACTAAGAGTCAAATACCTTTAATAGTTTTCTTGTAAAGAAACAGAAGACTTTCTACTCTCTTTTTGAAAAAATTTTTGAATATAGAAACTGCAATAAATATAGTTTATTAGAGCCTCTTACAATTAAGAGATTGCAGAAAGGGGAGCAGCAAGATAATGAGGTGAATAAAACAAGTGGCAAATACAAATGGCTTAGAGAGAAAAACAGATGGAGAAAAGACAGAAAAATATTGCACCTACAGGAAAAAATGAGAGAGAAAAAGAAGATAGGGTCAGACTCTTTGAAAAATATCTGGCAACAATTTATATCACCATCAAAAGTGTCAAAACCTTTTATGTTTCCTCAACTGTAAGTATAAATGTGTATAGAAGGGGATATCACCTGCCAGAAACTAGGTGTCCCACCCTAATCATAAGGTGATATATTTCCACTAAATACAACTGAAACCTTAAAACTGGTTAATTAAATATTTCTGAGTCAAAATCAGAAATAACAGCATCTAACCATGTTATGTGCTTTTTACTGCTGTGTTAATAAAACATAACAACAGATATTTCAGAGTGAAATTATCTTTTACCAAATAATATGGCAAGTAGTGCAGAACCCCTAGCCCTCTTGGGAATAAGCTTTTACTGAATAACGTATTTGCTAGAGTATACTTTCACCTCATTTCTTCTAAATAAGCTCCCTCTCTCACCTGCCCAAAGTTAGCTGCTTTAAAATAAAGGCCTTTCTAACAAGAAGAACCCAGGACTTAGAAAAGTGCTGCAAAGATATAGTGCCAAATCTCTAGCCTGTGGCTTAGAACTCAATGGAATGGAGCTGAATACCAATTTTAATCACCTTCTAGAAAGATAACATTTTCTCCTTGAAAAAAATTATTTGAGATCATTTATCCCAGGTCCTGGGTTGCTTTATTGACTTTGCATACTCCATCTCCAAGAAAAACAGCATAAAATGGCTACTCTGCTGGATGCACAATTCACTCAAGCATATTATCAAAAGGAAATTTATCCTCATATCTTCAAAATAAGAGAGAGAAATAAATCCAACATACCAACAGTTTTCAGTGAATTCACAGAATAAATAGGATCTGTAATGCCAAGGGCCATGCTAAAGAGGAGGCAAGACTGCAAATCCCATGAATATTTATTGAATTTCAGAACCACATATCCAATTATGATGAATGTTGTAGCAAAGCTAATTAATCCGGTTAAGAAGACCTGCGAAACCAATTCACAATATAGTATTAAATTTAACACCTAAGCATGGCATGACTCCATTTATTCATGTAAGAATCAGATTTTGCTATATATTTTATACAATGACTCAGGAAGATAACTTTAAAAGGTATTCTAGTTTACCTGCCTCCACGAAACCATCCCTTTCAAATGATTCTACCTGACTATGAGAAGACCAATGCACCCATCTTTCTTGTTGCTATTCAAGATTAATAGTTTTCCACATCAAAATGCTCTAAGATGGAGTGCAAATTTTTCTTGCTTCCATACAAAGCATTTCCTTGTTTCCACAGTGATGATCTACAGGGCTCCAGGCAGGCAACAATGGATGAAAACTACATGTCAGTTGACTTGGTCCCCTTATTAAGGGCTTTCAGGAAAAATCCACAGTTAGCAAAATGTTGTGTACATTTCGTTGCCTGATAGGTTTCTAACACTACCACACCTGTCAGGGATGCCAGGAAATGTAGCACTATTTCACACTTGGCCCACTACCATACTATACATACAGTAAGTCACTCCATTATTGAGAAAGAAAGGGACGGGCAATCAACAATGCCTGCCTTAAAAAGAGCAACAGAATGCAAAACTTTTAAACCAGCAGAAGGGGAAAAAAAAGAATAAAGAAAAAAAATTTTTTAAAAATACAGAAAATTGAATCAATTGACTGAGAAAGGGAAAAAGAATGAGGAAAAGCAAAGGAAAAGCATTATAAACTAAAAGTACAAAATCACATGGGACAGATAAATACAAATCTATTTCTTTTGATCTTTAAAAAGTTTATCTTTAACTTATGTACAGTAAAATTCACTCTCTGACTGTATAGTTATATGAGTTTTGACAAATGCATGTAGTCAAGTGAACATGGTCACAATGAAAAAACAAAACAGAGCCAACACACTAAAAGATTTCTTCATTCTGCCACTTTCTTCACTCATCCTGCTCCCTGGCAACCAGTGATCTGTTTTCCAAAGTACTGTTTTGCCTTTGCTAGAAGGAAGGTCTATGTACGGAATTATATTATTCCACAGGTACCCTTCTAGCCTGGTTTCTTTCTCTTATCATGCTGCTGCTGCCGCTGGTAGGTCACTTCAGTCGTGTCTGACTCTGTGCAACCCCATAGACTGCAGCCCAACAGGCTCCCCCATCCCTGGGATTCTCCAGGCAAGAACACTGGAGTGGGTTGCCATTTCCTTCTCCAATGCATGAAAGTGAAAAGTGAAAGTGAAGTCACTCAGTCATGTCCCACTCGGAGCCACCCCATGGACTGCAGCCCACCAGGCTCCTCCATCCATGGGATTTTCCAGGCAAGAATACAGGAGTGTGTTGCCATTGCCTTCTCCGTCTCTTATCATAATACATCTGAAATTCTTCCATATTCTACTTATCAATATTCTGTTTCTTTTTTATTGCTGAGTGAAAACACTAAAGACTTAAACATGTGGGGTGAAGCTAAAAAGTTATTAGCAGAAAACTTCAAACTTTAAATGCACAAAATAACAACAATAAAAGAAGCTAAAAGTCAATCAACTAATACCTAGCTCAAGATATTAGAAAAAGTACAGAATAAAATTAAAGAAAATAAAACTGTTTGAAAAGGAAAATAATCTGGCAAGCATGATTAACAAAAAAAGAGGAAGGCATAAATAAAACAACCATAGCAGTTAAAATGGACAAGTCTACAGACACAGCTGAGAGGCAGTCAGAGGTGGGTTTGGACCCAGGCTTTGCCATTGGTCAGTCTTGTGACCTCTGAACTATAGTCGGCTTATATGTGAAATGGAGATGATATTAACTCAGTGCCTTAGTCACAGTAACTAATCTTATTTACAGATCAGCAAATATTTATTCCTTCTCCCTCCCCTCAACTCTCTTTAATTAGTGATTCTGAACAGCAAAAAGAGTCAACTAAAAATGTGAGATTGGTGAAATATTAATGTGAGATTGATGAATTACTAATCTCTCTAGACAGATTCTCTGTCAACATGAGTAAGGAATAATGGACCATACTTTGTCTTAAAATGTGTTCTTACCTGCCAAAACACATTCTTGAGTATATAGAAGTCCACATCCAAAGCAGCCATAAATATAATTAAAGGTGAAAAATAACAATAAAGTGAAAAACTTGATGTTCTTAGAAGAGGGTAGACGACTTGGTGCATCTAAATAAACAAAGGCCAAAAAAAGTTACTTTGTTACCATTTTGAAGTATTAGAAATTAGGTTGATGATCTGCCAATTAATATGAATTTTACAATATTCCAATTTGTAACTAATGAAAGATAATCTACAATGCCAGTCCTGGGAGTCTTGTGGTAGATTTCTTGATCTAACCATCGACATGAGATAAATGCATAGTCCTCTATTCACCAGAAATATGTGTGACTTTAGGCTACGTAAATATTGCTTGTGGTAACTAATCAGTGTTTTCAAAAATGGTACTTCATCACTGGTTACCCCTGAGATGATTTTAGGTGGTACTTTTTTATTTGACCGTTAGGTAATTATTTTCATTTGTGTAAGAGTGGGAGAAAGACCTTTGCATGGGTACTTGTGATTTCACAGACATTTGCTTAGGATTTTAAAATATTTCAGTGAATTAAGTAGATAAAAATAATATATGGATAATAGTATAGATTGTATACATAGGATGCAAATCATGAAGGTTATATACAAATGAATAGAAAACACAGAAACAATGACTGAAGTGCCGTAAATATATCCTAAAAAGTCTTTGGCCCAATTAACAGTTTAATCTTCACCACTTAACATCTCTGTGCCTCAGTTTCCTCATCAGTAAAATGGGAATAGAGTACCTACTTTCATTGGATTGCTCTGAGGATAAATTAATTAATTCAAGAGTTAATAAGTTAATACAGGTTTCATAGGTGGGACTAGTGGTAAAGGATCTGCCTGCCAGGAAGGAGACGTTAAGAAATGTGGGTTTGCACAATGAGGTACCATTTCACGCCAGTCAGAATGGCTGCTATCCAAAAGTCTACAAGCAATAAATGCTGGAGAGGGTGTGGAGAAAAGGGAACCCTCTTACACTGTTGGTGGGAATGCAAACTAGTACAGCCACTATGGAGAACAGTGTGGAGACTCCTTAAAAAACTGAAAATAGAACTGCCTTATGACCCAGCAATCCCACTACTGGGCATACACACTGAGGAAACCAGAATTGAAAGAGACACGTGTACCCCAATGTTCATCGCACCACTGTTTATAATAGCCAGGACATGGAAGCAACCTAGATGTCCATCAGCAGATGAATGGATAAGAAAGCTGTGGTACATATACACAATGGAGTATTACTCAGCCATTAAAAAGAATACATTTGAATCAGTTCTAATGAGGTAGAAGAAACTGGAGCCTATTATACAGAGTGAAGTAAGCCAGAAAGAAAAACACCAATACAGTATACTAACGCATATATATGGAATTTAGAAAGATGGTAACGATAACCTAGTATGCGAGACAGCAAAAGAGACACAGATGTATAGAACAGTCTGTTGGCCTCTGTGGGAGAGGGAGGGTGGGATGATTTGGGAGAATGGCATTGAAACATGTATATTATTATATATGAAATGAATCGCCAGTCCAGGTTCGATGCAGGATACAGGATGCTTGGGTCTAGTGCACTGGGATGACCCAGAGTGATGGTATGGGGAGGGAGGTGGGAAGGGGGTTCAGGATGGGGAACACATGTACACTCGTGGCAGATTCATGCCAATGTATGGCAAAACCAATACAATATTGTAAAGTAATTAACCTTCAATTAAAATAAATAAATTTATATTAAAAAAAGAGAAAGAAATGTGGGTTTGAACCCTGGGAGGAGGGCATGGCAACTCACTCCAGTTTTCTTGCCTGAAGAATCAAATGGACAGAGGAGCCTGATGAGCTATGGACCATAGGGTTGCAAAGAGACACGATGAAGTGATTTAGGATGCACAGTAAGTTAATAAATTATTAAAATTTAAAAACCAAAGAACTTAAAAGGGAATCTGGCACACAGTTAACACTCAAAAGATGACAGTTGTAGTGGTAGTGTTTCAAAGAATAACAAGAGGCTTTTACAATCCTACATGCTCAAAATACTCAATTCTCCAAGCCAGGCTTCAATAGTACTGTGAACTGTGAACTTTCAGATGTTCAAGCTGGATTTAGAAAAGGCACAGGAACCAGAGATGAAATTGCCAACATCTGTTGGATCATCAAAAAAGCAACAGAATTCCAGAAAAACATCTACTTCTGCTTTATTGACTACGTCAAAGCCTTTGACTGTGTGGATCACAACAAACTGTGGAAAATTCTTAAAGAAATGCGAACACCAGAGCACCTTACCTGTCTCCTCAGAAACCTGTATGTAGGACAAGAAGCATGGAACAACTAATCCGTTGTTCCATGTCCAGCTAGAACCGGACATGGAACAATGGATTAGTTCCAAATTGGGAAAGGAGTACGTCAAGGCTGTATATTGTCACCCTGTTTATTTAACTTATATGCAGAGTACATCATGCAAAATGCCAGGCTGGATGAAGTACAAGCTGGAATCAAGATTGCCAGGAGAAATACCAATAACCTCAGATACACAGATGACACCATCTTTTTGACAAAAAGCAAAGAAGAACTTAAGAGCCTCTTGAAAGCAAAAGAAGAGAATGAAAGAGCTGGCTTAAAACTCAACATTCAAAAAATGAAGATCATGGCATCTGGTCCCATCACTTCATGGCAAATAGATGAGGAAACAATGGTAACAGTGACAGACTTTATTTGGGGGGACTCCAAAATCACTGCAGATGGTGACTGCAGCCATGAAATTAAAAGACGTTTACTCCTTGGACGAAAAGTTATCACCAACCTAGACAGCATATTAAAAAGCACAGACATTTCTTTGCCAATAAAGGTCCGTCTAGTCAAGGCTATGGTTTTGCCAGCAGTCATGTATGAATCTGAGAGTTGGACCATAAAGAAGGCTGAGTGTGGAAGAATTGATGCTTTTAAACTGTGGTGTTGGAGAAAACTCTTGAGAGTCCCTTGGACTGCAAGGAGATCCAACTAGTCAACCCTAAAGGAAATCAGTCCTGAATATTCATTGGAAGGACTGATGCTGAAGCTGAAACTCCAATACTTTGGCCACCTGATGTGAAGCACTGACTCATTGGAAAAGGCCCTGATGCTGGGAAGGATTGAAGGCGTGAGGAGAAGGGGACGACAGAGGATAAGATGGTTGGATGGCATCACCGATTTGATGGACATGAGTTTGAGCAAGCTCTGGGAGTTGGTGATGGACAGGGAAGCCTAGAATGCTGCAGTCCATGGGGTTGCAAGAGTCGGACACGACTGAGCGACTGAACTGAACTGAACTTTATAATCCTTAACAGATACAAGCACTGTCTCCATTTTGTTTTTAATAAAAAATGAGTGGATTCAAATTGCTTATTCATTACTCTGCTGCTATACATTTAAAATTGTGTCAATAAATTAACAAAGTTTTTCTTAGATCTAAGTAATCTTTTGTAGGATGCATGTTTTGCACTTACATGCAATCATGTAAGTGCAATTAGAAAAGAGTAATCATAATTCATCACGACAGTAACTGAGCCTTTTGTAACTAGAGTCCCTGCAGGTATGGAAGACTATAACATGAGAGAGTCCAGTTGTATGTACAGAGAAAGGATACAAGAGCAAGGACCAAAGGCAGATGGTGAAGAATCCAAGAGGGCAATTAGATTTACTCACTTTCAAAGTACTATTTTAAGTCTCTCTAATTCATGTTTCCTTTCTTGGATGGTTTTTCATTTTCAAAAATTTTAATACCAGATAAACTTTTCTCAGTAGCTATTCACATTAAAAAAAATCCATTCATTCAGGAATGGGGACATGAGTTGACCTTGTTTTTGGTCTTTGATCTTTAGTCTATCCTCTAGTTTATCGTATGTAAGTTACCTCAACAAAATTGTAGGCCAGTTGTCCTATCAAAAATCCAAATAGAGAAAGAATCGTCAAGACAATGACTTCAGAATTCTTTAAAAATGCCCTCAGAAGTCCTAAAAAAAAAAAAGTGTTATTTGGACATAAGGTATAATTTAAAAACAATTTATTATCTCTCTTTAGGTGTTTGATTTTAAACGTCCTCTGAATGTCATATTATGAATAACTGACAAAGGTTATATAACCCTATCTCTTAGTATAAGACACACATAGTGAGACAGCACTCGTGTGAATTTGGAAAATTTTGAAGTTCCAACAACCTCCCATTTGCCTACCCAGTGGCACTGTCTGGGTATCTTGCTTCTGGATCTGATGAAGAGAAATTATGAAAACGAAATTTCCTATCCTCAAAGTATCAGCTCACTCATTTAGTCACTCAGTTGTATAAGACTCTTTGCGACCCCATGGACTGCAGCACGCCAGGCTTCCCTGTCCATCACCAACTCCCAGAGCTTGCTCAAACTCATGTCCATCAAGTCGGTGATGCCATCCAACCATCTTATCCTCTGTCGTCCCCTTCTCCTCACGCCTTCAATCCTTCCCAGCATCAGGGCCTTTTCCAATGAGTCAGCTCTTCACATCAGGTGGCCAAAGTATTGGAGTTTCAGCTTTAACATCAGTCCTTCTAATGAATATTCAGGACTGATTTCCTTTAGGGTTGACTGGTTGGATCTCCTTGAAGTCCAAGGGACCCTCAAGAGTCTTCTCCAACACCACAGTTTAAAAGCATCAATTCTTCCACACTCAGCCTTCTTTATGGTCCAACTCTCACATTCATACATGACTGCTGGAAAAACCATAGCCTTGACTAGATGGACCTTTGTTGGCAAAGTAATGTCTGTGCTTTTTAATATGCTGTCTAGGTTGATCATAGCTTTTCTTTCAAGGAGCAAGGGTCTTTTAACTTCATGGCTGCAGTCACCATCTGCAGTGATTTTGGAGCCCAAAAAATAAAGTCAGTCACTGTTTCCGTTCTTTCCCCAGCTATTTGCCGTGAAGTGATGGGACGGGATGCCATGATCTTAGTTTTCTGAATGTTAAGCTTTAAGCCAACTTTTTCACTCTCCTCTTTCACTTTAATCAAGAGGCTCTTTAGTTCTTCTTTGCTTTCTGCCAGAAGTGTGGTGTCATTTGCATATCTGAAGTTATTGATATTCTCCCGGCAATCTTGATTCCAGCTTGTACTTCATCCAGCCTGGCATTTTGCATGATGTACTCTGCATATAAGTTAAATAAGCACAGTGACAATATACAGCCTTGATGTACTCATTTTCCTATTTGGAAACAGTCTGCTGTTCCATGTCCAGTTCTAATTCTTGCTTCTTGACCTGCATACAGATTTATCATGATGCAGGTAAGATTGTCTGGTATTCCCATCTCTTTAAGAATTTTCCATAGTTTGTAGTGATCCACACAGTCAAAGGCTTTGGCACAGTCAATAAAGCAGAAGTAGATGAACTCTCTTGCTTTTTCAATGATCCAACAAATGTTGGCAATTTGATCTCTGGTTCCTCTGCCTTTTCTAAAACCAGCTTGAACATCAGGAAGTTCACGGTTCACGTATTGCTGAAGCCTGGCTTGGAGAATTTTGAGCATTACTTTACTAGCGTGTGAGATGAGTGCAATTGTGTGTTAGTTTGAGCATTCTTTGGCATTGCCTTTCTTTGGGATTGGAATGAAAACTGACCTTTTCCAGTCTGTGGACACTGCTGAGTTTTCCAAATTTGCTGCCATACTGAGTGCAACACTTTAATAGCATCATCTTTTATGATTTGAAACAGCTCAACTGGAATTACATCACCGCCACTAGCTTTGTTCTTAGTGATGCTTTCTAAGGCCCACTTGATTTCACATTCGAGGATGTCTGGCTCAAGGTGAGTAATCACACCATTGTGGTTATCTGGGTCATGAAGATCTTTTATGTGCAGTTATTCTGTTTATTCTTGCTACCTCTTCTTAATATCTTCTGCTTCTGTTAGGTCCATACCATTTCTGTCCTTTATTGTGCCCATCTGTGCATGAAATGTTCCCTTGGTATCTCTAATTTTCTTGAAGAGATCTCTAGTCTTTCCCATTCTGTTGTTTTCCTCTATTTCTTTGTATTGATCACTAAAGAAGGCTTTCTTATCTTTCCTTGCTATTCTTTGAACTCTGTATTCAAATGGCAATATCTCTCCTTTTCTCCTTTACCTTTCACTTCTCTTTTCTCAGCTATTTGTAAGGCCTCCTCAGACAACCATTTGGCCTTTTTGCATATGTTTTTCTTGGGGATGGTCTTGATCACTGCATCCTGTACAATGTCACAAACCCCCATCCATAGTTCTTCAGGCACTGTATCAGATCTAATCCCTTAAATCTATTTCTCACTTCCACTATATAATTGTAAGGGAACTGACTGAAGTCATACCTGAAGGGTCTAGTGGTTTTCCCTACTTTCTTCAATTTAAGTCTGAATTGGGCTTTCCTGGTGGCTTAGATGGCAAAGCATCTGCCTGCAATGCAGACCTGGATTCAATCCCAGGGTTGGGAAGATCCCCTGGAGAAGGAAATGGCAACCCACTCCAGTACTTTTGCCTGGAGAATCCCATAGACGGAGGAGCCTGGTAGGCTACAGTCCATGGGGTCGCAGAGAGTTGGACACAACTGAGCAACTTCACTTTCTTTCTTTGGCAATAAAGACTTCACAATCTGAGCCACAGTCAGCTCCCAGTCTTGTTTTTGCTGAATGTATAGAGCTTCTCCATCTCTGGCTGCAAAGAATATAATTAATCTGATTTCAGTATTGACCATCTGGTGATGTCCATGTATAAGTCTTCTCTTGTGTTGTAGGAAGAGGGTGTTTGCTATGACCATTGCATTCTCTTGGCAAAACTCTATTAGCCTTTGACCTACTTCATTTTGTACTCCAAGGCCAAATTTGCCTGTTACTCCAGACATCTCCTGACTTCCTACTTTCGCATTCTAGTCCCCTATAATGAAAAGGACATCTTTTTGGGGTGTTAGTTCTAGAAGGTCTTGTAGGTCTTCATAGCACCACTCAACTTCAGCTTCTTCAACATTACTGGTGGGGCATAGACTTGGATTACTGTGATATTGAATGGTTTGCCTTGGAAACGAACAGAGATCATTCTGTCGTTTTTGAGATTGCATCCAGGTACTGCATTTCAGACTCTTGCTGACTATGATTGCTACTCCATTTCTTCTAAGGGATTCTTGCACACAGTAGTAGATAGAATGGTCATCTGAGTTAAATTCACCCATTCCAGTCCATTTTGGTTCACTGATTCCTAAAATGTCGATATTCACTCTTGCCATCTCCTATTTGACCACTTCCAATTTGCCTTGGTTCATGGACTTAACATTCCAGGTTCCGAAGCAATATTGCTCTTTACAGCACTGGACTTTACTTCCATCACCAGTCACATCCACAACTGGGTGTTGTTTTTGCTTTAGCTCCATCTCTTCATTCTTTCTGGAGTTATTTCTCCACTGATCTCCAGTAGCACATTGGGCACCTACCGACCAGGGGAGTTCATCTTTTAGTGTCCTATCTTTTTGCCTTTTGAGGGATTGGGGGCAGGAAGAAAACGGGATGACAGAGGATCAGATGGCTGGATGGCATCACCAACTCGATGGACTTGAATTTGAGGGAACTCTGGAAGCTGGTGATGGACAGGGAGGCCTGGCGTGCTGCGATTCATGGGGTTGCAAAGAGTCAGACACGACTGAACTGACTGACTGTTCATGAGGTTCTCAAGGCAAGAATATTGAAGTGGTTTGCCCTTCCCTTCTCCAGTGGACCACATTTTGTCAGAACTCTCCACCATGACCCATGTGTCTTGGATGGCCCTACACGGCATGGCTCATAGTTTCATTGACTTAGACAAGGCTGTGGTCCATGTGATCAGCTTGATTAGTTGTCTGTGATTATGGTTTTCATTCTGTCTGCCCTCTTGGATAAGAATAAGAGACTTATGGAAGCTTCCTGATGGCAGAGACTGACTGAGGTAGAAACTGGGTCTGTTCTATTGAGTGGGGCCATGCTCCATAAATCTTTAATCCAATTTTCTGTTGATGGGTGGGGCTGTGTTCCCTCCCTGTTGTTTGACCTGAGGCCAAACTATGGTGGAGGTAATGAAGATAATGGGGACCTCCTTCAAAAGGTCCCATGCACACAATGCCACACTCAGTGCCCCTGACCCTGCAGCAGGCTACCACTGACCCAAGCCTCTGCCAGAGACTCCTGAACACTCACGGGCAAGTCTGGGTCACTGCTCCTTTCTCCTGGGTCCTGGTGCATACAAGGTTTTGTTTGTACCCTCCAAGGGTCTGTTTCCCCAGTCCTTTCTAAGTTCCTTCAGCTCTATGGTGTGGTTAATGGCGACCTCCTCCAAGAGTGCTTATGCCATACCCAGGTCTGCTGCACCCCAGAGCCTCTGCCCCTGCGGCAGGCCACTGCTGACCTATACCTCCACATGAGACACTCAAACACTCAAAGGCAGGTCTGGCTCAGTCTCTGTGGCATCTCCTGGTACGCAGAATGTTTTCTTTGAGCCCTCCAAGCATCTCTGGCAGGTATGGGGTTTGATTCTAAGTGCGATTTCACCCCTCCTACCATTTTGCTGGGGCTCTCCTTTGCCCTTGGACATGGGGTATCTTTTTTTGGTGGGGTCCAACATTCTCCTGCCAATGGTTGTTCAGCAGTGAGTTGTAATTTTGGAGTTATCGCAGGAGATGATGAACACACGTCCTCCTACTTTGCCATCTTGCAATGTCTTACTACATGTTAATCACTACTCATCCTAAGCTATAGTAACATATATTCTGTAGTTTTCTTAAACACCAGAAATACTTTTAAATGAAATCTAATCATAGGGAAAACTTCCTTTACCAATTAAGTGTTAAAGGACACTAGCTATTCTGTTTATATGAATCTTCTTGCCTTAAAACTCCCTCCGTGCATGCGTGCTAAGTCATTTCAGTTATGTCCAACTCTGTGCAACCCCAGGGACTGTATCCCACCAGGCTCTTCCATCCATGGGATTCTCCAGGCAAGAATACTGGAGTAGGTTGCCATGCTCTCCTCCAGGGGATCTTCCCAACCCAGGGATCAAACCCATGTCTCCAGCACTACCTGGGAAGCCCCTAAAACTTCCTACTCTAAGATTATTCAGCTCATCACTTCCAGAGGCACTATATAGATTACAATCCAGTTAACTTATGCCTAAGGTGAGACTCATTGGCCTCTCAGAGTCTGTATTTCTTGCCTTTCACCTACAGGTCATGACAAATCAGTAAATATTTTTGAACACTTATGCATAAGGTTAGCCAAATAAATGTTTCTCAAGCAATTTCTGCAATGCCCTTTACTGCTTGGAGCACCTGTCTCTATGTAATCATAAAAGATCTAAAGCTAGTGAGATTCATGGTCAGCAGCACTTTATTGTACCAAAAGGGACCAAGGTTGATGATGAGCATTTTAAAGACCCCAGAGAAAGCAATTTCACTCCCTAATGGGAGTAAAATTGAAGTTCTTCATGGGTGTTTGCTTTGTTGCTTCTTTGTAGTCTTTGTACCAGTTTCCCTGGTAAAGAATGTGCCTGGAATACACGAGACCCAGGTTCAACCCCTGAGATGGGAAGATCCCCTAGAGAAGGGAATGGCAACCCACTCTAGTATTCTTGCCTGGAGAATTCCATTGACAGACAGACCATGGAGTGGCAAAGAGTTTGACACGACTGAGCAACTAAAACTCACTTTTGTTCCAGAAAGCATTTTAAACCAGCTGACATTTTGCCCAAATGAAAAAAATTTTTAAGGGAACTAGAAAATGTTCTCTAATCACTAGTGTTGAATTATGGAATAAAGCATCTGTGTTTTTTAATATGTTATTTTATCTGCATGAATATCATTCTTCATGCCTATTGAATACTTTATCATTGTGTAAGAGACCTTATAGGTAAAACTTTTCCTAATTCCCACCCCCCCCCGCCCCAGTGGGTGGAATGGTACATCTTCCCTAAAGAAAAAGCACATCAAAAGTCATAGTAGAATGGACAAAAGGATGATGTTAACTAAGCAAATTGTGAACCATGTATCTGGGTTCTATTTGCCCTCCCCTCATCCCAGATATTTAGGTCAAGTTAGGCCTGGCAGGCTGGAGAAGGCAATGGCAACCCACTCCAGTACTCTTGCCTGGAAAATCCCATGGACGGAGGAGCCTGGTAGGCTGCAGTCCATGGGGTCACTAGGAGTCAGACACAACTGAGCAACTTCACTTTCACTTTTCACTTTCAGGCACTGGAGAAGGAAATGGCAACCCACTCCAGTGTTCTTGCCTGGAGAATCCTAGGGACGGAGGAGCCTAGTGGGCTGCCATCCCTGGGGTCACACAGAGTCGGACACGACTGAATCGATTTAGCAGCAGCAGCAGGCCTGGCAGGCAAGAAGGAAGCCAGGCAGTGTAAAGCTCTCCCTCTCCTTTGTTACCAGAGATTCTGGACTATACCTTTAAAGTTATAATAATGACACTGCATTGCAATTATGTGTCTGTCTGTCTCCCACACGAAAAGCCTCCTTGAGGCTAAGAACTTTCATATTCTCCACACTGCTATGCTCAGCAAATGTCATGAATGAATGAAGGAGCATAGTAGAGATCAGACTTATAAATAAATGAAACAAGATTGATATCATTCACTCACATCTTATAATTTCATTGGTTTTCTTCTTTTGTTGTAATTGTGATCACTTTCTGCAGAAAGATTCAGAGGTCAGAGGAAAGATGAGATGTAAAAACAATCACCTACCTCCCAAAACAAGCGTGGACCATACAAGAATCAGGAAATGTCCCTTCCCAACAGTGTAGTCAGCGGCCCTTCCACAGAGTAAATCAGGTCTGTTACCTTCTTTTTGTACCCAGAAGGACACATTAGTTTTTGACATTGTTTTATCAGTCCCAGTTGATGAACCTGGATGAGATTTACTGTTGACACTTTCACTAGTACAGACTAACCTGTTATGATACACAAAAAAGAAGACCATGTGACTGGCCAGGATCCAATCCATCCACATTCTTTCTACCTAAGATTATACTACACTCAGATCTGAGCCCACAAGGTACAAATTAATACCTCCTGTTCCACCTCTGCTCCAAGAACGTTCTATGGGAACATTAATAGCAGCGTTTGTGTTTCTTCCTGATACTGCTACACATGTATCGGGGAGAGATGGTATCGATTTTTGCATGTACCATTTATTGTACAATATGGTAATGTTTGTCTTCCCCATGGAACAGTGAGTTTCTTGAGGGTCAGGGCCAACTATTAATTTCTCTTAAGGCTATGCACAGAGTGTGTGGCACATAACAGGCTCTCCATAAATACTGGATGAACTCTTTGAGGGAGAATTCTTTCTCTGGGAGTACAAATCATTCTAGAATTTTCTTCTACTATTGCCATTTCTTGCCCCTTTTTAATCTCTCAGGCCCCTCCAACTCCAAAATGACAAGTGGGAAACAGGTCAAAGTTGAATCCTATTGGTTAAGGATGGGGGTGCAGAAGAATGTGAATAACCTAAAAACAAAGGAAAAAGACAAAAGTTGAGGTCTGATCACATGGTAGCTTTGAATGAATTAGAAAAAGTTCCCCCTTGCTAACAATAGGGCACACAGCTTAGCATGTGAATAACAGGCTAGATTTCAACCCCAGGACCCAACCCACCCCCTCAAGCTGCTGCCCTTGTGTGGAACCTAGTCTGCATAAATAGATGTGAATGTCCTGAGGACTCATTCTCTTTTTCTCTCCCTTGCAGCTAGCCTTAACCTAAAATTCCTAGAGGTTCCTGAAGTATCCCCAATAATATCTGGATCTTTGCTTTGCATCTGTTGGGTCTGAAAGTCACAGTGATTCTGACGTGAAGTGGACGATAGCCCAGAAATGGGATTCAAAACACTGTATCTTGAAACCTGTCCCTCCAGCAGCACCTCACATCCTCTGCACCTTCACAGCCTCTACTCAACTTGTCAGGACAGCCTTGCTCCCAAACCAAGTTCTCCAAACTTTCAAAACCAGCAATACCTTCAGCCAAGGCTAAGCAGGTTCAGAGTTGAAACCAAGGTGAAGGCACTGAAAATTATAAAAACTGCTCAGCTCTGCATCTGTTTGCCAGGGACAATACTGCCAACTGATATCAAATTGAAAGCTATTTCCATACCTAATTCCTATTGGTTGCTTCCCAACTTACTTTCATTCTGATTGGCTACAAACATTATGCCCACCCCCAATCCAGAAGAAGCTTAAGTGTTCCCAGGGAAACTTGCATTTCTTAATGCTCAAGTTGTGTCTATACACATAACTGTTTTAACTGATTTTCTTTGCCTGGTGTAATGGCTGAAATAGTCATTGACCATGTAGACAGAACTTCCTCCTATATGGTTTTTTAATATATACTCTGGTTTTCTTTCCTCAACTCTAACCCTTTTCAACTGCCTTGTCTCCTCTCTGACTTTTTCATTCATCCTTTTCTATTTTCTCTTTTTCTGCCTCTCCTTTATTTTCCATGGAGTTTCTCACTCCCCCTTTTCTCCTTAACTCCTATTTGTCATTGGCTTTTGGTCCTTGATTTGAAGAAACAATATCACCCTTCTTCATAGGACAAATGCATCCCAAATTCTGTGATACCCAATGTGATTTTTTTTTATGCCAAATCTAATCAATAAAATCAAATACAGTATAAATTTAAACAAATGAATCAGTTATTAATCAACTTGTAGTTTACTTTGAAGAGAGTTATTCTATGACAATGAAATTCTACTCTCTCCTTCCTGTATCACACTAATCAGGGCACCGAGGATAACACCACCACAACGAGATGATTTCATCTATCGTCAATCTTCTCCATCACTGTGTCAAGGACATTTTGATACATAGAAGCCCCAGTTCCTTCTTGAGACTGACTGGTTTTAGTCAACAGCTCTACGTCTGCCCTAACTGCAACAACCACCACTAGCACTCACACACCATTCTCCCAAAATATTTCCTTTACAATGGTTTGTTGCTGTTGTCTGGTGTGGTTCTTTTATGTCACTGGACCCATTCCTACCATAAATCCTGAGGACTATGTTTTTCTAAAAGCTGTCTTGTACACAGGCTGTCTCCTGAGAGACCCATTCCTTACTCATTCCCAACCTGCCCTTACTGAGCCCTTCTGGTTACCAAGTTCACTGCTCTTTCTCCCATATTCATCTTAACCTCATCTCTATTGCCTGTCACCTTGATTTCTCTCCTAAACTGCTATGACTCACATCACTCTGAGTAATGTCCCTCCAGTTCTGTCTAGTTCTTATCCCAGTGCTATCCCCTCAGGCTCATTGGGTTCACCCATACCCTCCAGGTAAGAGTCATGCAGTTTTTACATTTTAAAAGTCAGATTCTCCATGGCTTTTGGGAAAATACCCATACCTCAAGAAACCCTGAACAAAATTCAGAGAGTCAGATCTAGATTACATGTGGTTCTGAGAGCTAGAGATAACACATAACTAGAATACACAGAGGTGATGAAATTTCTCTCACAACAATATTTCCCATAAAGCTTTAAAAAAAGCAATAATAAATTTATATTTCACCTTTTTTGGTACAGTACTTTCCTTGGTGACTCAGATGGTAAAGAATCTGCTTGCAATGCAGGAGAGCCCAGGTTCGATCCCTGGGTTGGGAAGATGTCCTGGAGAAGGAAATACAACCCACTCCAGTATTTTTGCCTGGAGAATTCTATGAACAGAGGAGCCTGGCAGGCTACAGTCCATGGGGTCACAAAGAGTCAGACAGAACTGAGTGACTAAAACTTCTGTACTTTTGATTTGTGGTAGAGCCAGTTGAATACTTTGATGGCTTTGAGACTTGAGAGCTGAGAGGCTTCCCAGTCAGTCTCACCCAAACTCCATCTTCTGATGATAGACTACACTGTCTAACAGAGACAGGCACAAAACAGGTTGGTTAGTCATAGCTCTCTGTCCCCCTAACACTATGGTTGGTTCAGAGCATGAGACTCAAAACCAATCTATTATCGAGAGACAGCTGGTCTCTTTCCATTTGACTTTAGTTGTGGTGATAACCCCTAGTGCAGCTATAGGCTATCTTTCCAGCTGCACTGAGAAAGCCGACCTCAAGTCTGAAGCTGAGCAAAGCCTTTCTGAGTCTGAACATTTCCATGACATACCACCTAAATATCACTGAGGTCTTAACCAATGACCTCCCAATCCTGCCTGAGATTTTATCTTTTCCCAGAAGCCATCTCTTAGTTTGATAACTTTTTTGCCATCTACAAAGGCTAGGAATGAGAACTAATTTTATTTTCAAACCTAGCAAGTACTGAATCCTTTATATTTCTTTTAAATTTTATTTGAAAACTGAACTGATCCTTTTAGGCTCATCTCTCTCCAATTTTAGTAGGAGAATACAGGTGGCACTTGAACACTACTTGGAAAAGCCCTGAGCAGGATCACTGAGTTCATTACTTGGATAAAAGCGTGGCCAAACTTACCACCATCACATAAGAAGGGTACCTTTTCTCTAGCTTCTAATAACATTTTCCTCTCTTTCCTAAAAATTCCCACTACAAGCCTCCTGTGCATGAGTTTGTGCTCAGTTGTGTCTGACTCTCTGTGACCCCATGGACTGTTGCCTTCCAGGCTTCTCTGTCCATGGAATCTTCCAGGAAAAAATACTGGAGCAGGTTGCCATGCCTTCTCCATGGGATCTTCCTGACCCAGGGACTAAACCTGGGTCTCCCACATTGCAGGCAGATTCTTTACCATCTGAGCCGCCATGGAAGCCCCAAGAGCCTCCCAGACAACCTCAAAGATTCTGCTAATAACCTAAGGCTCTGCAGGCTTTCACTAACACTCTCCTCTAGCCCATTCCAGCTTCTGTCTACTACCCAGTCCCAAAAGGCAATGCCATATGTTTTAGGGTTTGTTATGTGGATTTCTCACTTCCAAGTTCTAAAATTTATGTGTTATAAACTGCCGCATAACAAACAGACACAAACCTTAGTAGTTTAAAACAACAATTATTTATTTGGCTGAAATCTACAGTTTTGGCATGGCTCAACAGAGGCTTGTCTCTGCTCCATACAGCACCAGCTGTGGTGGTTCAACTGGAGGATCCAAGATGATTCACCCACATCACTGATGACCGCTGGCTGGAGCTCAGCCAGGGCTACGAGCTGGGCCTCAGTGCCTGTCCATATAGGTCTCTCCACAGGTTGGTTTCCAAGAGCCAGCATCCCAAGAAAACTAGTTAGAAACTGTATCATCTTTATCTTTTATGATCTATGAAAGTCACATAGTTTTACTTTTACTGTAGTTACAGGCCTGCCCAGGTTCATGATGAGAGAGAACAGAGACCCACCTCTCTATGTGAGGAATGTCATGATCACATTGAAGAAGAGCAAGTGGGATGAGAGATGCAGCCATCTTAGAAAATGCAATCTATCACAAATTAGATGAAACACTGGGATGGACTGTCAGCCTTTCACAATTATGGTAATTGAAGTAGCACCTGACTGCTTTAGCTTAGTCTAGAGCAACATATCTCAAAGGCTAGACCATATGCCAGTTGTTGTAATTCATTATATGAGTTCCCTCATACATGGAAAAATGAAAAACATAGAAGTCTATACTAAAAGTTAATTTATTCAATTTTAAAGAGTAGAGCCTTATACTGAAGTCATATCTTCCTGTTTTTTCTGGCGTTAATATTTCTTTTCTTTTATTAAATGATAGTCATAACAGACATTAGCTGTTTTCTTAATGATGTCATACCAATCTCCTCCCCCTCCTCTTTTTTTTTTTTTACAGTTTTCCAATCAATGAAAAAAAAGCCTAAGGAACCACCATCTAAAAGTAATCAGAACACTCTTATGTACCTTTTACTACCTCTTAAATAATGTGATTTAATTTACTAGTATGTACTTTGAAATAGTAATTAATTACTCTGTGGGTGTTCATCTTCAAAGTCATGCAGCTACCTGAGTACAGCTCAAAGTCATGCAGCTACCAGAATAATAGCTCAAACAGAATTCAGACAGGATTCACAAAGTATCAGGACCTGTGACACACCTGTAAATATACCTATAATTCAATGTAACATTAAGTCACAAGATACACCATGTCTCTCAAAACTTACTAAAGTTACAGATCTATAGATATAAACATATATTCAGACCCTCACATTAGTGAAACGCTTAAAATGAGATTCAGGAATTCCTTGATAATCACCAGGATCACATGACTAAAAAGTAATAGGGGACTCAAGAAGAAAGCTTAGAAATAGAGAACAAACTAAATACACAATCGTAATTCTGGATGTAAGTGTGGCCTAGCTTCTGGAGGAGCAGAAGTTGACGTGGGGCATTGGCACAGCAAAATATGGAGACAGGATTCAGGAGTCATTTCTGCAAAGGTTAACAAGCTCTATAAATGAATGAAGACTAGTGAATTCTACGAATAAGGTGGTGCCAAAACTATTATTCACTAACTTACTATGTTACAGGCTCTTTGGGAATGAAGAAAAACAAGACAAAGTCCCTACCCTGAAAAAGCTCACAGTCGGGACTTTCCTGGTGGTCCAGTGGCTAAGAATCCTCCTTGCGATGCAGAAAACACTGGTTCGATCCCTGGTCAGGAAACTAATATCCCACATGCCTCAGAGCAACTAAGCTTGAGTGCCATAACTATTGAGTCCATGCACAACTAGAGAGTCCATGTACCACAACAAAAGATTCCGCATGCTGCAACTAAAACCCGATGCAGCCAAATAAACAATTAAATATGTTTTTTAAAAAAAAGCTTATAATTCATATATGAACAATTACATAGAATATAGTACAGAGCTATTAATGTTATGTGTGCCCCAAGGGATTAGTTCTTACTAACATTGGGGATAGAGATCACGGAATAGAGAATTACAGATTGCTTTCCCAAGGGTTGGGATTGACTTTTTTCAGCTTTATTGAGGTACAATTGACAAGTAAAATTGAAAGATAGCATTGACTTTCGAAAAGTTCCCCTATCTTGAAGCCGGATGAAGAAGAGGAGCTGGTGTCTCAGCCCATTCAGGCTGCTGTAACAAACCCATCATAAGGTTTGTTGTAACTTATATACAAACATTTACTTATATTTCTGGAGGCTGGGAAGGCCAAGTTCATGACACAAGCAGACTCTCTTGAGTGTGCATTCTAGATGGATATC
The DNA here is from genome assembly GCF_003369695.1 of Bos indicus x Bos taurus. Lineage (NCBI taxonomy): Eukaryota > Metazoa > Chordata > Mammalia > Artiodactyla > Bovidae > Bos > Bos indicus x Bos taurus. The sequence goes on from NC_040091.1 coordinate 54,327,413, forward strand.
TTTCTGCTGTAACCTCACATGGTACAAGGAGCAAGGGAGCCATCTAGGGACTCTTATGTAAAGGGCCTCATCAGCAGCCTCACTGACCTTATCACCTGCCAAGGCTTTGCCTCCTAATACTCTCACAGAGGGCATCAAGTTTCAAAATAGTAATCTGGAGGAGGGGACACAAACATATTCATAGCAGCTGCTGAAAAGAGAAAAGTAGTCTGTAAGAAAGTAAAGGAACCATAAGGACATAAAGGTGCCAATGTGAATTTCAAGAACAAGATATAAAGATAAATAAAGGAGAGGGTTTATTTTCTACTCAGTCTTATCTAGGAATCTTTGAAGTGAGATTCAGAAATCCTTTCCTCGTCACTAGAAAGCAGTGTCATATTCACGATCAAGGCTCAGAAAATGTAGAATCAGAGCAGAAAGGACAAAAATGGCATCTGGCCTTTGCCCAAATTATTGCCGTGCTTAAAGGGAATAGACTCCTCACAATCTATAATATCGAGAGAATGGAACAAACACTGATCTCCTTTTTTGCACTACTCCATAATACCCACTAGATCTATCAATGAGGGGGCTGAGAGGCACTGCCCTGCTCTTCTGCTCAAGGCAACTAAATGTGAATAGCTCATACATTAAAAAAAAAAAAAATCTCAAAACTTTTACATTTGTGATACAGTGTTACCTCAAAACTGTGCCTGAGAAAATGTCAACTGACAAGGAATTACTGAACTGCTCATTTCGTTTCCTTCCCTTCAACAATGAAAAACTAGCTTTTAGGGTGGGACAAAGAAGAGAATAATTTTATTCCTATAGAACTTTTCCTGAAAGTCACAGAGTAGCAGAAGGTTCAGGGGCTCTTAGACAAACTAGAAAAAATGACATTTCAAATCACTAATATGAAACCAACAATTATATTTAAAACCTAAGTAATATAAAACAGAAGGAAAATGACATGTAATACAGTTAGGGGACAATAGAGGATGAGATGGTTGGATGGCATCACTGACTCAATGGACATGAGTCTGAGCAAGCTCTGGGAGTTGGTGATGCACAGGGAAGCCTGGCATGCTGCAGTCCATGGGGTCGCAAAGAGTCGGGCACGACTGAGCAACTGAACTGAACTGAACTGATTGTCAAACCTACAGATTAAGTGAAATCTAAATATAAAACTAAACAGATCTCTGTTTATCAATTTAAAAACAGAAGGAGGTTAAAGAAACAAGAAGATTTACTAAGAGACCACGTGTATGCATGCGTGCTTAGTCACTTCAGTCGTGTCTGACTCTATGTGACCCTGTGAACTGTTACCTGTCCATGGGATTCCCTAGGCAAGACTACTGGAGTGGGTAGCTATGTCCTCCTCCAGGAGATCTTCCTGAGCCAGGGGTCGAACCCACACCTCTTACCATCTCCTGCATTGGCAGGCGGGTTCTTTACCGCTAGTACCACCTGGGAAGCCCACTAGGAGACCACATCCCACCTTAAAGGTGAATTTTATTTTGGAGGTAAGAAACTAATATTTGTATAAGCAGAGGACTCTTATCTGAACCATCCTTAATATTTCCTTGCTCCAGAATGTCATCCCATAGCTTTCCTTTTGAGGAAGGGAGAACACATTTTTCCTCTGGAAATGGTCAATGTGTCTTAAAAAAAAAAAACAAAACCCTCAATTGAAGAGAAACTCCCTGCCTCAATTACATAGAAAACTGTCAGATTCTCTAAGCAGCTTTTATAACTCCCATCTGGTCTTTGTGAGTGACTCATACTCAAGTGTTCTCTGGAACTCACATTAGACTGATTTGCAAGGGCAGAGGCAAGGCCAGAAAGTCCGGACATAAGCATGCTGAATGGGATAAAACAAAACAAGCATGATTTAATTTCATATTTAAACATTTTTCTAAAACCCCACATCTGTTTTCTTAACTTCAGTGAGCACAGATAGGTTTGCCTTTATAGACATAGAAGACGATGTGGCCTGTTATTAAAACACATACTCAATAGAAGGTATGATCTTGACTTCTTTTCTGATCGTGGCTTACTATACAGATTTGGCACTTTTCACTTGACCTGAAAGGAAGAAGATTTTTAAATTACATTTAATTAGCATGCTACAGAAAACAAAAATGAAGCCAGCTTTTAAAACACTGGGCATGAAATAAATCAGTATATCCAAGCCTGAAGCAGTCATTGATGAAATCCTGATGTTGGTAGGTCAATTCTCCCCCAACCTTTTTCTTTTCCCACAATATTTAAAGCTGTGAGGTCACACTTCTCATATAAACAGTACTACTGTTCCTAATTGAGCCATTTGAGTAAACTGCTTAACCTCACGTCTGAACTTTCTTCATTGTAAAACAAAGGGGTCGTTTCAGAGGTTCCATCAAGATCTAATATGAAGGTGTAAGATACTGAGGTGCTCGGAGGGGATACAGAGGACCTGGGTAAAGAGGCAATATTTAAAATTCAAATATAGTATATTTACAATGTTGTGTTAATTTCTGCCATACAGCAAAGCGATTCAGTGTGTGTGTGTGTATATAAACAACTTTTTCATATTCTTTCCCATTATGGTTTCTTACAGACTATAGTTCCCTCTGCTATATAATAGGACCTTGTTTATCCATACTACATATAATAGTTTATATCTGCTAATTCCAAACTCCCAATTCACCCCTTCCCAAAGCCCTCCCCTACCTTGACAGACACAAGTCTCTATGTCTGTGAGTCTGTTTCTGTTCTGTAGATAAGTCCATTCGTGTCATATTTTAGATTCCACATACAAGTGGTATCATCATGGTACTTATCTTTCTCTTTCTTACTTCACTTAGTACGATAATCTCTAGGTCCATCCATGACGCTGTAAATGGGATTATTTCATTCCTTCTCATGGCTGAGTAGCATCCCATTGTGTGTGTGTGTGTGTGTGTGTGTGTCACATCTTTATCCATTCATCTGTCAATAAACATTTAGGTTGTTTTCATATCTTGGCTATTGTAAATACACTGCTATGAAAATAGGGGTGCAAGTATCTTTTTGAATTATAATTTTTTCTGTATGTATGCCCAGAAGTGAAACTGCTGGATCATATGGCAACCCTATTTTTAGTTTTTCGAGGAACCTACATGCTGTTTTCCATAGTGGCTGCATCAATTTACATTCCTACAACAGTACAGGAGGACTTCCTTTTCCCTGCTCCCTCTCTGGCATTTCTTTCTTTGTAGACCTTTTATGATGGCCACTCTGACCAGTGTGAGGTGGTACCCCATAGTTTTGATTTGCACTTCTCTAATAATTAGTGATGATACACATCTTTTCATGTATCTATTAGCCATCCATATGCCTTCGTTGGAAAAATGTTTATTTAGGTCTTCTGCCTATATTTTGATTGGGTTGTTTGCTTTTTTTGGTGTATGATCTTTTTTATGTGTTGCTGGATTCAGTTTGCTAGTATTCGGTTGAGAATATCCGCATCTAATTTGTCAAAAACATTGGCCTATAATTTTCTTTTTTGGTGGTATCTTTGTCTACTTTTGGTATCTGGGTAATAGCAGCTTCATAAAATGTCTTTGGGAGTGTTCCCTTCTTTTCACTCTTTTGGAAGAGTTTGAGAAGGATTCATGTAAGTTCTTCTTTGTATGTTTCATAGAATTTTCCTGTGAAGCCATCTGGTCCTGACTTTTGTTTGTAGAGAGCTTTTTATTACAAATTGTATTTCACTTTAGAGATTGGTCTGTTAAAATTACCTATATCTTCTTGATTCAATTTTGGTATGCTATATGTTTCTAGAAATGGCTTCTTTTTTCCTAAGTTGTCCCATTTGTTGGCATATAATGGTTTACAGTATTCTTTCATAGGTTTTTGTGTTTCTGCAGTATCAGTTGTGATTTCTCCTCTTTCATTCCTGATTTTGTTTTTTGTTTTTTTTAGATCATCTCTCTTTTCTTCTTGGTGAGTCTGGCTAGAGGATTGTCAATTTTGTTTACTTTTTTCAAAGAACCACTCAACTTTATTTTCTATTGCTTTTTAAATTTCTATCTTATTATTTCCTCTCTGATCTATATTATTTCCTTCCTTCCACTGACTTTAGGTTTTGCTCGTTCTTCTTTTTCTAACTGTTTTAAGTGGTTCAGTTCAGTCACTCAGTCATGTCTGACTCTTTGAGACCCCATGAATCACAGCACACCAGGCCTCCCTGTTCATCACCAACTCCCGGAGTTCACGCAGACTCATGTCCGTCGAGTCAGTGATGCCATCCAGCCATCTCATCCTCTGTCGTCCCCTTCTCCTCCTGCCCCCAATCCCTCCCAGCATCAGAGTCTTTTCCAATGAGTCAACTCTTTGCATGAGGTGGCCAAAGTACTGGAGTTTCAGCTTGAGCATCATTCCTTCCAAAGAAATCCCAGGGCTGATCTCCTTCAGAATGGACTGGTTGGATCTCCTTGCAGTCCAAGGGACTCTCAAGAGTTTTCTCCAACACCACAGTTCAAAAGCATCAATTCTTTGGCGCTCAGCTTTCTTTACACTCCAACTCTCACATCCATACATGACCACTGGAAAAACCATAGCCTTGACTAGACAGACCTTTGTTGGCAAAGTAATGTCTCTGCTTTTGAATATGCTATCTAGGTTGGTCATAACTTTCCTTCCAAGGAGTAAGCGTCTTTTAATTTCATGGCTGCAGTCACCATCTGCAGTGATTTTGGAGCCCCCAAAAATAAACTCTGACACTGTTTCCACTGTTTTCCCATCTATTTCCCATGAAGTGATGGGACCGGATGCCATGATCTTCGTTTTCTGAATGTTGAGCTTTAAGTCAAATTTTTCACTCTCCACTTTCACTTTCATCAAGAGACTTTTTAGTTCCTCTTCACTTTCTACCATAAGGGTAGTGTCATCTGCATATCTGACGTTATTGATGTCTCTCCCAGCAATCTTGATTCCAGCTTGTGCTTCTTCCAGCCCAGTGTTTTAAGTGGCAGATTATTTATTTCAGATTTTTCTTGTTTCTTGAAGAAGGCCTGTATCACTATGAACTTCTCTCTAAGAACTGCTCTTGCTGCATCCCACAGATTTTATATGGTGGTGTTCTCATAGTCATTTGTCTCAAGGTAGTTTTTTTATTTTCTATTTGATTTCATTGTTGACCCATTCATTTTTTAGTAGCATGTTACTTAGTCTCCACATAATAGATTTTTTCTTTTCTTTTTCTATGGTTGATTTCTAGTTAATGAAATTGTGGTCAGAAAAGATGCCTGAAATAACTTGTATACTCTTAAATGTATTCAGGCTTGTTTTGTACCCTAGTATGTGGTCAATCCTAGACTATACTCCATGTGAACTTGAAAAGAATGTGCATTCTGGTTTTTTGTTTGTTTGTTTTTGGATATAATATCCTGGACAAAATCAATTGTCTGTTAGATTTTGGTCTCCCCAGTGGCTCAGCAGTAAAGATTCTACCTGCAATGCAGGAGACACCAGTTTGATCCCTGGATCGGGAAGATACTCTAGAAGAGGACAACCCACTCCAGTATTCTTGCCTGGAGAATCCCATGGACAGAGAAGCCTGGTGAGTACAGTCCATAGAGTTGCAAAGAGTCAGACACAACTAAAGTGACAGCACACATGCACACACAGCATGTTGAATTTTATCATTTAGGATCTCTGTTGCCTTACTGATTTTCTTCCTGAAACATCTATTCATTGGTGTGAGTGAGGTGTTAAAGTCTCCTACTATTGAGGTATTGCCATAAATCTCTCCCTTTACATCTATTAGTATTTATTTTATGTATTTGGGTGGTTCTATATCAGGTGGATTGTATTGTATTGTTTGTATTGGATTGGATTGGGTTGTTTGTATTTGATTGTATTGTATTGTTCCTTTTATCATTATATAGTATCTTCATTTTTATCTTTCTTTATGACCTTTAAAGTCTATTTTGTCAGATATGAGCATTGCTACAACCACTTCCTTGTCATTTCCATTTGCATGAAATATCTTTTTCCATATCTTCACTTTCAATCTATGTGTGTCCTTTGCCCTAAAGTAGGTCTCTCATATGCAACGTATTCAGTTCAGTTCAGTTTAGTCACTCAGTCGTGTCCGACTCTTTGCGATCCCATGGACCGTAGCACACCAGGCCTCCCTGGCCATCACCAACTCCCAGAGTACACCCAAATTCATGTCCATTGAGTTGGTGATGCCATCCAACCATCTCATCCTCTGTCGTCCCCTTCTCCTCCTGCCCTCAATCTTTCCCAGCATGAGGGTCTTTTTAAATGAGTCAGCTCCTTGCATCAGGTGGCCAAATATTGGAGTTTTAGCTTCAACATCAGTCCTTCCAATGAACACCCAGGACTGATCTCCTTTAGGATGGGCTGGTTGGATCTTTCCTTTTCTCCTTTGCTTTTTGCTTCTCTTCTTTTCACAGCTATTTGTAAGGCCTCCTCAGACAGCCATTTTGCCTTTTTGCATTTCTTTTTCTTGGGGATGGTCTTGATTCCTGTCTCCTGTACAATGTCATGAACCTCCGTCCATAGTTCATCAGGCACTCTGTCTTATCAGATCTAGTCCCTTAGATCTATTTCCCACTTCCACTGTATAATCATAAGGGATTTGATTTAGGTCATACCTGAATGGCCTAGTGGTTTTCCCCACTTCTTCAATGCAACGTAGTGTAGGCTCTTATTTTTTTATTCAATCTACCACTGATGCCTTCAGATTGGAGAAGGAGTCTCTTGACATTTGAGGTAATTATTGATATGTATGTATTTATTGCCACTTTAAACTTTTTTTCTGGTGACTTTGTATTTCTTCTTTGTTCTTTTTCTTTTAGTTTTTCCTTTTGTGGCTTGATTTCTTTTGTATTATTCTTGTGCTCTCTTCTTTTTGGTTTTTGTGAATCTATTGTATGTTTTTGATTTGTGGTTACCCTGCTTTTCAGTATGTTAACCCCTTCCTACATCTACTTGCTTTAGTGAAAGTGACATCACTGTCATGTCCGACTCTTTGTGATCCCACGGACTGCAGCCTACCAGGCTCCTCCATCCATGGGATTTTCCAGGCAAGAGTACTGGCATGGGTTGCCTTTTCCTTCTCCAGGGGATCTTCCTGTCCCAGGGATTGAACCCAGGTCTCCTGCATTGCAGACAGACGCTTTACCATCTGAGCCACCAGGGAAGCCCACTTGCTTTAGACTGGTAGTCAAACAGGTTCGAATACATTCTAAAAAAAATATCATTTTCTTACTTTCCTCCCCCACATTTTATGACTTTGATGTTCTATTTTACATCTTCATTTATCCTTTTGCTGTTCATTGTGGTTATCACTTTCATAGAAAAAAATTTATTTCATTTTTAAAAATCTGTGTACTGCTCTCTTCCTCAGCTATGCATACAGAAGTGGCAGCCATCTCCTACTTGGCATCATGACTGCCCCCAGGCCCCTTGTGAAGTTCAAGATCTTCAAAAAGAGGCCAAGAAGTTCATCCAACACCAGTCAAATCAATATGTCAAAATTAAGTGGAACTGGCAGAAACCCAGAAACACTGACAACGGGGTGTATGGGAGATTCAAGGGCCACATCTTGATGCCTAATACTGGATATAGGAGCAACAAGAAACCAGAGCACATGTTGCCCAGGAGACTCTGGAAGCTCCTGGACACAACATCGAAGAGTTTGAAGTGCTGCTGATATGCAACAAATCTTACTATGCTGAGATTGCTCACATCTCCTCCAAGAACTGAAAAGACTGAAAAGACATTGTGGAAAGAGCAATCCAGCTGGTTATTAGAGTCAGCAATCCCAACATCAGGCTATGCAGCAAATAAAATGAAGAGACAGCTCATGTACACATTGTGTTTGTGTTAATAAAACCATGAAACTCATCAAAAAAAAATGTGTTACTGACTCATTTAATTTATTTCCACCTGTGATTGGCTCTTTCCTATAGATTCTTGCTTCTTTTCTATTTAAAGACAATCTTTCAATATTTCCTTCAGAACAGGTTTGGTATTGCTCTATTGTTTTACCTTTTACTTGTCTGAGAAACTCTTGATCTCTCCTTCTATTTTAAATGATAATCTTGGTGGGTAGAATATCCTAGATTGCAAATTTTTCCTTTCAGGACTTTCAATATATTTTGCTACTCCTTTCTGGCCTGCAACATTTCTGTAGAGAAATCAGCTAATAGCTTTATGGAGGTTCCCTTGTAAATCACTCAAGAGTTGGACATGACTTAGCGACTAAACCACCACTTTTCTCTTACTGCCTTTAGAACCCTCTCTTTATTTTTAACTTTTGCCATTTTAATTATGTTTTGGTCTGTTTGAATTCATCTTGTTTGGTACCCTCTGTGCTTCCTGTACCTGGATATCTGTTTCTTTCTTTAGATTTGGGAAGTTTTCAGCCATAACTTTTTAAAATACACTTTCATTCCCCTTTTTCTTCTGCTTCTGGGAGCCCTATTATGTGTAGGTTGGCACACTTTATCACTGGCTCAATGGACAAGGATCTGAGCAAACTCTGGGAGATAGTCAAGGACAGGGAAGCCTGGCGTGCTGCAGTCTATAGGGTAACAGAGTCGGACATAACTTAGTGACTGAACAACAAAATAATATAAAGGTCTTTTTATATTGCTTTCATTTAAAAAAATTTTTCTTTCTGTTTGCTCTTCTGACTGGGTGAAAGTATTTAAGTCGCTCAGTCATGTGTGACTCTTTGTGACCTCATGGACTATACAGTTCATGGAATTCTCCAGGCCAGAATACTGGAGTAGGTAGCCTTTCCCTTCTCCAGGGAATCTTCCCAACTCATGAATCGAACCCAGGTCTCCTGCATTGTAGGTGGATTCTTTACCAGCAGAGCCACAAGGGAAGTCCAAGAATACTGGAGTGGGTAGCATATCCCTTCTCCAGCGGATATTCCCAACCCAGGAATCAAACTGGGAAATTTCTGACTGGGAGATTTCCATTATTTTAACTTGCAGATCACTTATTCATTCTTCTACATTATCAATCTGCTACATGTTGCCTTACATTCAGTTTTTATCTCAGCAAATGAATTTTCTAATTTTTCTTGGTTCCTCTTTATAGTTTCTAGTTCTTTTTTTTAACAGTAATCTGCATGACTGAGTGACTTCACTTTCACTTTTCACTTTCACGCATTGGAGAAGGAAATGGCAACTCACTCCAGTATTCTTGCCTGGAGAATCCCAGGGATGGGGGAGCCTGGTGGGCTGCCGTCTCTGGGGTCGCACAGAGTCAGACACGACTGAAGTGACCTAGCAGCAGCAGCAGCAGCAGAATTTCTAATGAAAGCCCTGTTTAATTCATTCAGCATTTTCATTATTTCCTTTTTTAACTTGGTGTCTATTAAGCTGAAGAAGTCTGTTTCATTGTTCTTTCAGGGAAATTCTCTTGATCTTTCAATCAAAGATTAAAAGTGGGAGTGGTTCCTCTGATTCTTCATTTTACTTATATTTCTCTTACTCTATGAGTTTAGGATAAACAATTATCTACTGTGGTCTTGAAGGGCTATTTTTATGTAAAAGTATCTCTACCTAGCTTGTGTCTGTTTAATATATTTGGTACAAGGGCTGTTTGTTAGTATGGATGCCTGCAGCATCTTTCCTCAGTGTGTGCTGGCCATTATCCCATTGATAGAAGGTATGACTGATGATGTGGTGACCGTAGCCTGCACTGGATGCTGAATGGGGCCTCTTCTTTGCTCTGTGGTTGTCACAGCGCTGTTAGAGTCAGGGTCTGCTTCCTAGTTGTTAGAAAAGAAGCCCCCAGATCCATTTCTAAGCTTCACTGTGTGGTAGGCAGGACTGGAGTGCTCCCACTACAAGAGGAGCAACTGAGCATTCTTCCATTGGAGCTGTTCACCAGGAGCACACTCTGTGGTATCGCCTGTCACCCATTGTGGGGGCTCACAAAGTACACTATTGTGTACACTACCCTGGGCCCCACCTCCACTGTGGGAATACAGACAATCAGCCCTGTGTCCCTCACACACTATGTTCACAAAGCCACTAATGCAGATCCACAGGCGCCAATCCACTGAAGTCAAGCACCAGGACCACAGCAGTTGCACAACTGGGAGATAACGGAAGCAGCCCAGACCCCAGCCCCACCTTCATGTGCATGCACACACAAAGCCCACAGCTGCTAAGGCCAGACCTATTCCAGCCACAGGAGCACCCACTATCCACTTGCATGTCCCAGAGGCACTGAGTTACAAAGCTAGCAACAATGTTGTAGATCATATAGCCATTGGAGAGAGGGCTCTGCTTTCAACTCTGCCTCTGAGTGTGGGCATCCTTGCATACCCCCAGAGTTCACACAGGCAGCTCTGAGAAAGAAGCACCTATGGCAGACCCCACCACCCGCTTCACTCCTGCATTAACAATGGGGTTTCAAGGGTAGCGCAGGCCAGCCATGAGACTGTCAAAAGTGAGGCTGCTATGACGGGCCCTGTCCTTCCTTTTGTGCACCTCTTAACAATGGCATTTCACTTCTATGGCAGGCTGGGCTTCTTCCATGTACACCTCTGCTTTTGGCCCATATAACACTCTAGCTCCTTCAGGTTGTCTTTGCAAGACTAACCCCAGTTCTTTCCCCAAGTCTGTCCTCTGAAGCATGAGTTTCAGCACACAGCCTCTGCACACACCAGCAGGTGCATATCTCTGGCTGGGGACTGCAGCAAGGTGGTACAGGCCCTCTATGCTGGTTTCTCTCTTTTCTGCCTGCTACAAACTGACTGCTGTGTTCTCCTCCAAGCCTCTGAAGCTCCCTTTCTGTCCTGGGTGATCTCACCACCAGTGTGACGACTTCCTAGGGCATGGGAACCTTTCCTCCTCTGCAGCTCTCTCCCAGGGGCACAGATCCTGTCCTGCTTCCTTCCTTCTTTTTCTTTTATCCTACCCAGTTACATGGAGATCTTCCCTGCACTTCTAGGTATCTGAGATTTTCCATTCAATAGTGTTCAATAGTTATTCTGTGATAACTGTTCCACATATAGATGTATTTCTTATGTATCTGTGGGAAAAGGTGAGCTACATGTCCTTCTATACCACCATCTTGATTAAAGCCTCTGTAATTATTTCCCAGAGGTGATAAGGGAAAGAGAAATGATTGTTGGGCCAGACTAACATAGTGATAGCTCAGGGAAAGGTGGGAATTGACTGTATAAGCATCTTGACCATCTCCTTCCTGGACTACACTGGTCTCACTCCCTCTGGTCTCTTCTCCCTCCAAACCATTTTGCAAGGAAAGCCAGATTATTTTCCACTACTTAATCCCTCATTTTTCCTACTCCAAACAAAGCCCTTAACGGCAACCCATGACCCTGAAAGTAAAGCCCAAACATCTAAGCTTATAATTCAGTACTTTTAATGAAATGATCACAAGCTAACTTTCAACCTTATTTTCTACTCTTCCCCAATTCAGACTCAACTACAATCAGCCAGATGGATACTGACCACTTCCCTATTTCCGAATTTCAATTTTTCATCATCATATTGTACTTTCATAATTCCCTATATACTCCACCCTGGCTACCTATCCTTCCAGGAAATTCCTCTTTCTTCATGCTTTCTCTTTATGTTTAGGCCTCCCTGAGTTACACAGCATTTAGCTTATCCTTTCAAGAATACTTGTTTACTCACAAACTGGGTAATGGACTCCTGAAAGACAAGAACAATGTAAAGGTATCTATTTCCCTTCAGGGACCTAAGACAGTGCAGTGGGTATGCTCATTCAATGTTAGATACAGATGGCAAGGGACAGTCTGTCATACTACTGAGGATATATTCAGTACCTTCACTTTTGAAAAACCACAGTTCCTTTTGATAAACATAAATATCTAAGGTATTGGGTATTCACATTCAAAAGAAAGAAGTTGGATTCCTACCTGACACCATAAACAAATAATAACTTAAAATGAATCACAGACATGTTTAGACATACAGGTCAAAAAACTGTAAAAGTCTTACAAAAAAAAAACATAAAAGTAAATCTTGGAGAACTTAGACAAGGCAATGTTTCTCTGATATGACACTGAAAGCACAATCAACAAAAGGAAAGATAGATAAATTAGATTTCATCAAACTTAAAGCCTTTTGTGCTTCAAAGAACACAATTAAGGAAATGAAATGATAATTCACATAATGGAAGAAAATATTTGCAAGTTATATATCTGATAAGAGCTTTATACCCAAGATATACAAAGAACTTTTACAACTCAAAAATAAGAAGAAAAATACAAACATGTGGAGACTAAACAACATGCTGCTAAAAAAACCAATGAGCTAATGAGTCAGTCAAAGAGAAGAACAGAGAATACTTCAAAACAAATGAAAACGTAAACACAACTTTCCAAAATCTACAGGATGTAGAAAAGGAAGTTCTAAGAGGAAAGTTTACAGCAATAGAGGAATACGTCAAGAAACAAAAGATATCTCAAATAAACAACCTAACTTACCTAACCTTCCTTTAATTTCATATAAAGGAATTAGAAAAAGAAAAACAAATAAGGCCCAAAATCAGCAGAAGGAAGGAAAAAAAATCAGAGAAGAAACAAATACAATAGATCAATGAAATCAGTACTTTTAATAAATAAAATTGATAAACCTTTAGCCAGACAAATCAAGAAAAAAAGAGAGCCCAAATAAACAAAATAAGAAATGAAAGAGGAGAAATAACAACTGATATCACAGAGATATAAAAAAGTCATAAAAGAATGCTATGAACAGTTACATGCCAACAAACTAAACAGCCTAGAAGAAATGGTCAAATTTCTAGAAACATAAATTTTCAAACACTAAATCAAAAAGAAACAATTTGAACAGATCAATCAGCAGTCATGCAATTGAATTTGTAATTTTCAAAACTTCTAGAAAGCAAAAGACAAGACTGAATGACTTCACAAAAATTTTACCCTACATACAAAGAAGAGTTAATTCCTATACTCCCAAATTCATTCTATGAGGGCATCATTATCCTGATACAAAAATCAGCCAAAAATAACTTCAAAAAAAAGAAAATTACAAGTCAATATCTCTGATAGACTGTATCTCAGAAAGTCTTGTCAAATACTACATACAATTACTTACATGTGGAGTCTAAAAATTTTTTGCAAAAAACAATGAAAGTAATAAAACTAACAGACTCACAGATATACAGAAAAAACTAGTGGTTACCAGTAGGAGGGGAAAGACAAGAGGGTAAAATAGGGGTAGAACAGTAAGAGATATAAACTACTACACATGAAATAAACAAGCAACAGGGATATACTGAACAACACAGGGAAGTATAGTCATTGCTGCTGCTGCTGCTGCTACTAAGTCGATTCAGTCGTGTCCGACTCTGTGTGACCCCATAGACGGCAGCCCACCAGGCTTCTCCGTCCCTGGGATTCTCCAGGCAAGAACACTGGAGTGGGTTGCCATTTCCTTCTCCAATGCATGAAAGTGAAAAGTGAAAGTGAAGTCGCTCAGTTGTGTCCAACTCTTAGCGACCCCATGGACTGCAGCCTACCAGGCTCCTCCGTCCGTGGGATTTTCCAGGCAAAAGTACTGGAGTGGGGTGCCATTTACTTCTTTGTTAATAGAACTTTAAATTCTATTAACATATTGAATTACTATGTTGTATACCTAAGACTAATATATTATAAATCAAATATATAGTTCAATTTAAAAAACAAGGAGACAACTCAACTTAAAAATAGGCAAAAGATTCAAAAAGACATTTCTCCAAATAAAATATGCAAATGTCCAGTAAGCACATGAAAGAATGTTTAACATCATCAGTAACTAAGGAAATACAAATGGGAACTACATTAAGATACTTCATACCCACTAGAAGAGCTAAAAAATATTTTTTAAGATAATAACAAATGTTGATAACAATGTGGAGAAAATTGGAATCCTCTTATATATTGCTTATGAAAATAGAAATTTGGAAACAGTTTGGTAATTCCTCCAAAGGTCAGAAATAGAGGTACCATGTGACCCAGCAATTCCCCCTCTAAATACAGACCCAGAGAAATGAAAACATGCGGCCACATAAAAATTTGTACACAAAAGTTCACAGCAGCATTATTTATAATAGTCAAATGAACAGAAACTCAAATGTCTATTAATGAACAGATAAATTTGAATCCACACAATAGACTATGATTTAACAATAAAAAGGAATACTGACATATATTACAACATGATGAAGCTTAAAAACATTATGCAAAGTGAAAGAAGCCAGACACAAAAGGTGACAGACTGTATGATTCTATGAAATGTTCAGAACAGGCAATCCATAGAGATAAAAAGTAGATCAGTGGTTGCCAGGGACTTGTGGAACCAAGGAATGGGCAGTGACTACTAACGGGTATGGTGTTTCTTTGGGGGTAATAAAATGGAGAAATTATGTGGTAAAATTAGACAGTGGTGATGATTATATAACTGAAAATACACCAAAAACCACTGAAATGGACATTTTTAAATGGTAAATTTCATGGTATGAGAATTCTATCTCAATAAAGCTGATAGCGTTAAAATCTTAGGTACATGTGCCACCAAGATTCTGACAGTGTACCTTCTCCAATAACAGTACAGTCTTCCCACAACAGGCTTTTGAAAGTATAGACCTTCATCACTGAAAAAAAAATTTTTTTTTCAAATTCTGCCTGTCTCCTTGAAAAACATGCTTTCTGGTTGAAAATCATTAGTTAAAACCATAGCAAATTGCATAAAATTAAATGATTAGTGATGGTAATAAGATTAGTACTAGACATTATAGAAATAACTCAGTCATTATTTTTAGCTATTATTAATATTGGAACTGAATGAAACTGAGTTATGGATTAGAGCTTATAATAAGGTTAATGGCTACTTCATGAAGATTGTTGAAATCTGATTATCTCAGAAATAACAACACTGAATCTAATTTTTATGCAACTTTCAAATCATTTTTATCCAAAACTTACGTGGTGTAGCCATTTTCGTGAAGATAGGAGTCACAATGTCTTCCAATTGCTGTTTCTGCTCAAACAGCTCATTAATGGAAGCTTCCAAATGGGTTTCCAACCATTCATTTTTTACACGGCATGCACTGAGGAGGATATTCTAGAGACAGAAACAAGGAATTTACTTTCCACTTGTTTATTTAAAAATGAAACTCTATAGTATCTCTAAACCAGCACTCTGCAACAGAACTTTCTATGATGATGGAAATGATCACAGAAATATCTGCACAGTCTAATACAGTCACCATTAGATGCATATAGCCAGGGAGCATTAGAAAAGTGGCTGGTGTGACTGAGGAGTTGAATTTGTAATTTTAATTAATTCTAATTTATAGTCACATGAGGCTAGGGGGTACTGTATCCGATAGTGCAGTACTAACACTAGTGAAATGTGTGTATAATGAAACTCATTAATCTAGAGTCATGATGCCTTGGGCCAGTCTACATCCTCTCCCTATTTCTTTATTTTCAGTGAGCTCTGCATGGCAAATAGATGGGGAAACAACGGAAACAGTGACAGACTTTATTTTCTTGGGCTCCAAAATCACTGCAGATTGTGACTGCAGCCAAGAAATTAAAAGACACTTGCTCCTTTGAAGAAAAGCTATGACCAACCCAGAGAGCATATTCAAAAGCACAGACATTACTTTGCCAACAAAGGTCCATCTAGTCAAAGCTTTGGGTTTTCCAGTAGTCATGTATGGATGTGAGTTGGACTATAAAGAAAGCTTGAGCGGAGAAGAATTGATGCTTTTGAACTGTGGTGTTGGAGAAGACTCCTGAGAGTCCCTTGGACTGCAAGGAGATCCAACCAGTCCATCCTAAAGGAGATCAGTCCTGGGTGTTCATTGGAAGGACTGATGTCGAAGCTGAAGCTCCAATACTTTGGCTACCTGATGTGAAGAACTGACTCATTGGAAAAGACCCTGATGCTGGGAAAGATTGAATGCGGGAGGAAAAGGGGACAACAGAGGATGAGATGTTGGATGGCATCACCAACTCAAAGGACATGAGTTTGAGTAAACTCCAGGAGTCGGTGATAGACAGGGAAGCCTGGCGTGCTGCAGTCCTTGGGGTCGCAAAGGGTTGGACACTACTGAACAAAGAGTCGGACACGACTGAACTGAACTGAACTGTGGTAAGTGTTTGCAAAATTTGGGAAAAGTGGGTGGATGGTGTGCACTTCATGCAACTCAACAGACAATGCCAATATTTATTCCTTCTTGGTGATTCACAGGAGAAGGAAGTGCAAGAAATGAGCAAAACCTCACTGAAAACCTCTCAATTTGCATTTCAAAACATCTCTTTGCACATGAGCAGCAAATTGCTGGTATCTGATTTAAGATGTTCATTATTCTATGATTTGTAATAATAAGGAGACATGAATAAATTTATTACACGTCCTGTCCATATTATTAAATAAGCAACATTATATGCAGAAGTATAAAGAATGAAGTGGATTTGTAAAGATGTCCATGATATATTCTTTAAAGGAAAAGAGAAAATTAAAGAATAATTTGTATAGTATGATCCTATTTTTATAAAAGCAAAATCTCTTATATTAATAAAACTATATATATGCATACATATATTTATATAAGTGAGGAAAAGTATACTGAGATTAGCACAAAATTGCTATTAGAATCACAGGGTAATAAGACTTGATAGGGTAAAAAGAAAATTATTAAGTCTACTTTAGATGTTTTGTTTTATTCTAACCATTAGTATAGGTACATAATATTTTCTAGCTCAAATAATCAAATATTTAAAAACTGAAATTAAAAAGGCTTTCACAGTAACTAGTTTGACAAAGCACTGTTTGTGCCAGAAAGATTGTTTCGCAAATCTTATAGATACAGTAGCTCTTCTAATAGAATTCTATCTATACTTTGTTTCATAAGAGATTTTGTAAAATGTTTTACAAACAAGTGAAATGTGTGTTTTATCATGTTCTCAGACTTGCTGATGTCTTATACTTTTAGCAGTAGCTAATTTTTTTTCATCAGAATTAAAAGTCACAGAAAATTCATACAATGTCCTGCCCAGAAATGCAAGAAATAATTTAAAACCCAAACACATTTCTAATACCTTTAGCATACCTTTTTTTTAGTATACATCAAAAGAAATCAACTAGTTCACACGTAGTACTTAGTATATGACAAATGTGGCAAGCTGGCTTTACAATTAGCTATCTTTACACCTGTGTATTTTTCTATCATGTAAACTTTGATACATGAAAAAATAGGCAGTGTATATAAGTATATATGTAAACATATAGACCAAAATATATGATGTATATATAAGTTTTGAAGCAAACTAATGAAATGAGTATCTAATCAACAGAAGAACAAGAATGCTGCCAGTACTATTAATGCTGCTTCTGTCAGCAGTTTAATAAGAAAGGGGAAAAAAAAGGAAGGAAGGGAAGGAGAACGGAGCAGTGAGGATCACCACCTACCTCTAGTGCTTAAGTGTAGCAGTTAAATACAAGGGGTAAAAATCTCAAAAGACTTCAGAACAAAATATAAGCACAAGGTTGTACCTTGTCTTCCTTATAAAGCTTCCCTGGTCCCTTTTCTGTATCTGTAACAGTTGCAGAGACCTTTGCAATATATTTTTTCAGTGCCAGCCTTGCTTCTGAAAGAAAAGGACAGTAAAAATGCTTAATAATAAGGCAAAGACCAAGAAAATTCACTCCACAGTTTATAATGTAATTTTATAAATCCAGAGCTTTATAAAGACTGTATAGATTTGTTACAGTTTTCCTTGGGGAAATTCAAGAAAGATAACACTTAACTAACACAGTGATTCGGGGTACTTACTATATTAGTGTGTGTGCGTGTGTGTGTGTGTGTGTGTGTGCGCGTGCGCGCATGCATGCACGCTCAGTCACTCTGTCATGTCTGACTCTTTGCAATCCCATAGACTATTGCCATCAGACTCCTCTGTCCATGGAATTTTCCAGGCAAGAATACTGGAATAGGTTGCCATTTCCTATTCCAGTAGAACTTCAATTGCGCTAAAAATTTTAAAGCGCAAATAAATACAAAATGTGACACCAAAGAAACTACAGTCAAAATATCAAAATATCTACTCTGGAAAGTGAAAGTGAAAGTCACTGAGTCGTGTCTTGACTCTGCGACCCCATGAACTATACAGTCCGTGGAATTCTCCAGGCCAGAATACTGGAGTGGGTATAGCCTTTCCGTTCTCCAGGAGATCTTCCCAACCCAGGGATCAAACCCAGTTCTCCCGCACTGCAGGTGGATTCTTTACCAGCTGAGCTAATCTGGAAAAAGGAACAAAAAGTATTTCCAATAGAAAAATTATTGGGACTTCCCTGGTGGTCCAGTGGCTAGGACCCCACGCTCCTGATGCTGGGGGCCCAGGTTCCATCCCTGGTCAGAAAACCAGATCCCACATGCCACAATTAAGAGTTTGCACGTCTGCATGCTGCAGCGAAGACTCAGTATAGCCAAATAAGTAAATGCCATTTGTTTTACCCTTCAAAATAAATTAAAAATAGCTTCCCTCTTAAAAAAGTGTTTAAAATAATTCCATTCTCTATAAACACCCATCACAAAATTTGCAAGACTTGTTTAAACAAAATCACAACACTGAAAGAAATATAGAGACGGACAGATTGAATGTAATAAACAGTAGATTTGTTGTTATTGTTTAATTGCTCAGTTGTGTCTGATTCTTTACAACCTCATGGACTGCAGCCTGCCATGCTCTTCTATCCATAGGAGTTCCCAGGCAAGAATACTAGAGTGGGTTATCATTTCCTTCTCTGGGAGATCTTCCCAGATCAGGGATCTAACCTGCATCTCCTGCATTGGCAGGAGGGGTCTTTACAGCTGAGCCACCTGGGGCTTCGACATGGCTCCAGCCCATGTAGAGTCAGAGAGGACTTAGCAACTGAACAACAAAACAGGATTAGCAAAGTATTAATAATACTTCAAATTAATTTAACAATTGATCATGTCCTGTGACTGCTGTAACAAATTGCCACAAATCTGGTGGCTTAAAACAATGCAAGCTTATCCTGTAGTAAATTCTAGAGGCCACAAGTCTGGAATCAGTTTAGCTAAGTGAAAATCAAGGTGTTGGTGGGGAAGATTCTTTCTATGGGTTCTGAAAGGAGAATCTATTTCTTTGCTGTTTTCTACCTCTAGCTGCAGCCTATACTCCTTGGCTGGTGGCTCCTTCTTCAATCAAAATACACCAGTCCAATGTCTAGTTCCATCATCAAATCACCTCCTCTTCTGTGTCAAATCTCCTGCCTCTCACTTATAATAAAGACACTTGTGACTACATTTAAGTCCCAGCTGGATAACCCACGATGATCTCTCCATCTAAAGATCCTTAGTTTAAGGATCCACAAGATCCCATATGAGGTAACATGCTCAGGTTCCAGGAGTTAGAACCTAGATATCTTTGGTAGACATTTTTCAGCCTACCATAGCCTACCCTCTGACCCCCTCAAACTCACATCTATCCCACATGCAAATACATTTACTCCATGCCAGCATCTAAGTTTCAATCCATTACAACATCAACTCATGTTCAAATGTTCATCTAAAATATCATTAGCTCAAAAGTCTCATCTCCTCATACAAACAAGGTATGTGTGAGACATTGGTATGATCCATCTATCCTGGGGTAAAATTCCTCTATATCTGCAGACCTGTGATACTAGAAAACAAGTTTTCTATCCCAAAATACACTGGTGGGACAGGCACAAAGCAACAGTTATAGATACTGCCATTCAAAATGTGCGAAATTAGAAGGAAAAAAGGAGTCACCTCGGTCTCAAGCAATTCTGAAATCCCACAAGGCAAATTCTATGAGGTATCATAGCCTGGGAGTGATACCTCTTGGCCTTCAGCTCCAGCCTCAGTCATCCTTCCTTTTTCATGAAAGATGAAAAGTTTTTGCAGCTGAACCGTCTTTTCAATTACAGCTTCAAATCTACCATTCATGTTGCAAGCAGAATCAATTCTCTAAACTGGAATCTAAGGTTTAGGTTTTGGCTCCACTAGTTGGTGACCTGGAGCCAGTGGTGGTTCCAGAATTTCAGTACAGGAGGAAGTAAAGTACAGGAATTAGTTTGAAGAGGAGACTAAGGGACTTGTCATAAAACTGTATTTGTATAATAAGCATGCTGATTTTACTGAGTGCATATATTTATTTTGGGCGGCCTGGTAGAGAAAGCAGCTTACTGCAATCATCTTCTAATGCCACCAGACCTATCTGAGCATTCAGGCAACAATATACCACAGACTGGGAAGTTTATAAACAACAGAAACTTGTTTTTCATAATTCTGGAGGCTGGCAAGCCCAAGATCAAGCTGCAACATGGTTGCAGTCTAGTGAGACCCCTCTTCCTTCACTGCCAGCACCTCCTCAAGGTGCCTTCACATGGTAGAAGGGCCAGGGAACTCTGTGGGGACACATTTTTATAAGACCACTAATCCTATTTATGAGGCCCCCACCTTCATGTCCTAAGCATCTCCTAAAGGCCCCATGTCCTAACACCATCACATCAGGCATTAGAAATTCAACATATGCATTTGTGGGGGAACACAAACATACAGACCATAATAGTATCTTAACCCCTCTAACCTCAGTTTCTCCATCTATAAAGTGGAAGTATTATAATACCACCCACATACGGTTGTTCTAAGAATTAAAACATAGTATAATACACACAAATTTCTTGACACAGTGCCTGGCACACACGAAAGTACTCAGTAAGTTTATTATTAGGTCACTCTTCTCCTCCAGACTTTGTAAGTAACTCCCTATTGGCTACTGAATAAAATGCAGGGCCCTCCAAGACCTATCTAGCCACAAACAATCTTTCCAGCTTCGTCCCTTCCTACATTCATCCAGAGACCCTATCAATCATTTACTTCCTGTTCCCTCTGCCTGCTGATATCATTAGGGCTCACTCCTTTAGTTCTTCAGGTCTGTCTTCAAACATCACCCTACCAGAGAGGCCTCTCCTGATGGCCCTCTGTAAGTGTAAGCACACACTCACTCATTCACTTGCTGGCAACTTCATAACCTCCTTACCACTCTATTTTTCTTCATGGCACTTCACAGATAAATAGATTTAGATCATTTTATTTTCTGTATCTCCCTACTAGAAAGTAAACTCCATAAACATAGTTTTATGCCTAGGTGTGTAAGTATCCTCAGCCCCTAGAACAGTATTTACCTCATACGAGGTGCTCAATAAATATTTATAAATGGAATGTTGCTGCTGCTGCTAAGTCACTTCAGTCGTGTCCAACTCTGTGCAACCCCATAGATGGCAGCCCAACAGGCTCCCCCGTCCCTGGGATTCTCCAGGCAAGAACACTGGAGTGGGTTGCCATTTCCTTCTCCAATGCATGAAAGTGAAAAACGAAAGGGAAGTCGCTCAGTCGTGTCCGACCCTCAGCGACCCCATGGACTGCAGCCTTCCAGTCTCCTCCATCCATGGGATTTTCCAGGCAAGAGTACTGGAGTGGGGTGCCGTTGCGTTCTCTGAAATGGAATGTTACTCAGCCATAAAAAGGAATGCATTTGAGTCAATTCTAATGAGGTGGATGAACCTAGAGTCTATTATACAGAGTGAAGTAAGTCAGAAAGAGAAAGATAAATATTATATACTAATGCATATAAATGGAATCTAGGAAAATTGTACTAATGAATTTATTTGCAAGGCAGCAATGGAGAAGCAGACATAGAGAACAGACTTATGGACATGGGGTAGAGGGGAGGAGAGGGTGAGATGAAAAACTGACTCATTAGAGGGTCAGCAAAAAACCGACTCTTTAGAAAAGACTCTGATGCTGGGAAAGATTGAAGGCAGGAAGAGAAAGAGATGACAGAGAATGAGATGGTTGGATGGCATCACTGACTTGATGGACATGAGTTTAAGCAAGCTCTGGGAGTTGGTGATGGACAGGGAAGTCTGGTGTGCTGCAGTCCATGGGGTCACAAAGAGTGGGACATGACTGAGTCCCACTGAGTGACTGAACTGAACTAAACTGAATGGTTTACAGAATTTCTTTGCTTATCATGTTTCCTCAACCTAGATGGCCCTCTCTGCCATCCACCAAAATTCTACTCATTCTTCAAAGCTTACTCAAAATGCACTCCTATGAAACTCCTAATTCCCCCTGGTAGAACTGAGTGCCCTATCATCCATTACATGATTATAATTTGATTTAGCCCTGAGTATAATCTGGAAACAGTGTCAGACTTCATTTTTTGGGGCTCCAAAATCACTGCAGATGGTGACTGCAGCCATGAAATTAAAAGACGCTTACTCCTTGGAAGGAAAGTTATGACCAACCTAGATAGCATATTCAAAAGCAGAGACATTACTTTCCCAACAAAGGTCTGTCTAGTCAAGGCTATGGTTTTTCCTGTGGTCATGTATGGATGTGAGAGTTGGACTGTGAAGAAGGCTGAGCACCGAAGAATTGATGCTTTTGAACTGTGGTGTTGGAGAAGACTCTTTAGAGTCCCTTGGACTGCAAGGAGATCCAACCAGTCCATTCTGAAGGAGATCAGCCCTGGGATTTCTTTGGAAGGACTGATGCTAAAGCCGAAACTCCAGTACTTTGGCCACCTCATTCGAAGAGTTGACTCATTGGAAAAGACCCTGATGCTGGGAGGGATTGGGGGCAGGAGGAGAAGGGGGACGACAGAGGATGAGATGGTTGGATGGCATCACTGACTCAATGGACATGAATTTGAGTAAACTCTGGGAGTTGGTTATGGACAGGGAGGCCTGGTGTGCTGCGATTCATGGGGTCACAAAGAGTGACTGAACTGAACTGATAATCTGTCCTGTAATTTTTTATTTTTCTGTTTTCTGCTTCTACTGCTAGACTTTAAGTTCTTTAAAAGCAGTCCGTCGCACCTTATCACACACCACACTAATCCACCATCTCTTTTTCATACAATCATGCCAAATTCCCCACCCCTCACCCACTACCTGGTAGTTACAACATTGTCACCAAAAAGATATGTCAAAAGGGGGAGTCACTCAGTATTTCCTTGACTAAATGAAGAGAAGGACATTCCTGAATATAATAAAAAACAGAAGCAGAAGCTAGGTTGTATGATATTACCATGATAATGATATTACCATGATATATGACTGTAGCTACTTGGTGCAGTGGTGAAGAATCTGCCTGCCAATGAGTGGGGAAGGAGACTCTAGAGCCACAGGTTTGATCCCTGGATTGGGAAGCTCCCCTGGAGTAGGAAATGGCAATCCACTCCATTATTCTTGCCTGGAAAATTCTACGGACAGAGGAGTCTGGCAGGCTACACTCCATAGCATCGCAAAGAGTCGGACACAACTGACTGCAC